>NC_050449.1:56239964-56839964 GCF_903995425.1 Onychomys torridus | reverse complement strand
AAGAGGTCTGGCTTTAGGTTTTTAAAAGCAGCTTTTAAAAGTAAGAGAATTACTAACATGAGCACATTGTTTCTAGATGTGTGCACATTCTGGTTATAGGTTTTGTAAAGACTTAATATTCCTGAATCTTGAGACTATTACTTTATTTCAAAATAGCATGAATCACCATTTGAGTCTTGCAGGACTGAGACAAACAAAATTCTCCGAGAGGAGCTTTGCAAAATAGGATGGAGGATGGAAGCCTACTGTTGGAGTCACTTGGCTTTTAACCTTGTGTGAGGCCCCAGGCTTGTCTTCTCTAAGCAGAAATAATTCTGCTGTCCACATTGCAGGACTGTAGTGAGCTTCTTAAGGCAGTACTACATAGGAAGCACAAGTCAGAGCCCCCTCTGTGCAGCAGTGTTTAGCAAATGTGAGACATTTTCACCCTGCTTTGACGATGTGATGGGTTTTCTGGGAGAGAGGAGGAAGAGAACGGGAACACGGTGCCACAGGAGACGTGAAGTACTGAAGGTGTAGTGGGAAGCCCCTCTTCTTTCGGAAGCCAGTCTTGTCATACTCCAGTCAAATTCACTTGACCTAGATATGTGTCTAGAATAACTAGAGAACTATTTTAATATTTTACCTTCCTTTTAAAAGAAAATTTTAGTTCTTTCTAGAGCAAGGGATCCAACTCTGTTTCTGGCCTTTGTGAGCACTGCACCAATACATACATATTCCCTTACATACACAATGAAATGATAAAACAAATCTTCGAAAAAGAATGCAAGTCTTACCCCCTTCCTCATGTTCACTTTTAAACAGATGAAGATGAAGATGGAGATAGGATTACAGTGAGAAGTGATGAAGAAATGAAGGCGATGCTGTCATATGTAAGTGCACTGCATACGAGGGCTGTTGCGGGTTCTTAAAAACGTGTGTGCGTGTGTGTGCGCGCACACACGAGAGGACAACTTGCGGGAGTCGGTTCTCTCCTTCCACCATGTGAGTTCTGGGGATACAGCTCAGGTTGTCAGGCCTGGTGGCACGTGTTCTCACCTACTGAGCCATCTCATCAGCCTAGCAAACAAGGACTGTTTTTAAAGAATGGTAATGTAATTGAGGATGCTGTTTCTTGGGCACAGTGAAGATATGTAAGTAAATCACAGTTGCCATAGCATTTTTCTGTATAATAGATAAGGTTTTCAAGATTTCCATATTTGAAAGTTAAGGGCATTATTTTCAAAAGACACTTACTGATCATATCATGAACATTAAGAATAATGCATCTTAATGACTTTTGCATTAGGTATGGTGCAGACTAAATGGACTATCAATTTCCTGTATTTTTTATGCAGTACTTAAAGTAACGGCTCATTAAAAATGAACCCCTGGGCTCTAAAAAATTTTTCAAAATCTACTTTTGACTGGAGATCTCTTTCACCCTTCCAGACTTCAGCTATGACATAGCTGCAGGCTTTTATGGACTCAGGATTTAAAGATGTACTCCTGGGTATTTTATGCACTGCCCATCCTCCTGCTTATACTCGGAAATGAACAGCAGGGCTGCTCACTGATCCAAAGTGATCTGAATGTCCACTAGGTGGACTTTTCTTTGGTATCTTGACCTTCGTCTGAGACTAGAATAGGTAGCGGCAAGGGTACTCTTCTAAAGCTTCAGTATCTGTCGTGGAACATTTATAAACAACCAGAGACTGACAGCCGCCCCGAGCCCGGGTTGAGCTTTCCTCTGGAGTTTTATTTTGCCTGAGTTCGTGATCTGTCTGGCAAAGCCTTTCCTGTGGTCTGGTGGAGGACACTGCATTAGGAGGGAGAGCACAGCTCTGCTTTGGGTTCCCGCCTGAGGCGGATCACTTAACCTTTCAGTACCACAGTTACCTCATCTGTCAGTGGTGGGTAATAACACACATCCTTTCTACTGCACAGGGTGATGGTAATGATAGAATAGATAACAGATGTGAAAGCAAGCGCTCTACAGATGCAAAGTGATATTCCCGTGAACATGATGGACAAGGCCAGACATTTGCTTTTCTCTGAGACTTGAATTGTAGCCAACAGTTAGGATGTATGTTTTTGATAGCCCTCAACTTCCACCAGGATATTGTTCATCGTAATGAAAACTGAACTGTCTGTGTGGGTTTCCGCCAATAGTTTTAATTTAGGGTAGGAGGAAAGAGAACAAGAAGGATGGCATGATTAACAGAGCATTGCATTCCTACCAGCCCAGAGTAGGAAAAGTCAATTTCCCATTGACTTCCCATTAACTTATGTGGGAGTCTTTGTGTACTGAGAATTTAGAGCTGAGATCATCGGTACATGCAAGGCAGAGTGGGATTGTCTCTTCCAAGGCGGCACTGTTATTGATGGGTTGGCTAACTCTCCGGAGAGCATGACTCTTTTGTTTTGAGAAAACACATGCACACAGATGGGTTCTGGTTTTCTAATGTAGGTCTTGGGCAAAGAGCTGACAGCAGTGTACGCACACAGGCATTCAGCACACCCACATGTAAGCAGCGTGGATTTTTCAGAAGACCTTGCAAAGTGTGCCCTGTGAAAGAGTACTGAGTGTGATCCTCATGATGCTGCCAATCCTTTCCATTTCTGAGTGCCCAGTGTGTAAACTCAAAGCTTGAAATGTCTTTCTTTTTTTAATTGAAATTTTTTTTTTTTTTTTTTTTACTTACTTGTGTCTGTGTGTGTAGGGGGTGGTAAGTAGCTAAGGTGGTAATGTAGGTGTGTGTAAACATCTTGTATGTGAGTGCAGGTGTTGCACGTGGAGGTCAGAGGACAAGCCACTGTGTATGCCAAGCTAGGTACCCATTGAGCTTCCATGGAGTCTCCTGTATTCCAGTCATGCTGTAGCTCTGGGGTCACAGACACTTGCCACCACACCTAGCTTTACTTGGATTCTGGGGACGTCCTCATGCTCTTGAGGCAGCACTTTCCCCACCGGGCCATCTCCTCAGCCCTTAAAAAGGGAGAGTAATCAAATCCTCCATGGTGGCTATTAGCCCTGGTTCCTTTTTGTCGTTGTTGACCCAGAGCCCCTTATTTCCCAAGCATGTACCCCATCACTGAGCTACCCTTCCAATTCTTCATCTCCATTTTGTAAGTGTTCGAGAGATATGCCCAAGGTCTTAAAGCTATATTGAAAGTTCAGAGCTTGGGGCTGGAGAGATGGCTGGCTTAGTAGTGAAGAGCAGGCACTGCCCTTGCTGAGGACCGGTGCTCCCAGCACCTACACTGAGTGGCTCACAACTGCCTGGAACTCCAGTTCCAGAAGATTTGACACCTCCTCTGGTCCTTGTGGGCACCCACATGCACATGGACAAGCCCACACACAGACATACACACACACATAACTAAAAGTCAATTTTAAAAAGAAAGAAATACAGATTTTCATTTAGCCTTTCCAAACCCCACAGCCATTCATTCTTTCATATAGTGTCATCTTGGTCTACCACCTGGAAAATGCTACTGGAAACCTATGTCAAGGCCATTATAGAATTCGAGTGATTTGTTTATACAATTAGTTGTGGTGTCTGCACTATACATTCCTTATACCGTATGCTTGTTTTTGCAGTATTTAATTTTTTTGTTGTTGTTGTTGTAGACATGTCCTTAAACTTAGTAGTTCCTGAGATTTTGACAGGTATTTTTTGGTCTGAAAACAACACACTTGAATAGGTTGGCTCTCCTTTTAGTCTGTTCAGTTCTTATGGTCAGAAATTCCTCTGGGGACCATAGAGAACCATGCAAACCCAGCTTCACAGTAGGTTTCATTGGTAGTCTTCAGGACCCCCAGCCTGATATTAGAATTTTGCATTGGTATTTATTTATTTAAATTTTATTTTATTTGCTTGTTTTCAGTACATCCCTCCCTCCATGCCCCCCCCCCCCCCAGTCCTCTCTCCTCTCCTCTCCCCTTGGCCCACTCCTCCTTCATTTCCCTTCAGAAAAGAGCATGCCTCCCAGGGCTGTCAGCAGAACACGACATAACAAGACACAATAAATAGACCTTGAGACCTTGTTTGGACCAGTCCTCCTCTAGTGGGGGAGGTCGTCCGCTCCAACAGAGCATGCAACTTCTGGAGAGGTGCACATAAGGCTGTGAGGGAGGAAGGGGACACCCGCCTAGCCAGCCAGATCAGCTGAATCAACCCTGGTGATCAATAGGGTGACAGATGTTGCAGCCAGATTGCCTTCTCAGAGACCAAACATAACTGGAGAAAAAGAAATGTCAATGTAATGATGCCTAATGATATTCTGCTATACTCATAGATTGGTGCCTAGTCCAGTTGACATCAGAGAGCTTTCATCCAGCCACTAGTGGAAACAGATGCAGACCCACAGCCAAACATTAGGCTGAGCTCAGGGAATCCTGCTGAAGAGAGGGAGGAAGGATTGTAGGAGCCAGAGGGGTCAAGAACATCACAAGAACACTCACAGAAACAACTAACCTGGGAGCTTACAGAGACTGAACCAACAACTAGGGAGCCTGCATGGGACTCACTTAGGCCCTCTGCATATGTGATAGTTGTATAGCTTGGTCTTCTTGTGGGACTCCTAAAGTGGGAGCGAGGGCTGTTTTTGACTCTTTTTGTTGACTTTTGGGACCCTATTCCTCATATTGAGTTGCCCAGCCTTAATACAAGGGGAGGTGCTTAGTCTTACTACAACTTGATATGCCATGTTTTGTTGGTATCCATGGAGGGCATGCCCTTTTCTAAATAGAAATGGAGGAAAGGATGGGGCAGGACAGGGGGCAGGTGGCAGGGGAGAGACTGGGAGAAGAGGAGGGAGGGAAAACTACAATCAGGATGTTAAATAAATTTAAAATAAAACAAAAAACAAAACAAGATACACTAAGACTAGGCACAAACCCTGATATCAAAGCTGAGCAAGGCAACTCAGTAGGAGGAAAAGGGTCCCAAGAGCAGGTGAAAAAGTCAGAGACACCTCCTTTCCCACTGTTAGGTGTTCCACAAAAACATTAAGCTATAATAACCATGATATATGCAGAGGACCTAGTTCGGACCCGTGCAGGCTCAGTGATTGACACTTCGGTCTCTGTGAGCCTTTATGAGCCCTGGTTATTTGATTCTGTGGGCTGTGTGGTCCTTTGTTTTTCAACCCCTCTGGCTTCTACAATCTTCTGTGGGGTTCCCCAAGCTCTAAGGGGAGGGGGCCTGTTGGAGATCATAGCACGAAGTGGTTACAGAAAAAATTGGAGAGATCTCATACTAGCAACTTACAGCACACCTAAAAGCCCTTGAACAAAAAGAAGCAAGCACACCCCAAAGGAGTAGAGGGCAGAAATAATCAAACTGAGGGCTGAAATCAATAAAATAGAAACAGAGAACAATACAAAGAATCAATGAACCAAGGAGTTGGTTCTTTGAGAAAATCAACAAGATAAACAAACTTTTTTTTTTTTTTGGAGCTGAGGATCGAACCTAGGGCCTTTTGCTTGCTAGGGAAGCGCTCTACCACTGAGCTAAATCCCCAACCCTGATAAACAAACTCTTATCCAAACTAAAACATGAGGAGAAAGAGTATCCAAATGAGAAACGAAAATGGGGGCTGGAGAGATGGCTCAGAGGTTAAGAACACTGACTGCTCTTCCAGAGGTCCTGAGTTCAATTCCCAGCACCCACATGGTGGCTCACAACCATCTGTAATGAGATCTGGCTCCCTCTTCTGGCCTGCAGGGATATATACAAATAGAACACTGTAGAGATATATACAAATAGAACACTGTATACTTAATAAATAAATAAATCTTAAAAAACAAAAAAAAAGAAAGAAAGGAAAATGGAGACATAACAACAGACACCGAGGAAATCCAGAGACTCATCAGGTCATACTTCAAAACACGTACTCCACAAAATTGGAAAATCTAAAAGAAGTGGATAGTTTTCTCAGTATTTATTTTATAAATTCAAATTGGTGTGCTGGCTGTGGTAGCTCACTCCTTTAATCCCAGCACTTGGGAGAGAGAAGCAGGCCGATGCCTGTGAGTTTGAGGCCATCCTGGTCTACATAGTGAGTTCTAGGCTAGCCAGAGCTACACAGTGAGGCCTGTTCTTAGAAAATAAATAAATAATGAAATAAATAGATGTCTTAGTTAGGGTTTCTATTGGTACAACAAAACACCGTGACCAAAAGCAAGTTGGGGAGGAAAGGGTTTATTTGGCTGTTCATCACTGAAGGAAATCAGGGCAGGAACTCAAGCAGGGCATGGAGGGGTGCTGCTTACTGGCTTGCTCCCCTTGGCTTGCTCAACCTGCTTTCTTACAGAGCCCAGGACCATGGTTGAGGCCCTCCGGCACTGATCCCTAAATGAGAAAATGCCTTAGAGCTGGATCTCATGGAGGCATTTCCTCAGCAGAGGCTCCTTCCTCTCTGATGACTCAATCTTGTGTCAAGTTGGTACACAAAACCAGTCAGTACAATAGATAAATCCAATGTGGCTCCGAGAAAGGATTTGCGTGGGGGTATAGAGGCATGGGAAATCCATCAGAGAACTGCATGTGTACCGTCAGCACAAGGCACAACAGCTTAGGCTTTCATATGGAGTTTAATAAAATTACGGTCCCTTTGAAGTCCATATGGGGAACCAGAAGTAGAAATGTTTCACCACTGTTCTTTAATCACAAAATTGGAGAGAGTGGACAGCCTAGATCTGCATAAGAGGGGAAAAAAATGCAACATCTGAGTCAAAGTGTGCTGAATCACACCCCCACCACCAATTGGAGGAAGGGATTTTCTGGCTTTGGGCCAACACAAGTATAAGTTTTTATCAGTAATTTAAATAGATTTTTGTATTAGACCTGAAAATGTTGGCTTTTTAATTGAAAACTTATCAATTATTTAAATCACTAGCAGCCCGGGGCTGTTAATTTTATGAGTGCTGTAATAATGGCATACCATGGTTTTTGATACATGTGAGGCGGGCGGGGGCCATCGAGTGCCAGTGAGGGCATGTCCTGGCAGCAGGTTGTGCGCTGTTAAATAATAGCCAGCAGACAAGCTGAAGGCTGCCGTCTCACATCAGGACCATTTCGGATAAGTTATTTAGAAGTTGTATTCTTTTCTCCATTCGATATATTTTTAAGAGATAATGAGAAGAAAACAAAGCTATAATAAATTGTCTTTTAAGAAAATGTAAAGTAATTTGGTCTCCAAGGAGATATTTAATGTATTGAGAGACTTCAGCAGCCAAGTGTTATTACAGCAGCGTGGTGATAGCTCTCTGCATTTTGTTATGAGTTTGTGTTAATCAACAATCTGTTTTTATAGCATAGTTTCTTGTAAGTTATACTGCTAGAATATTCCACTTCTGGGATCACGGCTTCTCCTCTGACACTATTGTATCTTTTTAATTCCTCCATAAAGTATTTTTTTAATTAGAATTTGAAATGCTTTATTAGAAAAACACACAACCTACATATTCTGAAAACTAAATACCTGATCGTTGCGAATTATTTAAAGGACCCTGTTAAATATTCCCTCAATGTAGTTTAAATTTTGTTGTTCTTATTTCCCCCCCTCATCTTTAGAAAGATTAAAAACGGGCGCTGCTGTTCTCCGTTTGTGGTGTTGTGTGGCAGTGCTGTGGAGCTGTTGGTCGAAGGGCTTGCTGTAAAGCAGACCTCTTCTTTTGGTGGCCTTTCCCTGAGGCCCGCAGCATGCAGGGGCAGCTGTGAAGGGATTCCTGTTGGTTTCTCCTGGGTCCTGTGTCTAGCAAAGGACTTTTTCTCCCTAGGTTCTCTTGCTCCTCCTGAGCTTGTGAGCATGGAGCAGAGTATTGGCAAGAATAATTCTCCTCATTTTGCCCACTCTCTCTCTCATTTCCAGAAGGGTACAGGATGAGTTTTACTATACTGCCTCTCATTATAGCAGAGACCTTGTGTTTCTGTGCAGTGTAAGTATTCCCTTTGGTATACTTGACCATTGTGTACCTTGTTAGACAGTGGCTAACGTCAAGGAGAAGCACTCTTTGACCTTTGGAGCACCCTGTAAATTGGGCTGTAATTATCTTTACCCTAGTCTGCATAACGTGGTGATTGCCTCTAAAATCGTGGTTAACTTGAGTAGAGCTGGAGGGCACCTCAGAGGGTTCCTGTGTGCCTTCGTTTCACAGATGAACACTGGAGCCGTTGACATCAGCTTCAGAAATGTGTTGGGGTTACAGGTCTGGACCAAGGAGGCCTGGACAGAGACTCCAGTGGACCCTCACCTGTTTCAAGTGTCGTTTTTGACCTGGTAGCTAGTTTTACTGAGAAAGTTTTATGCATACTACTTTTTTTCCTTGATTATTAAAAATAATGTTTTTTTACTACAGTGATTATGTATCTGAGTTCAAACAAAATGAAAAAAAAAAAAAAGAACAACAACAACTATGGCTTCAGAAGTTTAAAAAAGTCTTGGCCAAGTTTTCCCACAAAATATGCTGCCCATTTAGGAGTTGAACGTTTAACAAGCCCAGGGCCTTTGCTGGCAGAGGGTTGTCTTTAGAGAGCATTGTCCACATGATGTCTTCAAGTATATTATTGAATAGGATCTTACTTTGCAGGGGACAGTAAGTAGTTAGTTCCTATCTCCGTGCCATTAGTGTATACAATTGATCATGCAGAACATCCCTGAGACAGCGTGGAGAGAGATGAAGAGAAGGGAAAACAGAACTGGAATGGTTGGAGTAAGAATGGCCTCCAGCCAGGCGTCTAATTCCAGTGCTCTGTCGGTAAAGACAGGCCAGCCTGGTCTACGTAGCGGAGTTCCAGGACAGCCAAGACTGTTACATAAAGAAACCTTGTCTCAAAAAAACAAAACAAAACAAGAGGGAGAGGGGGGGGGGGAGGGGGAGGGGTTGAATGTTTGGTCACCAGGGTAGAACTCTTCTATAGGACTAGGAGGTGTGGCCTTGTTGGAGGAAGTGTGTCACTGGGGTTGTGCTTTGAGGTGTTCTAAAAGCTCATGCCAGGCCCAGGCTTCCTTCCTCCCCTTTTCCCTCTCCTAAATCTCCATGCAGATGAGTATGTAGCTCTCAGCTACTGCTCCAGTGCCATGCATGCCCCATGCTCCCAACACGATGATCATGGACCAGACCTCTGAAGCTGTAAGCTAGCCCCCAGTGCTTTCTCTTATGAGAGTTGCTTTGCTCAAGGCGTCTCTCCACAGCAATAGAACAGGGACTGAGACAGGGCTGAAAGAACTTACTTTAGACATTATTCTATTTTGTTTTCTCATCCTATTCAGTGATCTCTCTCTCTCTGTGTCTCTCTGTCTCTGTCTCTCTCTCTCACACACACACACACACACACACACACACACACACACACACACACACACACTCACAGAATTCTTTCCAGGAGGCATGCTGGAGGAATGGTGAGAGAGTAAGAAGAATTAAACTTATTTTCAGATCATTTTACTTTCTCTTTATGTGTTGCCAGGAACATTTGGGGTCTCTTGAAAAAGAGATGAAAATGTTGTAGCCTCTCGTGTTTGGCCGCTTTGTGAAATAGCTCGGCAGGCCTGGCATCACAAAGGGGTTCTTGGTGCAGCTTTCGAAACGAGGAGAAACACAGGCAGGCTTGGGCTCTGCAGCCCCAGGAATGGAACTTTCTGCTGTTTGAGCCACCAGTGTTTTGATATTGAAATGGCTTCCTTCTGCTTGAGCTCCGTGTCTGTGACGGGTGCGAGCAGCATGTTTATAAGGAGATGTCTCCTTTGGCCCACTGTCTTCACAGCTCGATAGTCTTATTATATTTAAGTGAATGATGTAAGTAGGCAGCTTAAACTTCTTCAGAGAGGACAGTAGAATTTCTACAAGTCAAGTGAAAAGTTAGTGTGGACACTGCCCCAAGCTAATTGCCGTGAGACTCAAAGCTTCACTGAGAACACTGAATGTGTTGGACCCATTGCTGTGCCAATTTAACATTCTGGTATCAGGGTACATTACCTTCAACTTAGCTAAGTCGAGTCTCACCTGCTGTTGGCTGCCCACACTTCTGTTAAGACCATCTGGAGCTCCCTAAAGTCCTTTACAACTTTGCTAGCCAAAACAAATGGTATTATTACTAAATATGGTCAACTTGCTGTCATGTTCACTTTCAAATTATTAATAATATATGTGTGTAGTGGCATTAGCCTGGAAGCAGAGCCCAGAGTTGGTCTCTGTTGACCTCTTCACTGGGACACTGAACCCTTGTGGTTTTCTTGTCTTTTCTTCTCAGTTCATGACTGGCACTTGCCAAGTCTGATGGTTCTCCATTTCCTTCTAGAAACACCTGCAGCAGGTGTTATGCGTAGGCACCATCCAGCAGTGGGTTCCTCAAGGGTATGGAGATCCTGAGCTTCTTTCTCTTTTAGCAGAAGGTTCACATCAGACAACATAGCCCATATCATTTCAGGAGCACCAAGAATTCCCTCAAGCCCACAGAGATCCCAAGTGCCATGAGAGAACCAAATAGTTGAGGCATGACCTCTGCCTTTAATGAGTTTCTGGAAGAAAACCCGATTCTTTCACCGAGCACCTCTCACTTTGAATATTATTGATGACACTATAGTGATTGAGGCCAAGGGAGGGGACGCTGACTCAACTTCCTGCCTCTGCCCCTGTAGTGGGCCGGGCACCTCCGCAAGCTTGTCTAGACTTCCTGTATTACCTATTGTTAGGAACATTGTTTTTCTGGTTCAGTTGCCTAAGAGTCATAGTCCCATGACTTCTTTTTTAAAGTACTTAGGTTTCCCATGTACCAACTTCTTTAGTTTTGATATTCCTAATGACTTTAAAGTGAGTGAGGCAGGTAATTTCTCCATTTTTTACAGTAGGAAACTGGGACACAAATGCCTGTGTGCCTTTCTTTAGGTCACAACTGGTAAACATGGCTGCAGCCAAAGCTCGCTTTTTCTGTGATTCACTCACTTACCCACATACCTAGTTTGCAAGAGCCAAGGTGTACTGGGTGGTACGGTAGAGGTGGCCACAGGGAGTGCGATGGGAGCCCTCTCTTCCTCCCAACACACACATACTTGCCTTCCATGGTCCTGTTGAGACAGCAGCAGAGAGAAACCCCAGGTCAGGACAATAAAAACTGACCCTCACCAGGCAGGATGACAAGTGATAAGCACTGAAACAGGGTGCCCTGTGAGCATAGAAGAGAACCTGATCCATCTTTGAGGAGGAGTAGACGGGTCCACAGGACTGGGAAGGGTGTTCTGGGCAGAGAAACAGTGAGTGTATTTAAGGGTTTGGAGGCAGAGACTGCCTGGGAATTCAGGAGAAGCTGCCTGTGATTCAGCTTGTGTGGGTAACAGAGGAAGGAGGGTGTGTGATGGGCTATGGAGAATGGCGGGCTGGAGCATGGCGGGCGTTAGCTTCAAAGTATATGGGAGTGATGTAGCCCAGCTTATTTCTCTGGAGTGTGGCTTGCAGGACAAGAGTTCTAAAACACGGTGGGATATGGGCTATTTCAGGTCAAAGACCATGGTGGCTGCAGGCCTGTGAGGGGTCAGTAGGTTAGGAAAGTGAATAAATCCATGTGGCCAGTATGGGAAGAGAGGTGGCCAGGATCAAGTCAAGACATCTGTTTGGGTGCCTGCACTTAATGGCTTGGGGTCTGAGGGAGGGTAGAGAGGCAGGGAACTTAGTTTTGGATTTTAGCATTGGAGGAGGCTCTTGTCAGCCAACTGGATATGCTCCAAATCTTTGGAGAGACAGGCTGCAGATAAAGATTTGTGACTCGGCAGGTCCTAATTAGTCTCCATGACTCCTCTGGTGATGGAGACCTGGAAAGTGGTAGAAGGAGAAGATACAGTGAGAAGGGAGGACTGCTCAGGAGCTACAGGGACCTCACCCACACCAAGGGGGACACGCCCAGGAGCTAGAATGGGGGTACCCGGAGACGGGGGCCAGGGCCGCTGGGGAGGGCCATGGCTGAGCAGAGGTCCCTAAGGGCAGCCGGTGCAGAGGGAACATGGGAGCAGTGAGTGAAGAAGCCAGAGCTCTGCTAACTCAGCAGTCTGCTCAGTACAGTAACTCTGTGTTCAGTTTGGTGTTGGAGGAAGGGGACCCACTTACTTTTTAATTCCTAAATAGTAAGTATGTGTTTCATGTTAAAATGAAACGTTTTCCCCTGTTCACTAATAACCTATGTTCATTGGTAAGTCATTTGTCTCATCTGTTGAACAGAGATGAGTGGGGTAGGGGTGCGGGAAATTAGATAAAATATATAAGATATGCAGTGCTGAGCCTGACATGTACAGGCATTTTGGGGGAGTGAGGGTTGTCGCCCTGCTAATAGAGAATCTAAGCCTTGTAATATTAAACTGTTGTTTTGAACTCAGTATTTTTTTAATGTGGTATATTTCCATGAAAAAATCTAATTATTGATTGAATTTATAACTAGAATTGGGTTCATAACAAATAGGAACACTATTTGGTAAACTTGCAAACAAACAAACCCAAAGATTGTACTTGTTACCCCTTGTTGGAGATTAATTTTATTATAGGATAACTACACGAAACTCGGCCACATCCTTATTAAAACTGTTTAAGGGTTTTAAAGACCATCTCAGAGAGACTCTGAAACCAATCCAAGCTGGTACTGGAGATTCCATTAGCTATCGTAAAACTGATTAATCTTTTACCCCCTTAGCATATTGATTATTGCTGCAATTACTGCCTGTAATGGATTATACGAAGGACAGCTGAAGCAAATAGACTTTGTAACTGCTGCCGCTGGGTTTGGTTTGGCGCCTGCCCTGTACTTTCTGTACATAATCTTTACGTTTTAAAGGCTGGGATGCTTCTAAGGTAGAAAGTGTTCAGGCTAAGTGCTGCTTCAGTGTTGGGAGACAGACTCTCTGGGTTTGAGCTTACAAAGTCCCTTCACTAGTGCAATTGCTGCAGTTTAATTTCAGAATCCACAGTCACCCTGGGTGATGAGGCGAACAGAGAAGGTTAGGTGACTTCCAGAAGGCTGTGCACAGTAAGTAGTGACTGGTAGAATTAGGGTCCAGTCCCATTTCAATCGATGCGTCCTTATCAAACACCTACCACGCGTAGAGCATGTGTTGAAGTGATAAAAGCCGAGACATGATACATGTGGCTTTTCTGTTCCACTCATGTTAGCTGTCTTGGTGTCTGAGGTACAGGCCTTCACTGTTACAACTTCTTGTTTTTCTTTTGTTTCGGTCAAGCCAGAGTCTTGTCTTTGCCATTAGTGATGATTTTAAGACTGTTTAGAGCCAAAGGGGAGAGAACAAAGGAAGACAATTCTGCAGAGATGCAGGGGCTCAGCCCTAATTCCAGCTGGCGGTGCAGTGGTTAATTGTGGTCTTTGCTCTTTTCTTCTCTGAGGCTTACTGGACCCCATCTTACAGCCCAGCAGTGTGAGACACAGCAGGGCATGGCAGCTTTGCTTCATTGGTGCCATGTGTCAGGAGACAGCCAATAGTGAGGCTCCCAGGAATGAGCCCTCCAACTCATTTTTTTTGGGGGGAGGGGGCTTTTCAAGACAGGGTTTCTCTGTGTAGCTTTGCGCCTGTCCTGGAACTCGCTTTCTAGACCAGGCTGGCCTCGAACTCACAGAGATCTGTCTGGCTCTGCCTCCCGAGTGCTGGGATTAAAGGCGTGTGCCACCACCGCCCGGCGAGCCCTCCAACTCTTGAGTGCCTTGTTCACTTACCTGGGCAGCAGCAGGACTGGAGCCTGGTGGCCTAGTGGCCTGATGGGAGTGCGCTGTGCCAATGTACTACACATGGCCCAGGGTTTCTCCTTGCCTGTAGAGTGTGGGATATGCGCAGCCAGAGCTCAGGCTGGGGCCTTGTGGCCTCTCAGCAGCCCTGCTACTCAGAAATCACTGTGCACAATGTGCTCACACCATGGGTTTGGTTACTACCCAATTCTGTGTGTGTGTCCAGCTCTATCCTACTATATCAGCAGGAGAGAAGACACTGGGATTGGGGAGAGCTGGAGAAAAGTAAAAGCAAATCCTAATTCATTGTTTGAGAAAGTCTTAATCAGCACAGTGTGTATCATTGCAGTGGGATTCTGTTAATCATGGTACAGAGAGCTGGGTATAGATTGCTTACATTTTTCACATTGGTTACAAACATATATGTAGTTTTCCAGTTGATTTGGCACAGTGCTAAGATGAAAGGGAAACGTTTTTTTATTTATTTTGTGAGGTAAATAAATAAAGCTGGAAAACAGGTCAATTTCATGCATGCAGGGTTTTATAGTAGGGAAAAAGGCATTGCACCTGTTTTGACCCTTCACACTAAGGTTATTTGTTTTCAAACTTGACCCCAAGCACCAGTTTCAGACAATTCTGTAATTAGTTTGTTAGATAAAGCATAAGGATATTTTTTTTCCTGATTTCTAGGACCATGGTGAAGTAGAAACCTACTGTACATAGGAGTTAATTAAAGAAAAGCATTAACTATAGGCACCACCATGGCCCTGTCTTGTACTAGTATAAAAAGGCAAGAATTTTTTTGACAGCCACTGATTGGAAAGTTGCTTGCAGCCTTCCAGAAGCACGGTACATGCTGTGGATCAATAGCCGGCAAATTTCCCATTAAAAAGAATACCTGAGCAATGTTCCAAATAGCCACTGGCATCTTAATTTTCCACGGAAACCTCAAATACTTGTGTGCCAAGGACAAGTCATTTTCGGACAATTTTTCCAGACTACTTGTTAACAGTTATTGCTGTCCCAAAAGGTTGACAGCCGACATGATTGATATTTCACTTACCTGTCGTCACTGTGTGAGTAATGGTGTGCGCGCTATATTTCTGGCTTTTCAGGAACAGCCTCATGTTGCCTTCGTATATTCCAGAGTGATTTGCACGTATTTATGTTGTGCATGTTTAAGTTTTTAGGTCCATAGAAAGAGAGAATTGCCTTCCTTTACAGTTTGGAAGCCATTGCCGGTAGGCCACGCTCACCTCGGTCATTAGCAAACAGTCCTTCCTGGCCATCACCTTCACCATCCTTGTTTGCACTGCAGAAAGCCTTGAATTTCTTGGCTTCTGATCCTAACAGTGATGGAGAATTTTGAGGCCTCTGCATATTTCTAAGGAAAAAGATTGATTCTAAAATAACTTTGATCTATATAAAGCCAATAGAAAGACACATTTTTAAAATTTATTTATTTTATTTTATGTGCATTGATGTTTCGTCAGGTCTCCTGGAATTGACAGTTATGAACTATCATGTGGGTGCTGGGAATTGAACCCGAGTCTTCTGGAAGAGCAGCCAGTGCTCTTAATGACAAAGTCATTTCTTCAGCCCCAAGATACAAGGTGTTTTTTTTAAAAATTATTTTTATTTTTATTAATTTTTTTAGCACATTAGTGAACATGATAATCAATTTTTGGGAATTTCCTGAAAATGTGGTAGTTAAGTGATGTATGTATGTTTAAATATAAAAGCAGCTAAGACGAGAGAGTTCTGCTTTTGATAGGCCCTTAAAACACAAAGTCAGACTGGAGAGATACTCAGCAGTTAAGAGCACCCCTGCTCTTCCAGGGAACTGGGGTTTGATTCCCAGCACCACACCGTGGCTCACAATCCTCTATGATTCCAGGCCTTTTTCTGTTCTCTGCAGGCACCAGACATGCTAGTAGTACACAGACATATATGCGGGCAAAACACTTAGACACATAAAATTTTTAAAATCTCTTTTGGGCTAGTCAGTGGTTTTCCTTGTAGGTATTTTTTTTTTTTTTCACAAACATCATTTTCTTGTTTGTTCAGCTTAAAAGGAACATAAGAAAGTACAGAAGGCATCTTCACGTGTAGGTGAACAAGTGGTCCAGGCAATGTTCCAGGAAAAACAGAGGGGACCTCGGGCCAGCCTTCTTAGAGCTTTGGAATTATTTTATGAATGGCAGTGAGCTATTGTTTTACTCAGGATCTTAGTTTTTGTGTGCCTAGAATTTTACAATGAGTTTCGATCCATCTTAAACTGTGCCTAAGGCTAAATTATACATCAGAAGTAGATTTTCTAGAAGGGGACTATCTTTTTACATGGGGTTCTGTTGTCCTTGGTCCCACAGTCTCTGCAGCCTCTGTCTTCATTATCTGTGTGGTTTTATACACAAATGTGCAGGTTTGATTAACTGACATGTGGATTCAAGCCAAATATTGAGCCTATTCATTTTGCTTTACAAAATTCAGAAGAAAAGGACAAGAGGCAATTTGAATAATTTCTATCAAAATGCTTTTTGTGTCATTTAAAATATATATCATTCTAAAGTATGATAAATACTAACATAGGGGCTTTGTTAATAGTATTAGTCTAGAGATAAATGGTGGTATGGATGATAACCCCATACTGGACCTCCAAATCCTGACTATATTCACTGTAGTAATTTTGTTGTGCAAATATAGGGAACGTGTACTCAAGGCTGATGTGTGCATACCAGCCATTTACAAAAATGCAATGAATTCAACAGCCCACAAGTGTCTGTCCCAGTGTCCGTTACATTACTGAGTAATTTCTTTCTATTATCTCTTTGCAGTATTATTCCACAGTAATGGAACAGCAAGTAAATGGCCAGCTAATAGAGCCACTGCAGATATTTCCAAGAGGTAATGTTGAACAAATTCTAATCAACGATGATTATTTCAGCAAACTGTTTCATCAACAGTTATGTTTTCCAAAGGTTTAAATGCACATAACATGATGTTTAGCTCTTAATTTGAAAAAAAAAAAAAGAAGTATTCATTATCATGGAGGATTGCAAGCTATATTATAGTTATAGCAGATAAAATATCTAATCTGCTAGAGTAAATTAAACTAACTAGATTGTTTTTTGTTTTTGAAGTACATACTCACATTCGCTTAAAGAACTCTTTGGGAGTCCCCATGATTCTAAACCAAGGCAAATGGATGGCTTTAATTCTGGATTTACATTTCGTGGCTCATGGTGATGGTCAAAGCTGCCATTGAGATGGGAGCTAGGGTGGAAGCCTGAAAAGTGGGGATTCTAGGGCAGAGCTTCGGGCAGTGCTTGATATTTGTCCTGGGGTAGGGAGATGTTTTCTAATTAATGGGCATCTTCTTCAATGGCAGTTGATTAAGTCTCCAAATACCTGAGTAGACGAGGGTGAGTCTCAGTGGGAATCTCTCTTAGGTTGGGTCGTACCAGCCTTGTGTCAGCTATGGTTGCTTGATTGTGCAAAGACCTCTAAAAATTTGAATAATGATGAAAAGAGTGACTTAGTTATATAAACCAGTCCATTTTTAACCGTTATTTTTGTCCCACTTGAAATCCATGTTTTCTAACTAATGGAACAGACCAGGAAACCCTCCTAAGTAACTCTTCTAGAAATAGCTTAATTGAAATAATTAAAAGTTAAACTCACCTTCTTTAACTGTACAGATAATCATGGTATGAGTTTTCCAATTAAACATTCTAGACTTTCATTACCTGTAACTCAGAAGTTTGAATGGCTCAATTAACCAGTGGGCTCTGTTTGCAGAGATGGTCTCCAAAGGCAGCTGGCTTGGCCAGCCAGGAAGGAGATCCAGGTTCAAGTGCAATATTCCTCTTTGGGTGTTTGTGTGGGTAGTGGATCCAGGGGGCTTATTTCATGATTAGTAAGAATTTAATGAAGGGCTAAGTGAGGGGACAAAACTCCTTAAGCTCAGTGGTTATCCAAAAGAAAAGTATGATGAATTGGATCCTGTGGTGCTTGACTGAACAGGCGAACGGGGAGACTGCTGTTTCTGTGTAGTCTGTTTCCTGGATTTCTCAGTGACTGCAGAATTAGGGCAGATTTAAAAGTTATTTCCTCCAAAAGGAATAATGTTTTACAGGCTGACAATCTCGATCAGTTGCTTCTGAGCTCTGTTATGGCAAAGCCAGGTACAGATCCCAGAGAATCTAGTCACCATGCTGGAGGGATTTTCTTTTCAATAAACTGTTCCCTTCTGTCCATGGGAAACCTTTTAGTTTAATTCCCTCTCACCGTATGGGCAGCCTTGTGGTGTTACCGTTCCCATACAGAGCCCCCTTGGTGGCGGTCATTCTGAGACCTCTCTCTCCTTTCTGGTCTCCAGCAGTTTTACAGTTAGGGTTTACTGCTTCCGTTGTGTGGACTGTGGAGGTTCAGGGGGGGTGAAGTAACAGAGAGTCACACAGCTCCTTAGGGTTTGGTGGACTCTGAGTGAGAAGTTGGTTTAGATTACAGTTTGTTTCTGGGGAAAGGCATCTAACTTCAGGTGCCAGTGAGGTATGTGAGGAGAGTTTGGAGGGGAGAAGAGGGCGGTGTACAGACAAAATTATGAGATGCTGTTGTCGCCAGAAGCCCCTTGAGACTTAACGCATATTAAACGGAGTCTCACCAAGGCCACGCTGAGAATTCCAAAAAGTGACGTCATCCCCTTCCTGGGGTTCTTTGCTGTGCTGTAATTTGGGTCTTGGTTCTTTTTGTTGTCCCGTGTTTTGCTACTTGACTACCTCACTGCTAGTGAGTGGGCTGATGAAATGTATATTTGTTCGGGTTACATTTTGTCGACTTGATACAAACTAGAGATCCCTGGGAAGAGGGGACCTGAATGAAGAATTATCTCCATCAGACTAGAATGTCTGTGGGCATTTTTTTATTTTTATTTTTTGAGTTCTAATCGATGAAGGAGGTCCTAGACCACTGTCTGCAGTGCCAGCCCTGGGTGGGACTACTATGGGTTGTAGAAGAAACATCTATGCAGACATGTGAGTCTGGTAGCAAGTCAGTTCGCAGCCCTTATGACTTCTGCTTCCGTTCCTCCAGGCCTCTGCCTTGGCCTCTTCTCTGATGGACTATAACCTGTGTATGCTCAAAAGACCATTCCCTCCCCGGTTGCTTTTGGTCATGCTAGGACAATGCACACTTAGAATGTGGACATGGCAGGCGTTCCCTTGACCTTCCTGGTTGGTCAGAGGGTCTCAAGCCCTACAGGCTGTGCCTAGGCCCCATGTGAAGAAGAATCTTTGGACTGAGCCGGTTGGTGGGACAGGAGGTCATGATTTGACTCTAACCACACGTTCTCCTCATTCCAAGTGGCACTGGTGTCTTGAATAGTATTCCACTCCTGGTTCACAGCCAAGTCTTCCCTGTGGCTCAGAGCTGTGTTAAATATTAATAAGTATGAAAATTGGCTAGCGTTATAGTAACTGCCTTTTTAACTTCAGGATATATGAGGTTGCTAGGCTTTTGAGTGCAACATGGCTGTTTAGATTTCTAATCACAAAGGTTTGAAGAGGCAGTTGAGAAGCAAGCAGGCTTTCAGTTAGAGAAGATGGCTGGGGTCTCGCTTAGTCCTTGGCTCACCACCCTTTTTCCTGCAGAGGCAACAGTCTGAGGGAATACTAAAGGTCTTCCAAGAGCTGTTGTTTTGTTCAAAGAGTTATTTTGTGTTTTAAAGAGAGAGTTGGAGTCTTAGTGAATTAAATATCTTATGCACTTAGAGAAAAAAAAAACATTTATTCATGTTGAGATATATTTTGGGGATAATATTTTGGAATAACTTAATTCATTTTTAGAATTATATTTATTTATTTTATTTTATGTGTATTTGTGTACCTGAGTATGTGCCTGACCATGTGTGTATGGGAACTGGAGAAGGTCAGAATAGGTGTTGGATGCCTTGGAACCTCTAGGATTAGAAATGGTTGTGAACCACCATGTGGGTGCTGGGAATCGAACCTGGGTCCTCCGGAAGAGCAGCCAGTGCTCTTAACCACTGAACCATCTCTCCAGTCCTAATAAAGTAATAAATTCAAATTTACTCAAATCCCCAGGAAAAACTAACCCACACCTTGTAATTAGCATGCATGTCTTCTTGAGCAGCTTGATTTCTATTGTCAGAAACAGAGAAAGAAAAAAAAAAATCAAATCCACCCTTTCCTAAGCAATCAGTCAGAATTGACAGCCTCTGACCAGCCTGTTGTAAGGCACTCTGGTATTTGAACAGATCCAGTCTATAACATGGCTAGAACGCTTTGTGTTTTAGACATGATGAAGAAGCAGCTGCAGGGTTAGAAGTGTCTCACTTGTCGCCCAGGGTGGTGCTGGGAAATTCCTGTCATTTTCCCTGGCCCTACATTGTCTTCAGAGCTAAATAGGAGCAGATATCAAGAAACCTCTTTAAGGTGTATGTCCGTGTTTTAGTGAATCTGATTGCTTGTGGCTACACAAAATCTGAACATGCCCAGACTTGCATAGTCCATCTTGGAGTCTATAGCAATCTTTTTGGCATTCAAGAACCCTTCCCCCCCCCCCCCTTCAGAGCAGCAAAAGCAGAGGCTGCTGTTTTGCACATCCTTTGACTGCACATCCTCGTGCAGTTCAGTGGGTGAGGGAGGACTGCAGAAGTCTGAGCCACGGGAGGAGTCCGTCATTTTAGTTCAGCTAACGTGATTTTGGCATGTTTTAAGCAGAAATTGGAATTCCTGTGAAGTGGTGTCAGAAAGCTCTCTGCATTTAGAAACGCTCACTCCTGCCAGTTAGGAACCCGGTTCATAATTCCCACCTTGGGTCTTGGGGGCCACTTTTCAATCATTTCTCTCTGCTAATTTTGGTGTCACCCTCATTTCTTTTTAAACGATTCATTTTGAGCAAATTTGTAAATGGCCCTGATGTGTTCTACAATTTAGTCAATTACTGTTTCAGCCTGCAAGCCTCCTGGGGAACGGAACATACATGGCCTGAAGGTACGAATTTCAATAATTGTTTCAGTAAAGTTAGATGGATTTGTAATGCTGTGTTCCACTTATTGAAATGTCAAATAAAACTGCACTTTCTCAAGCTCTGACAAGCAATCTTTTTTTCTCTGTTTTTGAGTGGTGGGGTGGAAGGGCGGCATCTGTGTTTGCTTACGCTGTGTATGTACTTGGATCCTGGGCCTTTGGGGCTGTATTTTCTCAGTCACTTGGAATTGTGTTGTTGGTCAGTTTCTCTGGGATGATCCTGGGGTCTGTTCTCGACAAAGATTCATTTGAGTGAGAACATGGACTTCATTTTGGTGATTAATTAAGCACATAAACATATTGCACACAGGGTGCCCTCCCTCTTCTCTCGACATATTTATGTTTGAAACACATATCTAGTTAATGCCTTTTCATTGTTCTGAGTGTTTTAAATTCTGGATCTCTGCTCAAGGCTTCACATATGAAAGAAAAGCTGGCTATTTTATTAGGCTCAAGTGTTTTATAATTAATTACTTGGCCCTCATTTTCTAGTGAATGAGAAGCAGTTGTCGAGCTGGAAGGGGGTGGCATCCTGAGGTTTGCTACTGAACCCCAGACACACGCTTAATGCACTTTCCTGGGCATTCCGCATTTCTGTTGTTCTAGACAGTGAGCTAGGGTTTTGCCCCTCTGTTTCTCTTTCTTACAGCACTATTTAAGTATTTGAATAATGCCAGGGATAGGGGATTATGTAATATATGGATTGTACAGTTCTGTAACCTATATACTGAATACACTCCAACTGTGGGTCTGTCTAGCAACAAGCTAATTAACCTTCATAGTGAGATGAGACTTTGTGTGGTGAATTATAGGTTAATTAGAACTGTGTCCTCAGAACACAAGGCTGATCAGACTTCTCTCTTTACCTATAGGTGAATACACGGGCTGGACCATCTCAACATACTAGCCCTGTGGTCTCAGACTCACTTCCAAGCAATAGGTGAGGACAAACACGGGAAGTGTACCCTGCTGCTAGCCTCTCTCCAGGGCTGGGGGAGGGGAGGGAAGGGGCTTGGTCAACACGTGTCTGTTCTGTCAGGTAAAAAGTGGAGGTGGCTGTAAAGGGAGTGGACTAGCCAGACAGCCCTCGATGCATATTGGCTGAAGAGAAAAAAGACAACGTAGAAAGCTGAAATTAGAGGTAGATGAGGTGGCCGGTGGCCAAAAGATAAAATGCCTGCCAGGCAAGCGTGAGGGCCTGAGTTTGGATTCTAGCCCCCATGTAAAATCCAGATGTGGCAGCACACATCTGAGTTTCCAGTTCTGGGGAGGTGTAGCCATAAAATATAAGACTGTGAGCCATTGAGAAAAATATCATATATGAACCTCTGGCTTCCACATGTGCACAAATATGTATACACAAACACACACCTTTACCACACACACCCATACACAATGAATGAATGAATGAATGAATGAGTGAATGAATGAATGACTCAAGATACAGAAGGTGGAATTGACATGTTACACCATTCATTTTGTTGTAGAGTAGTTCTGCCCTAGTCTCCAAATTGTATGAACTATTCTGTGCCTGTCTCAGGTCTTGGTGCAGTCAGAGGCTGTGTAATCCCAAGTCTTTCTTGCTTGTCCATCTTTTGACAGTGTTATTATCTGCTGGCCTCTTCACCAGACAGAGTCAGGGGAAGAGTCAAATGGTGACATCTAACTTGACCGAAGTGTGCCTCATTAGTGGCATCTTTGGCTGTCCAGGAGATTAAAGCTCCTGTAACAGGAAGATCATTTTTGTTAATTCATGCCAGCATCACCCCACACTGGAGCAGATCTTGAGCCTTTCAAAGCCTTCTTATGTGCCTGAACTTAACTGCCACACTATGGTCAAAAGGGCGACTTGGGACATTTTGTGTGTGTGTCCAGTTAGTCTGCTAGTAAACATCGCATTCCTCACCGTGGGGCGATGCTGGAAGGTGGTTGCTCTGGATTGCAGAGTCACAATGGTGGCTGAAAAGCTGACAGAACCCGAAAACCCTTCTTCCGTCCTGCACTGAAGGTCCCTGGCCTCTGGGCTTTAGTCAGTGTGTGCACAGCCTTTTATGGGCTGAGGTGCAGTCTGGGCTTCTGCTTTCCCCACATGCCTTCTGTCCTTTACCCACAGTCCTGGGTCTGCAGCTGTGGGTTCTGATTTGACTCTGGCTCACGGTTTTGGAGGCGGTAAGTCCAGCTGGCCTGGCACAGGCTGTGTGAGGGTCCCTTGTCGGCCACTCTCCTCATGGTGGGCACATCTGTAGGGGTGCTTACATCTTAATAATGGAAGCCACAGAGAGACCTCTGCTCCTGTGATCCTGCCCAGTCCTTTATTTTCTCTTAAAAATGTGAACATTTTCTTTTATATTCATGAGTGTGTGCTTGTATGAAACTGCAACCCATGTGTGCGCAGTGCCCACCGAGGCCAGAAGAGGTGGTTGGAACTCCTAGAACTGGAGTTACAGATGGTTGTGAGCCTCCACCTGGGCTCTGGGAACCAAGCTTGGGTTCTCTGCAAGAGCAGTAAGTACTCTTAGCCACTGAACCAGCTCTCTAACCCATATGTTTTTCTTTAACTTTTGAATTATGTAGCCCAGGAAGACCTCAAACATGTGGTAATCCCCTTGCCTCATCTCCCCCAGGTGCTAGGATTACTGGTGTGTCCCACCACACCATCTCCACAGTCCTATTTGGCCTAAGAGCCCCTCCACCAGGTTCTTCCTAAGCTGCTTCGATGGTTTTGACTCCGGTGTCAGTGTCTACCCACTCACCTTCCAGCGGAGGACACAGGGCTCTAACAGTTGGTGTCTTCTTGAACAGTTGGTTCCACCTTAGAGTGCAGTTAGCTAGTAGTCACCAGCACGTCACCTGCCTGGACATGTGGGGCAGATGTTTGCTTCTCCACAGAGGGCTTGGCCCTGCCAGACACTGCTTTGCATTCCTCTCTCCTTACTGCCTGGACACGTGAGTCAGGGTCCTGCAGAGTAGAGGCATATGGGTAGAGGACTCCTTGTTCACAGAGCTCCAGGAAGGTAGAACCTTTCAGTGGTACCACTGATTCCAGAAAAGATGGTGTGCACACAAATGGTACGTGAACCCTGGGGAAGGACAAGGTTTTCCCTGGTGTTTTAGATTATACTTTTGTTATGGCATAAAAAGCCAGATGGAATTGCAGAGATTTCAGATCAGAGAAGCAGTATACTTCCAGTTTTCTACATCATTGTAGCCACAGGTAAGGATTAGCTTGGGGTAAATAAAAACTGTCATGTCTCTTCGTGAAGTGTTGTGAGACTCTTGGATCGGACGAAGCTTCACCATCTGGTTATCTCCCAGTTTCATCCTGGCATCTTCACTTGGGGGTAGATCTGGCAGCCTCCTAGACAGTAAGCATAGGAAGGATTCCTGTCATGGGAAGAATGTTAATTGAAAAGGTCGTATGGGTGTTTTTAATATGGTACCCTACGTTGGCCGTGTCCTGTGCCCCAGGTTGATAACTGACCAGCAGGTATATATTGGGTGCCCCTCATTCGTTAGTTGCTGTCCTAGGAATATGACATGGCAATAGTGTTGTGAAGGAAGCGTATGCATGCAGAGAGAAACACTAGACAGGAGTATGTTTCCAGTTAAACTGAGTACTCAGAGCTGGCTCCTTGGGGAAAGTGAGGTTTCCATCCAGACCTAATGTACAAGGAGGACCAAGTTATATCACAATAAAGACATAGAGCTAGAGGGACGTGCCTGTGGTAAGGCCCTGAGGTGAAAGAGCTGGCATGTTTGAAAGTGGGCTGGTTGGCTGGAGCATGAGGAGAGGTGCCGGGAAGTTGGAGGAGAGCAACACAAGGGGTGGAAGGCAAGGCTGCAGACAGGAGTCAGGTCACATGGGGCCTAGATGGTCCAGCGGGCCTTCCCTGGCTTGGAGAGCCAGAGAGGGCTGTGAGGCAAGCCAGCCCGACGTTGGTAGATACTTGGCCTGTGGGAGCAGGAGAGAAGCGCCAGCCTACCCTGCTCTCCTTTGATGCTTGACCCCTGTGCTTTGCCAAATGGACACCCAGGCTCTTCCCAGCATCCTGGCTAGGCATGCACTTCTGGGTCAAGGCTGCCCTTCGTTTTCATTGAGGTCCATCTTAAGAAGCTCTTCCTTTCTGAGCTTGGATTCAGCACCCACTCGTAAAGATGGAGTTTTGTCCCCAGAACATGACTGTTCCCTCTTTCAGCTGAGCTCTTCATACAATCTTCTCTCCCGTACCACATCCTTCCAGTAGCCTGACCCTTCCTAGGAGCTCTGCACCTGCCCACTTGCAGCATCCCTGTGGCTGCACTGATGCTCCAGGGAAATCTCCACAGTCTGCTGTCTGTCTCTCTACCTTAGCTGGGACAGCCTTGCTAATTGTATTAGTCACCTCTTTACTATAATGGAATACCCGAGATAGTTCATTGTGTTGAGATAAAAAGTTTACTTAACTCACAGTTTGGGGCATTGAAAGCCCAATGGCCCAGGACAGGCCTTGGTGATGACCCCTTGTGACTGTCCCTCCTCATTCAGAGTGACTGATGCAGGGAACCGGAAAGAGTGAGACTGGGTTCTGCAATCCCTTTTGAGGACAGGGTTCTGCAATCCCTTTTGAGGACACACCTCCAACTTACATATTCATCTCCCACTAGAATCTTTTCAAAGTCCACACCCTCAGCATTGACACTCTAAGTGGACCATTCAAGAATAAACCAGCTCCAAACTGGAACCCTAAGGTACAGTTCTGAGGCACCATTTCCTACTTAAGGATGCAGTGAGGCCTCCATCGGTCTTGAGGGGTATTGTTTGCATAGAGGCACTCTATGCACTTCAGCCTTGCTGGTGAGCACGTGGTACTCACCCTGTCACTACTGAGCCTGCACATCTATCTGTTGCTACCTCACTCTTTTCTTCATCACCTTCTCTTTCAATCTGGCTAATCTTGACTATCTTTGAGAACCAAACCATCTTCTGATCGCTGTTCTTGATCACCATCTACCCACCAAGTGATAGCAGGCACCCTATGTGGATCCATGTCACCACCCACTTGCCAAGCTATAGCAGGTGCCCTGTCTGGACCCCACTCACCACCCACTTGCCAAACTATAGCAAGTGCCCTATCTGGACCCCAGTCACCACCCACCTGCCAAGCTATAGCAGGTGCCCTGTGTGGACCCCTGTGCCCCACCTACCTGCCAGGCTATAGCAGATGCCCTGTGTGAACCCCTGTCACCACCCACCTGCCAAGCTATAGCAGGCGTTCTGTGGACCCTGTGCCCCACCCCCACCCCTGCCTCTTTTGGCTATAGTAGTGAGCACATTGGAGCGCCATCATCTTGGTCTCCAGTAGCATCAGTATTCTAGGAGAGCAGTGACGGCAGTGTGCCCACTGCAAGCCCTGGTCTGAGGTGTGGCACCCGAGTGTTTGCTAGGATGAGTGAGTAGGTGGCTGTGTATACTTACGTCTAATTTCACATCTCCCTCCAACTGAGTTCTCCCAACTTGCTCTGTTTTTATGACATCATTTCTAGTCTTTTTAATTTCCCTTTGGTTTTTCTTTTTAGTTTCTGAGACAGCATCTTACACTATAGACTGGACAGCCTAGAACTCACCATGTAACCAACATTGACCTTGAAATCACAGCAGTCTTCCTATCTCAGTCTTCTAAGTGCTGGGATTATAGATAAGAGCAACCATGTCCAACTCTACCTCAATAAAAACTGTGTATGGGTACTGTGCCTGCAGGCATGCATGTGTACCAGGTGTATACGGTGCCTGTGGAGCCCAGAAAAGCTCATCAGATGCCCTGGAACTGGAGCTACAGGTGGTTCTGGGCCTCTTTGTGGATGTTGGGAATGGAACCCAGCTCCTAGGCATGAGCAGCCAGTGCTCTTAACCCCTGAGCCATCTCTCCAGCCCTCAGCCCTGTGCTTTCATTCTTTTAAACTTTGGATAGCTCAGCGTCTTTCCTCAGGTGGTACAACCAGCTTACAATTAGTGCAATTACATTTTAAAACATTTTCAAAGGGGTTTGGGTAACTCAAGTTCTTATAGACAGAATTAAAATGTTGAATAATCAGAGTCCAAAACAAATTTACTGGATGAAACTTTTTGTTTTTTCATGCTAAGACCTTGCACATGCTAAACATATACTTTACCCCTAAGTGCTACTCCTCCTACCCTTTTCAAACTAGATAAACACGTATAGATACAGGCATGTAATGGAATCAGTGTAAAGACTAAGTTGTCTTTTGGCATAGGTGAATGGTCATTTGTTAGACTAAGCTTGTCAACCTGCATGGTCTTCCTAGGTCATAGTTACTGAATTCAAGTCCCTCTGCCAAGGCCTTTCTAAATAGCGTGGCCTTCTCCTTCTATAAAATTAGGATGATTAAGCTCTCCGTTTGTCCACTGCTAGTGTAAGATTGATGGAGCTTTGTTAAGGAATCATATTTGTTGCTTGGATGAAGGGCATTTTATAAATGCCATGAACGTGCTATTATTTAAGTTTATGACATAATGGACTGTCTGTGGAGCCTTTGTTTGATTGTTTATGTCTTTACCATAACCAGAATGACCAGATTGAGAGTCATTTTTGGGAATACAAAGATTTAAATATTTCTCAGACAAGTGTGTGTAAGTGGAAGTGATAATCTGAATTTGGACAAGATTCCTGTAAGTTCTTGAGGGCTTACTCTGGAGAATCTACTGTAGCCCTGCAGCAGTGCCTGGCATTGCTCAGCACTCTGTAAGCAGAATTGCCATGACCATGTTGGTAATTGGACTGGATTTGAGGCAGCTGTTCATTTTTGGGGGTATATATTGTAGCTTTTGTTCCAGCCTACAAAATTCTTGACTATTTCCCTATCTGATTGCACTCTGGAGGACATTATTAGCCTAGAATCCTTAGGTGAAGGCGTATCTTAGACAGTTTTTAAAAAGCAGGAACTAGCTAGGCAGTGGTGGCGCACACCTTTAATCCCAGCACTCGGGAGACAGAGCCAGGCGGATCTCTGTGAGTTCGAGGTCAGCCTGGTCTATAGAACAAGATCCAGGATAGGCACCAAAACTACACAGAGAAACCCTGTCTCGAAACAAACAAACAAACAGACAGACAAACAAACAAAAGCAAGAGTTGAGGCCTAGTAGCAGAATTTTAAGGAATGGTGAGAGAGAATGATTATCAGCTGAAGGCCCAGCTTGAGGCCTGAGGTCATCTCCAGTTTCATGTTTTAATAGTGTCAGGTGAAATACCAATGTGGTTCAGGTTAGGTCCTGATCCTGTTTGCTTCCTGCTATATTTAGACCTTTATGTCTTTCCATGTTACCGCTACACCTGTCACAGAGTAATATTGACCACCACTTCTTGAACATTTAGCACCTAGCTGTTCAGGTGCAAGGAGGGAGTGGAGCATACCAGAATGATTTGAGGTCTCTGTTCTCAGGGAGCTTCCAGTCTCAGACAAGAGTGTAGAGGAAGATCCACACTGGTGAAAACCAGAAGTGGGAGTTTATCTGGCTGGGAACATAGTGTGGTCAGCTCTACATTTCAAAGAGAATAGTAGTGTTTGTTTTAAAGATTATTTGTTTGTTTGTGTGCAAGTGTTTTGCCCTCATGTGTGATATGTCTGTGCATGATGTTCACGCAGTGTCTGCAGAGGCCAGAAGAAGGTGTCATGTTTAACTAGAACTGAAGTTTCAGATGGTTGTGAACCACCATGTGGGTGCTGGGAACCAAACCTGGTTACTTTGAAAGAGCAGCCAGGGCTCTTAACCACTGAACTTTCTTTCCAGCCTGGGAGGTGCCATTTTATACCCCTTGTTCCTTAGTGGGGTGATTTGTAGAGGTTTAACCTGTTATAAAACTTGAGAACTTCATACAGCCATCCCTCTTTCTTAAGCACTTTGACTAAATTTATCTGCAGAAATGTTTACATGATGTATTATCTTCTGCTACGGAAAAGATGCCTGAGGATCAGCTAATAAAGAAGGAATGTTTATTGTGGTCCACAGTATAGACAGATTTTGTGCACAGGTAGGTCCCACTGATTTCTGCCTGATGCTAGGGCAGCATTCCATAGTGGGACCATGTGGTGAAAGAAACCGGGAAGCAGTTCCTGGTGAAGGAAGCAGAGAAAGGCAAAAGGAAGGAGGTGGGTATCCCACAGTCTCTGTGGAGAGCATGACCCCAACAAACTTAAACATGACACCAGGCCCCACTGTTCTACGTACTGAGGTCAGGGCCTGTGAGATGCACTCTGTCTTACTAGGTCTCAAATAGCCATATATGTTCAGAGGACATTTTAATAATCACTAAATAATCATGGAAGCTGCGTTTCCTAGGAAAGCAAAGGAAAGAGAAGGCAGCCTGTGGTGTACAAGACAGTGCTGTTTGGTAATGTTTCATTTGGCTGGTAACCTATAATGCAGATATGCCGCCTATTTTATAGAGAGAGGAATTGACATTCCAAGAGAGCTGCTGACAATGGCTTCTGTGTATCTGTTTCCAGGGAGCCGAGTGAGTAATAACTCTTATCTGTAGTAAGAGACTAGAGCGTAATCCGGCTGTAGTTTAGAGTCCTGTAATCTCTGCTGCCAGAGAATAGTCCCAGGGTGCACTTGTTCAGCATTCTGTGTATCAGGTGTGAAGCCCAGAAATCATTGTAGAGGAGCTACCGGCCCACTACATAGTCTGCTTCCTAGACTCATGGGATTCAGTCCTCCTTGATTCCTTTGGCATTCTTAAAACAACAGTGAAAACCGTATACAGGGAAGGGGAGCATAGTCTATGCTTCAAACAAAGGCATATTTTAGTCCAGATTTATTATTATTATCATTATCATTATTATTATTATGAATTGTTAGACAAGTTCTCATACAGCCCAGGCTGGCCTCACACTCCTTGTGTAGCTGAGGATGATCTTGAACTGCTGCTCCGCTTGCTTCTTGGGATTATAGGTATGTGCCAGCCCAGCTCACTCTGTTTACCTTTTTTTTTTTTTTTTGGTTTTTTCGAGACAGGGTTTTCCTGTGTAGCTTTGTGCTTTTCCTGGAACTCACTTGGTAGCCCAGGCTGGCCTCGAACTCACAGAGATCTGCCTGCCTCTGCCTCCCAAGTGCTGGGATTAAAGGAATGTGCCACCACCGCCCGGCTTGTTTACCTCTTTTTAAGGATCAGTGCAGGGCCTGGTGCATGCGGGCGAGTGGTCTACTGCCTGAGCCGCATTCTCAGCCCCGTCTAGAATTTGCAGTGGTGTTGAGAGTTGTCCGTGACCTTGCCACTGACAGTATCTTTTCTTTGCAGCTTGAAGAAGTCCTCGGCTGAATTGAAAAAGATACTGGCCAATGGCCAGGTAAGTATTGTTGCAGACTAAACATCAGAATAGTACTCTGTTACTGTCCAGAGTGTAGCCATAGTCGAGTATTAAGTGATGAAGAGTGTGCATTTCTTCTTATCATAAATGAATGCCACAGCCTAATTTGATTGGCAGAACAATCTGCAGCATGGTTTTCAACCTGAGCTAATGGGTTTCACTCCCAGCAGATTGAGGCACTGTAAACACACCCCACTGCCACCTCAGTTTAAAAAAGTTAATCAGTTCTGAACAAGTCATCAACCCGCGGGTTGTTGACAGGGCCCTGTGTTCTGAAGTGACTGTTTCTTTCATTATCTTTGGGGACAAAGGGGGAAGACTGTTACTTTCCAGCCTTATCTCCTCTTTTGTCCAGAGACCAGCACTGGCTTTTGTGGGGACTGAAGCCAGGCTAGGCAGACTGTGGCACACGAGTCCCTAGGCTTCAGGGAACCTTGCTTTGCCTTGTCGATGGGCCATCTGAAACTGAATGACCTACCCCGGCCAGAAAGGACAAACAGGCCTGCAGGCCACTTATTTTTCACTAATTTTGATTCAAGTAAATGGACACTTCTGAAAACGTATAGTGCTTTTAAACATTCACTGGTAAATGAAGCTACCTACAGGGGCTGCAATTCCTCAGTAGCAACATAAATGCCTTTTAATGTGTGTTACTGCGCAGACCCTTTGATAGCCTTGCAGGCAGCGCCTGTCCATTGCGATCAAGCCTGCCTATTAGGCTCTATTGACTGAGACATCTGTGTCACTGCAAATAAAAGACTCTTATTGATTTTCTTAACTGCTCTTCACTTCCGTCCACGTTTCGAAGGCTGAGGTCTTAATTATCCCCGATGCTTATTCAGTGCCTCCGCACACCGACCTCTGTAAGCCTTGTTGCCATTTCGTGAATCAAGGACTTGTAGTGGAGCGTGTCAAGAGGACAAAGCTGGATCCTCACACTTGTCCCCGAATAACACCTGTGACACTGTGTGTGGGTCACATGTAGAAGCACTTCTGCAAGTTTGGCACACAGTCTTTTGAATAGTTACAAAAAATTGAATTGATCTGGTTCTCACAGCCTCTCAGCCAGTGTGCTTAAACTCTAGTCGTTAAATGCTTCACATACAGTGGAAGAGAATCTGGCTTGGTGGTGGTTGTGTGTCTGTCTAACTCCAGTAGTCTCAGATTCTGAGAGAGACTATGTTAGGGGCCAAGCCCGTTGCCTGGGTATTCTAAGCCAGAGCTACATCCTCAGCCTCCAAATGTTAGATGCATTTACTTACTGCTTTTGCCTTGGGTTAGTTTAGAGCAAGGTCTGCACCTGATACGTGTGCCTGGTATGTGTGCAGATCCAGCATGAACAAAAACCAGAGTACTGTGCCCAGGCCGTTTATATATCTTCAGCATGCTTGCATTTTCATCACTAATTGTAATTGATGTACAAGCCACTCGTGTTCTTCAGCTGGAAAATATATTTCAAAATAGACATAAATTAAGAAGTTTTAACTACGTTTATTCAACCTAGGCAATGGAAAATAGCCTGTCATACAGTCTTCTTTCCAAAATGAAAACCACTTCATTTTCACAGCATGCGTGTACACACACACACACACACACACACACACACACACATACACACACACACACACACACACACACACACACACACACACACCAGCATTCTGAAATGCCCCTAATGTTTTGACAAAAAACACAGCCCCACAAATATCGTAGTAGGGTCAGTTATGAGGGTCTCCGCAGTGGGAGATTGGCTCGGCAATGGTTTTGACACTTAAATATTGTTTATTGCTTTCTCTTGGGAATATGCTAGCCCCACAGTAAACAGTGTGGCAGTTTCTTTCTTTTTATTTTTAAAGATAAGCTTATCTTATGCTTACTTTTGCTCAAAAACAAATAACTAATGAGAGATGAGAGTGCTGTTCCTCCGTATGCTTTCAAAACACCTGCTTGTACTAATTCCTCTGTTGGTGCTGGGAGTAACTGACTGAGGGCGAGATTGCATTGTGGTGAAGTAATGCAGATGGCGTGGGTGTCCGTAAATCGCAGGACTGAACACTGACACCATTTGCTATGGAAGATGTAAGTCACATTTAACGATACTTGAACACTTGAGTGTAGTTTTATTTTAGTGGTTTAAGCTCTCAAGCATTAATAATGATTTGCCTTTCCACTAGCCTCCACTTAGATTTCATAAGGAATTCATATTAATCATTAACAGAAAGGGACATGATTCTTCAAGATAATCAAATATTGACAGGTTAGAAATAGCTTTCTGCCTGGGTTCATTGATATAGGTTATGTGATATAAATATTTATTTCTTTTCTGTCACTCAGAGTAAATGCCACCAATTGATTCAGCATTGATAGAGTGTCAACAGTTCATAAGAAACATTTGACTGGCTTGTGTTTTCCGATTAGTCTCTGCTCTATAAAGTGGGATTTACTAAATCTCCCCAATTGTCTGCTCATAGAGTGTGACGCCTTCTGAAACCATTATTGCTTCGATTTGTGAAGCAAAGGTCTCATGCTAAGACTTGGTTCTGTCAGGTCTTTACGTATAAAATAGGATTAATTGAGCATTTTTATTTTAATGATTTATAAACGATATTCTTATTCTTTTTAACACAGACAATAAACAAAGAACATATTCTTTGCTAATCCATAATTGAATTCCATTTCATTGTACCCGTTAATTTCATTAATATGTTAAATCAAGGCCCACTTTGCAAATTTACCTTTAGTCTTCAGAATGGAGCTGTTTTCTTTTCTGTTACCACAGTGTGGTGGAAGATTCCAGTTTCCAGCTCAGTCAATAAATCAAAAGATGTTTGGGTCCTCTTTTATTGAGTGCTGTGAATCAGACTTGCTGCAGGATTTTTTGGAGTGTGCTCTCCCCGACTGGAGGCCCAACATGGCTTTGTCTGTTGGCTCTGAGTTTGAAAATGACTAGAAAGAGCCCAGAGGGTCAATTCAAAGGATTTAAAAAAAAAAAAAAAAGTCGTCACTCCATGGACCTGTGACGTTTACCTCTGTGTCTCTAAAGTGGTCTCTTCCTTTTGTTTTTTGATTTTGTAGCGAGATTGACCATATTTACTGTCTTTGTAAGTTCAGGTTAACCCTCCGAGAAGTCACACTACAGCCAGCTCCTGTCCTGCCACACTTCCATTGCTTCCACAGCTGTAAAAACTACCTTAAAAAACTCAGTCAGCACCAGCGTGTGGAACTCTCCAGTTCTAAATGGTGGGATCTTAGCTCCCTCATGCAGACTGAGGCAGAAATGAGGCCGAGTGTGACCCAGAACTGCAGAGCCCCTCTCCTGCCCACACATAGCCTGCCCTCACTCCTCTCTCCACTGCCTTCTTGGCCTCTCTCCTCTGTGAACAGAACAGAGGTACTGCCTATCATTGCTTTCCTGTTTGTGGATATGTAACTCCTGCGGCTTTTCCTTCCTCTTCCCTCACATCTGTTTCTTGCTTTGCTTCTTATTTGCTTTTTAAAGTTAAACAAGGAAAATTAACTATAATGCAACACTGGCATCTTTATTAAGTTAAAAAACAGTCTCACATCTTCATAGCTTGAAAAGCTAGGTGGGGTATGGGGGTGGATGGTGTGTAGTAATAGTAGCTCATGTATGTATGTACATGCCAGTATGTGCACACATGGAGGTCAGAAATTGACCCTAAGTGTTCTCCTCTATTGCTGCCCAGTTTATTTTTTGACACTGGGTCTTTCACTGAACCTAGAGCTCATGATTTTGGTTAGCTTGCTGCCTAACAAACTCTGGAGATCCTCCTGCCTCTGCCCCCTGGCTCTGGGGCTGCAGGTGTATGTATCCGTGCCCCATTTTTATGTGGGTGCTGAGGATATGAACTCAAGTCCACATGTTTACATAACAAGCATTTACCAACCCAGCTACCTCCATAGCACTTGAGCTAAGTGTTTGGCTTTTAAAATTTACTTTCTTAGAAATAAATGAGATTTATTTATTTTGAAAATTGCTTTTAACCTTTTGGTTGGTGACTGCCTGTCTATGCATATTGACCATTAGAAACGAGTGTTCCCCCATCCTGCACCCAAGACAGATTGTTGGTGGGTAATGCTGAACTGGTATACTTATCAACAAGTTATATAACCTCATGAATTGGGTTTAATGGTCTTAACATGCTATAAAACTGTGGTTTATATGATACTAGGTCCTCACTATAGTAGTCACATGAATTACTCTGTAGGTTTATAAATCCCACCTCCATTTCTTAGTAAACATGATTCCTATGCTTCATTTTGAAAGGTTGATTTAATGTGCTTATCTAATTATAAATGGCAAAAATGCTATTAGCTGTTTTTTATAGTTTTATATCATGTGAAATCCTCAATATTTTTGAAATTCAGCTCATGAGCTCTGCTTTAATAAGCTTTTGTTTTTATAAGATAATATGATATGATATGATACGATATAATAGCCGTGTACCTGTAGTCCCAAACTCAGGAGACTGAGACCAGGAAAACAAAATCACTTGACCATAGGATTTCAATATCCTGTCTCATAAAACAAGCAAATGGAGCTCATACTTTTAAAAACATGAGAAATAGCCAGGCAGTGGTAGTGGCGCACGCCTTTAATCCCAGCACTCAGGAGGCAGAGCCAGGCGGATCTCTGTGAGTTCGAGGCCAGCCTGGTCTACAGAGCGAGATCCAGGACAGACTCCAAAGCTACACAGAGGAACTTTGTCTCGAAAACAAAAACAAAAACAAAAACAAAAACAAAAAACAAACAAAAACCCAAAACCCATGAGAAATATTCATATGCTATAAAAACATAGAAAACTCATGAGCAAACAGAAAAGGAATCTGATAGATATATGTACATGTTACTAAATTATTTATTTATTGAGATAGGGTCTCACTATATAGCTCTGGATAGCCTCTAACTCACTATGTAGACCAGGCTGGCCTCAAACTCACAACGATCCTCTTGCCTATGCCTAACTAGTGCTAGGATTAAAGGAGTGTGCCACCATGCCTGTCAGTTTTATCTATTTGTTTATTTTTTATGTGTGTATGCCTGCTTGTCAGTATGTTCACCGTTGGTATGTAGTACCCACAGTGGCTAGAAGACAGCATCATATTCTTCTGGAACTGGAGTTACAACAAGTGGTTGTGGACCTCCCAGTGTGGGTGCTGGCAACAGAATCCATGTCCTCTGCAAGAGCAGCAAGTGTTCTTGACCATTGAACCATCTCTCTGGCTATTGGTATTTCTGAATATTACAAAAATACTATTGGTCCATTGCCTGGGAAAAGGCCTTGCATACCTTGAGACAGCATAGAGTCTCTTTGATCATTTCTTATGGATATAGTCTTTTAAAGAAATACACTTTTAGAAACTACAATTCAGACTGGGCGGTGGTGGCGCACGCCTTTAATCCCAGCACTTGGGAGGCAGAGGCAGGCGGATCTCTGTGAGTTTGAGGCCAGCCTGGGCTACCAAGTGAGCTCCAGGAAAAGGCTCAAAGCTACACAGGAAAACCCTGTCTCAAAAAAACCGAAAAAAAGAAAGAAAGAGAGAAAAAAGAAACTACAATTCAGAACCTCTTCTATGTTTATGCTCTTGCATAATCTTCCTCAGTATCTGGAGGATTCCATAATTTCATCCTAATTTGTAGCACTCACTCAGGAACACATGCAACAACAGGCTCTTGAGGCTCTAAGTCCCTCCCCCGATGTTGTAAACTTATCCTTCTTGGTGAAGTTGACATGTGGGAATACTGACCACTCCTCTTTGGGGAGTACTCTTGGGATGGTGAGTATAGATGGTTAGAGATACCCATACCTTGCCCTTTGCTGGTGGGAAGGACTTGCTCACAAATGTTAGCTCTCCCAGAGCCCAGACTCTCTGTGCTACATCCCAACTGCCCTTTGACCTCAGTGCCACCAATTCTGAGTTTGTGCACTTGACTACGTGACGTTTCTCTCTCCTAGAAATTTACTTCCAGCTACAGTGAGAATGTATCTCGTTAGGCAAGTTAATGGTGCAAATTAGGTTGTTGGAGGCATGTTTAGATTACCTAGAGAAATGCTCTCAGGGAATTGGCTTGGTAGCTGTTCCTACCTGCCAGTAGACACCACTGTCTATGAACCCTTCATCAATCAAAGCGAAGCAAGAGGCAGTCCTGCTCTCTTAACAGTTCAGGTCACTTCCTGGGCTGCTGTTCTCAGTGCTGTTGGAAAAGGTGTCATTTAAGTCCAGAGTAATGTGGCTTTCTTTCCTTCATGCCACATCTTTTCTACAGGGTAAAATATCATTTTATTACATTAGTAGTTTAAAGGTCATGAAGAACAGAATTTTCTTGGAATGGGGAAGCAGTTGGCAATTTTTCTGACTTGTCTGCCAGTGTTTTTCCACTGACCTTAAATATAGCAATTAGCTGATTGTAAATTGCATCAATCAGGTTGTACAACAATTAAATCTGGTGCTGAATTGACCCTCACACATGAGTCTGTCGATACTCTTTTAGGAATTGGCAAAATGGTTTGGCAAGGAGGCTGTCGCTTTGGCTTGTACCACACACTTAATTATCACAGTCCTCTCTCTGAAGCTTCAGCCGCAGAAATGTATAGGAGAAAACTATTTCCCTTGATAAATGAAGCCCTGCTTTATCCTGTAGGTGGGAGTTCAGAGCAGAGCAAATATTTAAAGCTTTACTATAATAATGGTCCAAAAGCAAACTATTATTTTCCAAGTGATATTGAATTAAGAAGTCCATCCATTTTCTGCCCAATGCAAGGCAGTGCAATTCCCTGGAAATTGATTTTTTTTTCAAGGCTTACATTCCCAAGCTTTAGCTATATGGAAAACAATACCTTTATTAAATCTACTTTGTGAATAAAGTTGGCAGTTAATTTTTATGCAACCATACCAGTGCCTAAAGAATTACTGAGTATATCAAATAGAGTCTGACTAGCCCTAAAGCCATTTGATAAATGATTATTTAGAGAGTCCCTTAAAGACTTTAAGATGTTATTTGTGGGTGCCAACATAATTTACCTGCCATTCGTGATTACAAACAAGAGTGGCCTTTTTGGTGTAAGTTTTGTAGAACCTTAGAAAACATGCATGCTGTCTTGTACATTAAGTTATAGGAGTGGCATTAGTTGATGTCACACACATGCTGTGTGTTCCCTGTAGGCATTAAGATGTTGGTATGCAATTTGGCATTTACCAGTCAGCATAGTATGATATCTATCCAGCTATTACTGTGTACTAACTTCTCATTTGCAAAGCAAACCTTTTTCCACTTGAGGAAAATGATAAACATTATTCAGTTTGCTCAGTGTTAATTATAGGGTCACCCAAGGAGTTTTCAGGGGCTGGTTTATTTACACAGCATGCATAAATTACTGGCTGTGTATATGTTTGTGTGTGTGTATGTTTGTGTGAGTGTGAGATCATACCAAGCTTGGCTTTGGTCCTGTGTGCCCCTGTTTGGCATTAGTTCTGTGCCATGCTAGAGACCATTTTCCTATCGGTGTCTCTGACCTGACCCTTCCGAGCTATGTTATATCATTCCATTTTGACACCTTTTATCAAACTTTAATGAAATGACCCAGGCAAACAAATTGTCATTAAACTTTCCATCACTTTGTCCCTTGGTATCGTCTTTTATAAATTGGACAGCAAATGTCGTATTGATCCTCTCGTTCTTGCGGCTGAACTTGGAATGACCCAGCCTGCTTGTTGTTTATGGCCCAGAGTTGCTTTCCTTGACATTTCCATCCGCAGCATGACACCCTTTTTGTTTTTCTTTCTTTCCTGTGGAGATGAATGAACATGACATACGGTATCGAGACACCCTTGGCCATGGCAACGGAGGCACAGTCTACAAGTGAGTAGTCATTCTGTATAAACTTTCTGTCCACTTGGTTAAATGCTGAGAGCCAAGTACCTCATGTCCACCACTGCTTGGATTTTATTTCTGTATTTGACACCAGAATCTGCAAGGCAACTTCTACTTTCTCGGGAATTGCCTGAAAATGCATTTATATTGCCTTTTTAATATTTCTGAGTCTGCATCTCCCCTGGGTAAGTGGTTACTAGTCCACCATTAGCAAGCGTGCCTTTTTACTGGCTTGCAGTTTAGCACATGGTTTTCTTTGCTCTTTAACACCATTACTTATTATTATTATTTGTGAAACTTGTTCTCACCTTGTGCTGGTCCCTTGCCTGTTTAGAGGTATGCCCAGTGGAAACCAAAACTTATAAATACCATTGCTCTGCCCTGTGTTGACACTGTTATTAAAAAGCCTTCTTCCTCTCGTGTTTCCCTCTCTCCTCACCCTGTCCCCGGAGAGCGTTTCTGCACACATTGATGAATATGTTAAGTTAGAAGACTCTCCCAAATTCTAGTTGTAGTGATCTTACCCTAAAGGAGTGTTCATTTTCATATTAAAAAATGCTAAGCATTAAAAAAAACAACTGTTCTCTCGACAGGGAAGTCCCTCTCATGGCAGTGCAAAGTTTAAACTACATAATGTAATATGTGGCAGTTAATAGTCTGCAGTGGTGTATGAAAAATATTCCACGAGGAATTAACAAACTCATCCTCCATAAGAAAGCCCTCGGGGTAACAGAGCTTTCTTGCACACACACCAGCCCCATGCTGCATTTTGCTTGTGTTTTTACCATAGATATTGTAATATTAAAAATAATTGGGGTTATAAAGAATTAATTTGTATTCTGATTGGTTCCCCATGAACCCAGCACATCCTTGTATATTGATACTGCCTTGGCATAGAATTGGACAAGGAGTTAAGAGATCCTTCAAGTCAGCTGATCTAATGATCCATCCAGGTCGAGTCCTCGGGTACAGCCAGGATGTGAGTCCTCTCCTGTGGCTTCTGACCCCTGAGGTACAACCAGGATGTGAGTCTTCTCCCAAAGCTTAGTTCTTTAAGAACTTAAGCCAGGCTTGGCATCATTTGCCTTCAATTGCAATACTCAGGAGGCAGAGGCAAGTGGATCCCTGTGAATTTCAGGCTAGTCAGAGATGCATAGTAAGGTCCTGTCCGCCAAACAACAACAACAACAACAACAACAACAACAACAACAAAAAAAAAAAAAACCTTTAGTAATCACAGTCCTTGGGATACTGGGGCAGGAGGATTGTTAAGAGTTTGAGGTCAGCATGGGCTAATGGTGAGTTGATGGCAAGTATAAACCACAATGTGTGACCATGTCTCCAAAAAAAAAAAAAATTTAAAAAACAGAAACAAACTAAGAGAATGTCCATTCATCTTCTAGATTATTTTTCCTTCAGACAAATTAATAACATGAATTGTTGGTTTGAAATTAAGTCCTATCACAATGATGCTAGAATTGAACCCAGGGCCCAGAGTTCCTGAGCTGCACCTCCAATACAGATGTTAAAATTTTAATCATCTGTAAAATTGTAATACAAATATAAAAAAAGGAGGAGTATACAGGAAAGTAGAAATAACTTGCCCATTTCCCCAAGGGAAGATTACGACCTGAAATTATGCTGCTGTTGTTTCAAAACATTTTTAATCATGTTGAAATATAAAATTTATCATCATCATAACTATTTTATGCAATTTTTTTTTTCAGACATGGTCTCACTGTGTAGCTCTGGCTGCCTTGGAACTTGTTATGTAGACCAGGATGGCCTGGAACTCACAGAGATCCACCTGCCTCTGCCTTCTGAGTACTAGGATTAAGAGCATGCTCCAGCACACCTTGCTTTGTAAGCATTGTTAATGTTAGTACATTCCCACCCAGAACCTGCCATCAGTCCCCTCTGTCTGCAGAACTCTCTTGGAGAATTCTCCCGCTAGATATTCCTGTTTACCCCCTTACACTTGTGTTTTGCCACAAAGCTGGGCTAGAAATCCTTTCATTGGGACTGAAGTGTTCCTTGAACATTTCAAAATGTCTGAGTCACAGGTTCTTTTAGTTGTTGGAATGCTGATGCTGTTATCAGCTTCTCCCAGGCTCACCTAGATGCCATCATCCACGCTCGTGTGAGTCTTACGGGTTACTGTTTGGACAGCAGTTGCTTAGGGAAGGTTGGTGATGGAGTACTTTACTTAATTACTACATTTCTCATTAAGAAAAAATGCCCATGTATCCTATTGCCTACACAATTCTTTTACTTGTGTAGTTTGTTTTGAAACTGGATCTTGCCACATTGCCCAGCCTGGTCTTGAATTCCTTGGTTCAAGCAATCCTCTTGTCTCAGCTTCCCGAGTCGAGGTGTGTGCCACTGCAGTTGGGTCATATCTAGTTCTTAAGAACTGTGAAGACACCCAAACGCAACGCCGCTGTGGTCGATGACTGCCCTTCATTTCTGGGCTGCAGTGTGCAGTGTCCTTGTAACCCTGGCCTTCAGTTCTCCACAGAACAGTGCTCCAGACATCAAGAATGGAGTTCAGTTGACTGAAGCCTTTAAGGAACACTGTTTGATGTGTTGTGATTGGGTTTCTCTCACACCAAGTTTACCTTAATAATGTTTACTATAAAAATTGTGGGTTTTTTTTTTAAAGAAATAAAATGATTACATTAGAGGCTATGCTACATAAACTAGATGAAGAATATATTGGAAAATCCACTCATTGGTAACAAAACTGCCTAATGGTTCTATTTAATTTTTTTTCTTAGGAAGTATAATAAAGCTAATAAGTGTGTATCAAAAGTCTAATATTTCAATCTTTTCACTTCACTTGTTAGGATGTTGTAAATTTCAAGTGATCTGGTACCTCGTGTAACTGCAATGTATATTATTTAATAGTTGGCACATTTCATCATTTCAATCTAGATATTTCCTTCAATTGGCCTTAAAAGCTGGCTTCAGACATCTAGACTGGTGTACTGTGGATTCCATGTAGGCCATTCTTTGAGTTCTGGTAGTTCCCTCAGCAGGTGGTTTTAGTTGGTATTTCTTGTATTTGAGTCATAAGGAGATTGAGATTTGAAGTATAGCCTAGGTATAGAAAGAGGGAAAGTTTGGGAAAAGAAAATGCATGCATTTTCATTACTCCCTTACCCAAAGCCCTATAAATCTCCAAAAAACATTTTTTTTCTTACAGGAAAGGCATGTTTTATTTCCTGATTCACAATGAACTTAAAAATGCAGTGGTTATAGAAGGCAGTATATGTTGTAGTTAAGTGTGAGGGCTCTGAGTTTGAATTCCATCTCTGTTGCTAACTAGATATGTGAATCAGACAATTTGTGTATAGTCTTCTGTCTCAATGTTACCATTTGTAGAGTGGGCTGACCCCTCTTTTCAGAGATTGCTGCACATTTAAATGAGAGAGCCCCAGGAGGCCGAGCCCTGTGGCTAGCACTTTCCCATGGTGCCTTCTGGTAATGATGGTACTGACAAGGGAAATTTGGTTCAAACTCTCATTTTCTGCCCTTGTGTGGCCATGTTTGAGAAACATCTATAAAACAACCTCAGAGTCATATTTGGACTCAGTTAACTTGGAGACATTTTCACTATGCTGCATGTTATATTTTTTATCTTCTAACTATCACACTAATAAAGCGCTATTATATCATATTATCACAATATAAAAAATTTAAAAAAAAAGATTCTCTGCAAGCCTCCCCGTATTTTCCCTGGTATCACCGTTTGTTTTTGGGTTGTCACAGGATGGCTCGGATGGTGTAAGCCCCTTGTGCCACTGGAAAGTAAGAGGGCTCCCGTTTGTTTAGTCATTCATTGGTCGAGCCAGAACCCTGGGCAGCACCTCCTTTTCTTCTTTCTCCTAGGCAGTGTTGTTCCCCAAGGTCAGGCAGAATCTATTGTGTTCCTTTGTATTCCCTAGCATACAGGTCCAGCGTCCCAGGACTGAGGGATACTTGGTGCAGGCTGGCTGCCGTAAGAAGGAGAAGAACCGAAGCCTTTCAGTTAGGTTTCGGTGGGCTCCTTAACTGCACCCTTCCCGGTCTCTCTCCCCTAGAAGAAGGGGTTCCCAGACCAAGCACATCTGTTTAATGATTAGTTCTCTTACAGATGTTAAGATTTTGATGACTTAGCATCTCCTGGCCCAGAAAACTTGCCCCTGTTCCCTTTTCTTAGATAGTTTGTGGTACTGAAATCAGAGTGATTAACAGGCCCATTACACATCTGATAGCTCCAAAGCCAGCCACTCAGGCTCTCCTTTGGACAGAGCCACTGCGCTCAGACTTTGGAAGTGGAGGATGGTTAAGTCTTGAGATAACATAGGGCTGCCCATTAGCGAACAGTCGCCCAAGTCACCAGAGGGGGCTGCCCGTTAGTCAGTGGTCACTGAAGTCACCGGAAGGTGCTTCCCTTTAGCTAATGGTCACCCAAGTCACTGAGGCCCATTTCTTCTCGTTCTTGTATGTCTGTTTCCTAATGCGAATTCTTTAAGTTAAGTCTTAGATTGTTAATGTTTTGATCATCAGTTCCAGTCTCTAGATGTTAGAAAATAGTAGTGAATTTTCTATGTCTAATTCCTTCCTGTGGTACAATGAAGAATCCTGTCTGGATTTGGGATAAAATTTCCAGTGACATTATAGGTAGCATATATTCCACTCACATGGTGTTTCAAAGATTGAATATATTTCATTGTTTAAGACTTTTATCTAGTGACAATAAGAAGAAAAGGACAGTAATTCTTAAGGGTTGGTTTCTGTTGTTTCCTTTATTTTAAGTGATATTCATCAGGCACCAAGCTGGGGACAGTCCTTGGAGGGAGTATCAAAGATGCTCTGAGTTCATAACTCACCTCATGCTCCTGTGATATGACTGAAAAATAAATGTGTGCTTAGAAGCTGGGATTATAATAGGTCATTATAGTAATATGATTTATGGATTGAAACACAGAATCTCTGATGGGCATTTACATAAAGTGGGAAAATAGATGAGTTATCTAATTAAATCTGTTTAGTAGGCAAAATATTTCAAAAGCATAGGATTCCTAAAAACAATAAAACTGGCCTTGATGGTGAGAATGCAGAGTGCCACTGTCTTGATTGATAGACGAGAGTGCTCCATGGTGACTTGGTAATCATCTAGAGCAGCTGTTCTCAACCCGTGAGTCATGATCCCTTTGGGGTTGCATATCAGATATTTAAAATACAATTCATAACAGTAGCAAAATTGCAGTTATGAAGTAACAATGAAATAATTTTATGGTTGGGGTCACCACAAGATCAGGGATTGTATTAATGGGTCGCAACATCAGGAAGGATGAGAACCACTGACCTAGAGGGTAGGTTGTAGGTATCTTTCACAGTGTATGTACATGCTCTGGTGTCTGTATAATGCAGAATTGCCTGAATGGGATTCTCAGACTGCATGCCATCGTTGAGCGAGACACTGAGGTTAATTCCAGTTGGATTTTACTATTATTGAGATTACTTATTTAGAACCACACAGTCCTCAGAAGCTTTGGTTTCCTCTCTTACCAGCCAGCCTGCAGGTGTCAAACAGAAGCAGTGACCCTGCACCTTCATATTTCCCCTGACATGTATCTCGTATATTAAAAGTAGTTTTTAAATGGTTTTGATATTGACCTGAGAGCCAGGGTGCTTGTTTGATTTATCTTGACCTTAAATTTGCAATGAAATGAAGAGCATTTTCTTGGAAGTCAAGATCATATTTTAAACAAGCAACAAGACATCATCCTAATGTAAAATTAAATACTTACATATGGCTGGATTGCATTATGGTACCACTTGGCAAGCAGGGATAGTAATGTTTTCAGAAAATCAATGAGTATTTGTCAAATAAAATTAATTATGTATGCTTCCCCTCTCCCCTCTCAGCACTCACCATTCTGGGCTTGTTTCCTGCAGAAATATGTACCGTATTGATCAGAAGCTGGAGAACAAACCTGTGCCCAAGCTTCTCTCTCTACACCTTTCCCACCTTTCCCCCCCACCCCTCTGTGTACACATGCTCATATCCATTATGGCAATGATGGATTATTGGCATCTCACCAACATGACAGGATGTCACAGGTCGCTGAGCAGAGACTTTCAGACTATGTTTCCACTCGAATTAACTATTATTGAAATAGTTTATTGAGATTGAAGTATTGATCTTTTTTTTTTCCCTCCTAACTGTAGCTTAAGGGAAGGAAGAGGAGGCAGTGGTGTTTTTGAAAGACACTAAATTTCATTTTTAAAAATCTCATTTATTTAGCCTTTTCTTCTTCCTATTTTATAGCCCTATAGTTTTATTGCTTGGAAAAGGGTATCTTGGCTTTATTTTTATGACAGTATAATTATACTTCAGAAATGCACTTGATTACTATGGGTAACAAAATTGTTCTACTATATTGGTTTGGCCAATATTGCTATACAAACAACTTTTCAGTCAATTGAGTCTGGTAAAAATCAATACATTATGGTAATATTTCAAGTAAGAATTTGCTGAATCTAGATGTTTCAACATATTCTCTTTCAGGGAAAAATAATTTTGAGATAGCAAGACTTCTTTGTAATATTTTATGTTAATAAAATGCTTTGTTTATGGAGAAATTTCAACTCTCCAGTGACAGTGATTATATGCAGGTACCAGATGCATTAGCATGCATCCATTGACAGGAGGCAGGAGAGATGCTGCTTCCATCTGAAGTCAGTTCTCTGGCTGTATCAGGAGGCCACCATCTGAGGGTGACGCCATCCTGCAGCATGCCCATTGGCATTCATGAGGGGTTTTTCTCTGGTGGTAAGTTGACAGAGACATGCGTTCAAAGGAAGGAATGTTGGCAGATACTGAGGGCCTGACAGTCGTGTCTTTCAGACCTCCTCATTTGTTGACCTGCAAGTTCTGAGCATGTGTGGTGTCAAGCACCCATGCCCTGAGGGACACAGAAGTTCTGTCCACAGGTGATGCATGACCTCAGGCTAGACTGTGCATCTATATGTGTGGCCACCGGCTCTGGGGGCATAAGGGACAGATCAGGAACATCCTTGTGGAGGACCGGAAACTTGATCAGTTGGCTTTTACCCAGTGTAGAGAAAGTAGAAAGGCTCTATGGAAGCAGTGTTGCTGCGGGCTGTACGGTTGGCTGTGTGCTGAAGGCTAATTGCTTTTATCCATTGTCTCTCTGAGTCATAGTCTCTCCCCGATGTTCTCCCAATGTGTGCTCCTCCCTGCAAGACATCCATGTCTGAGTCATCTTGGTAGCAGTCCTCACAGTGCCTGGCATGTGCCTTGTCTACACTAAGTACCAAGTGTTTCTAGAACTAACCTGCAGAGGCAGGGTCTTCTTCACACAGGGTAAATAAAAAGTGTTGACCTGGTAGGGGTCTTAGTTAGGGTTTCTGTTGCTGTGACCATGACCACAGAAAATCTTATAAAGGAAAACATTTAATTAGGTCAGTGTGGTGGTATTGTGTTCCCCGAAACATTGTACACTCTAATAAACTTATCTGGGGTGGGGTCATAGAACAATATTAAACATAAGAGATTAGGCATTTGTAGCACACTCCTTTAATCCTAGCATTCCAGAGGTAGAGATCTGCCTGGATCTCTGTGAGTTCAAGGCCACACTGGAAATAGCCAAGTATGGTGACTTAGGCCTTTTATCCCAGGAAGTAATGGCAGGAGGCAGAAAGGTATTTAAGGTGTGAAGATGAGGAACTATAGCCTGGTTAAGCTTTTAGGCTTTAGCAGCAGTTCAGTTGAGATCCATTCTGGATGAGGGCTCAGAGGCTTCCAGTATGAGGAAACAGGATCAGCAGAGGAATTGGCAAGGTGAGGTGGCTATGTCTTGTTCTGCTTCTCTGATCTTCCAGCATTCACTCCACTACCTGGCTCCAGGTTTGTTTTTTTATTAATAAGACCTATTAGGATTCGTGCTGCAGGCCAGGCTTACAGTTTCAGAGGTTGAGTCCATTATCATCATGGCAGGACATGGCAGTATGCAGGCAGACATGGTGCTGGAGAAGGAGCTGAGAGTTCTATATCTTAACCCACAAGCAGCAGGTAACTATGTGCCACACTGGCCATAGCTTGAGCATATGAGAATTCAAAGTCCACTTCCATGCTGACACACTTCCTCCAAAAAGGCCACACCTACTCAAAAAAGGCCACACCTCCTATTAGTGCCACTCCCAATGGGCCAAGCATTCAAGCACTTGAGGCTATGGGGGCCATTCCTAGTCAAACCACCACAGTAGGGTAACTCAAGAATCACCTAGCGTAAGCAAAAAGATGTGGCTATTGCCCAGAACTGCTGAGAAAAGAATGCTCCCTCTGACCTAGGCATAAACTGACTGCATAGATCCCCCTGCGTCTGAGAGAGCTAATAAAGAGCCCCCAAATGTAGCACCCAGCAACCATAAATATCTTATGCCAGACCGTTTCATTTTGCTGTTAAGTTTTATCTTGTTATATATTCATTTATTCCCTGAACTAGTAGTTACTGACTGTCACTGTGTGCCAGGACTGTTCTAAATACATGCAGTCTAGAGTCCCAAACAGAGGGTCCTCAAAGAAATAAATGCTAAAGTAAGAAGGTACTTGAAGGTGCTGTGAAGTATGGAGAAGGGGTGCCCAAGGAAGACTTAACTGAAGAAGTGATATTTGAGCTGAGACCTGGAGGATAGTCATGAGAAAATCTGGGAGAAGAACCTTCCAGAAAGAAGGGACCACTCAAGCTAAAGCCCTGTGATGGGCACAGGGGTGTTGCATCCAGGCCAGTGTAGTTGGAGCAGAGAAATCTTGGGGAGAATGGACAGGTAGACAAGGACTGGTCACACCAGGCCTTTAGACCTGGTGAAGAAAATGGTTTCTGCTTTAACCAGTAAGGAAAAGCGTGGAGGGGTGAAGGGGCATTTCCAAGATCAAGAGTACAGCTCTGAGCTTCTGGTGCCTGGACCAATACTTGGCGGTGCTTCTCAGCCACACTTTCTCTCTATGTCATTTACTCTCTGGATTTTTATGATTTCTTAATGTGAATGCTTTATTAATGTGAAATAGAAATTAATGTATATCAATGGTGAACTGTGTCCAGTGGTTAATTTTAGAAGATCTTTAGCAATTGCTAGCACACTTTTTGGCCCACAGTTACCACAGCATGACTAGCTACTGGTCTACCCTCTAGGTCTCTTTACTTATCAAAAGCAAAGAATTTAGTAATTGAATCCCTAGATTAATTATATGGTTGTACAAATGGAGGTGGTGCATTTCTTGACTCCTAAGACATACTAAACTTTTAAGTCTATTTTGCAGTAGTTGATATGTTAGAAAATTACAGTTTCTTTGTTGGCATACTGCACAAGTAAGTATTTGTAAACCACTGTGTCTAGGGCATTTACTTAAATTGCCTTTTCGGAAAATAATTCGCTGGAAAGTCCAAAAGGCATTCACTGTGTATAACTGTGCCATTCTCCTCCCCACCCCGTTGCTCTGTTGTTGGCTGTTTTGGTGTAAGAGACCATGTTCCTGTGAAATTTCTGGCTTTCTGGATTGAAACGTGTTCCGGCTCTGATGTATACTTTAACACGGGATTGCAGGAACAGTCACTAAACCAGAAAGACTAGCAGTAGAGGGCTGGCTTATAGATAGGAAGCTTAAAGTGATTTTGTTTGTTTGTTTGTTTGGCATTTATTTGCTTTTTCAGTGTGACTTTGTATACTATCCTCTTGACCATAACATTTCCATGGTTTTCCTTGCCAGAGTTCATTACATGAAAGCTAAGTATTCGGTGTTACACTCAGAACGCAGCGCATGGTTTTGTTTTGTGAATTCACATAATACAGTGAAAACATTGTTCTGACAAAATTAGAATTTGCTTTCAGGCAAAATCAATAGAGCGCTTTAATCGGCTTGGTTGTGTTTGGGAACTACATAGACGTCAGCCCTCAGCACCCTACTTCTGCTCCAGCCCGCCTGGAACAACAGAAAGGAGCAGGGTTCGCAGGGAGTAAATGTAAAGGTTTGATTAAACCATAATTAAGTTTCAGAACAGTTAGCTAAGAACTATGAATAAGATGTGTCTTTACATTGTTTCAGCAACATAAGCTAGAGCAAATGAAATTTTATAGTGTGGTTGAAAATATTACCTGGAAGAAAATCTCAAAATGACTCTACCACAAACGCTTCCACTGAGTTAAATTCATATACACTAGTTATTTCTCCCTTTTAACCTCTAAAAAAGGTAATTCTTTTAAAAATGAATTTAAGTGAATGTTTACAGAATAAGGTCTGGGGTAACTGACTGGACAGCCAATCAACAGCTTCCCTGCAGCCTAAGAGGTACAAGTAAGATGGCTCAAGGCTCTACCTGGCCAGCCAGGGCCGAGAGTGCTTCACCAGGATGTTGGCAATGGCTGAGCACAGTGGGCCTCCAGTCTTCGTTTGACTGAAGACAGACTGCGGCCCTGAGTAGATTGATTCCCTGAGGATTCAGAGCAGCTCACCTCCCAAGCCCATGCTTGCTTATTTCTTAGTCTCTCCCTGTGCCTTTCCTTTAAAATAGTTTAAAATAGTTGCTGCTTGGTTTCAGAGGCCTCAAATGAGCAGAGTGTGTTTCAGCTGACAGATCTGTGCCAGCCTTTTCAGGGGGCTACCACTGGACTCAGGGTTGTGCTTTTTTGCACAGGCTCTGTATCATACTGTCGGCCCATGCCAGTTAGCCACTGTCTCCTGTCCTTCCTCCTTCCTGGGAACCTGAGCTCTTTGAGGGAGCACTTGGACTCAGTGTCGGACCTATTGATGTGGACCCCGATCTCTAGTCATTTCATATGGTTCCCTGCTAATTTGACCTGTAGTGTTTTTGTTTTTGTTTCTGTTTTCATTGTTGTGACTTGGTGAGTGTTTTACAAAAATCTTTCTCTGGAATCATAGTGTTTGGGCTTCCTGATCTTTATAAAGCAGTTAGTCACCCCACCACTATATTCACCCTCTCCTTTTCCTCCTTCTACATATCTGACTTGGAAAATGTATGTGGGTGTGTTATGCCACATTGTCCTAAATAGATTAGAGACTGTGATCTTCTCTTGACTGATCTCTGAGGACTCTGTAGAGCAAAATGTTACCTAGTTCTTCAAGGAGAACATTCTTACACAATTATATATCTTGTTAGATATCACTAAATATATAATAAAAAAAAAAGTATGCCGTGTTCTCAAAGGACAGTGGCACAGAGCGAGGGCTGAGTGTGGGCCACCTTCATCCCTCCTGGCTGGTTTGAAGGCAGTGCAGGTCTGGTGGTAGTTTGTGTTCCTTTTTGTTATGTTAAAGTAACAAGTCTCTCCTGCTTTATTTTGACCTGGTCATGATGTGTCCATTCCACAAACCCCGTTATGCACAAAAGTGCACAAAATGAAGATAAAGCGCCTCTCTCCAGCCTGACGAAAGCCATTGCTCGCAGACTGGTAGCTATAGAGACGGTAAATAAATGAGTGGACAGCAATCACAGCCCCGCTGATGGAACTGTTCAATTAAAGCACAGGCATTTACATGGTGTAATTTCCCTAAATTGCCAATGAGCCCCTTTAGACACAACCAGTGTTCAAATTGATTTCAGCATTGATTTTGGCTGAAGCTGATAAATTTCTGCTTGTTAGTTAAAGTAATTTTGCAGAAGACTTTGTACTGCAGTATTGAAGTGTTCATTTAGCTGATGGTTAAAAGAGGAGTTATTTACAGAGGCCTCTACTGTTCTTCTGAGATGGGACAATTCCCCAATCATCTTTTACTTTTAATTTTTTAGGCTTCAGTATACCAATCAATAGGTGATTGAAACTGATTAAAACTTATCCAACCAGCTGCCTATGGCAGTTTAATTAGAAGCCGGGTGAGTCTTAAATTAAACGTCTTGTTCTCATCGTATCGCCGTCTTCCAGAAGAGTGAGGGGCTAACAGTGCTGAAAACTTAAAACTTCAGCTTTGGAAGATAGCAGCTCATGGATGTGAAACTGGGTAAGAACGGAACGGTTCCTCGGGCAATCCAAAAGCAGTCACAGGCTTAGGGGCCTAGAAGGGGTGTTTTTGCTTTTTGGTAAGAGGTGGTCTGCAGTGAAATTCAGACAAAGGGCCATCTGTTGGTGCTTTGCCTTCCTGCGTATGGCAGTGGGTGCTGGGGCTCAGTTTAACACACAGTAGGTGTGAAAGATCTATCAAAATCGTCTCCGCCTTTGATGCTGTCAGTTCAAATAGTTCTCATTCTGGTTTGAGGTCTCAGGTCAAGTCAGTCTGCACTGGATGGTACACAAGTGTTTTCACATAAGGTTGTGTTGACTTTTCAGCCACATTGTGAGCAGGATTGTGGCAGAGACTTTGTCACCCCCACTTCAGAAGCTTCCCCACACTCATTTTATCCAGTATAAGACAGTGTCTTGGTTTGTAATGGAAGCAGGTTGATATTTCTGTCATAAGGGACATATTACGTCTGGCACTACAGGGAAGGGAATAAATGGCTCACTTTTCAGAGGTGCATTTACTCTTTGACCCACTAGGGTACTATTTAGTGTTCTAGAAGAGGTAATTTAGTCAATTGCACCCCAGTGGCCTGAAAAAGTTAATGCAACCCTGAAAAGTGAGGCATTCGATCGATTTCTTCTATTGCTTTTTAAAAATCAGCACCAGCCATATCCAGAGAGCCTGGAAGACTGCTGGAAAGAGGCTCTAGAAGCAGCCAGTTCACGTTCACACAAAGCTTGGGTTTGGCTTCCGAGGCCCCAGATCCACTTCCTACTCTGTTTATCAGACAGAAATTTGAAGCTGCCATTAACCTCACCAGGCCTTGACTACTCAGCTGCAGAATGGCTAAGACATCTCCCTGACAAGTTCTTGTACAAAGCAAATAGCCTCTGTATAAAAATATTTCCTAGCCGAGCGTTCCTCTCGTGCTCCCTATCCCCAGCTCCCAGTGCCAGTAGGTCTGGGCTGCCCTCAACCTTGGTTGGAGAAGCTTGTTTTCCAAGTGGGCAGCAGCCAATGGAGAGATGCATGATTGACCAGAGCCCTAAGAAGGAGAGACCGAGTGCTCAACCCCAATGGGACGCCTGTGTTAACCCCACCGCCAAGGCCTATGGGATGTCAGAGCATGGGAGGGGTGCTGTGAAGTGCTGCCTTCTGGATGTGACATGACTGTGGTGACCATAACTCACAGCAGCTGTGGTCACCAGCACAAGATCAGGCCAGCCAAACCTCTGGCATAACTGAGATGGGATAGGTGCTGCGCAGGCTTACTGAGGAGCTGTTGGCAGTAGACTGTTGGCCATTCTTGGAGGATGTATTCACTGATAGGTTGCCATGCTGCAGTGGTTGGCCCTACACCCACGCACATGGGCAGCAAGCTTAATTGGATGTTGTGGGTTAGAAAAAAAAAGAGAGAGAGATGCTAAGATTGAAGATTGAAGGTGACAAATGGGAGTACATACATCCATACGGTCATATTTCATTGTATACGTGTATGAAATTCTCAAAATAAGGAAAAAATTGAAAAGTTTATAACACACATGTTCCAAACCATACACAACCAAATACTAAGCCGTGACAGAAGGTTTTCTGAAGTACCCATCTTTGTTGACAGTTTGGGAGAAGTGGTTCTCGGCTGACTCTACAGGGAACTGAGTAGCGATTACCCTGTACTCAAGGTCTTCCTGCAAAAGGGTCCTATTTGGTTCATCCTCAGAGTGTTCCTATTTTCCCCTCATGCATGGCTTAGCCACTCAGCCTCCTTCTCCTGCTGTGACGTCTCTTGCTTCCCTGCTTTGCCCATTGCCTTCTTTCAGATCCTTTGATCGAGAATTCACCATGACGGGAGCTTCCCCTATCTCCAAGGTATTTAGGCCATATATTAAAAGACATTACTCTAGTTAATGTGGAGAGTGTTAAAGGCTCGAAGCAGGATGCTTCAACTTACGGAAGAAATATGGAAGCCTGATGACATTAACTTCGAGGGAGGTATGAGGAGAAAAGGGGTGTTTCACCCAACTAGACAGAGAGGAGAAAACAGGAGGCTGCTCTCACCTTTCTCTGACTGAAAATCTTTTTAACCCAGCCAACTTCCCCAGTGTCTTACGTTAGGTGGATTTATGAGGACTATATACAACCAATACCTTGAAATTAATGTCTGTAACCTAATGACATGTTTGGTTTGGTATGTAAACAGTTGGGGGATGTTGCTTAAGCACAGATTACATTACAGTTGGTAGGCAAGTTCTGGAACAGGGTTTCGAAGGAAGGTTGACATAGCTGACGATTTAAAGTTTCTCTCTACAACTGCTGTTTACTTTGGTTTTTCTGTTCTAACAGCCAGAGCCTGGCTAATGTGTTTATCTGTTGTGGAAGGCAGCAACTGCCAATGTGGATTTCCCTGAAACTGTTTGATTTTTTTCTTCCTATGAATGGCTATGACTATTTTAGAATGCAACAATACTCTTAAAATTCTCCAGCTGACTGTTATTCCCACACGACAAAGAAAAGGACCAAACATCTTCATTGGCTGACCCCACAGCTACTTTGCCTGTGGTTGCTGGAGATGCCATTGCAATTGAAAGATGACATGCAGAGAAATTAATTAAAATAAAATCATTTCTAAATGACTCTCAAGACAGCAGGAAGTGCTTGGTTTTGTCCATGTGTTGCTCACGGGCAATCATGCACTTCACTTCTTCCAGTAAGGAAGGCTCCCTTTTTGTTGTATTGGCTTCAGATTTGGCTGCCTCATGAGTTTGGACTGCAGGGTCCCTTTAAATCAGGGACCAGTCCTGTGGGTAGCTCCTCAGGCCTTGGGTTTTGCCTCCCCTTTTCTTTCCCCTAGTTGTTCTGTTAGCCCAAAGGCTGGATGTGATGGGAAATGGGAAAACCTACTTCAGAGAAAGACTTTCATCCATTTTTAAAAAGTTTACATGGAATCACAAGAACTTTTATTTTTACTTTATTGGTTTTTGTTTCTTTGTTTTTTGAGACATTGTCTCCTCATGTTAACCCAGGATGCCCCAGACTATTTACCCTTCTGGCTCTGCCAGCGTAGCAGGTATGTGCTACCACACCCAAGTGAAACACACAGGTACTTTTAATAAATAAATAAATGTCATTTAAACAGCAATTAAAATGCCATGTGTAAATACGGAAACTGATGACTCTGTGTCAGGGTGGTTTAATGACTACCATAAATTTTGATAAGGGGTTACATTTAATAAAATAATCTGAATGTGGCAGCTCTTAGTTAAGAGCTGTGTAGTAAGAATGAAGAGTTGCCTAATGAAGTGGGAGTCCTAAACCTCCTTTTAGGCAGTGGTTTGTCTTCTAACCAAACTTTTTGTCAAATCTCCCATGTTTCTCTTTCGTCCTATCTTCCAACCCTGGTCTGATGTATAAACTGGGAAGCTCCAAGGCTCTGGGAAGAAAGGCAGACATCTGGGGACCTACCTACCAGGGACATCATTGCCTGCAGAGCAGAGTCTCTGCAGGAAGCTAACCCAGCGGTTGTCGTTGTAACTTTTGTTTATTTTTATATTTTATTATTATTTATTTTTATTTCATGTGCATTCATGTTTTTGCCTGTATGTATGTCCCTGTGAGGATGTTGGATCCTCTGGAACTGGAGTTACAGACAGTTGTGAGCTGCCATGTAGGTGCTGGGAATTGAACCCAGGTCCTCTGGAAGAGCAACCAGTGCTCTTAACCACTGAGTAAATAAGCCTTTTCTTTTTCTGGTCCTACCTATCTGCCCTCTGAGACCCAGGAAGCAAAATAAGCACCCACCCCCACCCCACCCCTACCCCTGCCATCTACTTCCTGTTCTTACTATTGTGTTTTCTGTGACCAGGTGATTCCCGCCTGTTTGGAGAAATTTCCAACAATTCTTTTCACTAACCTTACCATAAGCTCTGTGGGCAGCAGAACTTCTGTGGGCATAGTTTACACTACAAACCTGCTAGCCCTCAGGTCAGGGGCAGAACTGTCACTCAGGTGTTTCCTTTCTGTCATTGTGACTCAGTCTATACTTGTGATTACTATTGAGGACTCTCTCCAAGGTAGGAGGAAAAGGAGGTGCTAAGGGTGTTTTCATGCTCATTTTTGGTGAGTTGATTGGCAGCTATAGCATCATTGAGTCATGCTCAAATATGAAGTGTTTGCATCAGGTTGTAGGTCAACCTGTCTTAAATTCCCACTGGTGTCCCAGTCACCAGAGAAGCCAGATATTCCCCAGAATAAATACTCTTTGCACATGAATTAAAATAACTTTATTGGACTTATGTTGGGAAATTAACATGCAGGAAGTGCTGGAGAACTCAGGTGTCTGCTTTAATTGTGTAGGATTGCATGGTTTTACCAGGAAATGCATGTTCAGCTCTAATTGTGTAGGATTGCATGGGTTTTACCAGGAAATGCATGTTCAGCTTTAGGCTATTTAGTAAGCAGGAGTCAGCTGGGAAGACTCACATTTTTGTGATTCTTCTAGAATTTGAAATTCTAAGCATAAATAATTTCAGTAAGACTGTAAGATACAGATGTGGTTGGTCTTGTGCATGGCGTGCGTTTGCGTGGCAGTCCAGATGTGGGAATGTGAACACGGGTTGTTTCTCCCTTATGTCCTGGTGGATGCAGGAATTTTTTTTAAATAATTTTTTTTTTAATTAAGAGACTTTCTATTCATTTTACATACCAACCACAGATTCTCCCTGTCCTCCCTCCTCCCACCCCCCAGCCTTGCTCCCCAACTCACCCTCCATTCCTTGGATAGAGGACTTTTTAATATTTTGTTTTCAAACTTTTCTTCTCCTCACTTTTAAAGATTATTAGAGAAATTGCTTTTTTCTTCTTAAATCTTATTTTATGTATATGAATGTTTTGCCCGCAAGCATGTCTGTCCTGTGCGTATGCCTGGTGTCTGAGGCCAGAAGAGGATCTCCTGGAACTGGAGTTACAGGCAGTTGTGAGCTGCTGTGTGGGTGCTGGGAATTGAACCCAGGTCCTCTGGAAGGGCAGTCAATGCTCTTAACTGCTGAGCCATCTCTGCAGCCCGTGATGATTATTCCTAAAATAGAGAAAGAATGGTCCCAACTTCTGGCATGGGTACAAAGACCCTGAGGCAGGAACATGTTTAGTATAGGGGAGTGATAACTAGAGATAAGAAAAGTTGGCAGAAACAGATACATGAGATAACCAGATTGTGAAATCCTCATAAGGACTTTGGATTCAGTAGTTAGAAATCTTCCTGTGAAAGGTGGTGGTGGTGGTGGTGGTGGTGGTGGTGGTGGTGGTGGTGATTGATGATGATAGCACCTACCTGTCAGATTGTGGAATTAAATGCATGTGGAATTTGTAAAACTGCATTCAAATGTCAGGATCCCCCCCCCCCCATTAAGCATAGAGAACATCTACCATGGGCAAGCACTTGTGCTAAACATAAGAATAGAAAGATGATGATATGAGAATACCATCATATGTGTGCCCAGTGTGGCACACAGTGCAGGGACATCTTCTGAAGTGTAGTGGGAACCATCATATAAATTCATATTGATATTGCATACATATGTACATATGTATACATATCTACAAATGCATAATTATAGTCCCACACAAATGTGCACATATTTTCATCCATATGGATATACATATGCATATGTATACTTTTTTTTGAAACCAGGTCTCATAGTACAGATTAACCTAAAACTCACTGTGTAGCCCAGGTTGGCCATAAACTCATGATCTACCAGCTTCCTGAATGTTGGATTATAGGTGTGCAGCAGCTTGCGCAGCCATAAGAATATATAATAAAGGAAGCTACATGGGTGCTTTCTAGGGTAGCTTATGTTTTCCTGTTAACCCAAAGAGATTGAGACATCCTTTCTCACGTAGCAGAAGTTACTGTCAAGTGGTGTTTCTACTTTACAGTTGTCATGGCTAAGAGAGACACGATCAACACAGATCTCAAGTCTGGTTAGAACAGCCAGAACCACTTCACATGCTCGGTTCTACCCTTTGCTTGTCTTTTGCAGTTCACACTCATGGGTTTTCCTGAGTTTGGCTGTTACTCAATCTGGCTTTTGGGTGTTTCTGGTAAAGAAGGAAGGATTGGCCTGGATAGTTTTCTGCATTCCCTTCTAGTTCAGGAAACTCTGGTCTTGACATTAAATGTTGACACCAACATCATTGTTCCCACACCTGAATTGTTCCTGACAAAGACAGAAAAGAGGAGGGCTGAGAATGTTGCACAATGGGAGAGTGCTTGCTCAGCATGTTTGGGGACCTGGGCTTGAACCCAGAATCACAAAACAAACAAACTAACAAAACCCAGTGTATTAGTCAGTGTTCTCTAGAGGAACGGAACTGATAGAATGAATTTATTACATTCTTACTATATATATATAAAATTAGAATGACTTACAGGCTGTGGTCCAGCCAGTCCAACAATGGCTGTCTACTAATGGAAGGTCCCACAGTCCAGCAGTTGTCCAGTCCAAAGGCTGGATGTCTCAGCTGGTCTTCAGTATATGCTGGAATCCTGAAGAGGCTTCCATGCCAGTAAAGGAATAGACTTACCAGCAAGAGCAAGCAGGCAAAGAGAGAAGCTTCCTTCTTGTATGTCCTTCATATAGGCTGCCAGTAGAAGGTGTGGCCTAGGTCAAAGTGAATCTTCCCACCTCAAAAGATCTGAATTAATGGTATATCTTCCCACCTCAAAAGATCTGGATTAAAAGTGGATATTACCACTTCAAATGATTTAATTAAGAAAAAAATCCCTCACAGGCTTCTCATATTCAAACATTTACACCAGACTATTCTATCTGTGCCATCCCCAGGTGTCTGTATTGTGTGTTCAGTTTTACAGGGGGACTGGTCCCAAAAGGCAAGGGGAGCACACAGGGAGAAGCACTCAGAGATGCCTCATGCAAATGCTTCCTCCCTTCGCTCTTTGGAACAGGTAATTACTGTGGCAACAACAAACTAATTTGAAGCGTTAGCTGTTAATTAAAACATTGCAGAGGTGTATAGTTGTCTTTTGGTGTAACCAGAGCCTCCATTCAGACTTCATTAATCACTTTACAGTTAATGTGCTGAGGAAGGTCAAGACAACGGAGACGTACTATCTGCTGAAAGTAAACAAACTCTTTCTCCAGGTAGCATGCTGATTGCAAAGTTGAGGGAGTTGGCTCAGCTCATGCCTGACTTTGCCTTTGTCATCCATTTCTCCCCGATGATTAAATGTGAAAACCGCCCTGTCACCAGACTGTAAACCAAGCCACAAGGCTTCTTTATTGCTCGAAATGGAACCCAAACTTGCATGGATGAAGTCGCGTGCGTCATAATTAAATCATCAAGGCTCTCTTTTAATTCACTTGGAAATGGGAGACCTTTCTTTTGGGAAAGAGATCGGCTTTCTTGACAAGCTAATTAAGTTGCCAAACTACCCATTGAGGTGTATGTATGCTGGGCTCTCAGCTAATCAAGTTCTTATCGTTACAGCTGGTCTCAGAAGTCCATGTGTTGCCCCTTGTTCAAAGTACCAACACTGCTGTCTCCACAGCTTCAGATTTTCTGTCATCATACTTTAGTCCTTGCCTAGTGATCTAATACTCAGTGTTTTTAAAAGCTGAAGTTGGAAGCATCTATGATGTACCAGTGGAAATAATGTTATTATTTAATCTTATATGTTGAATTAGTGATATTTACCTGGAAAAAGCATCTAAATTCCTCACATATGTTTTAAAGGGCATAGACCAACAATTTCTGCAGCCACTGGGGAAAATATAGTATGTACAATATACTAGTATAGTATAAGTGGATACTGGCACTGTCCACTCACATCTCAGCCACTAACCGCATGGTGGTAAAGTGTGAATTCCTCCATGGAGCTGAATGATGGGAATATGTGAAATCCTCCAGGGATGCAGTTCTTCCCAGTTCTTTTGGGTTTGGTACTTTTATGGGTTTGCAGTTACAATACCTGCTTGTGTTATGTAGTTCATTTAAAATTTTTTTATATAAAATTGTTTATATCCCAATAATGGTGAGAATATGTAGTCCATGTAGTGTGTATGTAAAAGGCCCCATTTCATTTATACACGTTAGGTCTTGATAGAAAATTATTTTATTTCTGCAAACCTCAATTTCTTACTTTCCATAAATGAATGAATGAATGCTTGCTTGCTTGCTTCCTTTTTCTCTTATGCTGGTCATCTAATACTGTGCATTATATATGCTGGACAAGTAAGTACTCTACCACTGAGGTATATCCTCAATCCTATTAATGTTTCTTAATCTAGGTTACCTTATTTCAGTGCAACTGAGTGTCTTCTTTTCTATTATAGTGATAAAACACCATGACCAAGGCAGCTTTAAAAAGAAAGTGTTTTATTCATGGCTTATGATTTTAGAAGGATAGAGTCCATGATGATGGAGTAAAGGTGTGGCAGCAGGAACAGCTGAGAGCTTACATCTTGATCTTCAGTTTGGAAGAGCAAGAGACACTGAGAATATTGAAAGCCTGTCACAGTGACACATCTCTTCCAACAAAGCCACACTTGCTAATCCTTCCCAAACAGTTTCACCAACTGGAAACATCGAAACTTATGAGCCTTTGGGGGCTGTTCTCATTCAAACTCCACACTGAGCCAACTTCCCCGTTGAAGGGGAGAATGAGCCACATGCCCAAGCCTCATAGCTGTGTTTCTTAGGAAAAATTATATTAAAAGCCATAATCAGAATTCATCCTGTGATTGGTGATTATTTTGATAAAATATAGTGATATGACTTCTCTATTATGTACCTTAAAGAATAGCAAAAACCTCCCTTTTGCTGCTTATACATGACCACAGACGCACACAATGCCACAACAGGGGATCCAGGGCCAGAAAACTGAATGACCACAGACACACACAATGCCACAACAAGGGATCCAGGGCCAGAAAACTGACTGTCCACAGACACACACAATGCCACAACAAGGGAAACCTGATAGAGTTTGAAGGTCTGGTTCTGCCACTGTGCACTTGGGCATTGGGCAGACTGCTTAACTTCCTCATGCTTCAGAACTCTATTTTTAGAGGAGAGTAATAATAACAGTGTGACTTTTGAACAATATTTTAAGATACATAATCATTTCATAAGCCATTTAGCACCACAGAAATATACGTTGCTAGCATGGGCCATTTGCCTTGAGAGTACCAGGTATGTCCCTCATTGTTGCAGCAATGCATGGACACTGTGTCCTTAGCCACTCAGTAGGTTATCTAATAATGTAACTTTGTTTCTTTCTTCTTCTTCTTACAGAGCATATCATGTCCCAAGTGGGAAGATTTTAGCTGTAAAGGTAAGCATTGTATATATTTTATGCAAATTTGTATGTGTCTGAGTGTGTGTATGAATATGTGTGAGTGTGTGTGTGGTCCATGTGGTATATGCACACATGGAAATCAGAGGAGGATGCTGGGAGACCTGCTCTATCACTCTTCCATATTCCCTTGGGACAGGGTCTCTCCCTGAACCTGGAGCTAGGTCCTCCTGTCCCCTCCCACCCACAGTGCTGGACTGGCAGCATGCAGCCGTGTCTGGCATTTTACCTGGGTACTGGGGATTTGTGCAAGAAGTACTCTTGCCTGCCGGGCTATCTCCTCAGCTCTGTGTTGTGAAATTCTTGGTGTTCTCTGATTTCCTTTCTCTCTCAGCTTAAGTCACCGGTACACGTACACACTTCCCAGCAGCAGGCTATTTGTTGACCCCTGGTCTGACTCTCCTGCAGTCTTGCAGTGACCTGCCTTTGCACAGACACACTTTCTGCTCTACCTGTCAGCTAATGGCATCTTGCCACACCCTGTCTCTGGTCTCTGGGCCTTTGGTCATGGAAGGTTTTAGTTTTTCAACAGCTGCTGTCTGCTGGGTGTCACCCTCTATGTTTTAAACAGTTATTTTTAATCCTGAACTTTGAGGTAGTTCTCAGCCATTTTTAGATTTGAAGAAAGTGGGACTCATAGGGCTGATTTGTCCAAGGTCACTTGGGAGAGGCAGGGTGAGGATTTAAATGATGCCCATCTGACTCTGTAAAGCTGACTTCCTCCAGGTGCTGTAGAGGAGCCCTCTGTTCTCCACCAGCCTTTCAAAGTTCATCTCCAAGATGCCTTTGTAACTCCCTCCACAGTGAGAAATTGCCCTCTTTCCCTAACATTTCAGTGTGTATTTCTGTGTCTTATATATTAAGGAAACTAAGAATTTGCATAATGATTATTCCACTTTTATTAGAGTTAAACTAAAACTAAGGCTCAGATCTGGATTCTAGTACATTCCAGGATTCCCTTACTGTCTCACACTAGTTCAGCACCTCCATCACATGTGGCATCATGAGGTCTAGTTTTAATAACAGCCTGTGTGAGGAGGACCAGCAGAACTCTCTAGGGAAGCCTTCTTTGAAACTCCAAGCAAATTATATCTACACAGGCGCAGCTTGGGAGACACCATTGAGGTCATTGTAGGCTCACATTCTATGCAGGAGGAAGAGGTCCAGAGAGTTCCTGGAGTAGGCTCTGTGGGGATAAGCTGTATCTCAGCCTTCCTCTCCATTAACCTACATTGAACCATCTCTGTGTCTCCCCTGAGCTCCATTTTGATGAGAGCACCCACAAACTGAGCAGGCTTTTCCTATCTGTTCAGTTATTTGTTCTTCTGATATCAGAAGTCTTTATATTTAAAAACAGTCAAATCTTGGTTTAGTTATGCCAAGAGAGGGAGAGAGCATCACTACAAATGATCCAGAATCCTTGGCCTTGTCAATACAATATAAAATTTTCATAATTGAATACATTTTAAGTTGTTTTGCATAGGCTAATAGTAAGATTCATGGGCACAGTTATTTAACTGAGCATGGCAAAGGACCAGCAGCTGCTCTGGAGAGGACTAAAGGTCACTCTTAAGAATATACTTGGGTTCAATTCCCAGCACCCACATGGCAGCTAACAACTGTCTGTAACTCCAGTTCCGGGAGATCCAACACCCTCACACAGACATACATGCAGGCAAAACCACCAGTGCACATAAAATTTTTAAAAAGAATATGCTTTACAAAATAACTTAGGTTTTCACTCTATGAGAACAGCTGGAGTTTGCAAATAAGCTGTTCTCTGGGCTGGACCTTTGAACTGCACTTTCTAGCAAGACCTGTACTGTGTCTGCAAACTGAGTCAAATGGTGATTGATTTGTGTGATAGAATTGTGTTGCACGAATCCGAAAAGATTTTATAATAAAAACCTGGAGACAGATATCAGGGTGAAAGCTGAAAGATCAGAGAAGCAAAGCAAACCACAGCCACCACCTCTTACCTCACCAACTTCTCAGCCTGCATTCATGCCTGAAAAAGAGAGTTCCTGTCTTCTCCATCCTAATATTCCTTTCTCTGCCCAGCCATATCACTTCCTGTCTCAACCTTCCTACTGCTGGAATTAAAGGTGTGTGATCCCAAGTGCTGGAATTAAAGGTGTGTGCCACCACTGCCTGGCTTTGTTTCTCTTTTAGAGTGAATTAATCTTGTGTAGTCCAGTGTGGCCTTGAACTCACAGAAATCCAGATGGATCTCTGCCTCTGCCTCCCAAGTGCTAGGATTAAAGGTGTGTGCCACCACTGCCTGGCCTCTATGGCTAACTCTGTGGCTAGCTCTGTCTGTCCTCTGATCTTCAGGCAAGCTTTCTTAGATTACAAATATATCACCACAGACTTGATCTTGGTAACCAAAGCAAAAATCATATAGATTATACAATGGTTATAATTGGATATAATGTACCCTTTCTTCAAAACAGCCAGAATGGCTCATTAATTCTTAGAAATTTGTTATTTAGTCCCAAATATTTGGAAAATTTCCAAGTATTTTTTAGTTATTGACTTCAATTTAATTCCAATGTGGTCTAAAAACATACTGTATAATTGGAATTACCATAAATTAATTTGGCTCAAAATATGTTCTTTGTTGGTGAATGTTCTCTGTGCACATAAAAAGAATCTACAATCTAAAGAATATGAATAGTGTTATGTAAACCTTTGTTAGATCAAACTGGCTTTTAGTTTTAATATCTTTCATATCTGAATTGATTTCTTTTACTTATTCTATCAGTTACTGAAACTAGAGTGTTAAAATCTCCACCAACAGTTGGAACTTGGTCTGTGTTACAAATTATTGTGATTATTGTGCAGGGGAACCCCCAATGGTATCCCACGCATGCAAAGAAACATGCTGGGCAGACGCATGCCATGTGGGCATGGAGGTTGTGGCGGAGGCCAGTAATTTACAACCCAGACACTGCGTCCATGTGGAGAGTTTGTTATAATAGAGAGATGAAGGAAAGACCTGATAGGAAAGAGAGAGACAGAGAAAGAGAGAGAAGAAGAGAGAGGAGTTGAGGGTGCACACCTTGTGGGAGGAAAAGCAGAAGAGAGAGAGGAAGGGGAGGGGTTTCTCCTTAGAATGAGGCTTTCTTGTCAGGAGGCAAGGTGGCACCAAGGGGTGGGATTTCAAGGGGCAGATCAGAATATTAATATTCCTCTGTTTTATTATAGAAAGAGGTGAGTTATGGAGAACAAGGGCGCTAAATTCTCGGGGCTACTTCAAGCTGACAGGGGGCAAAGTGGGGAGGGGAACTGGGAGTCACACATAGCAGATAGTCTCAGGAATGTTCCTTGAGGGGCAGAGGAGGCAGGTTGCAGCAGTGGTGTTCCAGGAGTTTGGTGGAAAATGGCATGCAAAATCAGGAGTATAGAAGCCATGGCATCTGTTATTTCTCTGGAAGTCACGTGGGAACAATGAGTCTGCAAAATATGCTCAAAAATTAGGTGGGATCAGAAATGGGCTCTGGAGATTGTTAGTTCTCATTAGATCAGATTTCTTGATGCAGTAACAAAACTTTTCCCAGGAGCCTGTTGGTATGAAAGACAGCTGGAACAGATTTACATCAGGGCAAAAGGGTTAAAAATCCATTTAAGGACTCTTAAGAACTCTTTGTAGTCAATGTTCTATCATCTTATCAAAGCTGCATTTATCAATATTAAAAAATTGAAACATTGGAGTTATATCTGAAAACCAGTCTCTTCTGTACCATGCCTGCTTGTAATTGGAGAGCGCATATAATTTACACACACACATGTTATATAATCTTGAGATTGGGACTGTTAAACTGATACCCTAGTCATCAAACATCATCAGATCTGAGAAGGATAAATTTAAGAAGTGAGACAACTTTCCAGCTATCTAGGCAGCAATCCCAAGTCTTTCCATGGTCATTGGGAGGACAGAAGCCCCCAAAGCAGCACTTGTTCAGCTGACAGGCCCAGAAGATCTGACAGATTTTTTCTGTGGAATAGAAATTTGAGGTGACTGACCCACCTTGACTTTGCAGTATGGGGCAATTGGTCCTTCATTGTTCCACTTATTCACAGTCTGGACAGGATCTCAGCTTTTGGCTGTATGGCCAGCCTTGCCATGAGCTTCTGGGTGGAAGTTCTTCTGCTGCCATCCATCTTCTTAGAAAAGATACAAGATGCTGCCAGGAGCTGACATGTTTTTATTTTTTAATCATAAAACTTTTATATTAAGTGCCATATTCTCAGATCTCTACAGGTACTTGAGGACTGGAGGAACAAAATCCGTTAGACGTATTTATAACTTTGAGAGCATATATATGACTTAAATCTGAATATACAGATTTCCCAGTTAGTTACAGCTTAATGAAGTTAGCAAGGACAAGGAGGCTCACATTCATAAGCCTGAATAGACCTTGAGTAAAGGGAGACATTCTTTAAGCTGTTGGCAGTGATATCTGAATCTGTTACCATATTTAAGGCCCTGTAGCTGTAGTTATGATCCCTGAGTACAGCCAGATTATAATCCTGAATGACTTATACAGAAATAATTCTTTCTTAAGATGTCCCTTGAGAAGGCAAAGAAGATTGACAGGGGAAAGATCCCAAGGCTGATGAGAGCAGGAGAAAGGGGGCTTGAGATTCAGGGTGCAGCCCAGCTCTGAGACAAGAGCCCTCTGAGAAAAGGAAAAGGACCCTCTTGGTGGGAAACCCTCTATGCCAGGGTTTCCATCCCTAACCTAGCCCTCCAGCCTGTCCTAGGAACAGGGAGCACAGGACCACACGTTCTCCATAGCTGCTTCAAGCTGAAACAGGGTCAGGAGGACTCTGGCTAGTTAAAGGTGAGGATGGAATCCAGGCATGTGGTCATCTGACCTGGCTGTAGAGTCAGGGAACAATTGTGATTGGCTGGGCCGGGTCCACATCACATAGACAAGAATCTCTGGTGACATCCGTAGCAGGGAAACGCTGCAGGTTGTATCCACACTGCGGCTCCCATGTTTCTGCCAGCCTGCTGAGATATAGACTAGAGATGGGAGTTAAAATTTATGAACTTATTTGGCGCCTTTTGGCCCATGGTCTTAGTGATTGAGAAGAGGGAGGAGTCCTAAGACCAGGAGAGAGAAAAATACCATCCTTAGGAATAGACAAGTAAGGAAAAAAGAAAAGTTTTAGATAAATTAGTATTATCAGTCAGTACTGAAATCCAAATTGTGGAAAAGAAGGTGAGTAGCCAAGGAAATTTTAAAATCCTGAGCTTGTGACCCAAAGTGTATCAGAATTCTGTTAATGTTAAAATCTGAACTTTAAAATCTTAATATAATGATACTGCCTGCACGTGGTTCTGCTGATGCCTTGGAGGGGAGCACATATGTCTCCAGGCCCTGTCCACATGAGTGGCTGCAGAGAAATGAACACCATGACTAGACTTCTGCCCAACCCAGACGGCTGGAGCCTAAGAGAGGCAGCTAGGGAATGCCAGGCCAAGGCCAGAGGACTTTTTCTCGGCCCATAAAACAATGGTGAAGCAATGTGTGGAGGGAGGTGATTTCCTAACCTTCCTCCATACTGAAGGCCTGAGTGCCCAGGTGCCCCACCCATGCTGCCCTTAGTAAAGATGGTGGTGACACCATATGACCTGCCTGTTTTAACTTTAGCCAAGCTAGACCATGTGATTGCCCTTATTTAAGATGGCACCTTGATCATATGATTGTCGTTATTTAAAATGGTCTGCCTGATCACATGATCATCCCTGTCAAATATGGTGCCTGACCATGTGTTAATGTGGGTTTTGTTTTCCCCAAAAAATAAAATGAGCAGATAAGGAACAGATAAGTTTGAAGCATTTAAAAGTCAGTTAGAAAGAACTATAAATGGCCACATCAATTATACATTTCCATTCTCATATAGGAAATAGGCTTTGTGAAAGAAAGAATGAGAAGTAACAGTGCAATTAGGCAGGAGAGAGGGGCGACTCCCCCCCCCCCCATCGGGCTGTGGCATAGTGCAAGCAGCCACAGGGGAATAAACCCAAGCCATGGGTCAGCAGCAGTGGTCGGGGCAGGGGGCCATAGGCTTATTTTTCCACAATGAGGTCTAAGGCCCAGAGAACTGACCTCTGGTGTCCCAGAGGGTCAGTGAGGGCCAATGATAACCGTGCAAGATAGCCAATGGACCGTCATCACCAAGGCTATGGGCCGTGGAATTGAGAAGGCACAAGCCATCTCCATATGCCCTCACACAGGGTTGGGGGCTGAAGGGCTTTGAACCTGAAAAGCACATGGTACCAGGGAGCGAAATGAGAAGAATCCTCACTTGTGGGAAAATGGCCAGAAGAGAAGGAAGGAATCTTACCAATCCTATAGGATTAAGATTCCCCAGCGGTGCTCAGCCTGAGAAATGGCAGGTGGTACAGGATCCCAGAGCTCCTCAGGCTGCCAGTGGGCAGGAGAAAGCAGTAGGATTACCTAGCAACATTGGGCACCAATTTTATGAATTATTGCGCAGAGGGACCCCTAGGGTATCCTGCAGGTGCAGGGAAACATGCTGGGCAGATGAACACCATGCAGGCATTGTAGCAGCGGCACCCAGTAATTCACAATCCAGACGCTGCATCCACATGGAGAGTTTATTATAATAGAGAGATGAAGAGAAAGATAGGAAAGAGAGAGACAGAAAGAGGGGGGTGCGCACTTCATGGGAGGAGAAGCAGCAGAGAGAGGAAGGGGAGGAGTTTCTCCTTAGAATGAGGCTTTTATGTCATCACACAGAGCAGCACCAAGGGGTGGGATTTCTTCAGTTTCCATTGCTCTTCTGTCATCGTTTTTGAAGATATGCTGTTAGTTTCAATAGTGTTCTTATCATTTGGATGAACTGGATTCTTTGTCTTAATACAGTGACTGTTTTGTTCATGGCAGTCTGTGCTTTGAAATCTATATTGGCTAATATTAATATTGCTACAGCAGCTAGATTTCTGCTAATGTTGGCCTTTTACTTTTAACCTAGTGTGTCTCTATATTGGAAATGAGTTTCTTGTAGACAGCATGTAGTTAGATCTTACTTTATAATCTAGTCTGATGATCTCGGCTTTTTAATTAGAATGCTGGAACCATTTACATTTTTCTGTGGTATGATGTGATGGATTTATATCTCTTGTTCTGTTTTCCGTTTGTCCTGGTTGCATACCCATTCTCCCTCCACTGTTTTTAATGGTTGTCTAGAGTTTGAGCGTCCCTCTTTAGTCTTTATATGAGATCCTTACAATAGAAGCTGTGTTAGTACATGCTCTGTTGCTGTGAAGAGACACCATGACCAAGGCAAGTCTTAGCAGAGGAAGTGTTGAACTAGGACTTGCTTACAGTTTCAGAGGATTAGTCCATGACCATCACTAGATGTAAGAACCTGACTGGGCTTTTCTTTTGAATTTAAAAGATCTTGTTCCAGTGTTGACTTTAGATTTTCCTGCGAGGTGCTGGCTGTCCTTTGCGGTCATTGTTCTGTGTGTCTCCTCACCTGGCTTCTCTGGCTGCTGTTCTGAGCTCTTTCTGTGTTGCAGGTTATGCTGAGCTTGAGAGTGATTTTTTTTTTATTATTATTCAATATGCTTGAGGTTTATTGAAATTCTTGAGTATATGGGATTTTAGCTTTCATCAAAAGCAGACCACATTAACCTTTCCTGAGATCATCTCCCACATTGAGAACTTGACCTGAGTGTTCACCTCACTTCAGTCTTTCCCTGTGTTAGTTTTGAAATGTTTCTCCTCCAGAATCTTCAAATACACTGACCTTTTCCTCTTCGTTGTCTAATGTGCTGTTCCTCCTGCCCAGTGTGGTGGTTTTTTTTGTTTTGTTTTGTTTTTCATTTCAAATATTCTTTTTTTATCCCTAGAAGTTTAAGTAGGCCTTTTTGCTTTAAGAACAGTTTCCATTTCCTTCTTTGATGTGTCCAACCTTTTTTTTTTAAAAAACTTTTAGTGGAATGAAACAATTATAACAACTGTGCTGGATAGTTTTATGTGAACTTGACACAAGCTTAAGAGAGGAGTGAACCTCAATTAAGGAAATGCCTCCATAAAAGTGGGCTATAGGTAAGACTATAGGTGTTTGCTTACTTAATGATTGATGGAGGAGGGCCCAGCCCATTGTGCGTGGGGCCATCCCTGAGCTGGTGGTCCTGGGTTCTATAATAAAGCAGGCTCTGTAATAAAAGCCAGGAGGAGCAAGCCAGTAAGCAGCACCGTGGCCTCTGCATCAGCTCCTGCCTCCAGGTTCCTGTCCTGCTTGAGTTCCTGTAATCATTTCCTCCAGTGATGGGGAGGTGAGGGCCAAAGAAACCTTTCTTCCCCAATTTGCTTTTGGTCATGCTGTTCCCTGACTAGGACAGACCAGCCAACCATTGGACATACCTACCAGTGCTGTTATACACGTCGTTTCTGGATTACTTCTAGTAGATTCCTTTTCTCTTCATTTGGGGTTGTATTTCTTTTTTATGGGATACTACTGACAGTGTAGCACAGGTAGCTAGATATTTTTGCACTCCGATAAATATGCTTACAGTTTGTTCTGAGATGTTAGTGACTTTGAAACAATATGACTTTTGTTTTTTGTAAGACTTACTTGAACTTTATGTAAAGGGCCAACCCAACAATCCGCCTGGAATGCCTTTTCCCCATTCTGCTGGAGCGGGATTCCTGATTGCACCTGACTGAGGGAGCACACACTGCAGGCTGCAGGGCTCTTTCCCGGGCTCTTTCCCCTTGGCCCCAGTAATTTCCCATTTCCACCTAGAGCTCCTCACTCTGCTACAGACTCCAAGGTCTGTCGCACTCCCTCTGGGGCTCCACCAGCCAACCCTGCTCCCAGGCTCTGCCCTCTCAGCTTAGGGAGACTGTGAGCTCCACCTCCTGCCTTCTCTCCCTCTGTAGGGACCAGAAGACTCTAGTCAAGGAACCCAGCAGCCCAAGGTTCATACTCTTTACCAGTCCCTAGGTGGTGTGCTGTTCCGGCTACTGCCCAATACCTGGAAACCTGTTGATTTTTCTGGTTTGTAGTCAGTGCGTGCATGTGGGGGAGTTGGTTGGCTTGTGAATTGTTATTGTTGTTGTGTGTTAAGGCAGGGTCTCACCTGTAGCTCTAGCTGTCCTGGAACTTTCTATATAGACTGAGCTGGCCTCATTCATGGGGATCTGCCTGCCTCTGCCTCCCTAGTGCTGGCATTAAAGGTGAGCATCAAGATGCTCAGCTCTCCGGGTTATTTTGTAGGTCTGATTCTGGTCTCTTTCCTGTCATCATTGCAATCCAAATGCCCGCTTTTGCCTGTTGTAAGACTGTTGGCCAGCTTCTGAACCGTTCTCTCAGGAAATAGAAGTTTCAACTTCTTGGTGACTTATGCTGCTAAGTATCTTGCATTTATGATCTTCATTTATGATCTCTGCTGCTATTACTGCTTCTCTTTTGGCAGGTGCAGAACCTGAGACACAGAGCAGTTAAACAGATTGCCCAAGGCACTATAGCTTAGAGAGCCCTGCAGCCAGAATGTAAACCCCTGCCTTTGCTGATCCCCACCCCTAGATGGGGTTCCTGGAAGCATAGTTCCCTTTCAAGAGTACTAATGGCTCCGGGTTTCTTCTGTCTGGTTTCTTTCCACTGCCGTGACACAGTGCCTCATGGAAGGAGTCTGAGGAAGGGAGGGATATTTTGCCACACATTTGGAGGGTGTAGCCATCATGGCAGCAGAAATGTGAGGTAGCTAGCCACTCTGCATCTGTGTGAGGAAAGAGATGAAAGCTAGTACCCCGTTCCTTTTCTTACTTCTACTTGGTCCAGGACCCCAGCCCATGAATGCTGCTGCCCACACTCAGGGTGGGTCTCCCGTCTTAGTTAACCCAATCCAACTCCCTCACAGATGTGCCCAAAGGCTTATCTCCTAGGTGACTCTGGACTGTTAGATCAGTCTGTATAGAACTATCAATGTCAACCATCATAAGGCCCAGACAAACTGAAAATACTCTTGGATGGAAGGTAGGACCCTCCACAATGCATTAGCAGTCTACTGTTACTTTTAACGCATGTTCTTACGTTTCCTGATCTCTGTGCATTTTGTTTTGTTTTACTTGAACTTGTGATCTCATCTGAACCTGACTTGTTTCTTCCGCATTTAAACAAGTTAATTCATGTGCGCCTCTCTAATTAGAATGCCTTCATCCGTGTCTTCAACTATTAGAATCCTTAACACTTTCAAGGGCCTGCTCTTTGGTTCTAGATAGGCCCTGTCACATGTGTTGTATCTGCCAGCCACCTTCCTAAAAGTGATCACATGCCATCGTGCACATGGCTGGTAGTATCATGTCCATTTGGTCTAATGTACTGATATCTTTTTAAAAGTGGAGAACAGAACTGAGCATTTTCTTGCCTTCCTTGCAGGGCCCAGCACTACATGCAGTGAGTGTCTCGACACATAATTTGCTGGTTGAATATAGTTTTTGTTGTTGTTTAATTTATTCATTTATGTTTTTGTTGTTCCCTCATTTGTCTTTTGAAGTAGCAACATACAAAATACCCCCTAGTGTTCTTTGTATGGACCATTGCTCTCCCCCAGAATATTTCTTAGCTTCTTTTGTTATATTAAAGGGTGAAATGGAAGGTTAAGAGTTAGAAGCACATTTGATCTTTTCCTGACCCTCGCCTGACTTTGTGTGACTTGAAGCATGTCACTTGAACCTCTTAGTGACCCCAGTTGTCTGGTGTCACAGAGGAACTGTGCCAAGCAGCAAATCACAGCCCTTGTCTGAGAGCAATCACCTTCAGGGCTCTGCTGCCCGCCTGGAGCCGTGGGGGTTTCATTTCCCAACTCAATGGTCAGTTGGCCACACTTTGAGTGTCTGTGGGACCAGTTAGATGAGAGCCCTGCTATCTAATAATGTAATAGGGCATTTCCAATTTTTATATATTCTTAATTGAGCCCCACTTTATAAAGATTTGCAGCATTTTCTTCCCCAGACTTGAGATGAGACAAGAGAACTTTTCAGATATTTTTTTTAAATGAAGCTAATTTTAGGAAAAACAGGAAGTTCTCTATACCATGCAATTTAGATTTTTTTCTGCTTCACAAAGCACATTTAGAAAATGATGTTAACCACACTTTAGAAATAACTGATAATCACCTGCATACTCGCTGGAACACATTTGGCTAGCTTTTGTGTGTTTGCTCTTGGTAGCAAGACCATTGCAGATAAGTAGAGCAGAAAACAGCACAAATGCTGTTAGCCATCTAGCAAACAGAACCTTCCTCTACCATTAATGCCTCCTGGAAAATCTTTACAATAGTAACGCTTGGCGAATTTACTGGATTCTCCAGGATTGTTTGTTTTCTGATTGGGAAAAGAATCCGTCTAACGGGGTCTCCTAGCCCTGTATGTAGCGTGTGTTGATTATCATTCCCGGAGTGCTTCGGATCTCTGCAGCTTTTAAAACAGCATTTAAATGGACCATTTGATTAATCATTTGTATCCTAGCTGTAATCCTCCCAAATTTCCTTTCTGAGTTGTACATACTGTAAAAGACAATTATGTCGCCACAGATTAAATAAGTGAATTAAAACAGAATAGTGGCTTAATTTGACCTGTGATTTTGTTCTCCTCGCCTTTAGTGGAGCGCATGCCACTCCAGCAAATAAATGAAGTCATCCGTGACAGCTCGTGATGAATTGCCGTATTTATACTGTATATTTTAATAGTCTCCCACTAATTTAAATTGAGCACAGAGTAAATTATAATTCAGTCACTTGACTGCTTGTATTTAACTTGACAGCGCATCCTTGTGTGTCCTGGAGGTGTTGGCGGAGGGAGAACAGGGAAGGCAGGCAGGTACCTCCATGCCGCCTGGACCCTTTCTGCAGGATCTGCCTCCAGCTCCTTCTCTGTCTGAAGCGCTGGCTCAGCTGCGCAGTGAAGACTCGGGCAGTCCACACTGTCCTCGAACTTCAAAGGGAAAATAAATCCACATTCACTGTGCTTTTCTCAACTTGCTTTCAGAGGAAGGATTGGTCTGCTTATTTTTAGCAATTTTGAAGCTCACTGACAAGAATACTCGGGTGAAGGGAGTTAACCTTTCACCAAGTGCCAGGCTCTTGGAAAACTGAGTGCATGGTCATGCACCGTGGCATCATGGAGAGGAGGACTTCCCCTCTCAAATTTTCAAAAATGATCTGATTTGCTTTTTCGGGGTTATGGAAGAGAGCTCCAAACCGATTAGGGACCAGTGGATCAGCTCCAGAATACAATAGTCCTCACTCCAGCCTTGGTCAGTGTGGCACTTTGGTTTGTTCATGTCTTTGGTTTTTGGTTTAGTTGCAGACGTCACATGATCCATTTCCCTGTGTCTAATAACAGCATGTCTGGAGGACTATTCTTAAGGAACGCTTTGATTAAGGTCCTTCTCAGTGATTGGGTGCTACTGTGAGCCCTTGTGCTAGGCACTGAGGTATAAAGAATACTCAGACCCCACCTTGCCCTTGAAGCTTATAGTGCTCTGCTCTGGAAGCTTTTAGATATCCGGGGGCTTTAAAGCTGATTGCGGTCAAGAATAGTAAGGGTCAAGCCAGAGATGAATTCTGATAAAGGGCTTTGAGGTGGGTGTCTGGAGGTGGTGAGGCGTTCAAGCTGGGTCTAAAAGGTCAAATGAGCTTTTGTAGTCAGTGACTGTGGAGTGGAGAGAGGAAACACTGGTAAGGTGGTGTGGGTGGGCAGGAAGGAGGCTATGTAGAAGAGTGAGGGAAGAGGTTAGCTTGAGACACAACCTCCTGGTACTCCAGAGCTGTAGTTCACTCCAAGTGATGGAAACTCATGCAAGGTTCTCAATCACAGGAAAGAAAAGGTCTCCATTGAGACTAATCCCAAAGTGTTGGCTAGTGGCGTGCATTGGTAGAAAAGGCAGTACACACCTCCACTCACTCCGAACGTCTTTCTTTCTTACTTAAATGGGTGTCAGCATTAAAAATATACATAATGTGCATATTAGCTAGAGATGGTAGCACATGCCTTTAATCCCAGCACTTAGGAGACAGAGGCAGGTGGATCTCTGAGTTCGAGGCCAGCCTAGTCTACACAGAGTTCCAGGAAAGCCAGGGCTACACAGAGAAACCCTGTCTCAAAAAACAAAAAACAAAACAAAAAAAAATGCACATTAGAATAGTCATTTTCTTTCTTTGTGGTTTATGTAATTCCTGGGTTTTGCTGTATCCATTTTAACGATACATATTCTTCATTTGTGGTAAGTGCAACTTATTGTTGAAAGTTGGAGAATGGAGCTGTTATGGCAATCATGAGTGTTAGATTTTTACCTAGAAGTGTTTAGACTCAAACTCTACCATGATTCTTTTTTTTTCTCTCTTTTGGTTTTTCGAGACAGAGTTTCTCTGTAGCTTTGGAGCCTGTCCTGGACTAGCTCTGTAGACCAGGCTGGCTTCGAACTCACAGAGATCCACCTGCCTCTGCCTCCCGAGTGCTGGGATTAAAGGTGTGCACCACTACCACCCGGCCACAATTCTTAAAAATTATTGTTCATCTATTTTACATCATTACTGTCTTTTAAAAGTATATTTTTTAAAAGAACAACATTTCAAAATTTGTTTTCACTGATGTGCTTAGTGGTTGAGCTGGGGTCTGACTCTTGGTAGCATGTTTGTCCAACATTTGTGAGAAGGCCTGAGTTCAGGCACCAGTGTACACACCTGCCCCAGGAAAGAGAGGAGGCTAGGTTAAACTAGGGTAGGTCCTAGACAAGTCTGAGTCCTCACACTTGGACATTTCTGTGTTATGAAGTCCACCTTACTGGCAGATACTTAAGAAAAACCACAACACTTCAAGAGGCCCTCCCTGGCAAAGCGTGGGAGTCAGGTGACCTGAGACCCTGTCAGTGTTTGTGAAGAAACATTACCCACATGGGAGGAAATAAGGTGACAGCATTTTAAAACCCCCATTCCTTTGATTTCTAAAAATCTCATTTTAAAATGTTATTTTATTTACCATCCCCTCTGCTTATCTTTGAGTCTGTGGCTCACAGGGCTCTTCTCTTTTAATGATCTTCTTCTGAAAATAACCAGTGTGGCTAAAATAGGGTACATAAATTGAGTGTTATAACTTAACTGACTTTTAAAGCCATTAATGCTGACCTCTGAGACCTGGCTTCTTCCAGGGTCCCATCAATCACTTCTGGACTGCCTCCTCCTCTACAAAGGCTTAGGCAGATATAGGGAGAGTTTTTTGTTTGTTTGGTTTTGGTTTTTTTGGTGTTGGGAATTGTAATGGGGGTGGCATAAAGAAACTACCACCTTTCTTTAGTTCTTGTATTTCACATGCTGTGTAACTTGAAGGTAGACATGTGCTGATGCTACTCTGTGTCTGTACTCAGGTTATTCTGTTAGACATTACACTGGAGCTTCAGAAGCAGATCATGTCTGAGTTGGAAATTCTTTATAAGGTAATTTTTTTCTTGGTCACGTTTATCTATGAACATGTGTATGTGTTAGTTCCCGGACCTAAACCACTTTTGTCTTACTTTTGTTGCAGTGTGACTCATCGTATATCATAGGATTTTACGGGGCATTTTTTGTAGAAAACAGGATTTCAATTTGTACAGAATTCATGGATGGTGAGTTCTTCCCTTTAAACTATATTAGAAATGACTTTTGGAATCAGCTGCCTTAAACTATAGATGTCAGGGAGATTTTAGAATGATTGAAATGTGTTAATTGTTGTTTTCTTTACACTAGCAATTCTCTTCCTGTAAAGGTTCCTGGTGCTAAATATTTGTAGGTGGGCTACAATTTCAAGAATGCAAGTTGGTTTCCTTGTACTAAAAATGTAAATAGGACAGACGGCACACGGGTCCAGCCAGCGCGTGGGGCTCGCTGCCTCTGTGCAGCATGCCTTTGCCGGGGAACAGATGTTCTGTTCTTTTAATGTTTCAGTCGCCAAAACAGATTTTCTTCTAAAGAAATCTATTAACCCAATGTCCTGTGTCTTTCAGAAAGAAATAGGTTCTTAATTGCTAGACAAGAAATGGTTTTCCAGCACAGCTGTTCGGCCGAGCTGCATTTGGTTCTCTTTGGACTTCAGTCACACCAGCCCTGCTCTCCGTGCACTGCTCTCAGTAGCTCTCCCTTGATCTGAATGTTGTGACAGAGTGCAGACTTCTGGCAACCCTATCACTGAAGGGTGGCCATTATTACTGGCTATCCACTTTAAGTCTGGATAATTTTCACCCTTTAAAGGTCAGCTTTTCAATATCTAGCCTCCATTAAAATGCAGCATACATGTTTTTCTACTTTCTCAGGTACACACACACGCCATACACACTTACATATACACACACCACACACCACAAATATACTATATATACATACAGACACACCACATACACTCACACATATATACATACATACCACACATATACACACTACACATACACACATGCACAATTGCATTCATCTTTCTACTTCTTTAGGTACACATACACCATGCATACACATCCACTACACACACGGTACACATACACACACACACACACACACACACACACACACACACACACACACACACACTACAAATACCACACATATACACAAATGCATACACCTTTTTATATCTTTAGGTATACACACCACACACACTGCACATATACATACCGTACACACACATACAAGTACACACACACACACACACACACACACACTCCCCCACCTACAGCACACATATACACACAGGCACACTTTTCTACTTCTTTACTAAACACACATACCCCACATATACACACATGCACACCACACCTACATACACACCCACAAATACACACACACCCAGGTACATTCACACAAACACACACAGACCCTTGTGGGTATCCTTAGGATGATATCAAATCATAAATGCACATAGGTAGTGTAGATGGGCACCGATCAGAAAGCATTGATTCATAATCACAGTACAGGTCACTCTTTTGAACTTTCACCATTTGAGATCTGCATAATTTTTCAGTTACATTAAAATACTTTTTATTAGCTGGGCATTGGTGGCGCACGCCTTTAATCCCAGCACTTGGGAGGCAGAGTCAGACAGATCTCTGTGAGTTCAAGGCTAGTCTGGTCTACAGAAAGAATTCAGGACAACCAAGGCTACACAGAGAAATCCCATCCCATAAAAAAACAAACAAACAAACAAACAAACCAAAAAAAACCCACTTTTTATTAAGGTAGAATTGAGATACCATAAAATTCCCCATTTTGAAACCTACAGCTTATTGCTGTCCAATTTTAAAACATTCTAAAGAGAAAGCCTCAGCCAACGTAAGTTGCTCATCTCATCCCCTCCATCTACCCCCTGGCAGTCATGGGTCTCCTTCCTGCCTCTGTGGATGTGCCTATTCTGGATATTGCACATTGTACATCAGTGGTATCTTATAGTCTACAACCTTTGTGCCTGGTGTCTCTTGCTTAGCATATTGTTTCTAAGTTCATCCGTAACAGTAGCAGGAGCAGTCCACCATCTCTTTTCATCACTGAATAGTATTTCATTGACTGACTATACAACATTTGTTTTTCTTTATTTGATAGTCACTTAGGATGTATTCTCTTTTTACCTCTAAAAGGTATTTATTTTTATTGCATGTGTCTGAGTGTGTGAATGTGTGCACAAACAAGTGTGCATGTGTGGTACTGCTTGCTCTTCGAGGTCAAAGCTTGTGGGACCAGACTCTCCCCTTCCACCATGTGGGTCCCAGGGATCAAGTTCAGGTGATCAGGCCTGGTGACAGTGAAGCTGCCAGATCTTGTAGCAACTCTTAACCTTGAGGAACTTTCAAGCTGTTCTAGTCTGTCAGTGTTCTAAACATTTGCAGTTACTGTAATTACTTAAAAATATTTCAACTCAACAATAAAAACACCAGTCACTCACTTAAAAAACAGATAGTGGATTTAAGTGTGTATTTCTCAAAGGAAGATGTACAGTGGTCAACAGCCACATGAAAAGGTATTCAACAACAGTGGTTATTAAGGAAACCTAAATCAAAACTACGTCCATGGCTGGGCTGTGGTGGTGCACACCTTTAATTCCAGCACTTGGGAGGCAGAGGCAGGCGGATCTCTGTGAGTTAGAGGCCAGCCTGGGCTACAAAGCAAGTTCCAGGACAGCTAACACTATTACACAGAGAAACCCTGTCTCAAAAAATAAAACAAAACAAAACAAAAACTACATTCATGTTCACATATGAAACCATGCACACATACAAAACAAAATCAAACACATAATAACAAGTGTCAGGAAAGGCACAGAGAAGTTGGACTCCTCACAACGTTTGTATGAATCCGAAATGGTGTAATATAGACTAGAACAGCTTGACACTTCTTCACATAGAATTACCACAGGACCTAGCAGGTCTGCTACCACAGAAACCCAAGAGAACTGACTAGTACATGTACACAGTAGCCTGTGTGCATGGCAGTGTTACTCTCAAGTGACCAAGAGTGGAAGTATCCCCAGCCATCAAGATGGCTCAGTGGGTAGAGACACTTATTCTATATTGCATTCTTCTTATGCCTTCTCATGCTATTGGTCCTGTGTCTTTCAGTTACTGTTAACCTCAGACATTCCTGTTTTGTTCCATGTAACTCCTAACTATTTATTAATTTCAGGTGGGAGGGGCTAGCTTCACATCTCCCTTTAGGTCTTTAAACATGGTTTATCTTAGTTATATAAACAGGGTGATTTGGAGGTTAGCATACAGTCTTCTGGTCATATACAACAAAGCACACGAAATCACTAAATCTGTGTACCACCCCCAGTTTTCATTCCCTCTCCTGTGCAGTCCAATTTCTTGACAACTTCCTCTCTGATTAGTGTATTTTTATCTCATACTATGATCTATTTGCAATATTTACTGAGCATTTTCTTTCAGATACTGCTGAACCTGGGGACACCACAGTGACCAAGATTTAGCCCTTGTCCACAGGATACATATTCTAAAGTAACCCTTGTCCTCAGGGAATATTCTGGAGACATCTGGTACATTCTCAGGGAGAGATAAACTGTGAGACCATAGAGCAGGATGGGTGGGCTAATAGAGCAGGTGCTGAGCAGGGCATCAGAGACAGAAGTGACATTGAGTAGAAACGTTAATGAGCGCTAGTCAGGGACACCACTGGGATGCTCAAACAGGTAGAGCAGCATGTGCCAGTGCTCCCCTGTGAACAAGACCACCGTGGTGGCCGGAGAGTGATGGTATAAGGACCAGAGGCTGCCCAGGAGGCCAGAACCATCAGAGCTTAGAACCTGTGGGCCTCAGAGGCTACAGCAAGGAGTTTAGGTTTGAGGCTGAATGTATTAGGAAGACATTGGAAAGTTTTTTTTAGGAGAAGAATGTGACCTACCTTCATACTCAGTCAAAACAAAATCTCAGAAACATCTAGCTAGAAGATCTCAGAGTACGGACATGTTTGGATTATCACCACGGGAGTAAATTGTACCCCACACCCCCAGCCAAAAAGAAAAACCCCTGCATTGCAAAGAAGGAAAGGGCTTTTGTATGTTCAGCTAACAGGAACTTTAAAAATTTGTATTAAATTTTTTTTGCTCACATTGTTAACATTAATAATGACTGTGGTCATTTCAAGCAAATTGGAGGTTATAATTGTTGTTGCTTCTCACTCCTCACTTCATACTTATTTTTAGTCTACATACAAAGACCCTACTTGCAATTTGGATCTTGTAACACGGTAGGTAGCACGGACCTGTAAGTCTGCTTAAGTGAAGATGGCGGCCCTAATCTATCAGCAGAACCATGCCGCCACTCTTCAGTACCGTGCATGGGTCTCTGCTGATCTAACAGCAGTCTTCCTGTGGTCATGGGGGTGGGGATGGCCAGAGAAAATGGAATGATACTCACAGGGAGCAAGCCTGTGACCTGAATAAGAAGCTAAAAGTCCAGCACTGGAACCACAGATGAGTGAATTCCAAAAGGCCTTGCCTAAAGTAAGGCCTGGAGCTGTAGCTCAGTGGGGAAGACTCTGCTTCGAGTGTCTGAGAGCCCAGGTCCCACCCCCATCCAGTCAAAACCCAGCCTTGAATAAGAAATCTCAGGCAGCATGACACTGTCAGTGTGTGTCCTTACATCACTTTGTGGAGAGGTAAAACTCACATAAAGGTCGCTGGTGGTTCCACTGCTATGTGATGTTTGGGACAGGGGACATTGGGGATATTCAGAGGAACTACCCCAGTAACTACTGTTGTTAGTGTTCCAGATACCACATGGCAAGCTTTTTCATCTTGAATTTACTCATCCATGCAACTACCATGCACCTGAAAAATGAATGGGAACACTGTTTGTCTGCCACATTTTCTCTTTCATTGCATCTAAAATAAAAATATTTTAGTAAATAAGGATATTTCCACTCTTTGCACGAGTGTTTTGTTCTGTTTTTCCGTATCTCCCCAACAGCACTGAGAGCCACAGCACCAAGTTCCTTGTACTGTGGTTACTCAGCCTGTGCTCAGAGTCCGGGGAGCTGCAAGCAGCAATTACTTAAAGAAGTGATCATGTTCCTACTCCTGCTTTCATCAGGCTACATAGGAAGCTACAGTTCTGTGATGTGTGTGCCATTTTTAACAGAACAGTAGCTTTAAGGAATATGACATACCATGATAGTCTATTTGCACAGAGCATGTCTTAACTGCATTTCAGAAGAGTGACATGTTTCATTTTCAAACCTTATTAGATGTTTTTTAATCATCAGTGGTCACATCATAAATATGAAATTTTAGTCTTGATAGAAAAAAGTTACTTCTGAAACATCCTGGGTACCCTCTTCATAGTGATAAAAGACTACACCTCTGTTTGACTCTAAGGGCATATTATGTATTATTAACTTAGTTCTCATCATATTGTTAGCAAGTGAAGTACTCGTTCCCTGCAGAGTATATGTAAGTTATGTTGTTGAGATTCTTCTTCTTTTTTTTTTTTTTTAAAGATTTATTTATTTATTATGTATACAGAAGAGGGTGCCAGATCTCATTACAGATGGTTGTGAGCCACCATGTGGTTGCTGGGAATTGAACTCAGGACCTCTGGAAGAACTGTCAGTGCTCTTAACCTCTGAGCCATCTCTCCAGCTTAACGCATTCCTGTTTATACTTCCTGATAAGTTAGACTCTCCTTGGGAATTGCATGGTGACTGGTCATTCCGGGGACTGTGGTGATTCCAGTGACTGGTGATTCCAGGGACTGGTGATTCTGGTGACTGTGGTGATCTGTTGCTGCAGCTGGTTTAAAATCCTTTCCTGGAAGCTGTTGAGAGCATTATGGTCAGTGAGATAGGGTTCCTTCTAGCACTGATGTTTGGTTTTATAACTCTAACAGTTACTATTTTTGGCTAGATCTGTAGGATAGAAATGATGGTGAAATTGGTAAGAATTAAACCCAAATCCTCTGCCATTTTTAGCCTAAGAATGACTCGCCCGGCATGGTGGCACACATTAAGCCCAGCACTCAGGAGACAGAGGCTGTTGGGCCAACCTGGTCTACAGAGTGAGTTCCAGACCAGGCAGAGCTATATGATGAGACCCTGTCTCAAAATGAAAAACGTACAAACAGAAATCCAGAAGGACTGAACTCCACAGAGCACTCATCAGTCAGCAGGTCTCCTGACTCTGAGGGACTCTGCTGTGTCCTTTCTTTCCTGCCTACTTTCTCTCAGAAGAGCACGGGAAAGACAGCAAGACGAATCTGTCCAGTGGTCTTTCAGTTTTAGAAAATGTCAAAGGTGATTTAACAAAGGTGGGAGTTGATAAGTAAAGCAGTATAGTAGTGAGTCACAGTCTAGTGAAAATAAGTTAGACGGAGGACCCGTGAGATGGCACTGCAGGTCAGGTGGCCTTAGCTCAGTCCCTGGGCCCACATGGTGGGAGGAGAACACAAGCTCTCAAAAGTTGACCTCTGACCTCCACAGGTGGGCTCACACAGCCATGCATACACACATAAATAGATGAAATGTAATTAAACTAAAACAAGTTAGAACCTGAGAGATTGTGTTTTATTCTACCTCATTGGTTTTCACGGTCATCAAGGAGCTGGGAGTTGATCAGTTTCTTTTCATGGAAAACTTAGCCTTGCTGCTTCTGCTGTGCTAGCCTTTGTGTGTATTTTGAGCTGCATACCCACCCACATTTGTTTGATAAGTGGGAGAATTCTAAGAGGGTCTCCAGGTTGCTGTGTGAGAAAGTGCACATGAAGCATCAAGTGTTGCCGTCGAGGTAGTTTGTGTAGTTTTGTTGACATCTACATTTTCATAGAGGGCAGGTCCTTAGCTACCTCCTAGTTCCCTTCAGTTTTTAATGACTGGATTTTTAAATGGAAGGAGCTGGCCATGCTCTTCCGGAAGTGCAATTATGTCATTCATAAAAGTAGAACTAAAAGCCAACTGTGCTTTCCATATTCTGTATGTGACATAAGAGAATGGAAACAGCATTTTCACGAGGCAGGCACAGAGGAGAGTCCAGTGCACTGTGCCCGTGATTCGCTTGTAGTAATGCCACATCTTTGTCTCTACAGGGGGGTCTTTGGATGTTTATAGGAAAATTCCAGAGCATGTACTCGGAAGAATTGCAGTGGCGGTAAGTATATTGGCTTCGGTGGGAGAGAATCTTTTTAAACCTTCCTGTCAAGTCCGTCCCTAGGTCCTCAGATGTGTCCTTTCTTTCTGTCCCAGCTGGCTGGTGGGTCCTTCTTGCCACCGTTGTTTCTGTCCTTTCCTCTTCTCGGGGCTAACCTCCAGCATAGGCCCTCCGGCTTGTCAGGACTGTGATTACAGGGACCTTGGTGCTTGGGTTTCTAAATTCATCGAAGAGAAAACTGGTACAGGGGACATTCTTAGTTATAGGCTTTGAAAATGGCTTAAATTAGTGAAACAGTCTATAAACAAAATACATTTGCTCTTAAATGGTTTTTGCAGTCTTCTTATGCTTTTGGTTTTAGTCTTACCTTTTAGGGACTTTGTCTAGGATTCTGTGCCCTTTGTGATGAGAAGCAGTTTTCTTATCTTCTGTACTCACTAATAAATAGACAGATTATATCACCTAAACTGGCATTGTTATGTAAGTCCCAGATTTGAGATTTGGAATAATATAAGCTAACCGTATCTAAAAAGAGTCACTGGGTGCTGTAATCGTAAACAATTGCTAAAGTAAAGACGCTCTGTTAAATTAAGTGGTTTAATGCAGAACAAAGTGATTATATCATGTACCATTTAATTAAATGGCTTATTTTCACATTCATTATACATCAAACTGACAACTCAAATTCTTTAATCCAACATGGACACTTATTCAGGCTTAGTTCATTGTAATTCACAGCTTTCCTTTTTTCTTTCTAATTATTGGTGTGAACTGCCCAGGGTGAAGAGCATCCCCTTCTGATGCTGCCTCTGCCGAGCAGCTTCTAATCTACACACGAGGCAGATTATTCAGGATGCAATCTGAGTACTGAAATCAGTGTTTTAGATGAAAATAAAAATGTTTCCTTTCCTTCTCTAATCTCCGAGGGAAGGATTGCTTTGTGGCTTTTGGCAGTTCTTGGCTCTAGAGTTTAGTAACACGTATAATAAAGGGCAAGAAGAGGCAAGGAGAATGGCTGGGAAGCAGGGAAGTCTCCAAGTCCTGCGTTCCCATCATCTCTTGAACTTGGGAAAATAGAAATCCGCTTTGTTCAGTGGAGAAGCGTGTTCTTTCCTGGCCTCATCAATCTTGCCTCCCTCTCGTGTAGAGCACCAACAAGGCCACTGGGCTTTCTGATTCAACCAGGATAGGAAGGTTGTAAAGTGAAGAGTCAGCAGAAAAACTGCCAGCTTTAAATACAGGGCTTGCTTTTGGGTGAATCCAGAATACTTCAGCAAGAAACATTAAAGTGGGTGCGAGTCCAGGCGGGGCTGATGGTTTTGAGTCAGGAGCAGTCTAACAAAACAAGGCCAGTTCGTCCACTTCTGCAGTGCTCCAGGCCACTCTGGACAACTTCCCCCTTCTGTCAGCTTTCATAAACTCCGTGAGTGCCCTACACTTGTATAGTTCCTTCAAAGTGTGTGTGTGGGGGGGGGGGGGGGCTGGATAAACTCCAAACACAGGTGATTTTCCTAGGCCTAAGGATATCGTCTGACACCATAAGGATCTTAGCAGTCCAAATGCAACTATCACCCTGATGGGTGGTCCCTTGTGGCTTGTAAAATGCACATGCACACAGCCTGTTCCGGTTCTCGGTTTCCCTGGTTACTTTTCCTGAGTGTTCCAAAGATGGCATCAGTTTCTTTCCTTCGAATTCCTCAGCCAGGCCAAGAAGGCACATGCAAATAGCCTCGACTCTGTCCAGTCCAACAACAGAATCAGATGGGTCTGTGTGAGTATTAGAGTGCCAGTCTCTGTGATGTATGGTATGAGTTCGCCGCCTGTGCAGCCCTATAATATGAGCATGGTTGAGCACAGCAGTACTAAGCAAAGCAGAACAGCTAAATAACTGACCCTGACCAGTGCTATCCTAGGTAGAGGGTGCTCCTTCACTCTGTTTTCTGAGAAGCTGAGGGACGGGGGGAGAAGAGAAAAAAGAATTCAAGGGGAAACTAGGTAGAAACAGAGAGGGGAGATGATAAGAAATAGTGACTAGGAATGAAGGGATAGTCATATATACACTACATGAATATACAAACACACAGTTGCTTCAGATTCTTTTTTCAAGCTGCATCTTGCTTTTGCCTGTGGGGGTCTTGATCGCCTGAGCTCAGCTGCTCTCCCAGGACTCCAGGCATGTGCCACTGTGCTCAGCCTGAAGATCATCTCGTGTCTCTTTTAGAGACCTCTTCTCCCAAGATGAGCTTAATTTTCCTGGATCTAGAAATCCAGCATGCAAGGCAGGTCCACAGACCTGAAGGCCATTGACAGATGAACCATGTCAGCATCTGTGAAATGTGACTCAGATTTTCTCATGTAGGATATGTGGAGAGAGAATGTTTTTCCCTTGAAGAAATCCATAGAAAGTACCTGATCTTAGCCTGCCAGCTCCACAGGCTCTGCCCTGCTGTCCACTGAATCTGACTTCTTACAAAGAAGAGTACCTTTCCCCACTGCCCCACATTTATTTCCCTCTTACGTCTAAAGCAGTGGCAGACTGTGCTGTATTTTGAATGCTAATGTTACTGTTGATTGACGTTGTCCCTGAAAAGGTGTGCACTTGACATGTCAAGGAGTGAATAATTGACAGCAGGTATAAGTACTGTTCCTGTCAAGGCTTTGTTAGGGGTGTTGTGCAGCCTAGCCTACGGAATACCAATGATACTCCAGATTAGTGGACGATTTCCTGCTCATTTATACATGGATACTTAAACACACTAAAGGGAAATATCGATTTTCACAGCTGGAGGAATAATAGTTCTTTTTTTAATCTCTAACAAAATTTTATCAAATATAACATCAGTATTGCATTCCTTTAACTACTTTGCAATCTGAATCTGTTGGATTATATCTTGTCTATGTGTTTTCTAATCATTCATTTGCTGTTGAGCTAATGTTAGTGACACATAGGCTGTAATAGGGATGTCTCAAAGTGCACAGCTAAGCTTCTCAGTCAGGAAGTTGAAGCCCATTTCCTCACACTCCTACACTAACCATTGGGACCTCCTCCCACTACTCAAGGAGAAGCTATTTTCATTGCTAATATCTTTTATAAACATTTGAATACCTTATATTATTTCTGTTGATAAAACTACCATCATTTATGCTTTTTTTCAAATATATTTTCTAATTTTATTATCATAATATATGTATTTATAGGCAGAGGCAGTCAGATCTCTGTGAGTTCAAGGCCAGCCTTGTCTACAGAGAGACTTCTAGGACAGCCAAGGCTACACAGAGAAATCCTAGAAATCTTTTTTAAATTTTTTTAAAAATTTTTATTCTGTTCTCTTAGAACAGATAAGCATGGACTGGACTGTATCATCTGCCCCCCCCCCCCCACTTTCTGCTCAATGAGAGCGGCCAAACAGGCTGGCTGGCCTCTTTCAGCATTAACTGATACGGAGTTGACTTTCTTGATCTTTAACATTTGGAAATTGCTTTTTTCAGTTTGTATTTCTGGTGTTTACTGTTGCTGTTAGTCATTTTTGATCAACCAAAACCTTTGCATACAGAGCCCTAAACCTCCTTTTCTAAAATCATGTTTGAGGTACATAAGTCCCTTAGTTACTTCTTATCATGATAGGTTTTCTTATTATATAGTCCTGACTCATCCACAGTTTTCTGTAATAATAGGTGCTTTTAAATACTTCTAAGTACATTTCATTAACAGCGATTTGTTCACTGTTTTTCTTTTAAATCCAATTATGAATAGTAAGCCTTGAAAATGTAAGTTTCTATTCATGTGCTATGAGTAAAACATGCATTTCATGTAACAACCAGTCTTGTATAAACTTTGAGGATTTATTTATTATTTGTTTAATGGTACTAGGGTCTGAACTTAGGGCCTCCTGCCTGCTAGCCAAACCTTTTACCAGTGACCCACATACTCAGCTCAAGATTGAAAGATCCTAATGGCAATTCCTGATTAAATTTTCCACAGAGAAGGTAATAATTGCAACCTGTATAGTTCGGGTCTTTTTCAGAATTTCATTGACCGGCTTTCTTAATGCTGGCAGTTAAAGAGGAAAATGGGGTGGAATTTAAGCAGTGGTACTTAGGCATCCTCCCTGGCCTGTACTGCGATGCTGTCTGTGGGCTTCCTCCATATGCAAGCTTTGACCAGGAGACGTGCCGTCTGCAGTCATCGTGGTAACCTTTTTAAAATAGTTTTCAATTTTTGTTTTATTTTAAAATCACACAAAGTTTTAGAAGTCATCTCAGGACTTCCCACAGAGCCTAGCCCACCAGTGGACAGTCTGACATGTCTGGCTGACATTTATCTTTAGCTTGGTCCAGGGCCTGCTTCTCTTTCCTTCACATCAGTTAAGTGTGTCATTCAAGGCCTGGAATCTTGATCAGGATTCCCCAGCTGCCTTTGGGAAAGGTGATTTCTGTTTTAGCTGCTTCCTTTCATGAATCAATTTCCTAAAATGTTCTTGGGCTAGAGATGTTGTTCATTGGTACAGCACCTCCTGAGCACACACAGGCCTTGGGTCCTGCATTACCAAAAACTAAAAGTAAAAAATTTTCCTTCATCATAAATAGCATGACTTGCTGGGCGGTGGTGGCACACGCCTTTAATCCCAGCACTCAGGAGGCAGAGCCAGGCGGATCTCTGTGAGTTCGAGGCCAGCCTGGTCTACAAAGCAAGATCCAGGAAAGGCACAAAGCTACACAGAGAAACCCTGTCTCAAAAAAACAAAACAAAACAAAACAAAACAAAAACCAAGATAGATAGATCGATAGAGAAATAAATAAATAAATGAATGAATGAATAAATAAATAAATAAATAAAAAGCATGACTTTTAAAAATCGCCCAGGGACTGGAGAGATGGCTTAGCAGTTAAAAGCACTTGCTCTTAAGGACCCAGGGTCAGCTTGCAGTTCCCATGTGGCAGCTCACAACTGTTTGTAACCCCAGTTCTGGAGATAGCGCATGCCTTTAATCCCAGCGCTTGGGAGGCAGAGGCAGGTGGATCTCTGTGAGTTTGAGGCCAGCCTGGACTACAGAGTGAATTTTAGGACAACACACACACACACACACACACACACACACACACACACACACACACACCACTCAATACTGAAAATTGCTTACAAAGTCCTTGTTCCTCTTTTCTGCCCCTCTCCTAACATGCCCATAGCACCACTGAGGGTTAGCATGTGACCTTCCAGGCTGTTCTTTGACACATGCTCATCTCTTTCCTTTGATACACCCAGTCTTTGAAGAGCATTAAGCTCACTAGCAAGGAACATGGAGCTCTGCAGTTGGTACCCCAAAGAGCCTGCATAGACGGGGAGGTGTTCAGGAGGAAGTTCAGTTTGACAGTGCTTTAAAGGAAAATGTGAGGTTGGTTTGCTTCATGTGGAACATCTCCATAACTGTACTGTTTTCTCTTTCATAATTTTAGGTTGTTAAAGGCCTTACCTATTTGTGGAGTTTAAAGATTTTACACAGAGGTATGTTCTGGGTTTTACATGTGGATTTAATGTGGAGATGGAGGAGGCTGTGCAGTTACCTTGGTTTAAGGGGGAAAAAAAAGCATTTCAGCCAGCTGATGTGACCATAAGAAAGTGATGGTTTGTAAATGTTACTTTTCTTATTTTCTCCCTCTTATTGACATCTTTCTGGCTGTTTTTCTTCAGTATAGGCCAAGGGATTATATTTTTGTGACTCATATTTATCAAACATGCAGAACATATTTTGTACTATTTGAAAATAGCAAGCTCTGTGTTATTTAACTATAGGTACAGCACTTCCCTTCCCACCGTCCTTAGAGAACTTCAGGTGTCTTTCTGAAGAGATTGCTTTCTGTTCCCTGGATATGAAACTTCAGACAAGGACCTAATGAAAGAATCAGGAATGGTCCCTTGTGACATGGAAGGGAATGGTCTGGTAACTGTTGCATGTTATAGGAGGAGCCTCCTTTTGTTTGTTTAATGTTCCCAAAATGTCTGAATTCATTTGAAGCAAATTTTGAAAAGAGAAAGAGACGGTAACAGAGCCAAACCACACATTCAACTTAGTGCACATCTGCTTACCCTGGCTTTGTGTACATCTGGGGAATGCAGCAGTGTACAATGAGATGCCATTAAAGGAAAGGGTTTTTTTCTGTTTTTTAATTTGGTTTTAGTCTTTATTTTTTTAGATTTTTTTCCCTCTAAGAACAGGCTAAAGCTCAGGGAAGGAACTCACCCTATCTTCAATGCAGGCTCCTACCCAGCCTGTGTTCTTCATAGGTAGTCTCAGTAACCCATACTTCCAAACTTCTGCATGCTTTTTAAAGAGAATATCTACATTTGGAAAAGCATAATGTTCAGTTCTAGAAGGCCTTTGTGCTGACTAAAGGGAATCTTAAGCCCCCCATTTCCTCCACCCCCATCCCCATCAAGCCATTGTGTTTCTAGAGTGTGAATGGTACCAGAGTAGTGGCTGAGAGAGAGCAGGGCTGGATTAGGATCATTTTCCTGGGTATCAATATGGGAACACATCCGGTGAGTACTGTGTAAAAGAAAGGAGACATTCTAGCCTGGTCAGCAGGGCTCCTCTCTATCATCTCCTCCTACCCCTGTGCAGCACCCATGGAGCCCCTACAGGTGGCCGGTCCCAGTGTTTGCTTGTGTTTTCCAGACATCTGCTGTGCATTTGGCATGGGATGTAAGGCAAGGCTGATCAGTGCTCAATAGCAAAGCCTTCACTAAAAGGACCGTGCTGTGGAAATGAGACTGTTGTTATAAACTGAAACTTAGGATTGCTCTGTACTCTAGGCAGACAGGGTCATTATGGGCTAATGCATTCTCTCCAGCTGTAACTATGGAAAATGTGGTGTCAAAGAACACTGATGGATGGGGATGTGTGCCTCAGGCATTCCAAAACATCTCTTCTTTTCCGCTTTGAAGGGACAGTCAAGCTGACAAGGCGCAATTCCTCTAGAATTCCTGTTTCTGCGTCGTTTGGTTAGTCAATCTCACTGTGTTTGTGAGAATAACCAGGCTTGCTTGTTCATTTGTTGAAATGATGTGTCATTCAACATGTCTCAGATGGATTTTGTGGGGATCTGAAAATAAAGCCCAGGGTCAAATCACTAGGACAGTCCTCCTGTGGTCATTTAGGCAGGCACAGCTGGCCAGAGCCCTTGGAGACCAGTGTACGCTTTCTTGCTATTTGCAGCTTGGGCTCAGAGAGGACTTTGGGTATGTTGAGGGAGACAGTTGAGGTGATGTGGCTGACTGCTGATACGGAGTCTTTCTTTAGGTGTTTCTGGCCCACTCAACACCCAGAGTAACCTGCTATAAACTATTACTGTGGGAGGTGTCTGTGAAACAATGGGGATGGGCTGCCACAAGCCCTCTCCAGGGACTTCAGGGAATTAGTGTATATATGTCTGCCTAGATAGGAAGGGGACTGGATCACAGGGCAGATGAGTGTGTATTCCCTCGTAATGGGCCCTCAGCTCTCAGAAAGTGCTGTGGTAACAATACACCTTCTTAATAAATGTCCATGTTTGGCCTTGGAGTTGCATAGCTATTCACAGAGGCTTTTACCTTCTGAATGTAGAGTCAAAGAGCCAGGGCCCTGGAGACTTTTGTAAAGGACTGTACTGAGAAACTTAGCCCAAATTGAGTAGGTTTTGTCCATATTTAATAACTTGGATTTCATAAAAATAAGATTAAAGATACCTTTTTATTTACCAAAAAGCTATTTAATTTTCTCCTTGATTAAAAAATTGTAGCTTTTTAGATGAGTTCAATCAGGCAATTAAAGATCAGAGCTTTTAAGTTCAGCTAAGGCAATTAAGTAGGTAATATGGTTGTTTATACACTTGTACTGTATACACGCTCACCGCTGTTCCTTCTTACACACACATAGACTCATTTTTGCTTCCTCTGATTGATGATGGGAATACATCTGAATATGTGTCACATTGTCAAATCAAAGCTGGGTCCTTTTCTAGAGGCTGGGGAGTCTGGTCGAGGCTGTGTGAGAAGACAGCCAGTGAAAAGAAAACAAGAGAACACTAATGAGTGCTGCAAGCTTCCTGCTTTGTGTCGGCCTAAGTACTAAGAACTGTGTTCTCCTCTGATCATCCTTTTCTAAGGCTGCTCCCCCCAGACAGAGCAGAGAATTAGTAAAATGACATTACTTTATACTCAGGAGCACACATTTTTTACAATGAAGAACTGGAGACATGTTTGGCTGCTTGATACAAAAGAACAGACTACATCTCCCATATAAATGGCTTGTTTTGGTGTCCTGGGTTTTAACTACGGAAAGATGGAAAAGTGAAATCCAGAGCCTTTTTCTCAGGGAAAGTGGAGACTGTAGAGCAGAGTGAAGTCTAAATAAGAAGCAGCCACAGACCTTCACCCCATGATTAGTCTGGTCCCCTTAGTTTACTTGGCTGCACATTATGTCACTGGAAATGGTGGGACCTGGAGTTCACCAGCTCAGGCTGGACCATCAAGGGTTCTCTTCAGTAAGCTGTTTCTCTTGGTTAGCATTTTAATATTTGAGATGATAGATGGGAGAGGACTTTGTGAATGATCAAATGTGAATCCTGTAGATAGATTTTTATTATAACTATGAATTAATCACTTCATCCAATCAATAAGAATACTCCATTAACAAATACAGCCAAGGAGAGAGTTATTGTGCTTTGTGGTACAGGGTCAAAAAATCCGTAATTCCCTTTTCTAAGCTAAAGCAAATGTGATGACATCACATGAAGATGTACTTATTTTAAATGTTTGAAATGCCTACCAAGATTAACTACTATGGAAAAGCTGTCTTCATTGTCAGATAGAAGAGAGCGTCCTGTGAGCAGGGCCTGTGCTGACCGTGGGTAAAAACAAAGACAGTGAACAGTGAGAATGTGTGTTGGGCCAGACATTCCAGCAAACACTGCAGCTGAACTTCAAAACATACATCACCACTAATGAGGTGAGAGCCCTGCATATTAATAAACCACGGCTCCAGTCACAGCCATCATTACCCACATCAAACATAAATACAAGATTAACACCTATGCCATTTCTGTGGGAAACGTGAGAATGCCCTGGCGGTAACTGCTCTTGCTTCCCCCGAGGATAAAAAAGAAATGGAAGGGTAATGAGGACAGAACTGAGATTAAGAAAAGAAATCCCACCGTCAGGTGGGGCCATCGTACAGAGATGCGGAAAATTATAGAAAGAGAGCACTGGACCTTTGTACCCCAGGACACCTTTCTATATAGGAACCTGGGCAGTTTTACTTGCCTTCTCCAATAGAAAAGCTGAGCATGGTTCATGCCTGTAATCCCAGTCCTTGGGAGGCTGGAGCAGGAAGATTGTGAATTTCAGGTTGGCCTGAACTATATGGTGAAACACTTGTCTTTAAAAAAAAAAACAAAACACTTGTCTAAAAAAAAAAAAAAATATGCAGCTTTGCAGGACAGTTTTTGCCCAGCTAGATCTCTGTGTAAAGAAACAAACTTTGACTGGACCCAATCTTGTCTGTTCTCAAAGAAAAACCAAGCCAGCTCTTACAGCATCAGCAAACACACTAGAAGTCTCCTTCCCCTGCTGTTACCTTCCTAAAACTGACCCCACTGGACTTCTCCAGGTGCTGCCTTAGGTGTGTAAGCTAGTGTGGGTTTATTCCAGGTGTTGGTGTGAGTGCTTGGAAAAGGCAGTGTATTAACACAGGCTTTCTACATTCATGAAATGTACTTTAGCAGGGTTGGTGAAACGGGGGTTGGGGGGGAGACAGAGACAGAGAGAGAGAGAGAGAAGGGAGGGAGGGAAGGAGGGAAAAAGGAAGAAAGAAGGAAAGATTCATAAGCAATAATTACAGTAGTATGTGGTTGATATATTGTGCACCCCAATAAACTTATCTGGGGGTGAGAGAACAGAACAGCCATAATATTAAACATAGAGGTTAGGCAGTGGTAGCACACACCCTTTAATCCTAGTATTCTAGAGGCAGAGATCCATTTGGATCTCTTTGAGTTCAAAGCCACATTGGAAACAGCCAGGCATGATGACTGATGCCTTTAATCCCAGGAAGTGATGGCAAAAAAAGGTATATAAGGCGTGAGGTTAAGCTTTTAGGCTTTTGAGCAGCAGTTCAGCTGAGATCCATTCTGGATGAGGACTCAGAGACTTCCATTCTGAGGAAACAGAGAATCAGCTGAGGAATTGGCGAGGTGAGGTGGCTGTGGCTTGTTCTGCTTCTCTGATCTTCCAGCATTCACCCCAATACCTGGCTTCAGGTTTGATTTTATTAATAAGACCTGTTAAGATTCGTGCAACATAGTAAATGTAGAATGCATTAGAAAGTGGCTAGCTAAAGGATGGAAGAGATTACTCGATCCAGCACCGCAGGGGCATGGGGAGCTTGCTCCCTTGGTTGTGGATGAAGGCTCAGAGGAGTAGAGTTGGCCAAGCTAACAGGGGTGCAATTCTGACAACATGGCCCAGCACCTCCTCTCCTAGATATTTAACAGGAGAAATGATGCATGTGCTCCACAAAACTAGCAAGCAGCTTTTCCCAGTGGCTTTATTCATAAAAGATGTGCCTTGGAAAGAACCGATTAGTCTTTTAACAAGGAAATGGGTAAACACGCCATGGCACATCCATACAGTGGGGCGCGACTCAGTAGTGAAATGACTGAACTTCTGTCCAGGCAGCAGTGGGGACAGATTTCAGATACGTCACACTAAGCGACACTCGGTTTAAGCAGGACTCTGCGAAAGGTAGAACTGAGGGTGGAAAGCCTTAGTAGCTCACGAAGGAAGGGTGGGTGATAAAAGTATCTGGGCAACTTAGAGGGGTCATGCTTCAGGGAACCAGGCAGAAGTTAGTGGCGGGGTGGGGTGGGGTGGTGGTCTGTTTGATTTTGTTTTTTAAGGAAGGAAGCAAAGGGGCCTTTGCAGAGGTGGGGAGATGCTTAGTCAGCAAAGCGCCTGATGAGTTTGGCTTCCCAGCTCCCCTGTCAACACACAGGCAATGGAACAAGGCTGTGATGCCACACTAAGGGAGGCAGTAGAAGAGGATCCCTGAGGCTCACTGGCAGCCAGTCTAGCCGTATCAGTAAGTTGCTCCAAAAGTCAGGTGGAGAGCTATTGAGGAAAATACCCAATAGACTTCTGACGACTGCGCATAGGTGCATGTGTTATCTGTACACACACGTAACATAGTACACACACCTATAATACACACAGAGAATTCTCGTAGATCTTACAAATGGGCTAGATGCTTGCACTGAAAATGAAGTAGTGTCATTAATAGATATTTTTTAATTAAGAAATTTTATTTCAATAATTGTATGTGTGCATGGGCATGTAACAGTTCCACCATTAAAGTCTCAAAAGTCAAACTTGGATCTTCAGGCTTGGCGGCAAGTGCATTTGCTCACTGAACCATTTCACTGGCCCTAATAAGGAGTGACATGTAGAGTCACAACTTGGATGAAAAGCAACAGCATCTTGGGATGTGTTATCTTGAAATGATTGTAGATTCATAAGAAATTTCCAGAAATGTAGATGTAACCGGATTGTTAAATAAGAAACACAGAACCGATTGCAGAGTTAAAAACCACGAGGTCAGAGCAAGAGCGGAAAACCTTACCCTTCACTGTTTCTGCTGTCCTTCCTCTCCGCAAGAGACCTACTTCTGTGTGTCCTGTCTATTTAAAGATTTTCTGTTCTGTTTTCTCATTGGTTGTAAACCCAGCCACATGACCTCCTTGTCACTGCCTGTTTGTACAGACCTCCAGGTCTTCTATGGTTGGTATTGAGATTAAAGGCATGTGTCTGCCATGCTGGCTATGTCCTTGAACACACAGAGGTCCGCCTAGCTCTGCCTCCCAAGTGTTGGGATTAAAGGCGTGCCCCACTACTGCTTAGCTTCTGCTCTGGCTTGCTCTGACCTCAAGGCAACTTTATTGACATACAAATAAAACCACATTTCAATACAAATAAAATATCACTATACAGAAAGAATGTGCATCTTGGGGTGTGTTATCTTGAAATAATTGTAGATTCATAAGAAATTTCCAAAAAGAATGTGCAGAGAGGTCTCACAAAAAGCATCCTTCTGAAAGATTCTGAGAGGACCAGAGGCTGGTCATCTGGGAGAAAGTAGCCAGGAAAGTGCTGACCTGTGTCATTATAGTTATTGCCAGTCCCTTATAAATGACATCAATGCAGACTGAGAGATAAAAACACTATAAACATATCCTACTCCAAAATTACTATGTTCATGAGAAGAGAAAAGAGAAGTAAAATCTTTGAATTTCTTCAAAAAGAAAATTTGATGTTAAGTGTTCAAAGCTGTCTGAATGTGTTAAAGCTGGGATTTGCGGGAAAATTAGTTAGGAAGTGAAACTACATTCACAAGAGTGGTTCCTTACTGGTGGGGCATTGCTAGCAATAGACACTTAACCTGGTTGATTTGAAGTGATTTATGATGAACGTAATTTGTATGAAGCTTCTATAACAGCCCCTTCACGGAGACTAGACAGCTGGGGCTTTGGTTCAGGTTAGAGGGAGCTCAAGTGGCCTAAGCCGTATCTCTGCTTCCTGAAATATCTGGGGCCTTTTTGTTTTTTTGTTTTTTAAGGACTGGTTAGCATTTGAGCGATCCAAGTCAATTTAAAGGAGTCATCCCCAGTTGGTTTTATGTCGCAGAGGGTAATGACGGGAAAACTGGGTGTGAGCGCCTTCTTGCCGGTGCTGGGGCTGCTTAGTCAGGCGGATCTGGTAGGGATGTTTGTGTTGAACAAGTGTTAGTGGTGAGAGCCATGGTTAGACCTTGGCTCCTGTTTAAATGCCCTTTAAATGTCAGCATTCATTATGTGCCAATGTTATAGTAGATCGTAACTCATGAGCTGACTTAGCCAATTAACTGAGGTAAACAAACCAGTTTAATGAGTATGAGTTGTTGATTTTTCTCCAGCTCTGACTACACGTGTGAACATCTCTAGACATTAAGCCTCCTCGCCTCTGCTGATCATTCATTCTCTTTGCTTTGGGTTTACAGAGATTGTTGTATGCATAATAACTTTTTAAAAGATCAATTCTGTACAGTGTTACTTAAAAGGGCTCTGTTTAAAATACTTGCCCAGACTGTAGAAAGAGCTTTGAAAACTCAACAGAAAGGACAAACAAGAAAATCAGCCCAGTGGTATAATGGGCAAAGGACATGGGCATGTATAGGTGGTCCATAACCACATAAAGAGGATGGCAGCCTCGTGTGCTATAGAGAATGCAGACCCACGCTGACAGGAGGTCCTGCTGTGTGCCTAGGGGAAGGGCTGAAGTCACCAGGACAACGGCAGCCCTGTGGAAATCAAATCTAGTGTTTTGCTTCTTGAGGAGTCAGTTCCTTTGGAATGGGTCTGATAATGTTAACTGTGGGTGTTATTACTGTAGTCAGTTCCTCAGTGTCTTCTGGGGGCTGCTGTAATGGACCTTTGTGAATAAAATTTTTAGTCTTCATGACAGCCCTGTGAGGAGGTGTCTGCACCTCCATTTTTAAATAAGGAAATGGGCTTTCAGAGAGGCTCTCTGACCAGTGTGGGGGGAAGGAGTAATGGTTAGCACTCTCATGCAGGAGTTACAGGATGGGACTGAGGGGGACATTCTGGTTCTTCCACTTAATTCACCTCAGTGACCTGACCAGGTCAGCCACTTCCTCTCCATGACCTGACAGCATTGTGTCTGCAGCACGTGTGCAGAGCATGGTGGTCATTAATAGTTCAAACTTGTTGTAGAATATTATTTTAAGGGGTGTTACTTTTGCTTATGCTCTGGAACATTTGTTTAATGATGCAAAGATGTGTTTGATTAAATAAAATTCACCTGCGGTCAGGAGGCCACGTCAGCAACTAGCTGACAGGAAGTGGTAGGGAGGAGCCAGGTGGAGAAGGGTTTTTAAGGAGGGTGAGGAGAAGCATGGGGCTTCTTGGAGGAGGAGAGCGAGGAAAGGTGAGCTACTTGTTCTTCAGCCTGTCAGAAGAGCGGACTTCCACCTTAACCTTTGAATCTTGAGCTCTTTAGAGGGAGCGAGGTTTAGCTAAGGTCCCTTCTTAGCTTTGTGAGAGTTCCGGGCTCCACCCCTTGCACCTACCGGCTGCTGGTAGCAGTAGAGTTGCTGATGTGGACAGCCATGGCTTAAAAGGCAGCAACCATTTAAAAAAGGGCAACAAAACGGGTGCTCCTCAAAAAGAGCAGCAGGAAGTTGAGAGAGCATGACTAGAATGTTCTCCAGTCTTCTCTCCTTCTCCTAGAGAGAAATTCAGCTGGTTAGAAATGGAAAGCCACTCAAAACATCTAGATCAGTTTCTTTGTGTATTTCTCAAAATCCCCCAAGAGTGCAGCCACTTAATGTGCTCAAGTGGGGTTCATCTAAGGAAGGTGCAGCTCATTAGGGCAAAGGGTCGAGTCGGAGGGACAGGTTTGTGGTACCATAACTGATTAATTTTATTCATTTGAGACTTGATTTCTTCATCTGGCAAGTGGGGCTACTCATTCCTATCTCAGGTTAGAGTAAGAGCAAATGAAACTGTACGTGGCAGGGGTGACTTAGCTCAATCTAGCATACAGCAAGTGCCAAGTGTTATCTACCATAATTATTGTCTCCTCTTTGAAAGGATTTACCAGCATGTGCTGCTCCACATCATTTATTCTGCATCCCATATCTTCATGTTCCTCCTGCTAAAGAGCAGGAATAGTTCTGACTTCTCGTTCAGTCCCATCGTAGACTCAGCATCACTTTCCAGGGTGAAGGGAGAATGTAGCCTTCAGACTCCAGGAGTCCATTCTTCCACAGTGGTTTCCCATATGTGGACCATAACATGTGTAGACTGCAGATAGGACCTGAGATCCATGACTTTAGAAAAAGGGTTTATTATTGTTTACTATGAAGGAATTGGGGAAGAGGCTGAAAGATCTAGCTCAGTAATAGAGTGCTTGCCTTGCTCATGCCTGGCTCTAGGGTCAAGCCCTGGCCCCGCAAGCCAGGAATAAAGTTTGGAGGAAAGAGACATTGAGAGGCCCAGGCCTGTGTCTTTAATATTAACCTTAGAAAAGTCTCCTGTTGATCAAGAAGGGAGAGCCATATATGTGCCTCCTGCAAGCTGAATCTTGAGACTCCAGACAGAGGCTGCCACTTGTGCTGCTTAATTTTATTTAGAGCGTTTGCCAGAATGCTTAGATGACTACCCTTTATTCTATGATGGAGTGCTTAGAAGAACTTTGCTATTGCAATGAGGTTTTTCTCCTAAGTGCATTCCCGTTGTGTGTAGATGACTCTTAATGCGGTGTCACCACAGACTGTATTTAATTGTACCTGCTGTTCTCACTCATTAGAGTGCAGTCCCTAAGAAATAACTGGAGAGATATATCAAGTGTTGTCTTTTCATACGACAATTAAACTTAATGAAGGACTGTTGCCTATGAGCCCTGGTCCAGGGCTGGGAGAGGTTCTGAGAGTGGAGACCTTCTCCATGTGTCCCCTGGGTCCTGATGGATGGAGAGGAGTCTTACCGAGGGAGGATGGCAAAGAAAGTTTAGTTCTGCTTCTGACATGGTCTCACAATGGAGTGTGGGGCACATTTTACAACTGACTGACGGTTCCTTAAGAATTACATCATGTGTGCTGACAAGATGGCTCAGTGGGTAAAGGAGCTTGCCACCATGCCTGATGGCCTGAGTTTGATCCCTGGGACCCACATGGTAGAAGGAGAGAACCCACTCCTGCAAGTTGTCCTTTGCCCTACCACAAGTGCACTATGGTACGTGCACCCGTGTGCTCATGCATGCACACACTAGATAAATATAAAGAATTGTACCATGCCCGCTTTTAAAATAACCCAGTGTCTAGCTAGGGTTTCTATTGTTGTGAAGAGACACAATGACCATGGAAACTCTCATAAAGGAAAACATTTAATTGGGGCTCGCTTACAGTTTCAGAGGTTTTAGTGCATTTTCGTCGTGGCAGGACATGGCAGCATGCAGGTAGACATGGTGCTGGAGAAGCTGACACACTTCTCCAACAAGGCCACACCTACTCCAACAAAACCACACCTCCTAATAGTGCCACTCCCTCTGAACTTATGGGGGCCAATTACATTCAAACTACCACACCCAGTGAAGCTCGCCCCTGAAAGACCAAGCAAGCCAATATTGTAAACACACAATGGAGCTCAAAAGGGAGCAGCAAGTGCCATCACCAGCATCTCTGGCAAACAGCTCACACAGAGGTCACTGTCTGGCTGTATGGCTTTCCTTTTCAGACAAAAGCATATACTCTATACAGAGTCAGTTTCCCCCAAAACTGCTCTGACCAGAAGTCACCTCTTTAGTCCCTGTGCACACTTTGATCCCTGTGCCCGGAGCCACCTTTAGGCCTCCAGCCAAACCCTGACCCCAGTGGTGTTGGGGGCGGAGCTGACAGGGGGCACACCCTGTGGAGGGCTGCAGCCAGCTCTGCTTTTGAGGGCTCAGCCTTGATTAGCAAGCCCCAGCTTACTGTGGTTTGTGCGTCTTCTGTAATGGCTAATTGATGCCACCTGTGTAAAGATTCCATTTCCTGAGTGAGGTAGTTATGGGCAGCAACATGGGTCGTGTCGACATGATACCAATTTCCACAGTCAATTTGGTCAATTCAATGGAAGTGGGGAAAAATCAGACCATCCTGAAAATCAGTCAGAACAGTTATGGGGGGTTACCGAGGCTGCCGAGGTCGCCTGACTGAGCTGCTCATGCTTGACCAGTTGATTTTATATTCTGTAGGTATAGCCTTGGTTATTTGGGAAAATCTCAAGTATATAAAATGACACTTTAAAATTAGTACCTTTTAAAAATACTAATAAATAATAATCATTGTGGTTACCTAGGCTTTTTTTAAATGCATACCAGCTTTAAAGAGGAAGCAGCCACTATACTATTTATATATAATTAAGAATGGTTACATGGTGTCTCCTACCTTGTCACAAACAGAAAGTGACCACCGTGGCCGGAAAGTATCTGCAAAACTATGGATTATCAACTAGTTTTCTGGGAAACAGTACGCTACTGGTCAGTTGTGTTTTGAGGCTTTTTAAAAAATAATTTTATTGATATATTATTTATACACTAAGAAAGACACACATTTAAGGATGTGATTCAAAACTGAGCTAAATAAATTTACTACTATGTAACTATGGCTGTTATCTAGTTCTGGAATAGTCCATCACCCTACCAAAAAAACAAGTCTTCACACCCATCACAGTCAGTCGCTGCCACAGACCCTGCTTGTGCCCCGGTCCTTGTCCCCTCCCATCCCCTGGCCCTGTCCCACTCTCCAGGGAACACTAATCTATCTTCTGACTGTGTAGATTTGCCATAAGTAGATCCATATGAAGTGCTATGCCTTGCTCTTCCTAGTTTCTGTAACATGTAGTTAGGTTGATCGATGTCGTAACGTTTGTCAGCCATCCATTCCTCTTTATTGCAGAATACTGCAATTATATCTGTATATCTGTAGAATGAGTTCATTCGATTACTAGTGGAGGGAGAGGGCATTTGTAATTGTGTATCGTTTGGGACTGTTAGGAATAATGCTGCTGCTGTTCGCATACATGTCTTTTTTAAATTTATTTATGTTAGTGGCTTTTATTTTTAAGGTAGGTTCTCACCATGTAGCCCAGGCTAGTCCAGTACTTGTTATGTGCCCAGGCTGGCTGCAGACTTGAAGCAGGCCTCCTGCCATAGCCTTCCAACTGCTAAGACTATAGGCATGTGCTGCCCTGTGCAGCATGCATGTGTCTTTGTAAGACTCGGGGTTTTTTTGTTTTGTTTTGTTTGGGGGAGGGAGGGGGTTGTTATTGAATAGACACCAGGGAGTGGAATTAGTATCTATCTTTAAATATCTGTTCACAGTGATTCAGACAATCTCGGAGGTTAAGAACTTGTCATTTATCATTGCTGTACAATATGCAGTCTGTGTTACTACCTGGGGTTTCATGTTTTGCTAAAGACAGGGTAGCATTGTGACCACAGAGTTCTATGGTCATTTATTTGAGTCAGGACCTCACAATTCCCAAGGCTGGATTTAAATTCCTGGGCTCTGGCCATCCTCCTACCCCAGGTTCCCGAGCAGGTGGGAATACCTGACTTATTAGCCATATGGCTTATGTTTAATTTTCAAAGACACTTTAGTTTGTTTTCATTTATAGCCTCCTGTTGAGGGTGAAGCTTGGTGTGGTCCTCAGCACAACCCAAGACACCATTTGCAAACTCTTTCATTCTTCCTGTTCTGGGTATCTTTTTTCATCCCTCTAAGCACCTCACACTATTGGTCAGAAGTGCTGAGAGCCACCCATCATCTCCTTGACGCTCCTGCAGATCACATTCATGGCGTGATTATTAAAAAGTCCAGCTCACTGGAAAGTCTGGTTGAGGGACTGGGGAAATGTTTTGACAAGAGACCCCTGATGTGACTGATTGTTGATTCCTCTGTGGCTCCAGTGGCACAGCACCTGCCATTCTTGAAGAACCTGTTCACTTTGAGCTGAAACCTCACTTAGGACTTGGATCTGGCCAGGCAGTGGTGGCGCACGCCTTTAATTCCAGCACTCGGGAGGCAGAGCCAGGTGGATCTCTGTGAGTTTGAGGCCAGGCTGGGCTACAGAGTGAGTTCCAGTAAAGGCACAAAGCTACACAGAGAAACTCTGTCTCGAAAAATCCAAAAAAAAAAAAAAAAAAAAGAACTTGGATCTGGCCCAGTACCTTAGACAGGCCACATCCCGACTTCCTGGAGTGGGAGTCGTCGTGGCCAGTTCCTCAGCAGAAGCTCACAGTAGTATATCTAGTACACTGAAGAGTTGGGGATATTGATTCACAGACTATGCATTATGCACTGAGCACATAGCTCTGTGCCAGGCAGTGCTGAGCACAGTCTCTCTCAAGTCCCACACCAATTTTATCACTATGGGACTATCCAGATACAATCATATCCCGGCCCGGTCAGGTTGATAGCTGATCTTACTGCTCTCAAAAAGTTGCCAGTGAGAGTTCAGGGTGGTCTGAGGATTCAGTGAGGCTGGACTTCGCTCTGCTCAGAGCTTTAATGACTTGAGTGGTGCAGTCCATGTACAGGGCTGAGGAGCAGACCTTAGATGAATTATCACCGCTTTGCATAGCATCCCTCTGCTTCCCCTGAGAGGATCTGACCACAGAATCTACCACTGTTTGCTACAAAAGCCCATCCGTAACAAGCGATCTAGAACACTGGGCATTTAGATGAGCCACTTTGCAATCCCCTTTATCTCACTTTCTCCAGCATGATACCGACTGCTTGGAAACCAGACTCTGAAGCAGGTAACACAAGCAAATGACATCTCATGCTTAATGCTAAAGGGTTTGGAGTTGGTTTTCTTTTCATTAAAGATTTTACACAGCACTAATACAAGCATCGCTTTCTTCAAAGGCATAAAACGAACCCGTAATTCCAGGCTTCTACATCCTCATTTGTATTTTCTTTGAGAAGATGCCTCAGTTAAAATCAATGCCCTACCATTCATTTAAGCTCCCTTGCCTTCAATAAAACTAATTGATAAACCCTAATAATTAATGGCCTGATTAAACCAAAATGACTTACATCTGCCCTGATGGTTCCTATTTATAATTAGTCACTTTAATGACTCATCTTTTCTGTGCTTTGCTTACAGAAGGCAGGCTGTGATGTGTCTAGGTGAACTGGAGGAAAAGCTGCAGGCTTTCTCTTGTGTTTATTTTCCATAACTTGACATTACATTAAAATCAACACAGATATAACTGTCTCCTCTAAAGTAATCCTTATACCTAGTCAAATGTCTGTGGCTTTTTGGAAAACAGAAAAATTATCTCAGTATTTCTGGAATTCTTCCTGGGAGGTGTAGAATTTACGTGTTTGATATGAAAACTTGAGGTAGTAAGGACAGTGACTAGGCTTGTTGATAACTCGGCCATAAGGTGGATCTTATGAACAGCATAAAGGAGAACGAAAGTTGGGGATCTATTCTTAACCAACATTTAAAGGGATCCACTTTCAAATTCTGTTGCTTGGATCCAAATTTAGTTTAATTAACAGCTGAAGCCCTAATGTAATCTGTATCCTTTGTATCTTTAAAACAGAGCTTCACAACATATGAGTTGAGACCCCTTTTGGTGGGGGGGGGGTCTAATGACCATTTCAAAGGGGTCGCCTAAGATACCTACATTACATTTTGTAACAATAACAAAATTACAGTTTTGAAGTAGCAACGAAAATAATTGTGTTGGGGGTCACTACAGCATGAGGAACAGTTGCTGCATTAGGAAGGCTGAGAACCACTGTTTTGAAAGGTTGAGTTGGCTTGTGCTGTGAGGTCAAAATGATGGATTAGGGACTAGAATAAAAATCTCAAATGAGGACCCAGTGAGATGCTCAGTGAATAAAAGCACTTGCTGCCAAACCTGATGACCTGAGTTCCATCACTGGGACTCACATGGTGGAAGGAGAGAACCAACTCCAGAAAGTTCACGGGCACACACACGCGTGCACACGAGCCCACGCCCTGCACCGCACCGCACCGCACTGATGAACTCACAGTAGTGGCCTGTACAAGATGGATCCAGTCAACATTCTAGTGTGGCCAGAAGGGCTCACAAGGCCCCGCCTCTAGCTGAGGAGCTATTGGCAATTGAGGGCCAGGCCAGTTTTCTTCAGGAGCATGGCCCCAGTAGGTTGCTGATGCTCCAGGCTTCAGTGGATGTCCCTGCAACCATGCACATACAGCACATACAGGCAGAACTAAAAGGCTTTATAAAAAAAAAAAAAAAAAAAGACACGAGGTTGGGAGGGACACATGGTTGGAGGGGAACCTAAGAGAGGTAGAGGGGAATAGAGAAGGATGATCACAATACACTATCTATAAAATTATCAAAGGATGAATTAAAATGAAAAGAGTCTCTGAGTATAATGACAGATACGTACCTGAACACCAGTCATCGCGCTTCTTAACAAATGTAACAGCAGATTCTGGAATCTCTAGTGTGTGAGGAATAGCAGACTGGTAATGGCAGAAACCTCTCAGTGGTGGCCCAAGGCAGAAGGTCAGGACAGTGTGGGCTGCAGCAGAGCACAGCCGACCTTGAGGGGAGGTGGAAATGTCTCCTGTCTCAGTTATGGTCACCTGGTGGCTATACATCTGTCAGACTCTCAAACAACATGCAAAGTGGTTATAGCAAAACTGGTTTTTAAAAAAGGAATTAAGGGACTTCAAAAATTAACAAAAATAAAGCAAATCATTCTTGATATAGTCTTTAACTTTGCAGACATTTACTCAGGAGCAAAAAAAAAAAAAAAAAAGTGAGTTCCTTTGGTCTTTTCTCGATGCTGACTAAATCCAGACTCTAGTGAACTCGTTTCTGATTTAATCTCTCTGAGATGGAACCCAGAAAGCATCAGGTTTTAAAAGCACAGCTAGGCTTGGGAGCCAGTTAGTTGCATGACTCACTTTATTTGTTTGTTCAGAAGGGAAATGACAGAGAATGCATAAGTTGTACTTTGTCTCCTGAGCAGTCTTTAGGGAAATATTAGCAGCTCCTGGATAGCTGTGGGTATGCCTTCAGAGGCCAGAGGTGGGGTCTCACTCACGTTCCTCACCATATCTACAGTAAGTATTGTGTGAACATTGGTGAATAGCTGTGCACTTGTCTCACAATGAAGACTCTCATTTAGGGAATGTACCCATTCTAAAGAATGTTCTGTTGAGTCAAAGATGCACTGCCTTGGGCCAAATGCATGCTGCTTCTAGCTGAGCAGGCCATTATTCATTCACTGTAGCTTCAAGAAATGTTTCCTATGTCTACCAAATACCACTCCAGACATAGAGTGAGAAGTGTACATCCATGGAGCTTTCCTCCCCTAGCAGAAGAACAGGAAGTGCGAATTTCCATGTAAAGATACAGGGTGTCACTAATGCTAAACCTTAAGGAGAGAGTAAACAAAGGGGAGGACACATGGAGGGGAGCCTTAGCTTGTGAGGCTGTATCACAGTAACATTCAAGCAGGAATTTAAGGAAAATGACAGAGCTAGCTATGCATGCTGAGGGGACAGAATGTTCTAGGCTTACAAGCCACTGGCAGGAGCATGGCTGGCAGATGAGCAAGAGTAGGCAGGGCAGAAGGTACAGGGGTGGCATCAGCTCATACTCAGCCCTAGACGCTAATGGAAGGACCTTGTGTTTCTAGTTGATTTGGGAAGCCCTCTGTAGTTTTGGACAGAGAATGGGCAACACTGGCATGGATCTTTTTTTTGTTTTTGTTTTGGTTTTGGTTTTGGTTTTTCGAGACAAGGTTTCTCTGTGTAGCTTTGTGCCTTTCCTGGAACTCACTTGGTAGCCCAGGCTGGCCTCGAACTCACAGAGATCCACCTGCCTCTGCCTCCCAAGTGCTGGGATTAAAGGCGTGCGCCACCAATGCCCAGCCTGGCGTGGATCTTAAAGAATCATTTTGTTGTTGTGTTGAACACAGATTATAGAAGTATAAAGCTGGGGACACAGGTTCAGTAGCCCCTGGAAGAATTCATACACTGTTTCCTTGTGCTTTGAAATTATTTTCTACTTTGATTTATAACATTGACAGTTTAAAGAGTCATGTTTTGTCCACTGCATACCTAGAAGCTAAAATGTTACAAGCCAAGTCCAAAGTTGCATGGCAAACTTGCATGGTCAAAAAGACGGAAGTACAGCTTTGTCTCCAACTAAATCCATTGACTTCATGAAAAGAATCTATTATGTTCAGATTATGCTTTAAGATGTATTTATGTTAGTAAGTTTAATGTAGTTTTAAAAACATCTCCCAGTGAGCAAGATCCTGTGTGCAAAGGGAGTAGATGTGAAGATGTGTGACGCTTATTCCAGCCTATGAATTTATTTCTTGTGGTGATGATACTAGAGCAGCAAATGCCTAGTGAAGTGTGCCATTCTCAGGTCCAAACAAGTGCTGCAGTCGATGCCCAAACATTCAAAGAAGCCACCACTCTCATGAGAGAAAGATCTGATTTTGCATTATAAAGTACAACTAGGACCATTTCCTCCTGATGGACTTTGTCCCCATCTCTGACTCTTTCCGCCGGCAAGATGATAAATTCTCCAGCATTAGACAATACACACGTCTACGAGCAAGCAAATGAAACAACAGTGGCCACCGCTGCCTCCTCTTAAATAATATCAATACTCTGTTCCTTTGTTCAAGTAGTGCTAATATATTCTTTTTTGGAAAAACATACAAAATGGTGCAGAAAAGTACAATGAAGACATAATACTCAAATTTCCTGATCTTCCAACTTCCAGCAGTGATGGGTCACTGCACCACTTTGCCTTGATTTTGGACTAAGTACCATTTCTTTAGCCCGTGTCCAGCCTCATCACTTTACTGTCCTGCTTAGATCTGCAAATTTTCTATGTATCAGCACCCCAGAAAGCAGAGTCCATATGTCTGAGGCATTTGGTTCAGAAGAAACGATGTCTCAGAGGCCAGAGAAATGGCTCAGCCAGCAAAGGCTGAGCACAAGGACTGAAAGCCTGGGATCACCATGGTGGAAGAAAAGAACACCAGGAAGTTACCTTCTGACCTCCACACTGGGGCCACGGCATGTATTTGTGCATACATACAAGCACACAGTAGTAATGTAACAATAAAGAATACAGTCTCAAGCGAATGATAATTGAAAAAAAATTCAAAGAAGTCATGATGGTGGTCTGGGAAGTTAGTGCAGCAGGGAGGCGGGTACTTGTGGTAGCCAAATTCATTTTAAGTCCAAACTGTAAGACAGTAGATTTTCCAAGTTTAAAATACTTTAAGTTGAGGGCCTATAATAAGATTTTGATTTGCAAAATAAAAGCAGGTTAAATAGAATTTAAGGTGAGCTTCAGTTCAACAAAGGATGACTGACTGGGACATCTCTGTCTGGCTGTGCCATGTCCTACTGACTGCTGAGGCACACTTGAAAGTTCAACGTGAAACCAGGTATGCTGATGCTTACTGTAGTCTGAGCACTTAGGAGGCTGAGGCTGGAGGACCACAAGTGTCCTGATTAGTGTTTGTTTGTTTGTTTGTTTTGTCAAATTGACACAACCTAGAGTCTTCTAGGAAGAGGAAACCTCAGCTGAGAATATGCCTCCATCAGATGTCTTGTAGACAATCACTCTTGGTTGACTGATATATGAGGGTCAAGCCCACTGTGGATGATGCCACCCCTGGGCAGGTGGTCCTGGATTATGTAAGAAAGCAGGCTGAGTAAGGCAAGGTGAGCAAGCCAATAAGTAGCATTCCCCCATGGTTTCTGCTTCTGCCCTGCCTCCAAATTCCTGCTTGAGCTGAGCCCTGGCTTCCCTCAATGATGGTTTGTAAGCTGTAGGATCTAATATACCCTTCCTCCCCAAGATGCTTTTGGTCATGGTGTTTATCACAGCAAGAGAAAACAAACCAGGACAAATGGAGTCCAGCCCAGGCTACATAGCAAGACTCTGTCTTAACAACAGACAGCAACAATAACACCACACACACACACACACACACACACACACACACACACACACACACACCACACACTTCTATTCTGCCAAGGAATATATTTAACCTCATCTTTAAGGAAAGAAATGATGTGGTCAGTAGCATACTTAAGGGTTAAAATGGTAGTGTTGTAAGAAGTATATGGGAATCAGGAAAAAAACAGAGGTTGAGAGCTAGTTGGTAAGGGCTCAAGCCAGTCTGTGTATACCAACTTAAACCCAAAAAGTCCCTCCTCACCTTAGCTTTCATTATAATGCACTTTGCTTGAAGGACAGACCACGGAGACAGCTTCCACAGTTTACCTTATCGCTAAGCCATCCACATGAAGACCATCCTATGAGCTCATGGCTTCCATTCATCTTACTTTCTCCTTTCACTGAGCATCATTACTGCCTGTCCATCTTCCAGGAGCTGGGGATGAGGCAGTCAGCAAGAGATTCAATTCCTGCTTCCATGGAGTTTGCCTTCTGGTGTCAGACAGCACTGAATAAGCTAGTGTGTAAGAAATCCCCTCTTCACTGCCTCTCATGTTCTAAGTAGGGCCTATTAGCTGTCAGTTTCTGAGTTGGAACTTGAAACCTGAGTTAAATATGTACTCTTATCAAGATAATTTGATGGGATGCCCTACTGTAGGCTAGAAGATTAAAGAAGATTAAATTCATCTGCAGAATTATATATATATGGCAACTATTTTAGGCTAGTGAAGGATACTGGATCTAACTAGCTGCCTGCACTAGACTTCTTTACTATTCAAGATGAAATGTTAAAGCACACGCTGTGGTGTGCTCTTGTCTTTCTTGGTGGTTTTTCTGACCTCCCTGGATTCCAGAAAAGGCTCATTGTCACTGGTGATGCTCGCAGGAACCCTCTGTGTCATTCATTATTTACTGACTGACTGCCTTGGCAGAGCTATGTCAGTTATTACGTTAACTGGAACAGTAGTCAGAAATAACATTGAGAGGGATAAATGAAAGGAAGGTTCATACATGCAGGCATATGTGCACACGCAGGCACACACACACGTGCACACGCTTCTTCAGTCAATTTCTGAGTATTATCTGAAGTAGCATTTGTCACTAAGACACAGGTAATGGCATCATGTGTCATTTTCTCATTGTTTCCCTTAGTGAGGACCTGTTAGCAGTGATGGATGGGCAGGGTTTGTTTTTGTCCCCCCTCCCTCTGGCTTGACTACTTCTTAGATGGGAGCCCTAACCTAGAGGATCCACACACAGTGTAAACGAGCCCTTTTTGTGAATAGACATTGTAAAGGTTGTGTTTTTTCTTACCTGGCTGCTCTTTCCGAGAAAGTATGGGCTAGGGTGATGGGGTATTTCCTATTGTTGAAAGTCAAGGTTTGAGTGGACTTTCATTTGACTAGGTTTGGACCTTCTGCTTCCAGATACAAGCTTTGTAATAAATTTGTGATTCAAGTTTGGGTGGCCCTAGGATGCTGTTTCTGCAGTGTTATATGGTGCACGTGTGTGCTTTTGAAAACAAGTGGTATCCACATGGAGTTGGTCACTGCGGCTTTTCTGATTTCTTTTAGATGTGAAGCCCTCCAACATGCTAGTAAACACAGGCGGACAGGTCAAGCTGTGTGACTTCGGCGTCAGCACACAGGTAGGTCTTTTTTTCTGTGTTAGCCTGCCCTGTGGGTTGAAAAATCACATAGTTTCTAGACAAACGGGAACTGTGCATCTGCTTGTTGCTGGGCACACATTATTCATTTTTAATCTCTGAGCGAGTTTCCTTCATCAGAATATGATTGTTCATTGTTTAATGACAGTAAAACCTGCTGATATTGTAATTACTACTTATAAATAGCAAACTTCATTGCTATGCAGCTTGACTCTGAAAGCGCTCTGGCCAGACAAAAGGGAGGACAGTGAGGGAGCCGTGCCTGGGGAGCCCAACTGGCCCACAATAAAAATTAATATTGGGAGCAACAATGGTGGCGGGCCATTACAATATGCAGCACCAATTTTAATTAATTTCCATTTGGGGCTTCCCCTGAGAAGCCCAGTGATGGTGACCCACGCGTGTGCTGTGATGTTGATTTGAATTGCAGCCACCTCCCCTCCCATCCAAACACGAGGACCAAAGCGAAGGTCATCTTCATATTATGAGTTGTCAAAGTCTGTTATCCCTCCATCCTCTTTAGTTCATCTCGTCCTGGGTACACGGGCGGCTCCACTCACATCTTGAGCCATCTGACTGAAAGATGAGGGTGTTCAAATTCTACTTCAAATTGACTTTTTATTTCAGGCTGGTTTGGGGCACTAAAGCGTTGAGCATCACGCTTAAGTGAATTGTTTAAGGTTAGCTGCTATAAACCGTAATGCTGTGTGCTTGTTTAAATTGGAAATCACATCCAAAAGAAAAGAGAGATTTAATCATTTTTAATGCCTTTGTGGATGAATTTGTTCCCTTTTACATAATTTTTAGTTGATTTATAGGAGTGCTGATTGTAGGTTAAATGGGGAATAATTGCCCATTTTATTTCCACATTATCTTTATATTGTTCTAACAGACCGTTTTGTCTCATAGCTGGTGAATTCTATAGCCAAGACGTATGTTGGAACAAATGCTTATATGGCAGTAAGTAAACTTATGCAAAAATAACATTTAAAGCCAACATCTTTATCTTTATGTACTTGGAAATGTATAATTCTTAAGTTAATTCTACCACTGTAGACTAGTATGTCATAAATTACAAAGTCAATCCAGTCAGTCTCCAGTTTTCAGCTCTTTAGAGAACATGCAAGGCTTTGTGCTTGACTATCAACTTATCTGACTTGGGTGACTTAACTGGTCAGTTCAAGTGTGAAATTGCTGAGTTTTGAAGTTTAATCCTACAGAAAAATTGCACTTGATAGCATATTGGCTACTTTTCCACACCGCTTATTTAATTAATAAACCCTAATATATATCAAGGCATCAGTCAGTAATAATCAGTCGTTTGTTCTGAGGATAGGAACATGCCTTGTCACCAGATCCAAGTTAAATTCCTGATGTAGCCAGTCTGAACTTGTGGATCTCTCAGTGATCTGCACTTAGTGTCCTCTACAATGTGCAGCTCTATAGTTTTCCTTAGTGTTAAAGTCATGCAGATAACCTAAGTTGTTCCATTTCTTTTAAGCAAGAGAACTTATTTGTGGCCATAAAAATCTTGAGTTTGTTGGTTTTCTTAACCCCTGCAAGAGTTGATGGGAGTGGAAGGAACCAAGGAGAGGGCTTCTGATATCATTTTCAGAGTCTATTTTTTTGTTGTTTATTTTTTATTTTCACCTCTCCCCCTTTCCTTCCATTCCCTCTAGAGACTGCTTTTATTTCAGTGTTTAGGATTGGTTTTTACCATGATGGTTCCAGATTTATGTAAGCAACCCCCTCAGGTTAAGGAGATGTTGTTGGTATAACACACTTAAAATATTTTAGTATGGTATGTCATGGGTCTTTTAAAAATGTTTTATATTTTTATTTACTTATTGGGAGGTGCCATGCAGATGTAGACATCCACCATGTGGGTCCTGAGGGTCCAGCGCAGGGTGTCAGGCTCATAGACTGGTGCTCTTATGGACAGAGCTGTCCTGCCAATCCAGAATCATGGACCTTATTTTCAGTATTTTTTTTTTTGTCCCTGTGTTATCCTCATTAAAAGATCTTTGATATAGGCAGAACCTGGGTCTTCAGCTTGCTATTCTTTGAACAATACAAAGTATTTCATTTTCTTTCAAATGGTCAAAATAGTTTATTTTGATTCCCATTGCCTTTAAGAAAATTCATATTTTGTTTTTTCTCTAATTAAATGTGGAAAAAGTAGATCAGTTATTAAAGTTATTGTGTCTGCTTTTTAAATGTTCTTCTCCTCCATGGCTCTCCCAGGGTCAATGACATTGATGAGTCACTCTTCTAGTTAACAAAACCCTACTGAATGTCAGTCAGCCTCTATGAATTATGAAAATACCGTGACTTGAAAAGGAAAAAAGCTATCCATGAAACAACTTCTCAACTGCCCATCATGTTCTTGGTAGCTTTAAATTGCTCTGATAATTAAATTGCATCACATCTGAGCTACAAATCCAGATTACAGTTGTCTTTCCCAGGTGTACATTAAAGAAATTACTTTTTTCCCTTTTTGTTTATGGATGAATGTGATGCGTCCATATGTTAATTGAAAGTGTGAGGATTAAAATTATGAAATGTTAGCTCAGATTTGCAAAGCTGAAATTGCTTTGTTTCTTGGGTGAGTGAATTCTAGTCGTCAACTTTGTAGTTCAAGCTGCAGAAAGCCTAAGATGCCAGGGAGGAAAACAATGCAAGTCTGAGAGGAGGGGCTGGAGCTTTGCAATTCAGTAGGCTCTAGTTGGCCAAGTACTCGCCAAAGGCTGGCCATGGGGGAGTGTGCAAACAGCCCTCCACTACTCCAGTCTGGTCTTGACCCAACTGCTGTCCATGCTGCTAGTCTCTTGGGAGAAGGGTTGGGCTCTTTAGCTTTGTGTAAACCCCTGCTGTATCATGTTTTAGCTCTTGTAGTCTAGTTTTGAGGATTCTATGCCAAATGTTACCAAGCCATAACTCCTGAACCTCTCTCTGTTTTGTTCACTTGCTTTTTATTTCTTTCTATATTTTTGTTATTTATTTATATAATTATAATAGTTATTAATTATTTTTTTAAGGTTTTGTTTGTTTGTTTGTTTTCGAGACAAGGTCTCTCTGTGCAACTCTGGCTGGCCTGGAACTCACAGAGATCTGTCTGCCTCTGTGTCCCAGGTGCTGGGGTTAAAGTGTGCACCACCACACCCAGCCCAGGTCTGTTTTGTGAGTAGAGTTTGACTAGAATGTGTTAGTGTAGGGCTGGGTGTGGCTTCAGTAGCACCACAGCAGCAGCTGAGCAGTTGCATGCATCCCTCTATGTGAACACTGTTTCCAGGCTGGCCTTTCACAGGAAAAACAAAAACAAACGTTTTCCAGCCCCTGGTGTATGCCAGTAAAGCACATATCAAGTACCTTCTGCTACATGAGCTATCTCCACTGAACACATCCCATACTGTGAATCCAGAGGAGACACAGGTGAAACTGGAAAGACACCCTCATATATGGCACCTTTGAACATGGAATAATTGAGTCTTTAGATAAAGCATAACATAGAAATTAAGAAGGCTACACTATATAGTTGTAATGGTTATAATAGGATCTACAGAAGACACTTACAGGCCAGACAGTGGTGGCGCACACCTTTAATCCCAGCAGAGCCAGGCGGATCTCTGTGAGTTCAAGGCCAGCCTGGTCTACAGAGTGAGATCCAGGACAGGCACCAAAACTACAAAAAGAAACCCTGTCTCAAAAAACCAAAAAGAAAAAAAGAAAGGCACTTACAAACATGCTAGATGAGCTAGAGTACTGTGCATAGGCAAAGACTCAGAAAGAGAGGGCAGGGCTGGGCAGACAGCAGGCGAGAGCACATATGGCACAAATGTGAAGACCAGAGTTTGGATCCAAGTACTCCTGCACTGAGCTGGGCTGCTCTCACTTATGCTCATAACCCAGCACTGGGAGGCAGAATCGGGAAGGTTTCTTGGGTCATGGCACACATGGGCTGCAAGTTGAGAAAGAAACCACTTTGTCAACAGAGTAAGTCCAGGAGTGCTACAGGAAGACAGCCAGTGGCCTCCTCTGTCTTCTGTGTGTTCCTGTACATGCACAAATACTGAGTAATCAAGTCAAAATTTTTGATGTTATGGTTTCTGAATAACTGAAATTTTGAAAATTTTCAAAGATGTTTCTCAAATACTACCTTTTGGGATAGAGTCTAAATGACTGTTCTTAGCCCTATGTGGCTGCTTTAGGAGTTTGTTTTTGTCTCCACACTCAGGCTGTGACAGTCCTTGCAAGGGTCTTTCCCTGGACACGAGCCTACTCAGATTGCACACTCAAGTTCAACTGGCCATGGTGACCATCAGAAAGACTGGTATTTGCTGAGCACTCCCATGTGGTGTTTCTCTGTTGAGGACATTACATTTTATTCTCACACAATGCTGTGGTACATATATATACATTGTTATTATCACCTTCATTTTATAAAGCAGTCCAGAGAAGAAGTAACTGTCACCCATCATCTCACAGTGGGCAGGACTCTCACAGGAGACAGGGTCTAGTTAGGACATCAGACTCTCATTTCTTCAAATAGCAGGTTATTTGGACCAGTTCCACTGTTGAAAAAAGAATGCTAGTTTTCAAAGCTTCAGACTTGGGCTGCAGAGATGGCTCAGTGATTCAGAGCACTGACTGCTCTTACAGAGGACCTGGGTTCAGTTCCCAGTACCCAGATGGTGGCTCACAACTGTCTGTAACTCCAGCTCCAGGGGATCCAACACTCTCCTAACCTCCTCTAGCCCCAGGCATGTATGTGGTGCTCATATATTCATGCATGTAAAATAATAAATATATATGATGAAATATTTTATTATGTAATAAACAAATTAAATTAAAAAATTAAATTCTTTTTTTTTTAAAGGGGGGAGCTTCAAGCCATCCAGAAAGCACTAAAAAGCTCAAGAGACAACAGGGAACTCCCTGCCAGGTTTTGAGTGAAATCCCATGACAGAGGAGAGTATGTGATGCTGAAGGCAGTGTCAGGCTCCCCTCCCCTTCTATGCAGAAAGCTCAACCTGCTCTCCTCTGGAGAGGGGTCCACTCACTCTGAAGCTGCTCCTCCCCTTCCTGGAACCAGAGGGAACCTCAGGGCTGAGCAGAGAAGCAAGAGAGAAAGGCAGCAGAGAAGGCTGTGGCCAGAGCTGAGCCTGTGCATGAGCTGATTGGACACAGGACTTCATGCTGAGGACATGGTCTGGAGTGGCCTCTCCACTTTAGGTTGCAGAAAACGGCTCCAAACTTTAAAAGGATCAACAACAAACCTCCAAGGCAGTCAAAGAAAAGACAACAGAAGTGGGGTGGGTGGGTGGTGGGGTGGGGGTGTTAGCGGGAGCGGCAGAGAGTGCAGCAGATACGCACAGACTTAGGATCACACATTCTAACAAGGACAGTGGATGTGCACAGCCCCAGTCACTCATGGGGGAGATGGCTCCGTGCTTATACACATCACTGCCCTTGTAGAGGCCCCAGGTTTGGTTTGTATCTCCCACATCAGGTAGTTCAAAACCACCTGTAACTCCAATTCCAAGACATCTGGCCTCCATGGGCACCTGCACATGTACACACATACACATAAAATCAAACTACATCTTTCTTAAAGGCCTCACTGGACCTGGTAGCCTATTGGACACAGCAGAGGGAGGGTTAGTGATTGGAAGTTCAGTTTGCAGTACTGACCCTGCTTGACCATTTTGCTGTGTGGGGATCTGGCCTTGCCCACCTAAAGGTAAACTGGTCACCGCAGTACACGTGTGGATAGCATGCTAGCCTGAGTTATAAGTACCTGGTTTGATAATTTTCTGAGCAACTCAGTTGAACAGCAACTCTTTTTTCAGAGAAGACAGAATCACACCCAGGAGTGCTGTGTCCGTCGTGAACAGTCCTGGAATCCCTTAACTGAGTCTGGATCCTGGCCAAACACCCAGTCACAGGCAGTGGCTGGAGGGGGTAGAGTGTGCCAGTTTGAAGACGCTGCCTTGAAGATGCTCTGTAGATGCAGATTCATGTATTCAGAACCTGGCCAGGATTTTTGTTTGGCTTGGATTCCTGTGCTCTTTACTTACTCACACAGAGGTGCCTTAGACAAGAGCTTTCTGCACTGTTGACAGCCGTCAGTGTGCGCGCGCGCGTGTGTGTGTGTGTGTGTGTGTGTGTGTGTGTGTGTGTGTGTGTGTGCGTGCGTGTGTGTGTGTGTGTGTGAGTGTGAGTGTGTGTAGGCCAGAGACAACCTTGGTTGTCTCCACCTGCTTTTTTGTTAAAATAGGCTCTCACTGAACTTGGCGCTCACCAATTTGGCCAGACTAGCTGGCATTGTTGATGATAACAATGGCAGTCATGCTTTTATTCCCACAACTGAGTAGTCAGTTCCACACAAGTACCTGCTAGTACCTGTCACACTGACTAGGACTGGATAATGGGGTGTGGGTTAGGCTCTCAGCCCTGCCATGATTAACTGCAGACTTGAGCGAATATTGCACTTTTGTGGGACCTCAGTTTTTTAACTCAGTTGTTCATCTAATCCTTGCAAACATTTCTGTAAGTAACCTATGGGAGGCCAAATCCCAGAAGGACAGACCAGGAGGCACTCACTCAGTACACAACGATTCCTGGTGAACAGTGTGTGTGTGCCAGAGCACTGTGGACCAGCCACCTGCTACACAGCCCAAGGGGAGGGCCAGGAGTCCCGAGTGGCACCTTGATTCCCGTCAGAAGAGACCCCACTCATGGATTGAAACAGTGGCAGGCGGTGTATCTAGGGAGACAAACTGTGGCTGCTTCTTGCCCCAGCCTCAGACTCTCCACCCTCCTGTCCAGGTAAAAAGTTAAAAGTAAAACGTAACCATAGTCTTCAAGACCCTTCTCCCCAAATTCAAGTAAGTCATCTACAGCTTTGCACAGTTTGTCCATCCATCTCCAGTTAAGATCATTGGATCAGAGGGAGGTGGACCTCGGGTCAAGTGCTACCTCATTGGCTACCTTGGTTTCTGCCACGTTAACTAGCTACCTGGGGCCTTCACTTTCTTGATCTATGAAACAGTGACAATAATCGTCCTCATAGGGACTGTGTGCAGGATTCTCTCACTTCTAGAATGCATATATGCATACGTGTGAAGTTGTTTTGCTGTGTGTAAATGCCATGCAAATGTGGGTGGTTCCCTTTGTTGAGCTTACATTCAGTGTGTGCTGCCAGGGGTAACTCAAAAGCTTCCTCCTGCTTTCTTACAGCCAGAAAGAATTTCAGGAGAGCAGTATGGAATCCACTCTGACGTGTGGAGCTTAGGGATCTCTTTCATGGAGGTATGTTGCTGTTTGCTGTTGTTGATATTTCTGTACTAGTATATCCCATTGGGAAGAGTAGAGGCTTTGAAAGAATAACACAAACTCCCACCCAGTATATTGTGTACATCGCCTGACTCTGAAGTCTGTTACATTCATATTCCATGTGACTTTTTAACTGAGTCTGCATTATTCTAGAGCACTGTTTCTCACACATCACCTGTGTAAGACATACCTGAAGTGCTTGTTAAAAACAGGTCTGCCAGCCCCACCCTAGACCAGTTCAATCCAAGTCTCTGATAATGTCCGTGTGGGAACTGTTCCCTGGGTGGGAGCCCTGCTTAGTCTGAAGCCCTGTTCTCTGAAAGGGGATTCCATAACAGCACAGGATGATGATGGCCTTGGAGTGTGCGTGTGTGACATCCAAAGGGGATGGTTTTTAAAAAATCGGCTATAGTCAGATGGATATATATGTGGTATAAATGCTACATATCATTTTCTTTCTTAAAAAAAAAAAAAACTGCCTCCTAACAAACATGTGCATGTGGGGTAGAGGTGGTGTGGCAGGATGTGTATGTAGTATAATTTAATGTCTTTATTTATTGCTGTATTTAGAATGGATTTTTTTCCCTCAGTGAGCCAGGTGCAGCCCCATTAGAATCCCATGCTAAGAAATAGTCATCCAACTCATATTAGAAAGACACCTGACTGGCTGGAACTGCACCCCTCGACAACCCAGGCACTCTCTGGGGCTCTCAGCACAGATCCGCCTGTTCCCATCAAGGAAGCCTTTTTTAAAAAATAGAAACATGTTTAAATAATACCACAGATCGAGTTCCCATCACAATCCTATCGCTTTTGTTTGGTCAAATACATTTTCTATGATCTTTGTAACGCATGAATACCATTGTATTTGGATGGAAATATCTTCAGACCCAGCTCACCTGCACAGCAGGAAGAATGCCAAAATCAAATGCTCAATGTTTATTAAACCATATTCTTCTGCCTTTTCCCGAAAGGTAATCTAAGAGGTACTGTAATGTGTGCCCATCAGCCTGAGGCTAAAGTTAGCGGGTAGATCTCAGGACCCAGCCCTCAGCAGGATCCCAAGGGCTCATTCTAGTATTAGCTTGTTTCAGGGGAAACTACCTTTGACATGTGGGACTCAGGCTTTGCTAGGATGGAATGTCCCTTTGGTGTTTTAAACATTCTCATTGGTTGTGTTTTATAAATGGTCAGATACAGGGCAGAATAACTGAGAGGTCACATGCTTCAGAATCCAATGTTGGAAACAGAAGAGCCAGGTTATAGTACTAGCTTTGGTACTAGTTTCCTAGGTGGTCCTGGGCCAGCCTGCAGTGCCCACCAGGCTGTTTCTTCTCTGTGCAATAATGAGATGTGGCCCCAGTGCAGACTAACATTCTACAGCTCTGCTGCTGTTATCTTCTCTGTAGTTCTAGCAGCAGCAGCAGCAGGAGGGCTGTGTGCCTGAGACAGAGGTGCACCCTCACCTGTTGGGAGTGTAGAAACACTGGTAAGAGGGCTGGGAATATAGCTCAGTTGAGAGATAGCTGCATAGCATGCATGAAGCCATACTTGCCAGCATGGCATATGACCAGGATTTGATTCCAGTATTCAGGGATGTATACAGAAGGATCAGAAGTTCAAGACCATCCTCATCAGATGCAGAGTGAGTTGGAAGCCAGTCTGGGCTATATGATAGCATCCTTTAAAAAAAAAAAAAAAAGTACTGTTAAGAAATTATATCCAAGCTAGGTGGTGCACACCTTTGATCCCAGCACTTGGGAGACAGAGGCAGGCAGGTCTCTATGAGTTCTAGGAAAGTCAGGACTACATAAAGAAACCCTGTCTTGCGCTGGGCGGTGGTGGTGCACACCTGTAATCCCAGCACTCAGGAGGCAGAGGCAGGTGGATCTCTGTGAGTTTGAGGCCAGGACAGGCTCCAAAGCTACAGAGAAACCCTGTCTCAAAAAATCAAAAAAAAAAAAAAAAAAAAAAAGGAAAAGAAAGCATATCCAAGCTAGTCTGAAGGAGGTAGTGAATTATATCAGTTGGTACTCCTTCTTGATACTCTACTAGCTTCATAAAGAGAAAAAGAGAGCCCCCCCCCGCCCTTGCCACTAGAGTGGAGTTATTGAGGTAAGGCTGGAAAAAATAAATCAGAGAGGTAGCCGGGGACTGAGTCACATACCACCAGGCTCAGGGCTGCAGCTGTTGCCCTGAGTGAGTGATCGGACTTCAGTTTTTTGCAGGTCACAGGGTGTTCTATGGAGCATGACTGTAGAAGGACAGACGTGGAAACAAGGGGAACAGAGAGACTAGGTAGAAAGGTTGGAAAGTGGCCAATAAATGTAACTATTGAAATACACATCCTCAGTGTCTTCCTAGGCACTGGGAATGTGAAGTCTAATAAAAAAGGCAGGCTGCTTTTTAGGGAGGGAGATTCCAGTGTGTTCATTTGTCCTGGAGGCAAACTGCTCAGTAGTCTCTGGAACACTGAAGAAAAAAGCATTTGCAAAATTGAGGAGAACTGAGCATAGGGAACCGTGTGAGAAAAGTCACCTTGAGTGTGGGGTGACTGGGTGCCAAGAATGCAAAGTACAGAGCAGGAGAGCCCCATAGTGGATGAGAGCCAGGGAGAGCGGGGCCAGGGCCAGGGTGCTTAACTAAGGGTCACCCAAAGGAATATGGGGTGGCTGTTCCTGTCCGCTTAGAGCTTCTGGCCCACTAGGCAAGCGACAACTTAATAGTGGAGCAAAAGTCACTGAAAAATAGAGTACAGCCTCTGGCACATGTTTTATAGCAATGTATCTTGGGTCCAAGGTAAAGAAATGCATGATAAAGGGAGAAGATTTTGATTCTGTAGCTAAAATGTTGTGATGGTTCAGGACTCCTTTGTTCTTAGGGTCAGTGTGAGGAAAACACCATCCAAAGGGCCTGAGAATTTAGGTCAAAATAAAAACTCAAAGGCCGAGCCTTCTCTTTCTTTTTACCAGAATATAGTTGGTCTAAATGTGATAAACACTATTCAGAACCACTACAGACAAATACCTGAATCCCAGTGTTCAAAACTGAGGCAGGAGGACCATGAGTTCAAGGCTAGCTTGAGCTACATTAAAAAAATATCAGGACAGGGGAGACAGCTCAGTCAGTAAAACACTTTCCACACAGGCACAAGGACCTGCCTTCAGTCCCCAACAGACACACAGAAATGCAGGCTGGTGGAGCATGCTGGTAATCCTGGTACTGAGGAGGCAGAAACAAGTAACCCAGAGTTACTGGCCGGCCAACCAGCCTCGCCCAGTCATGGAGCTCAAGCTCCGAATGGAAGAATAAAAGATGGCAGCAGAATGGGAAACCAAGCAAGGGCATTTCCCAGAATCACCTAGGAATCAAATAGAGACAAGGGAAAGTTTCCTGTGTCTGCCGAGGTCCCCAGGGCCTGCCTCCTGCTCTGTAAACCTTCCTGTCCAAGGTTCATCTTGGCAGCTCCTTCCTGCTGCCCCTTCTTCTCTGATAATGTGCTGCCGTGGTCCCCATGGGGAGTCGTAGCAAGACTCTCACCACACTCGTCCATAAAAGATGATGCTATGTGCCCCCAAATCGTGCTGATAAAAAAGAATCACCGACAGCTCCATTTGTGCCTTAAGCAAAGACCCCCAATATCAGACTATCCTTCATCTGTCCCCCTCTTCTCTCAGGGCAGCAGCCCCCTGCTGCTGGGATAAAGTGGGTCTTCTCCAGATGTTGTCATCTGTATGAAGTGTTTGGAGTTGGCAAAGCAGCACAAAGATTGAGATCAGACTTTCAACCTGAGCTGAGGACAATGGCTCCTTGGGTGGGGGTGGAGTTCGGCTCTTCTCTGCTGTGTGCTTACGCTTTTTCACACAAATCTTTCAAGAGTTTACAGCTCCCCTCCTGTGGATTGGTTGTGAAGACAAATAAAGGAGGTCTCTGTGTGTGGGTTTGTGTGGGCTTGCTTTGTAGAGGAAGAAAACCCCTGTGGACTTGAGTTCTTCAGTTAGAACACACTAAGAGTCTGTGTGGAAAGGCAGAGAGTGAAGGAGTGGGAAGGTCCGGAGATGTGAGACCTGCAAGACTGAAGGCTTCCAAGCTGTGAAGAGCTGCAAAGTTCCTCCCGCCCTGGAAAACGTGATTGCACTTCTAGAACGCTCACACCAACTCCATGACTGGATGCTTTTAGACATGCTCACCTGGTGCTGCTCTCAGTACTTCAGGCGAAACTTGAGGATGGAAATGGCTTGGCATGCCAAAACAAGGGCTTTGTTTTCACCTAGTCCTATGGGGTTTGCCTAATCTTTAGGGTAGGGATTCCGAAAACACACTAGGCAGCTTCTTAATTTCACAAGTAATGCAGTACTTACCTAGTCTCACAGAGAGTGGCTGAGGAAAGTCTACTCTCTTGATTTTTCACTAATTGATTATTGTAGATGTAACCGTCTTGTTAACTAAGAAACACAGAGCTAGTTGCAGAGTTAAAAGCCAAGAGGTCAGAGCAATAGCTGAGAGCTGAAAACCTTACCCTTCACTGCTGCTCTGTCTTTTCTCTCCACAAGAGACCTACTTCCTGTGTCCTGTCTTTTATATAGACTTTCTATTCTGCCTTCTCATTGGCTGTAAACCCAGCCACATGACCTCCTCGTCACTGCCTGTCTGTACAGACCTCCAGGTCTTCTATGGTTGGTATTGAAATTAAAGGCGTGCGTTGCCATGCTGGCTGTATCCTTGAACACACAGAGATCCGCCTAGCTCTGCCTCCCAAGTGCTGGGATTAAAGGCGTGCACTACCACTGCCCAGCTTCTGCTATGGCTTGCTCTGACCCCAAGGCAACTTTATTAATATACAAATAAAATCAAATTTCAGTATAAACAAAATATCACTATAGATTATTGTTCATACTATGCCATTTGAGTCACAACATAAACCTGTAAAGAGGAAATAAACAGCCACATGTTCAAAAGATGGCTTTTCTAGAGGGGAAAATCAATGCATTCCCTCCTCTAACTTTGTGTGTCCAGCATAAAGCATGCATTTTAAAAAGGAACTAGGCCGGGCGGTGGTGGCGCATGCCTTTAATCCCAGCACTTGGGAGGCAGAGGCAGGTGGATCTCTGTGAGTTCGAGGCCAGCCTGGGCTACCAAGTGAGTTCCAGGAAAGGCGCAAAGCTACACAGAGAAACCCTGTCTCGAAAAATCAAAAATTAATAAATAAATAAATAATAGAAAGGAACTAGGGGCCTGGCATGGTGAGGCCCATCTCTAACTGCAGTACTCCAGAGGTAGAGGCAGGAGGATCTTGAGTTTGAGGCTAGTCTGAGATACATAGCAAGACCTTATCTCTTAAAAAAAAACAACAACAAAAAACAAAAAACAAAGTGCTGCTGGGATGGCCCAGTGGAAAAAGGCACTTGCTCTGCAAGCCTGAGGACCTGAGTTTGATGCTTGGAACCTACTTAAAGATGCAATGATCACAGAGTGGTCATCTGACCTCTGATGCGCTATGTGGCTCACATGTGCTCCCTCAATCACTTCACAGGTGCTCAAGCAGGCACAGGAGCACGCGCGTGCACACACACACACACACACACACACACACACACACACACACACACACACACACAGAGGCCGGTCTGGGCTAGTCTACACATTGAGCTTCAGCCCAGCCAGGGAACATAGTATAAATCTGTCTCAATAAATAAAGAGACCATTTAAAATGAAGTAAACAAAATGAACAAAAACTTCCCTTGGAAAGGCACCCAGGCCCATGGGGCTCTGCTGAGGGACTGGGGGTGGGGTGGGGGGCTCTCACAAACCTTGCTGAGGTTGGGGTGAGTGGCGGGCGTCCTGATAGATGTCTCTGCAGGAGTCAGACCGCAAGTCTGTCTCCAGCACAGGCTTGCTCTTTTCACTCCGTCCTGCTCTCTCTGCCTTTGTTCACAGCTCCCCTCCTGGTCTCCCGAGTCTGAGGCACAGAGCAGGCTGGCTCGACATGCTTGGTTAATTGGTGTGTCATCCAGTCCTGCGAGGCCCCTCTTCAACACTAGCACTGCTTTATTGAAGTGCTTTGAATGATGTGTTAAACGATGAAAGCAAGGACCATGGCTTAGAAAAATGTCTCCAGATAGGTGGAGAACATACTCAGAGAGCCATGCAAGGTCAGTGTCATCAAAGTAGCACCACTTTCTAAGGATTTCTTTGGGCTCCATTGTTTTGACAGAGTTTTTCTTAGAGCTCCCTTTTTTCCCTTTCTTTCTTTCTTTTTTTTTTTTTTTTTTTGTAGTGCTAGGGATGGCATTCCATAGGGTACGTATTCTACCACTGAGCTATGTCCCTAGCCCTTTCTCAAAGTTTATAATTACCTTTCCCAAATAAACCCATGTACTATGACACTCTCCTGTCATATGGATGCTGTTTTCCTTCGTCTGCCCGAGATCTAATTCGAATGTGCAGCCTTCGTGATGCTGCCTCTGATCTCGGCAGCCGAGAGGAACGCTTGCTCTTCTGATCATCATCTACATCTGGCTTGTCACATAAACACTTCCTACTTCATAGTTGAGTAATTGATACAGAATCCAGATCTGATTCTCTTACGACCTACATTATCCAGCCCCATTTCAGCACCCTAATGGGTACTCAAGAATCTTTTTTGGCTCAGTATTTCCAACTTTTATAATAGCTTTAAAGTAGTTCCTGAAAACAAAGACCAGAGTTTAAGTTTGATGAAGCCTTTGGCATAAGTGCTCATTCATGTTTGTGGAGCATCATTTGTCACCATGCGTGAAGAAGTGATTTCTCTTTGTCAAAGCAGCAAACCCAGATTCAAATTCCACCTCAGCCACAGCAGCCTAACCAAAGAACCTTGGCTGCAGTAGTCTCTCAGGCATGTTTGTTGTTGGTTATTTACTCTTTGCTCTTTTGGGGTCTTTACTCTTGGGGGCCCCACACCCATCCCAAATAACTCACAAGCATGGAGGCTTGTTATTACTTATAATTGCCCGGTCTTAGCTTGGCATGTTTCTAGCCAGCTTTTCTTAACTTATCCCATCTACCTTTTGCCTCTGGGCTTTTGCCTTTCTCTACTTACTTTCATCTACCTTTTCTTGTCTTTTTACTCCATGTCTGGCTGGGTGCCTGGGTGGATGGGTGGATGGCCCCTTCTTTTCTTGCTCCTCGATCTTCTCCTTCCAGATTTCTCCTATTTCTTCTCTCTGTCTGCCAGCCCTGCCTATCCTTTCTCCTGCCTTGCTATTGGCCAGTCAGTTCTTTATTAGACCAATCATGTGTTTTAGACAGGCACAGGAACATAGCTTCACAGAGTTAAATATATGCAACATAAAAGAATGCAACACATCTTTGCATCACTAAACAAATGTTCCACAGCATAAAAAATGTAACACATCTTAAAATAATACTCTACAACATCTGTTTCCTCATCTAATGTGGTAGCTCTACTTTAGAGTATAGGGATAGGGCAGAATGAGGACATGGAGGCATTGTCTGCCCTCTCCTTAACAGGAAGCAGCTCCTAAAATGTTCACATCTAGGTCAAAAACTAAGCCAATTTGACTAAAGATGAGTAGATTGCAGGTGTTAGTTTCCATTCAAAAACCATGGCTCTCACCTTAAACGGAGTAGACAATAGTTGTTTCTGGACTGCTTTGAGTGACCATGGTCCGAGAACACAGAGTGAGGGTATCCCAAATTGCATGTTCCAATGTGGAAGCAGTTTTGTGAAGTTTTCTACTTTTACAGAACAAAGTCATAAATCAAGGCGAGTTTAACTTGCATCAGTGGTATATCAGAGAGGCAGTTACAGAGGGATGGAGGAAGCTTTCTTATATCAGGTAGCCCAAGACGCTATCTGATGACATTCTTAGTTTTGGGTTAGTGGAAGCTAATGGTCTGCCAAGTTAATAGATTCTAAAATCTTCCTGTCTGTTCGTCACAAGATGTTAGTTCAGACATAGAGGTGAGCAGAGCATGGCTGTGTGAGAAGGTTAGAACTAGCTCAAGATGAGGTAGTTAGCCTCTGGGCCTGCAACCTTCCAGTCTCTCCACAGCGCTGCATTTCCTGTCAGTCTCTGTAGACACAGCATCATTCGCAACCGCCACCGTCAGATTTTGGATGAGATGGAACAGTGGTTTGACGAAAAACCATACATGTGGGAGCATGAAGGCCTCCAGCAGCAGCAGGGCAAACAAGGGCAGCAGCCTTGCTGGAGTGGAGCACCCCAAAGCCCCACACCTGCTGCTCCCCGATATCTGGAGCTAAGAGTTGTTCAGAGGTTTGTTTTCCCTGTTTAGTGGGCTTAAACCAAGGCCTTGCATGTATTAGGCAAGTGCACAGCCCCAGCCCTCAGAGTCTGTTTGAGAGGTATAAAGCTGTTAACCACAGACCATCCCCCCCCACTCAGCATGTGAGGCAAGCCAGTGACCCTCCCCCAGGCTCAACCTGTCACCAAGTAGAGACTCTAGGGAAATAGATGGCATCTGGGACCATAAACCCTGGTCCTGTAACCAAGAAAAGATTCTGAATGCTGCATAGCCCTGCTTTGCTCCTAGGTCAGTGGCCAAGACCACCGCCAGAAGGTTGGTGGGGACTTTCTCCCAGGAACACTGGTCCAGAGTCTAATGGGTCCAGTGGCAGGTGTTTCCCAAGAGCCACACAACCAGATAAGGCTCACAGGAAGCTCTCACCAGTCCACATTCTCCACATAGGAGCAGTTTTCACTGTAGCCCAAGTTGACCTGCTATTCATTGTTTAGACCAGGCTGGCATTGAACTTGTGGCTAGCCCCCTGCTTCTGCATCTTGAGTTGCTAGGGTTACAGTTGTGGCTTACACTTAATGAGATATATGAGAAAGACTTTTAGAGTGGGAACAGAGGCCTAAAATAACTGAGAACAAGCAATGTGAGAGTCTAAAACCTATGCAGTGAGAAAAAAAAAAAATGAATAAACAGCCAAGCTTGCCTTCAGGAATGAGAGAAAATGCTATGCTCCAGAGACAACAGGCTGCTGTAGCAAGAGAATGTGCAGAGAGAAGGAAAACAAACAGGGAGGAAGGAAAATGAGGAAACCAGGTGAGCGAGTGTAACATGAGAAACAAAACAGGAACTCATCAGAGGACATGTTTTAACTAAAACATAATATAAGAGAGCCATGTGTTGAGAGTGCCTTCCTCCTGACAATTCTAATAGGAAAAAAAAACAAAGCACTAATCTCTTTTCTAAGTGGCATGTGGCAATATTTTTGCCCTCATAATGTGAATTTTGGTAATACATATTTTTTTAAGAGTTCAGACATAGTGGTGGACGCCTTTAATCCCAGAAGTCAGAAGGCAGAAGCAGGTGGATCTACATAGTAAGTTCCAGGACAGCCGGAGAAACCCTGTCTCAAAAAAGAAAGAAAAAAAATTAAGAAGTAAGCTGCTTAGCCAGGTAAAATGGCACACACCTATCATTCCAGCATGAGGAAGCAGGAGGCAGGGGCATCACCTCATTGGGCTACCTCAAGGTCCTGCTTTCAAGTCAGGAGAAGAAAGAGGAGATGGGAAGGGGAAGATAAGCCTTTGGACTAGCATCCTGTATGTGCCTTGTTCTTGCAGGTAACAAAAATGACAGCTAGACTTACCCAGTCTAGAGTTATCCAGTCTAGACTTATCTAGTCTACACTTACCTAGTCCTGAGTTACCTAGACTTAAGTCTTCCACCTCTGCCAAAACCAAACTCCCACAGGGACAGCTGTCCCACATGGGCATCCAGCTGAGACTGTCTTCTGCCTTAGTCCCGGGTGATTTGTAAACCTGCTCTAAGGGGCCACAGAGAGCTCTAGTGTCCTGTGGCAGCTGCTGTCCACTTTTCTAGGTCATAAAAAGCTTGGCATTCTGTATGATTTGCTCAGCTGCAGATGTTTCTCCTTTTTAAATTCATTATTGTTTTGGTTTTTGAGACAATCTTACTATATGTCCCTGGCTAGCCTGGAACTTGCTATGTAAGCCGCGCTTGCCTCCAACTTACACCAGTCCTGCCTGTTTCCCCGAGGACCGTCCACCCACTCACACACCAGTGCAGGGATAACAGGCGGGTGCTACTGTGCCTGGCTTGCTCTCTCCTTTCTAAAAACGTGAGCAGAAGTTGAACTTTCTTCTGCAGTAGGCTTTGTTTGTCCTTGCAGCTGTGAGATGGCATCCACCCTTATCAGAGTACACACTTCTCAGCACACTTCCAGGAACCTTGCATGGGCAAGTTGGAAGGGTGTGGCCCTGGGGCCCTGGTCCGGGCCTCCTGCCTTTCCATTGGCTCTTGTGGAGGAAAAGAGCACTTAACTGTCTCTGCCACCCATCCCCACTCTTACTCATCATTCCGTAATTATGTCTTGACTTGATATTTTTAGACTTGGTGATTTTGATCCGATATTCTGTGTAACTTGCTGGAGGGGGCGCAGAGAGTGTGGGGGGGGGGGGGGGGAAGCTGTTGAAGTGGCTTTAGCAGATGATGGATCGGCTGGTCCAGTCCTTTGCAAGGTTTGTGAAGGGATCCAGCTGTCTCAGCTTGCCGTGCCTAAATGTGCATTTTCCAAGGTCATCAGTGACTGCATGAATATGGAACTGGCAGACAGAGCTAGTGGCTCCCCTGGATGCAGCACCATTGAGCTGGCTTTGTGCTCCGTGCATTCAGAAGCCACAGGCTGACAAAGCAGGGCAGGGCAGGTACATGCAACCCCAGATAAACATTTTATCATCTTGATGTATTTCCGGCTGATGGAAAGTTTTGTTTTTTTTTTCCCAGCAGTACACACCCATGTCACCACAGATACAGACACAGACACACCAAGCTTGGAGTATTAAAAAACACAGACTCAACAGTCTTGATATAAACAATAAAGAAATAAGATAGTACTGACTCTGACAGCTCATTGAAAGGATTGTTGGTGGAGAAGAAGCAAGTGGTGATTCACATCCATTGAGGCAAACTTTCCTAAGCTAAAACCAAAACCAAAACAATCAAAGAAGTTCCATAGTAGTCTTTTCAATATACTTTGTTTGGTTTTGTTTGGTTTGAGTTTTGAAAACAAAGGTTTCTCTGTGTATCCCTGGCTGTCCTGGAACTCAATTTGAAGACCAGGCTGGCCTCAAACTCAGATCCACCTGCCTCTGCCTCCCTTGTGTTGGGATTAAAGGTGTGTGTCACCCATGCCTGGCTCAATATCCTTTTCTAATAGATGGATCCCAATAATCTTCCCACTCAATGATGAAATTGCCCCTAAAGACATCTAAGTAGGAGTTGAATAGTCACTTGTCCCAGACGGAAGTCTTCATAGAAAAGAACAGTATGAGCGTAGATCAAATGCAGTCACTTTTGTGCATTTTATCACTCAGCTACCATGTGGTCCAGTGACTGTCACTGGTCCCTACTGTGAGCAAAACTACAAGATCCCTGCCTCCATGGGGCCCACAGTTTAAAGAAGGGTGCCTGGCAATTATAATTTCTCAGACAGACATCCTGGGTGATAATGAGGAGCTAGTGGTATGAGATTCTTGTGTAGCGATCTGAAAGGATCAGAGGAAGCCAATCTCCTGGGGCTTGTGTCCCATGAAACTGACAATTGAGCAAACTGCTGCAGCTCAACTTGGAGGTACCCTGTGCCAAGACCCACTGCTCCTAGAATCCTCTCCCTCAAGCCAGTGCCAAGGGATAACTTTAAAATCCTGTTTTGCATCCTGCAGACTTCAGTTCTGAGCTTGACAGTGGCTTTGACGTGTCTACCACATCTATTTAGGAAATTCTTTTATACCCCTTACCTTTTACTTAGAAACTAGAGTGTTGTTGCTTTTGAACTAAGGAAAGACTATAGAAGTCAATGACTTATGCACCTTAGCCACTCCAGGGGTGACATGTGCCCACCAGCACCACACACAGCTTCTATTGTGCACCCCACTGGGACAGACGCTTTCAGGTATGAAGGCTGGTGCTCTGGCCTCTAGAGCTATTGACATCCCTCTGCTCAGTGACATTCTGATAGGAAGGGTGACAGATGACGTCACTAAGTATTTGATAGTTGTCACCCTACTTACGCTCCTGCGTGGAGTAATGGAAAATGACCAGAAACTAGTGATTTGTGCTTTCGAAAGTGGTTCTGCTTTCTAAGTGTCAAACCTCCCATTTTGCAAGTGAGGAAGCTAAGACCCAGAGAAATGGAAGGACTTTCCAGAAGGTTAAATGACTGTACCTAGTTGCATAGAGCAGCCAGTTCTCACGGGTGAGATATGCTGCTTTTGTCCAGTTACTGGAGGGACAGTGAGTGAGCAGGACATATGTAAAGATCAGGGCAGGCTGGCTGTGCTTCTAATCAAGACTGTTTTCCAGGATCACTGTACAATGCCTTCATGGCAGGTCTGCCTCAGAACTTTTCGAGGTACCTGTTCTCTCCCAGAAACCAAGGCCTAATTCATTTTATTCGTAGACTAATCTGGTCTCCAATATATCTGGGGCAGATATAGCAGTAGACCGCCAGCCAGAGCAGCAGCACATACCAAAGGCAGGGGTGTCATAGTATCGTCCCATTTGGACTCCTTGACCTTGAACTGGAAATAGAAGGGTAGATTCATTTGGCTCAATAGACTAAACCCCAGCCCTGATGTTCTCTCTAATATCCTCAGCTGCACGACCTCAGGGAATAGCCCACCCAGGCTGTCCTCTAAGAGACAGGGCATGGTTGAAGCTGCTGCTGTCAGAGGACCGGCCAGCATTACAAAGTCACCTTAAAGGAGGTCATTTCTCAATCCTTACAAGGCTTCTGGTGGTTAAAATGAACAACTTAGGATGGGTTCCCATTTCTGAGTCCTTAATAAGAAATAATCCATCTGAATTAATTATAATGCTTAAATATGTAAAAGTGGTAGTTGCTGATCATTCTAAGTAGTGCTATATTAGATAAGAGGGCTCTGGCTGTTAGACATCAGACCCTGATGCTGAAGAACGTGCAGTGTGGTCATTTTGGCCTGGTTGCTAGAAGCATCCAAACCATGCCTCTCTAGCTGACCAGATGAATGAAGTTGTCCCATCCCGATTTAGCATAAACAACTCGCTGCCTGTTGGGGGCTTAATAGTGTTTCTGGTGTCATGGAGAACATAAAAAGCTCTTTTCTTAGTGTGCACCTGTACACAGGGCTAAAATCTACCAGGTATATGAGACACAGGGAGATGTTAGATACTGGCCATTACCAGGTAGGTTGTGATAAAATTCCCTGAGGAAAACGTATGGGCAAGAAGTAGTATGGATTTATCTGCACGGGTGTAACCAAGGTCTTCTGGAATAGATGCCCCACAGAGGAGGAAGAAAAAGAGGATGTGTGGGAGCCATGTCCTGAAAAGCAGGCAGGTTCCATCTGTCATCTGTCGCATAGGCTGAGGTTCCAGCTAGGAAGCACCCTTTCTACTTCAGTTAGGGCTGTGCAGGCATTTGAAGAATAATGATTTTTCTATTAGAAATGTAAATGGTTGCTTTCATCCATCCTAACTCACCTTTACATCCTTCTAATTCAAAATCTCACACCAAATCTCCTCTAATGCACGGACTACCATCAAAGAGGACCTTTTTTGCAGTTGTTTTTAAGTGACTTTTAGAGATTTTGTTATATGCCCAGATATTTTAATTAGCATTTCTGTGAGCAGAGCTACTGATGAAAATCAGCATAGAACAATTAGAATGTCTACAAGGCCACAAAAGTGGGTCTCTTTAAATAGAGAACCTGTTCTTTTCTCGTCTTTATTTATTAAGTTTGACAATTAGCACCCTCATATTTACTGAGGCCTAGTTGAAATTAATATATTACCTTTAAACACAGTATTAAGCCCAAAAGTTGTTCAGCTAGGTCTTGGTTTAATGTAGTATAGAGAGACCAATAGACAGATAGATATACTTGCGTGCGCACATGCAACAAACATATTCATATACAAAAACTGAGGCAAGTACAATAGCATTATAGGAGGAGAAGGACTGTGTTTCAGGTCAGCAGGGTTAAGGAGCCCAAGCAACCTCTAAAGATTCAAAATAATAGCATTCAGCATGGAATCTACTTTTTATCATCCTTGATGGCCCTTCAGGATGAAGAAAAGACACTGTCCAGTCCTGGCGGTAGTTTGCTAGCAGGAGAATTAGGAGTAAAGGTACTGACGCCTCAGGGGTGGGTCATGAATTAGTAATTGCAATGTGGCGGATGAGCCCGTCAAAAGAGTTGAAAATGAGGAAGTTGCCTCGCAGAGCGCTATCAATCACTCAGTGACCATAACTTCCAGTAATTAGTGTATTTTATGGGCCTTTGCTTCAGTGGCTCGAAAGCACATATGCTGCAGTCACAGTTAACTTTGCCGGAGTAATATTCCAGGATGATTTATCCTCCTGCTGCACTGGGATCTAACCCTATATTAGGTGAAGATTGTGAACTAAGCTGCAATAAAGTGTAAGTTTAGGTACAGTTTGCCCAGGTTGAGACCTCAATGTATCATGCTTTTGAGTGTCCACGGTCGGCCACAGCAAGCAATCATTTCTAACAGTGAAACAAACAAAGCAATTAAAGGACCGCCATTAGGATATTGTGTTTGTGAATTACTGTTGCCCTGTCCCCATTTAGACATCCACTGTAATAAGCCCACTTCTAATTAGAAAAACAGCAACGCTGTATTAGAATCATTTATTTGTAATGCTGTCTTTCCTCCATGATTACTGGTAATCTGGGGTAGACTGCAAGACCTTCTGAGTGATGGAGAAGTGCTTGATTTATCCTTTTGTGCTACTGTGTTTGGGCTCCTTAAGTTACAATAAATCTACTGGGGTCTGTGGAGTCTGGCGAAGATGAGGATTTCCTTTAGAAATGTTGGCACGTGTTAAGGAGCGAGCCTGGTGGGAACCTCCCAGTTAGGCTCTTTCTACACAAAGAGGAAAAAAATGTTATTTACCAGCTCTCAGGGGCACTAGGCACTCTTTGTGCAGGCATAATGAGTTATTTGCTGAGGTTCACCCAGTGCACCGGAAGTCTCCGGGGCCTTCACAGACAGGGTGCTCTGCCATTGCCAAAACATCTGTAGAGCCCAGCATTCTAATAATTTAACAAGCTTTGCCACCAACTTACAGTATGACCTTGGGCAAATTAATTAAGCTTCTGGTGCCTCCATTGGGCCATAATTCTGTTTGTGTTAAAGAAATCCTTGGAGTTTGTAGGAAAGCATTATGTCAAGATAAGTATAAATTGACTAAGGAAAGAGACAGCCTGAGCTCCGCCGTATTCTCTGTAGATGAGATACCCTAAACGGCTTCTAATGATCTGTTCTTGAGCTTTCCTGAGATAGATGCCAGTGAGGAGCTCATCTCACCAAGCATAGATGGGAAGGGTAGAGTGACACCTTCATTACATTTATTATCCCATATTTAATTTCCAATGCATTATCACATCATATGAGTTAAACAATAATAGTAAAACAAACTAATTGTCTTTAATTAAAGTGAATTAGGTTTTGATTTCAATATATTTGATGTAGTGAGAACTGAGGATGCAGAGGGTCCCAGAGGTTATTAGGGCAGATTTCTGTGGGGCCTGATGGTGTTGGTAATAACCCTCTTCCTCGTGGTTCTAGACACGAGCAGATACGGCATTTCATCAGTCTCTGTTACTCGCACTTACGCCCCTCCACAGGGGTCGCAGATTCCACAAGTTAGCAGCTAATGGCCTTATACATTAAAAACTGAAGCTTCCCTCACTCCAAGGCCTTGCAAGGCTTTGTTCTTAAGCCCTAGACACTTCTGAGTGCAGCTGCAAACTATAGGCAGAAGATTAAATTAATTTGTAACTCTTTTTTTTTTTTTTTGGTCCTGCATTGCTAAATCCTCCACATTTAATTGAAACCCTTCTTCAAGAGGCTTTGTGTTTCCGCCGCGTTCTTTGTTGTCTGTATAACCTCGGAAGCTCTTTAGCACTGGCAAATTGCTGTTGTAGCCTTCCGATTGTCTTGAAACCATTTCATAAGCGGACAGTGAAATTGATACATGGGAAGAAAAGTCAAATCGTAGGGTAGACTGAAGTGTTTAATATTTATCGTGGGTCTTCTCCAGCATAGTTCGAGGTGGTTTAAGCTCCTTCTCTAGGCCTGAGCAAATTGGTATTGGGATGGAACCTCACCTGGGGAATTTTATGTCATTCAGTAGTTAAGTCTATTTTTTTTTTAAGTTTCCCTGTGTCTAAATGCACCAAGTGGCTGTTGAGTTTCTATGAAATAGAGGCTTAACTGCAGCACACACTCTAAATGCAAAATCCTTAGATGGAAGTTTAATTGTGTAAAATGCACACAAAGTAATTAAGAACAAATTTTAAAACATTTCGGACTATAAGGTCTCCTTTCAGCTATATTGAAAACGCTTATTTTCAATTTGCAGTTATGTCAAGAAACATAGGATATGTCTAAGTTGAGATTTTTTTTTTTTTAACCGAGTGCTTTTTAGTGCAAGTGTAAACGTAGAACCTGTCCCATTGCATTGCTGGTGGCCTGCGTAGGTGACCCGACCTGAGTCTGCCTCCACTGCTTCTGGCTGGATTGTTTTCCTTCTGGATGACACTTCCACGACCGTAGTTACTCTAAATGTTATACTGCTACTCTGTATTTTCTTCCCCGACTTTCTGTTAAAATACAAAAGGGCTCCCTCCCCCCCCCCCCGCCCCCCCCCCCCCGTGTGTGTGTGTGTGTGTGTGTGTGTGTGTGTGTGTGTGTGTGTGTGTGTGTCCACACAGAAGCCCAAATATATTGATTATTTACACTATAGAACCCAAGGTACTTCAGTGCTGCTACCCCAAGAACAATCCTGGGTTGTGGTTGGTCAAGTCAAAGGTCACGAGATGACTCTGAGGAACATTTGTAGTTTCACAGTTAAATGTTAGTGGTTCCTGTTATTTCAGTGTGTATTCCCAACTTGTGAACATGTCCACAGCCTCCTTTTCCTGCCCTTTACGAGAAATGTCCCATAACCCCTGTTGAGCAGTTTGTGGACTCTTAAGTATTCGGAATTATAGTGCACTTGTTTATTTAACATTAAAAAGAATCCTTTCCCGCCTCCTGCCCACCTCCACCCCATCCACCAAACAGTAAACCTGTTTCAGGTCCTATGTAGGCTCAGCCGTTCTCCTCTTGGGAATGAAAGGAGAGAGACTCTGTAGGTGGACTGCTGGTGTGTCTCATTTCTCAGTGCACTTTTCTAAACCACTGGACTTAAGCTGCCTATATTTAAATGCTTCCCTGTAAGATGACAGAGTGGGTGGCGAGTCCTATTGGCTGAGCCCTAATCTGTTTGCTTTGTTGCAATCTTTCTCCCCCACCCCCTTCTCTTTAACTGTTAACCTATTTATAAATCTAAATCTACACACAGAGGTCACTGGTTGGCTGAACTTAAACCATTTTACTCAGTAAATTTAATTAAGAAAATACAGTGCAACTCATAAGCAAATGAGTTTTTTCCTAGTTTTAAACCAAACCACCCTCTTGAGTGCTGATTGCCTTGCCCGACCCCTGGTGATACAGAAACAGGCAAAATTAAAAAGGACATTAAAGCTTCATTAAATCTGAAACACATTTAGTACAGTGACATATCTGCAGGCCATTTCAGAGAAGATTACATACTCTCTTTTGTAAGTTTCCTAATTTATAATACCTTGACAATAAAAACTGGGGAAATGCAAGTTGATTAATAGGCCAGTAGGCTAAGAGACACGGACCAGGCCAGGCCCAGCCATCTGACTGCTCACGGCATATGTGCTCCCTCCCCTGGAAGGAGTCAGTGTTAGTTTTGACTTTTGTGAAGAAGTTTCTTTGTACAGCCATGTCTGCTCAGAGTGCACTTTCTCCTTCCACCTGATAACTCGATGAAGGGCTTCTGGGCCTCACTTTGTGCTCCTCTCCACTTTGACAGGTGGTGGGGAGTGAACAGCTCTGGGGCTCCACTAGACTGAAGGATAAGGACACACATGGAAGGCAGAGTCCTCTGAAGGGGCCTTCAAACAACTGCCTTCAATGCAGCCCAGTTACACTCTGCCTGAGCTCACTAGTGTAGAGCTGGGACCCTTAAGCCTCCTGCCTCAGCAGCCCAGTGAAGACACTCCGTAAAAGAGGAAGTGACCATCCTGTACCAAGGGCAAGGGACCCTTCTGTGTCATGTAAATCCAGAGTTCAAATCTGCAAGATGCCGAGTAGGACTGAGGTTCCAATGGATAGATGTCAGGGAAACACAACACAAAGTTAAACCCAAGAGTGCCACTCACTCCAGTCAGCCACAGCTGCCTGTTCCTAAGCAGACTGAGCAAAGGGGCCACCACCAGCTTGCCACACCAAGTCTTCTCTGGTCTCCTGCATATCAGTGTCCCAAATAAATTAGACCAGCCACCCTTGTTTCTCTGTCCTAGTTATGACAGAGGGGTGGGCGCATACATACATGCACACACTCCTGTCTGCTGGACACCATCATCAGTAGGCTGATGATGACTGGCAAGTCAGAGGTCTGTGTTAAGATGAGAGAGATTCAATTCTCACATTATCTTGCTCTTGCTACTTAAGCTTTCTTCTTATTTTATTTGTCTGTGTTTGTTTTGGGGGAGGACCTCACTATGTGGCCCAGGCTGATGTTGAAGTCAGGATCTTACCGCCATAGTTTTCCAAAGTGCTGAGATTATAGACACTACCACACCTGTCTTGTTTCTTGATTTTTTTTTTTTTTTTTTTTGCGGTGGGACAGTGGGGGTGGTGGTGTCCCAAGACGGGTTTCTCTGTGTAGCTTTGGAGCCTTTTCCTGGAACTCACTCTGTAGCCCAGGCTGGCCTCGAACTCACGGAGATCCACCTGCCTCTGCCTCCTGAGTGCTGGGATTAAAGGTGTGCGCCATCACTGCCCAGCCGTTTCTTGATTCTTTAAAGTGCAAGAAACAAGAGTGTTGGCACTGTGGGTCTCTTAGCTCTTGATAGTCTGTGTGGTAGGCACGTTGCTTCTGCCAGTCAGTCACGTGAGCAGCAATCCTCCATGGTCCCCAATGATGTGTTCAACATGTACTCACATGTAAGGAATTAAGCCAGAATGTTATGGGTGTATTATAACAGATATCAGGCTCTTAGCCGTTTTAGATGAGAGATCCTTCTTTTGATGCTTCTTTACCCCAGATGAAATTCACACTCCACAGATCATTGTGATAATGGGTGGCAGCTTTTGGTCACTCCTCACTGCCTGTCGGGTCATTACAGAAGGGTACACCTACCACAACAGATCACAGTGACTCCTGAGTCAGTGTGCACACTCTCATTGGCAATCACTGTATTTTTCAAATCTAACATGAACCTCCAGCTTGTGTTGGGCAGGAGCAGAGTGGAGCAGTATAACAGCATTTGGACAGCAGCCAGGGTCTCACAAAACCCTGGACTGCTTTAGGTGAGCATCCTTCCTCTTGCTTGTGCTTTATTTATGTGTTTTCTCATTTGCATGGGAAAAGATTAAGGAAATCCATCAAAGGAAATAATGAGACCTTAAATGTATGTCTTAAAAATCTATATACTTACTAATGTATAAAAGATAGGAGTACAAGGTGGCACTAAATTAGATATCCCAACACACACAGCACACACATGTGCACACACAAAATCCAAATGAGTGTTGGCCTTTTCAAAGGAGCCTGTCATCCACAGTCATATGGCTCATCCCTATTACATTACTGTTCAAACTGCCTTTAGAATTTTAAAAACCTCAACAGCTCAGTCTGTCCTTAGTAAGTGATCTTTGTAGGTATTTGGGGTTTGAATATACACAGGTCATTCGGGCATCATGCTACACAGAAGTCACATGATCACCAAGCTAAGGGGTATTTTTAAAATCCAAGTTTTGATTAGTTCTCATAAAGTGAGAAAGGTATTCTTTTGTTTCATAAAATGATTCTCAACACCATTTTAAAAGAAGAGTTTTGGAAATGTTTGAGCAATATCAGTGTCTTTGAAACAAGTATGCAACTATCAAGCTCTCAGAAGGTTGTGCAGTGTGCTGGGAAGAACACTGGTCTAAAAGCAGGTTTGGGGGACAGCCCCTAGATTTCTCTTGACTAAAACCATGTAAGAACCCCTTGAGGGCTGGAGGTTAAAAGCACTGCTTGCTCTTCCAAAGGTCCTGAGTTCAATTCCCAGCAACCACATGGTGGCTCACAACTATCTGTAATGAAATCTGGTGCCCTCTTCTGACCTACAGGGATATGTGCAAACAGAAGATGTATACATAATAAATAAATAAATAAATCTTTAAAAAAAGAAAGAAAAAAGAACCCCTTGAAGGATTCTAGGATTTATATCTGCTCCATAGGTCCATGTGCTCAGATGCACTTTTGCTTCCTGGAGGTTACACTTGTACTTTGCAGGCAGTTACAGATGTGTATGGAGGGTTCAGACCTGAGAGTGGGCCACACTGGGAAGTGCACAGTTTCATCATTGTTTCCTTTAAATAGGTAATGGTCAGCCAGTACATACCTTTAATCCTAGCACTTGGGAGGTAGAGGCAGGGGGATCTGTGATTTGAGGTCACCCTGCTCTACAGAGTGAGTTCTAGGATGGGACTGTGTACAAAGACCCTGTCTCAATAAACAGATAAATGTAAATAAGTTGTGGCTTATTTGTTCAGTCTGATCTTATTACGTTATATCAAGCCTATACTTGTCCAAATCACTTAGTTTTTGCATGTGAGTTAACAAAAGTGTCTAGCTCAGAAACAAAGAGCAGTATAAAATCAAAATAGGCACGGGGCGTGGGGGTGCTGGGGGGTGCTGAGGGGTGCAGGGTACTGACTCTCCCAAGTTCAGATTGAGGCCTCTAGGACCACCCTCACAGCCTTGCATGGCCAGTTCCATACCAGTAGGACCCCGAACTGACAGTAAGCCCACTCCCACTTCCTACAACCCCTTCTTCAGACCTGTAGCCGAAAACCACAGAGCTGTGCTCTAGAACCAACCAGACGTTCCCCATCTTACATGTGTACATCTCTGTCTCAAAGAAACTGTCACACACATACATGTGAATAATGCCCCCAGCATTGCAAATACACCCAAGAGAAAGTATGTGGGATAATGTTCAGTTCTTGAAATTAGGATATTTTTATCAGAGATGAAATATTGTCTATTAATGATGTCCATTCTAAATACAGTTTATAATGTAATTACTGCAATAATTTAGTTCATGAATTAGCATTGTGGATGTTTTTTTATTTGCTAGATGCAATTCTGAAATGTAGTTCTTGTCTGTCTTAAGGAGATCTGCCCTGCATGCAAATCTATAACTAGACAAATATTATTTCCTTTCCCAGCTTGCTCTTGGGAGGTTTCCATATCCTCAGGTAAGATTGTTCATTACTACCATTTGCCACTGTGACATTTGCCACTGTGACATTCATCCCTGTGTATGACGGTGCAGGAAGCGATTGTGAATATTGGAGCCACATACAAATAAATCTGTCCTGTTAAAATGAAACGTAGTATCTTAAAGGAGTCATTAGAAGTCTCTATTGGCTTTTTATTTAAAAACAACCAAACAAACAAACAACTCTAGACTTTTCCCTTGTTAGAGGTTGACCAAGACCATCATGTAACTCTTTGTAGGACATTCCAGGTATCCCTCCTGCCCAGCTCCATGTGCTCATGTCAAGATTGGAGGAGGGGCCCACCCTTTTCTTCATACTTTTTATGAGCATTTTGGATTCAGTTCAAATTATTTGAGTTAAAAGATGAAAACAAAGGGTGAAAACATCTAATGTGGGTCATTGTTTTTACCAGGTGCACAGGCCCCCAGTTTCATGTGTGTGTGTGATTTTGAACACATTACACCTTTTCGATTTTCTTCCTTCTTACTCACAAATAGTTCGTTACCAAGTATTGAAAATCCTAATTTTTTATAATTTCTTCACAATTTTCACTGAGAAGGATGCTAGCAGTTAAGATATAAAGCTATTTTATGTCTTGAAAATGATTCCCTGCTGTTGGGGGCAGTAAGCGCAATGTCCAGAGGGATGAAAAATGAGCGGCTGACGGGTCTCTTCTGGTTGATGTGTGCTGTTTTTCTGGCATCTTGGTCTGAACAGGCCAAAGTGCCTGGAGGCATGTCTGATTTAAAGGTGGTGTTGGTCTCTGCTCTTTAAGCATCTATTAACTTGCTATTATTATGCAAATAAGTGTTGTATTACACATACTAATTTATGCATGGTTAGATTATGCAGATGCATCACAAACATGGTTATTGAATAATAGGACAGGGCGCCTTCTCCCTAACTATCCTTAGAAACGGTTATCAGCATATTCTCCCAGTGCCCAAATGGACTTAGAGAGCCTTTCCTCACCAAAATGCCTCTTTTGAAAACTTCTTCCTTCACAGTTAAAAGTCATCAGATAAGTAGAAATGACCCCAGCTGTTAGATTAGAGGTGTTAGTCTTGCTTTCCAATGGGAAAGTCTCTTTCCCTTAAAGAGAAAACCTAGAATGCAGCCACTTGGCACACACTAGCACGTAGTGAGATTTTGACGTATACCGTCATGCCGCTCAGCTCTATAGGTAGCCCATCAGATTAAAGTCACATTGTCAAGATTTATAGTCATTTGAATATTTATCTTGTTAAACCTCTTAAGTCTGTCAGTAATTTGTAAACAATTCAGTGTTTGACTAATTCATGTAGTCCTGTAAAACTGAAAATGAACATGAGGCCCTTTATGACCTAACTCTTAAAATAGTTCTAAGAACACTTACAAGCCATCTGATAAAGATTGAGGGCCAGCAAGATGGCTTGCCATGCAAACTTGATGACCTAAGTATGATCCCTGGGACCCAAAGTGGGTGATGTAGAAAACTGACTCCCACAAGTGACCTCTGACCTCCACACATGTGCCTCCCACATAATAGATAAAATATTTTTTTTTAATTTCAAAAATTGAAATTGTAGCCAGATCCTTAAGGTCCCTAATAATATTCAGAGTAAGTAAACATTGCTGAGTGGGAAGTCTGCAGTGTGGTTGTCATTGTGTGTCCTTGAGCCCTTTAAAGCCACAGTCAGATTTGGAACAGGCATGTGTTGCTTCACTGAATGACCAAGTAAGTATCCCTGTACTTGACCAGCTGAGTAGAAGGTGGAAAAGTCTAATAGGCTGAACTCCCTAGTTAGCCAAAGGTCTGTATAGGAAATATCATAAAATGCTATCACCAAAATGATGCTTTTACTTCAGATAAAAGCAGCCGTGATGCCATCAGGTCCTTCCCCAGGTCTTTCATCAGAAGTTGGGGTGATTCACTACTGACAATCAATAATGACTTTCAGTGTGATTCACATTTACTGTACAGGCTTTGTGTTCTTGATGAAAGGTTGGGGAAAGATCCTATGTAAATGCCTTCCAGGGGCTGGAGAGATGGCTCAGCATTTAAGAGCACTTTCTACTCTTCTAGAGGACCAGGGTTTGGTTCCTAGTACCCATGTTGGGCACCTCAGAACAGCCTGTAACTCCAGCTCCAGGGGATCCAGTGCCGCCTTCTGGCCTCTGCAGGCACCTGCTTACATGTGGTGCACATAAACTCATACAGACACACATATACATAAAAAAAAATCAATCAATTGATGTCTCCTCTGCCCCTTTCTTCTTCTCTCATATGAGACAGGTAAAGGCAAATGTATGTTTCTGAGGTGTTGCAGAGACTGGATCATGAGAGCACACCTTCACCTTGTCCCATGCTGCCACACTTGAACTCCTGTGTGCTGTGAGACAGCCTTCCTGTGTAAGATAAGCAGTCACCATTGCTGACTGCTGAGCTGTGGCTGATTTGGTAACATTATAACTCTCCAGTGGAGTGGGTAGGCATGAATCATAGACTCTAGAGTTGAACAGGATTGTGAGCATCGTCAAATCAAACCATACCATGGTGTCTACAAAGCAGATGGCCCTGCCTTTGACTGTCTTGAGTAACTAGAAGCTCAAACATTACCCAGCAGTCCTCTGTCCACCACACTGAAGACTGTGGCATCCTGAGTATGGTCCTGGAACACTGAGGTTGTGTCCTTTTGAATCCCTCCATCCCTTGCCTGGGGTTAGTACCAGAGAATTGCTGTTCTGAACCCAAAGTCAAATCAAGGCCCCAGTGCTCTCTTCCTCAGAAGTCAGTTGAAAACACAGAGGTGAGTCAGAAGTTGCATCAAAAGAATCGGCTCGACCACAAAGTCTCCAGTCCTTCACTCTTGCTTTGTAAGTTTCCTGAGCCCCTGTCTTCCTCATCTCTGAGAGAACAATCCTGGTATCTGCCTTCTCTTTCTGATGTAAGAGGTTGCTCAGATGAAATGATGGATTAAAAGCCACTTATGAAAGTACAAAGAGGCCCCAGTGCCACTGTGGCCCCCAGTGCAGGCTGTAGCTCAAAACAGCGTTTGTCTCTTAAGCACCCTTGACCCCACTGGAGCCAAGGGCAGAGCTGGAAGGGGCAGCAAGCTTGCGTCTTCCGGCCCAGCACCGGTGCTGCTGACAACATCTTTAGCCGTCCCTCTTCCAATTGGTGACAGGGTGCATCGAGTGGGGGTGCAGATGAGGGAGGAGGGCTTGGACATGATAGAGTCAGTGGCCAGGGACAGTGTAAGTGAAAAGGCTAGATTTCTTAGAGATCCTCCTTCTGTGTGAATGTCATTGTTTTGTGTAGTCGGGTGTTTGCTCTTTGGAAACACTTGCAGGGTTTCCTTTAAACCTTGGAGTAGCCACAGGCTCATGGGGATGCAGTCTGGCTTCTAAGAAGAAAGGTTAAAGGCCTCTATTACAGCAGTTTTCATTATTGCTGCTGTTAGGAAACAGTGGTGGGTTGGAGATGTGATCCAGCTGGTGGAGTGCTGACCTAACTTGCCCTAGCATCTGGGAGGTGGAGACAGAAGGCTGAGACATTCAAGAGCGTCATTGGCCATGTAGCCAGTTTGAAGCCAGCCTGGGATACATGAGACTGTCTCATACAAAAAATAATGGAATGGGGTCTTGAAGTCACCCAGCACCTTCCCTGCCCAGATCTCCTGAGCACTTTCTGTGACGGGTCCCAGGTCCTACATCCCACCATATGGAACGATTATATCTAGCCTCCCAGTGAACAGGCCACACAGCTCATCTTACAAAGGACTCGGGGTAGTAAGTCTAGGACTTGGAGGCATTTAAACTCAGTGACTAGCTGTTTCATGTCACCTCGGCTTGGTGGCTGTTCATCGTTCTCGCCCCCCCCTCCCCTCGTCCCAGACAGTTCACCAAGCCCTCGTCTCGTTCACTTCCCTGCCAGAGGGTACAGGGCGAACGAGCATCACAGGCTGTGCTGATGTAGATGACAGGGCCGTTCTCTAGAGCCCTTTAGCTTTCCTTGTTATGTGTTTAGTAGGGTGACAGGGGGATGCAGACGGCCGCGGAGCCCTCACCAAACCCAGTGCCCTGAAATTCTAGGTGCCTGTGGAGCATAGTCCATAATGAGATAGCGAGTATTTGCTTTTTGCAGCATCTTACAATGCTAATTCCATTGAAGAATTCAGCTTTGATGGTGATCTGGAAAGATCTGTAGGTCTAGACAACAAATAGTCGGACATGTAGATCCAAAGTCAGTTGACTTAAAAAACATGGCAGTGGCCAATGGTTTGTTTAATGACACCATAATTTGGGAGAATTGAAAATGATTGCCCACTAAACATTGTCATCCTTCATTCAAACTTTACGGTGAGGCCCTGCATTTGGATAGTGGTAAATCCATTAGGGAGACCTCTCAGGAGCCAGCCCCACCGGGGCACCAGGGCACTTGGTGGGCAGGATGCCTCCGGAAAATGAAGCTAACACAGATACAAATGTGTTTAAAGTACTTTTGCATATATAAAAATACTGTTCTTGTTTTGGCTACAATTCCTGATCTTGCCTAATAAATTACATCAAAATGACCCCGAGTTAAAGGGGAGGGGGGGGGAATCTGAGCAAATAGTGCCCCTGGTATTGTAAAGCTTTGAATGTTTTCACACCCCATTAATTTATTACTTCTCTTTCTTCATCTTTAAATTTCATTTTTTTTTTTCAAAAATCCCGACTCCCCGCTGCCGCAGTGATTTCCATCTTGTTGTTAATTTCCCCTGCTCCATATGGAGCTCCAGACATTTCACCTGGAGGCTGTACTAGGTTTTGCTGTAGTGATCCTACTTCCGGAGGCCAAAACTGTCATTTAGGGTTCCTGGTGCATCTGTCGGCGCCAGGCTTTTCACTGGCATGGGAGAGTGTGAATAACAAATTGGATGCACCTGAGATTCGGATGATTAGTGTGCGCTGTGAATCTCTGAGACTTGTAAGCTGCTCACGCTGGGGGAGGGGCGGAGGGCCTGAGCTGAGGGTGCGTGGGTCTGTGCCCACACCTTGCATTTGGGACTTGGCAAGCGGCTGCAGACGGCAGCCCTGATGCAGAGATAGTAACATATATTTCATCGTGCCTTGTCATTGATTAGAAAAGAGCCTTTAATTTCATTTCACCCCATGTTGTGATTAATTTGCATTCTTTGTCAGAAGTTAATGGAGTTTTTTATGGTTCACTCTGAAATCCTTGAAGACATCAGACTTGATCTGATGTTTATACAACCGCCAGCGGAATTTTTTCCTGTGATTGATGGCAAGCTTGATGTTATTCCAAACGGCTTTTTAAGCTGTTTTTAAGAATTATTTGAATAAAATGCAAGCAAGATATTGTTGTAACGATCAAGATTATCTGTTAAAAATCTGTTTCAAATAAAGAAGATGATAAGTAGGAAAAGGGATCAAAAAGAGAAAAGGGCGGTGAGTGGAGGCATTATTTATTAGAAATATGTAAGAATGGCATCAAACTATTGCAATGAAGAGATCACTTTTATTGAAATTTTTTTTGTCATCTGACCAAATATTATAAGTCTAAGTTTAAAAAGAACATCTAATCTTTGGGATTATGAGCCTCATTATCAACTGGCCAGTTCTTGTGTATTCTGCCAGCTTTGGCCACCAGTGTGCATACAGAGATTTGCTGCTCTAAACTGGAGGAGACGGGACTGTCACAGCTGCTAGCCGGCAAAGTAGTGAAGTATTTCTAGTCCCGTTCCAAGAGGATTTCTTCAACCCTACTATGAGTTGCACATAAATAGATTATAGACAGTCTTTACTGAAAGAAGGCGTTCCTAAGTATACCACCACTGGCCTTCCCACAGACAGTACAGAAATGGAAATATCCCGTGTTACAACTAGGATGCCCAGCTCTTTGTGGGTAGGAGCCCTGTGTGTGATCACCCCATACGTGACCTGTTAAGGTACAAGAGGAGCTGTTGGTGGCGTTTGAGTCCAAGCCCCCTGCTACTAACCTAAGAAATACATTCTGCACATGCTTTTAGATTAGTAGGACCATTTGTTTGATTTGGGGACCTCACCTTGCTTCGGCAGATTCTGGCTTCTCTGTGAATGCTGCTCATGAGACCCTACTCATAGTGCAGAAGGCTGCTTATGTGGGCGCCTACATTGCAAACAGATTCATTTATTTGCTGTATCTAGAAGTTTGCTAAATAGTTGGGTGGTCTTAATTGAAGTTACTGCTTTCTGATCCTTGTGTTAATGTGATCTAAGGTCATTTTTATTATATGTAATCTCTATTATTGACCAAATTTGTCTTGTTTTCATATAAATGGAAGCAGCTTGTTAAGGAGAAATATTTTAACTTGTTATAGGAATCTGCTGTTTGAGTGCGTCAGGTTTTCTCCTTTCTCCCCTGTCAGTGGACAGACTGGCTTTCTAATGTTTCACCTGTTTGGTACCAGTAAAGATCTCCTTGGACAGAGTCTTGCTTTATAGCAGAGTGGAGACCCTGTGTGTTCTTAGTGTTTAAAACACTAAGCACTCTTCAAATGCTGATGTCAGAAGACTAGTGGAGTTTTCTTCTGGGTAGCCCTGGCAGACCTAATACTCACTGTGTAGCACAGGCTAGCTCAAGCTCCAGCTTCAGCCTCCAAGCTGGTGTAATTTATGCACCACCATGCCCAACTAAAATACTAGAGTATTTTACATTGGGGTGTGTGTGTGTGTGTGTGTGTGTGTGTGTGTGTGTGTGTGTGTGTGTGTTTTAAAAGCCTTTCACTGGTATATTGTTACTAATGCCAACATTGATCATTTAATATTCTTATGGTCTATATTAAATTTAGACCATAGATATCATTATCTTATTTATGTACCCTGCTTCCTAACTGTGATCATACCTAGAACTGCAAATATCTAAAAAGTTTGTCTTCTTTAAACAAATGTGTTTGGAATCATCTTTGGTCAGATAGACTTTTTGAAGTTCATAGCATCAAGGATTTAAGTGAACTGTAAGTATCTGTTGTTTTGAATTAAGTCTCTTACAAAAAAAATTGGGTAGTCCCCAAAATTATCAGTGTTCCCCTTTAACTGATAAAAACTAGGTATATGCAGTTTATTACTTAAACAGATTTCTGCCAGCATTTATTTTTATTCATTATCCTGACCAATTAGATATAGTTACTTAAAATATACCAATAACCCAAGCCATAGAATCAGATGGATGCTCCATAAAATGCAGAGGTAAACCTGGAGTGATAGGAGATATTCATCTGTACACTTAGCTTCTTCCTGGGATGTTTTAAATTGCCAAAGCCAAGTTCTCCTTGAAGTCTCCACCTCAGACATACCCAGAGATAACACTTTATCGCCTTCTCTCCTAAAGGAGATGAGTTCCTAGTCTGTCTTTAAAATAGAGACCTGGGGCTATCCCGTTCTGCACACTGAGGAAAGTGCTTCCTGTACAGACATGAAGACCTGAATCCAGTCCCCAAAACCCAGATCAAAGAGCAAGGTGTTGGTTGCGTGCACTTAAAATCCCAGCACTGGGGAACCAGAGACAGGCAGCGTAGGTTCACTGGCCAGCCAGCATAGCCTACCTGGCAGGCTGCAGGCCAGCAAGGCAGGGAAGATGGGGCTGGTGAGTTCAAAGCTCTGGCTGATCGTAAAAAGGACCTGAGTCCAAGTCCCAGCACCTCCATGGTGACTCACACACATCTATAACTCCAGTTTCCTGGGATCCAATGCTTCCTTCTGACCTCTATGGGCACCAGGCATGCATGCAACATGCATGCGTGTGTGTGTGTGTGTGTGTGTGTGTGTGTGTGTGTGTGTGTGTGTGTTCAAGCAAAACTCATACACACAAAATAAAAAGAAAATAATCTTTTTTTAATGTATTTAAGAGAGAGGAGAAAGGAGGAAGGAATGAAGCAGTATGTGGCTCCTAAGGCATGGCACCTGAGATCGCCCACTGGCTTACACACATGCACATGCACCCCTACACATGAACACACACACAGCAGAGATGGAAGAGAAATTGTCCCCAAGGTCTCAGAAACTTAGAAAGGTGGTGCTCTCCCATCAGTTATTACTGTAGTTGAGGTAGGTTTCTTAGCCAGCCAGGTTAAAAGAACAAACAAAAACCTGAATGGTTAAGGCTGTAGCTCAGTGGTAGAGCACTTGCCTAGCTTGAGAAGGCCTTAGGTTTGATCCCAAATAAATAAACAAATAAACAAATAAACAAATAAATAAATAAAAATGCCAATTTCATGTTGGTCTGGTTCTGTAGCATCATCTAAACTATCTATGATGTTCATCCCAATTCAGTCAGATGTTTATTTGTCACTGAGCACCTTTCCAGTGCCTGACACTTTGCAGAACTGAAGCAAAGGAAGCCAGTTCCAATAGAAAGAAAAGCACAGAACAAAGGACAGTTCCTATAAAAGGAGCCTCCAGGAGCTGAGGCTCTGGCCTCAGAAAGAGGCATGGTTAGCTTGCTTTAAGAAGCCAAGGCAGATCCAGAAAGATGACTCAACCAAGAACTCATACTTCTCTTGCAGAGGACCAGGGTTCAGTTCCCAGGACCCACATCAGATGGTTCCCAGTTGCCTGCATTTGCTCACATTCCAGCTCCAGGGAGTCCAAAGTCTGGCCTCTACACATAGTTAAAAAGTAAATAAATCATTTAGTCTAGAAAGACGGCTCCACTGTTAAGAGTGTGTACTGCTCTTGCAGAGGACCTAACTTTGGATCCCAGAATCCACATTGGGCAGCTCACAACCACCTATAATTCCAGCTCCACTGGGATCCTATAATTCTAGCCTCTGCGGGCACATGCACATATTTTTATTTGTTTTTATTATTCATTTGTTTGTTTGTTTTTGAGACAAAAGTCTCTGTGACCTTGGCTGGCCTGGACCTCATTATATGGGCTTGAACTCACAGAGATCTACCTAACTGCCTCCCAAGTGCTAGGATTAAAAGCATGCACAGAGCCTGCATACACATGGTTTTTAAAATAAAGGGAAGTGATATTTCTTTAAAAGAAGCCTAGAATGCTTCGTAGAGTAGAAGATGCTTAAGCTGTGGCAAGGAGACTAGAAGGATGGCAAAGGTCCACTCTTAAGTACTCAAGTCAAGGGAGGTACGTTCACCAAGAGCCCCAAGTCTGAACATGGGGTGTGTAGAGCCTCTTTCCAGTAGTCTGAACGGTGTTATTGTGGCTGCTCTCATTTCCCTGTTGGGCAGACCCCCTGGTTAACTGTAACTCGGGCTGAGGGAGTAAGGGAAGGGATCAGAGGAGCAGGAGGAGGAGGAGTCTATCAAGATGTAGCTGATTGCTGTAACAGACTGGATGCAGAAGCTGGGCTCCAGGATGTCATGAGTCTCTTTGAGCCTGTCTGAGCTTGGAAGGATTTGCATTTCCAGATCTCTGCCCTGAGGGTAGTTGCCACATGCCTGAAAGCTTCTCCCCAACTTGTGTGAATTTGACCTGACACATTCCAGGACAATTTCTAGGCGACTGAGAAGGAATTATCACCATTAAATGAGCCAGGGCTAAGAAGGAACTTTAAAAAGTATAAGGTGGTTAACAAGAGCAAGGCAATGGTGGTATTATTTATATTTCCAGAAAGTACTTCAGGGATTTGCTTATGTAGCTCTGAAAATATATGACTGTGTCTCCTGCCAGGTTAGACTGAAATGAATTACTTCTCTGATCCCACCAGAGCCTTCCTGTCCAGTCCTTCTCTTTTGAGTTACAATTTATCATTCATAGTCATAATACACAGAATTATATATAGAATCTAGTCATTTTTAGTCCAGTAACTGGAACCATGATTCTTTCACAGTTTTTTAAATAACCGGCCTAGAAATAAAATTGAAATGTAAAGCAATAACCTTGATGCCTCACTCTGGCTCCCAGTTGATGACTTTGCCCTCTTGTCTCCCTCTTAGACTCCAGAGATTTCTATCTTGCCTCTTGGTGTTATTGGTAGTTGCCACCTCATGAAATTGTAGAGTTTCAGATATAAGAAGACCTTCTCTGCTTTTATTTGGCAGAGGAAGGAATGAGAACCATGGCCATTAAGTGACTTGCAGGGTGTCTGTCTCCCACTCCCAGTTCAGGGGCTTTTTCTATCTCAAGGAGACTGGGGACAGAAGGTATGATGAGGCACCCAGAGGTTTTGATCCCAAATAGCCATTCTTATTTTACACATCCAGCTACCCAAGTACTGCCTCCAACTGGTGTATCTACAGAGGTGGAAATTACTGTCCCAGGATGCTCCCTGCCTACCAGGTAATTGCTGACTGGATATGGATCCCTGGGAGGAAAGTAGTCTCAGCAGCAACAGAAGCAAAGATATCAGCTTTTACTGCTCATCACCATTCCACATGGAGAACTTGGGGTAGATTTGGAGTTAGGAGCTCATTGGCATCCAAGTTAAAAGGGGGCAGACCTGGTCAAGCTTTGTTTGAACACAGATTGCTTTTAAATGTTTAACAGTTCTGGATTAATGCCTGGGGTGTTGGGGAATCTTCTTCAACTACAATGTTAATGATCCTAAGAACTCAACCCTCTTTAGTGCCAATAAAACAGACAAGTTCTTTGAAAAATCAACAGGTCTCTAAAGGAGCAAAGAACTGATGCAGATTAGGGCTGGGGGTGCTGAAACACAGCCAGGAGCAGAGGGTCCCAGACACAACTGGGAGCCAAGACTGGAAGCATTTATATAGAGAGCCAAGCACTTCAGGACTGGGAAACCAGGGCAACCTATTGGAATCACGTGTGGACTCAGTGAGGCTGTATCACAGTCTGCACTAGTGATGTCAGGCAGTAGGATGGCCTGAGGGGAAAGTTGTGGGTCTCCAGGCCCAGGGAGGAAAGACAGAAATGAATGAGAAAGCTTGTTTTAATTCTGAGCAGAAATGGGTTGCCACAGTGCCCTGTGAGCCTGAGGACACCTTCTCCATAGGACTAATCCAGTTTGGTGAAATGCCATGAGCAAAACTAAGTTTCTGGCCAGAGGCCTTCCTTCATCCCCTGCTCTGGACAGCTCTGTGCCTCCTCATTAGCTGGAGACTCCTGGGCAGAGAGAGGCAGAGGCAGCAAATGATACCTACCACCCCAGGTGACAGTGTATGTCACTGTTGGTATATGACTTCAACTGGAGCACAGGCAAGGCTACCCAGATTTCTGCGTCTGATGTCTCAGCTCTCTGACCTTCCTCCTCAGGCCTCAGTATCCTCCTCTGGGAGGTGCCCATAGTCTCCTGGGAAAACGGTGTATAGAGCAGGTGGGGTGCCACCCAGACCTAGACACATGAGTGCTTTCAAGGATGCTGGAGCAGTTCCGCTGGGTTTGATCAGTTTCTAATGCATGCCAATTCTCTAAAGGAATTGGATAAAACTGAGTATGCCTTCTGGCCTCTCACTGTCCCCCTTGAAACTGACCGGAAAGAGCGAACTGGAACTCCAAAACGAGTCAAACAGAGTTCGGTTTCTTCTAGATCTGTGACTGCTTTGCTCCACGTGTATTTTGAACTTCATCTGCCAAAGCAACAAGGAACACGTGGGTTGAAAGATGTACATGAGCTGTGTCCAGATCCTCTCTGTCCTCATCCCACATGACCATGTAGGGCTATTATTGAAGCTATGTCAGGAGCTCAGCAAGCCAAACAATGATGTCAGAGGTACAAGGCTTTTTTCCCCAGGTCTATAGGACCCTGGGGAAAGCAGCAAAACCGGGAAGCTGTGGGCTTTTTTTTTTTTTCCCCCAGAGCTGAGGACTGAACCCAGAGCCTTGTGCTTGCTAGGCAAGCACTCTACCACTGAGCTAAATCCCCAACCTTGGGCTTTTTGTTTTTTAAGACTTGTTTATATTACGTGTATTGGCCAGCCTGTGCCTTTATTCCCCATGTGCAAGCCTAGTGGCTGAGGTCAGAAGAGGGTGTCAGGTCCATGGAGCTGAAGGCACAGCCAGTTGGGAACCACCTTATGAGTGCTGGAAACCAAACCTGGGTCCTCTGCAAGAGAACAATGCTCTTCACTGCTGGGCCAGCTCTCCAGCCCTAGGAGCTGTGTTTTGCCCAATACTGAGTGACATTTAGAGGTAAGACAAGCTCTGTGTTTAAGTCTTAGCTCTGGCTAGTTCCAGGGAGCTGTAATAAGTCATTCGCCTTTGGGGACCAGCAGTTGTGTCTCCCTCCGCTGCCTTTTGGGTTCTAGAGGACTACTTGGTAAATATAACTGAAAGGGATTATTTTCCTCAATTTACTGACTTACATATTGGCAAAACCAGTTTTGCGTCTAGAAAGAGCCAGGAACTAAACTCGGATCCCAAGGCTCCTAGTCTTGGTTTTATCTTCTCTCTTTAGGACAAGTCCTTCTGAGAGACATGATTGTTTTCTCTGGAGAAAATGAGTGTTGGTCCTTGAGGAGAGTCCAGATGGGACAAAGGATGGAGGAGATGGATGGGGAGCAGTAAACTCCCCTCTGCCAGATGAATCCAAACAGTAGAAGGTTTCAAAGATCGGAAAGGAGCGGTAGCTAAGCAGGGTTCAAAAACCTCGATGTTCTTTCAGGCCCCAGAAGTCTGTGGTGCTGCTGCAGCGCTGGCGCACCTCCTGTCAGCCAAACCAAAGGCTCATGCAGTCTGTTTATCCTGAGGAAGAGGCACAAGAAGCAGCTTCTTCAGACCTGTCCAGGGTTCCTAACCAGCTAAACTGTCCTTCAGCACTGTGTCTGTATGAGACACGGCAGAGAGACAGTAGTGCTGCTTTTTCTTTATTTTCTCTTGGTTGAGCCCCTATATGATTTGTGGCTACCAAAAACCCTTCTAGGTGCTTTGCCTCCATGAGTTTCTGCTACAGGATCCAGAACATGGTGAGCTAAGCCAGTCAAGGCAAAGTGAGAATGTGTTTAGGGCCTGGTACCCTGTTTTATTGGGACCTTCGATGGTCTCCCCTTTACCCAGCATTTTAGTCTCTGCCTGCAATCAACTGCAGTCTAAACTAGGAAGCAGAAAATTGCAAAAATCATTCTAAGTTTCCAACAGCATACAACTATGAGTGGCCTGATGGAACTCCATGCCGCCCTATTTTATGACATTCTGGGTATGAATATTCCCTTTTTGCAGTACACCTGTGTTGTATGTACTGCCCATCTGCCAATCACTTAGCAAGTGTCTCGGTCATCAGATCAACTGTCAGGTGCCACAGTGCTGCACTCAGGTAACACTTATTCTTCTTAGTAAGAGTCCCAAAGCACAAGGAGAGTGACAGTGGTAATTCTGTGCCTAAAACAAGCCCTATAAGGGAAAGATGAAAGCTTAGTGAGGGTGTATGTACACAGGTGAAGATAGGTAGGGATGGGTAGGGTTTCATGCTTCCACTGAGGGTCCTGAAACATAGCTAGATGGATGAGAGGGGCCATCATACATATGCACACATTGGAGGAAGCTGACCACGAGTGACAGGATGTAAAATCATAGCTGGTTCTTCAGGCAGCTTTTTAAAAAACCAACTCAAAGTCACAGAGGAATTAATTCACTGAGTGAAAAGCCTGGGCTTCCTGATTTGGGGAGAGGCAGATCTGGCCAGTGACTCTTGGCTCCCTTTTGTTTTGGTTAAGACAAGGTTTCTGTGTTAGCCTTGGCTTGCCTGGAACTCTCTATGTAAACTGGCTGGCCTCTGAGATTAAAAGTGTGCACCACCACACCTAGCTCTTAGCTCAGTTCCTAAACCAACAGTGACTCCCAGAGTAACCTGCTTCTGCGGGACAAGCAATGTTGCTTCCCCATCCAGCACCTGAAGGCTGTTAACTCCCTGAGCCCAGGGGATGAACACGCTCTTAATAATTCAAGCCTGAGCTCCATGCTCTGTCTGCTTTTTCACATGGAGCCATCTTGACATAAGCAAAAGGGCTGTGAGGGTGGAGCATGTGGCCGGAGTGCCATTACTGTGGAGGAGGATGGGTAAAGGGCATCGAGAGCTGCGGCTGACCCTGGGGAGGAAAGTCCCTGGCCTTATTCAGCACAGAATATATTGAAGACATGGCACCTGTCTCCAAATATATAAGGAACTGAAATCAGTTCCATTCACCACAGCTCAGAGGTCCTGGGCTTATCTTTAAGATTTATTTGGGCTTGGAAATGAACTTTCTAACAGACTTCTGTGCTGATAGACTTCAGAAAATGTAGTGAGCCTTCCTAAAACTCTGTAAACTTCTGCAGGAAATGTGACAAGCGCCAGCCCCACAGCAACACAGTAGGGATTCTCTGTATGTCCAGGAAGAGTGACATTATGGCAGGAAGCAGTGTGGCTACAGTGGGCAGATGAAGCCTATTTTCTGCGTAAAGGTTAAAACTACAGAGAAATTTGCTGTGGTTGAGTGTGGCGAGTCCAGCTGCAGGTGTGAGAGGGTGCTACCTGTTAAGAAATGCAAGCTGATTGGACTGGGAGTTAGAAAGGGCCAGTGATCCAGTTCCGAGCTGACTTTGCTATAAAGAAAATACAATCCTAAGTTACATTCATGAAGGAAACTTCCCAACGGTCCTTGATGTCCAAGATAGAATCATTGGAATCCCAGTCCTAGAAGATACCTGTGTCTGAAATATTACAAAGCAAGATTCCCCATGGGTAAAGACATGGACCAGGTGAACCTGTCTTTGGGTTCCAGAGCATGGGGGTAGGTTTAGCTGACAGAGAAGCAAATTAAAGGCTAGATCCAGAAAACTGTCTAGCATCTTCACTGGATCAGGTTTATTTGACTATGAAGCTTGATGTCTTTCATAGGCCTTGCTCAGAGAAATTGCATCTCCTACACCACACTTCCCCCAACACACACACACACACACACACACACACACACACACACACACACACACCTTTAATGGTCTTAAGCTAGATTTACACAAGCTCATCCCCTCACAGAATAAAGAAAAGTTAGACGCAGAAAAATGCCTAAAATCTTCTCAAAGCAAGATACTTAATGAACACCTTGGCTAGACCTGTACCATCAGGAAACAGATTCATCATGTGATTCACATCTGTTTATTTCAAATTGCAGTTCTATGTCAAAACATTAAAGTGAATGTTCACCCAAAGGAGAATTTGCTATGGCTCCTCTCAGTGCACATGGAGTGGGACACAGCTATGTCAGTTTTAAATACACAAAGGGTAGGGAAGAGACTGGTGAGCAGGTCCTCCCCCGCCCCCCTGCCTGGTGGACCTAGTGGATGAGTAATGTTGTCCCATACCTCAGTGTTCCAGCTGTTGTATTCTGTGGAGAAATGCATTGTCCTTGATCCTTGAGTAGCAGCAAGAGCCACGGGCTCTAATTTATGGCCTTGGGGGTTTTCTCTCTGGTCCCATCTGAGCTGTGCTCTCCTCTAGGCATCTTGGAGTCTTTCTGCCACACCCAGCTCTTGGCTAGTTAGTTTCCTATTTCAAAACTGGTAGCTCCCAAACACATCTCTGGCTGCAGTCTGGGCTGTGGGCCAGAGAGAAGGTGACAGAGAGAGGATCTTAAACTGAACTTTAAAACTTGTTTTAAACTTTTGTTTTAATTATTTATTCAAATACTTCTCGCATACATACGTACATGGGAGGGGGGTTTCTCACTGCAGCCCTGGCTGGCCTTGAACTCAAAGGTAAGCCTGCCTCTGGCTCTCAAGTGCTGGTATTCGAAGCATGTGCTGCTGCCTTCAGCCGTGAAAGTGGACCTTAGACTGTAGAATTTTAGGCACATTCTGCCCTGATTGGGCATTTTTTTAGACCCTGTCCAAGAGATAATATAGGCTCCTGAGAGTGATAACAATTGGAACAAGGATAAAGGCTGGTGATCTGGGAAGAGGGGTGAAGCAAAGCTATTGTGTTTGTTAGCTCGTTAGAAACAATGAATATTATCTTTTATCTTGTCTTATATTGCCTTCAGGAAAATTAGTACTTTATGGACGTCCCCACTCATAGTTAGGCCCAGTAAATTTCATCTATTCCTTTTTGTAAAATAGTCATTCGGAAGCTTTTGCTGGTCCAAGGCAACAGGTTAAAGCTTATGGACATAAACTGTACCCTTACGGGAAGCTTTATAATGACAATGGATTGGGGGTGGTGTGCTCCCTCTGAGCACCTGGTACAGCACTAAAGCTAGGACCACCCCTCCCTAGCACGGGCAGAAGGCCCAGCTCCCCAGTGGGGACACCATCTTCAGAGAGGCTTTGGAATCCTCTTATTTCGGCCCTGAACTGTGCAGACAATGGTCCGTTGTCCCAATGCACGAAGGGGGATTTTGAAGCAAGGGGTATCTGGCTGGAATTCCATGGATCTTTCTAGTTCTTGGGTTCATGCATTTTCCCAGATAGCAGCCTCCTGAGCAAACTGGCAGGCCAGGCTGTATCTGGGACCTTGACTATTGTTCCTCTCTGAACCTCAATATCCATAAAGGCAAAGTAAGTAGATTGAGCTTGAACATCGCTGAGGTCCTTTCCACTTGAAGAATTCTTTAGGGCTTAACTCTACATGTAGCACATAAAATCCCAATTCACCATAATCACTGTAGATTTAGCTGAGGCTGTAGCTTAATGCATCAGATTTTGAACAGAGTATCTTTACAGTGTCTACAGATCCTTACATTTGGGTAAAAATTAAAGGAAAAAACCAGTTTAACACTGAAGACTGGAATATAGCTCAAGTCACACAAAATGAAGCTGCTATTCTTTAAAATTTCCAACCATACCATGTAATTTCAGACTTCTTTTTTTCTATCTAAGAGAAAATAACACAAGCTTGAAAAGCAGTAAATATGTAAAGAGAAAATTTGTCAACTGATATTGGAAGATGTGACCTAGGTCACCCATAAATCTCTCCGACAAGAGCCGCAGGGCAAGTCATCATTTCAGAGGCGATGAAGGCCTGGCTGGTGTCTTCCCTCGGCTCCACAGTGGCTCCACTCTGATTTTCTGACTATGCCTCTGAATATGATGGGAAAGACCTGCTAGCAAGGTCTGTTTGCCATTGTTTGTAGAGAGGGGAGCAGAAAAAGAAACTCCAGAAATTGTTTTTTAGCACCAGACCATAGTTGAGGCCTCACCAATGAGCCTTTTACATTAACAATCCCATTCCCAGGATCACTTTCCAAAGTCATGAGTCATGTTGTGGGGCTTTCTAATGGCCACCTGTAAGGTTCATGCAAAGAAAGATATAATAAATGTTAATGCAGTCAGCAAAGCCCGGCTAGTAATTGTGGCTGCCTCCTAACAAGTCATCCATCCTGTTTAAACATACGAGGGTCTACCTTCAAAAGAAGGAGACCTACCTCCCCTATTAGTGGGGCTTTAAATCTTGGATCTGACAATTGACAAAAGGAAGAAAAAAAAAAAAAAAACAGAAGAAAAAGGAAGTTCATCTCATTAATCTATCAAAACACCACTAATTCCAGAGCTTGAAGAGTGAAGTATTTGTCTGGAACAGTTACATTCTGTTAGTTGTCCCAAAGTCCTAGTTTAGCCACAGAAACCACTCAACACAAACAAAATGTACGAGCAGAGTGTGGGCTTAGGCAGGCGGGTTGTAAAGTGTGGGAGATGTTGTCAGGCGCGGGCTGTACATCACCGCTAACAACATGACCGTGCACCTCTGAACTCTGCTCTCACAGTCAGGCCTTTAGAAAGGCAGGCCCAGAATAAAGATAGGTGTCCATGAAGCTGGCATTTTACACCGCGTCAGTACTGCTTTCAATGGGTTATAAAACAAGGGGCTTCGATTTTACATGAACTGTGCACAAAAGCAGAGGCGGTGGCTAGAGGTTGACTTGGTTCAGGTCTGTTTTATAGTCACTGTGCCCAGACAGTAATATGATCTTGAAAAAGGTAAACAACAAAGAGTTTAGCAGTGAAAAATATGCCTAATATAAATACAGTCGTGCACATGGCAGCTTAGAACTTGAAAAATATAACTGTGGCATTAAATTTTTCTGGTGGAATTAACAGAGGAACAGAACATAGCCTTCAAGGCAATATATCTGAGAGAAGGCAAGGAGATAATACATCTAACTCCATGGTCTGTGTGGCACTCCTATAAAGAAACACACAGTAGCTTTATTTAATTGAGAAAATGAATCAATTATGGTGATGTTGCATCATCACATCAGACCCTTGTGAAATGGAAGACATAAGTCACCACATTGTGTAACAATGTTCAGAAGTAATTGAGTACCATAAGCATTTTGAATCAATTTCAGGTTCTGGCTCTGCTACCTTAATACAAAATGCATGAAGTTGACATCCTGTAGTATGCTACTATCAAGACTGTAATAAAACCCTGCCATTGATGGCATCTCTAAGATCCTGGGCAAAACTGGATTGTTATATCATAAAAGAGTGAGACCAGTGGTCATCCCTCTCTTCCTTGTAGCAGCCTTAATATAGGACAGTTTAATTACATTTATTTATTTGTGTATATGGGTGGGCACATGTATCACAGTGAACACGTGAAGGTCAGGAGAAAAGTTGCCGGAGGGGGTTTTCTCCTTTTCCTGTGAGGGTTCTGAGGATTGACCTCAGGTCATCAGGCTTGTTGGCAAGAGCCTTTACCGGTTGAATCACCTCACTGGCCCAATCAATGTAGTGCAGTCTTAAGGTGTCTTCAAGGTATTCTGCTTCTAACCTGTAAGACAGGGCAAGATAAGACAGTAGAGCCCTGTCAGATCCAGGGTCATTTGCAAGTCCTCCCCCTCTGTCCGGTCCACACAACTCATGTTCCTGAAGGCAGTGCCGCAAACCAACCCAAACCTCACTTCAAGGCACCTCATAGAATCTTTGCCAGATTTTCCTCAGAGAATCCTGTGATCTCCTGACTCTTGGAAATCTGTTAGTAAAGGTGCTCTTTGATGTCAAAAGTGGATTCCTAGTGTTTTGTCCACTACATACAGCTCAGCTGTGAAGTGAATCTGTCTTCTTTAATACAGCACATAGGGCTACCTACCTGTGTGTGCTTAGAAGAAAAAAAGAAAAGCAAACACAGTAGGAGAAGGGCCTGGCTCTTGGAGATTTTACTAAACTTCTCGGCAGCCTGGAACTGCTTCCTGTGTGGTGACTGAAAGGTGGTAACATATCAGCAGGAACCTTGGCCACTAGAGACAGAGCCTGGGAAATACTGTCTACAATACCTGGAACCCCAGCAGCAGTTTAGTGAGTTCTAGGCCAGCCTGGGCTCCACAGCAGGACGTGGGAGAGGGGATAGACTGCTGGTCAGCCACACAGATGCCAAAGGAAGTCACACACATAGCACCCACCCTTGAAAGCCATACCATGCAAGTAAAACCATGAAGTGCAGTTGGGTTTTTAAGGAATGCTGTGGTCATAGGCAGGTATTCTCCAGGTAAAGGAACACTGGAAAGGCTTGGCACCACCAGACCTGGGCCTGCAACCCAAACCTGCACTATTTCTGGGAGGCCTGGTTTCCCAGTATGCAGACTGTCATCTCTGCATGCCTTAGGGCTTGTTGTGCTGGCCAGATGAGTATGTGTAGAAACGAACTTCAAGTATCGCGAAGGCTCAGTGGGTAAAGTGCTTGCCGCACAGGCATGAGGGCAAGTTCAGTCCCCAGCACCCATGTAAAAGCCAGGTGCTGTGGCCTGCACCTATAATCTTAGTGCTGGTGGTACAGAGACAGATGCCTCCCAGGGTCTTGATGGCCAAGCAGTTTAACTGACATGGGAGCTCCATGTTCAGGGAGAGACCCTGTCTCAAAAAATAAGGTAGAGAGTAATCAAGAAGACGCCCAGCATCAGCCTCTGGCCTCACACATGTACCCACAGGCATACAGCACACCCACAGTGCCACTGAAAACACATAAAGGGTCGGGTGTTGGTGGCGCACACCTGTAGTCCCAGCACTTGGGAGGCAGAGGCAGGTGGATCTCTGTGAGTTTGAAGCTAGCCTGGTCTACAAAGCGAGTTCCAGGACAGGCTCCAAAGCTACAGAGAAACCCTGTCTCGAAAAACCAAAAAACCAGAACCAAAAAAAAATAAATAAAGTACACATAAAGGGTCCTGGAATGCAGCTCAGTGGAACATCTGCCCATCATGTCTGAGGCCCCTAGTTGATTCCCAGCACTACAGGAAAACGTGGAATGTTACTCTTTTCCACCTCACCAGCTGGTTGGAGCTCATGTACCCCAGAAAACAACTGACCCGTCCTGGTAGCATTTACTCCCTCAAATTTTTCTGTTTACAAAATGCAGGACCTAGGACTCAGTTTCCGTTGGGTTTGGGTACATTAACTGCAGGTGTCTGGGGGGAAAGTGGTGTGTTTAATGTTTTGAGTAGTAAGTTGAAGTTGATTGATCTTGTCACATTTGGTTAACTGTCTGTGTTAGATGTGAGCAGCTTGCCCGCAGAACGCGGAGTCGGAGTAGGCACCTTAGCAAAGCATTGTAAAACCTCATGCATTTGATTTTTCCCAGAGAGCCTTGCTGCTCAAGAAGCAGTCCAAAAGAACTTTGAAAAGGGTAGAGTTTTCACCCCACTCCTTAGTTCCAGGCAAACACTTCAACCACATAATTAAAGTTTTCTTCACAAAATAGGGGATTGTGAGCAGACACTGGCAGGAATCCAAAATTCTAATTTCTGACTATGATTTAATTTCAATTTTAAATAAATCGGTTTTTAATTTAAAAAGAGTGAGCTTCATAACATTAGCAATGATTGCAACATTAAGCCCAGTGTTCACAATCTAGCAATATAAAACATTATTTATATCTGAATCGTAAACAGCCTTTTGAAATGGATTATGGTTTTTCTCCCTATTCTAATACAACCTGGAGGGTACTAAAAAGTGTTGTGTGAAATTAACATTCTGCTGACTTTCGCCTATAAATGAGAAGCGAGCTATTAACATTTGTGTATTTTCATTATGTAAATTGTGTTAACACATGCCCACAAATTGCCACCAGCAATGCAATAATTTTCTCTCAGTGATCATAATGTGTCCAAGTGAGTCATTTTGATTATGACATGCTAATTACATATTGCCTTTTTTCAGATTCAGAAAAACCAGGGATCTTTAATGGTAAGCTTTATGAGTTCAGAAAAAAAATTCACTTTTCTTTTTCCTGATGGCTGCTTCCTTTGCATGCTTGAATGCCTTGTTTTAAACTTAGCAAATTGCATTTTGAAGAAAATGCAAACCTTTAACTGCCTGTATTAGATTAGGTACCATTAGAAATAATAGGACGTCCTGAGCATCCATGTTTTTATAAGAGTTTGCTGTTGTTGATTAATCTTGCTATATTTTATTGCATTAATGATTTTTTTCTTTCCACTCCACTGTAAAGACATTGCACATAGGCTAATACTTTTCCCTCTCTTCTTCCCGTTGCAGCCTCTCCAGCTTCTGCAGTGCATTGTTGATGAGGTGAGGCATCGTCTTATGTGCTTTCCACTCCTAAAGTCACATCCCTAATGGTGTGGAAAGCTTATATTTTGTTTCCTAATGAAGCACAATGCCCAACATCCTCGAAGCAAGTTGTGTGGTATGCTTTGAGCTGTGTTACACGAGCTGGCCTTGTCCTGAATCCTGCTCTCTCCCCGTCTGGGCTGAGAAGCGCTGTGATGACACACTGTCCCACAGGCTGGTCCTCAGGGATGTCAGAGGCCCTGAAGACAAAACATGATAATATTAATTGATCCTCTTCCTGGCCAGATGGGGATGGAGCTGGAAATTAAAGTGGTATCACTTCTTCTATAAGAGACATTGAAAGGCATTCCATAGAGAAGGGTCAGAGTTGAGTGAATAGTAACATGGGCTGGATAAAATATGCCTTTCTGGTTTTATCCATAAAAGCAAACCATGGTTAAAATGGGGGAGGGTTTGTTCAAAGCTCTGGTCAATAGTTCAGCCTTAATTACCTCATGAGGTGTTTTCTGGAGAATCTATCTGCCCCTAACTTCTTGAGTCTTCTAGTATTCCAGGAAGGAGTCTTCTCTCTTCCTAACTTCTCTTGCCTTGAGCATGTTCCCTCTGCACTTCCTGTGTCCCACTGCCTCCATGGAGCTCATCTACCTCACTCAGCTAACTGATTCTACTTCTTTTTCTGAATTTCTGAATTCAGCTCTTCTTGATATTAGCCTTCTTATAGTACACCAGGCTCTCAATTGAGACACAATAACCTTTCTAAAAATCCTAGCCCCCAGGCGGTGGTGGCGCACACCTTTAATCCCAGCACTCGGGAGGCAAAGCCAGGCGGATCTCTGTGAGTTCGAGGCCAGCCTGGTCTACAGAGCAAGATCCAGGACAGGCACCAAAACTACACAAAGAAACCCTGTCTCAAAAATAACAAAAAGAAAAAAGAAAAAAACCCTAGCCTCCTAGCAAAGTTTAGTTTTAAAAACTAATTAAACTTTAATTTTATAACATTTAGAGCATTTGTAAATAGAGAAGAGAGACAATAAGTGGTCCAGATAGGAAAGTTTGAAAGGAAAAAAACAAACAGTAATTTCAGAGCTATTCTTCTCAATTAAACATCTGCATAACCAGTTATGAGATTTGGGAGAAAAAAATAAAGATCCTCCTAGGAAAAGAATAAGCACACACACACACACCACAGCAGCAGTAAGAGTGAGGCTCTCAACTCCTTAATGTCTCCATCCACCAGTCCATATATCCCCTGCAAGCCATAAACCACGTTGGTGCAAAAATGAAGGCATCATCCTGAAACAAATGGAGACTCCATTATCTCAAATATCAGACAGACCTCCTGGACCTAATGGCTCATCAATATCTCTGTCATCTTAGTTAACAAAAGCATCCTGTCCCATCAGAATCCTCCTAATTAAGCCATTTCCTGAGATCTCCCTCCAGTTTTGCTTGGGGAAGTGCCCAGGGAAACTTGACCTAGCCAGTCAAATGCACAGTCTACACCATTTTCTGGGCTCCACCACTCCTGGTGTGCCTGGCTCCTGGGCACCAAAAGTATATGAGCATCCGGGTATGTGTCTTCCTCACCAATGATACATGTGTTGCCAGGGAGCTAATTTGAAGATTTTATGGATAAAATAGATGTTTCTATTACTTATTTTAAGACATGATGATTGTTATACATTTAAAATATTTTACTTGTTTAATTTCGGCAAAATCATAAAACTTGAAAAGATTATAGGATAACACTGAAGGACAATAGTATCTTGCTGAAATTTCATGCTTCTTTCTAGAAACTTGGGAAGCTGACACTGTCTTCACTAAACCAAGTTGATCTTAAACCTGAGATCCTTCACCAACAGCAGTAAGAGTGAGGCTCTCAAATCTCAAATCCAATAAGGTCATTAGGAAAGGAGCAGCCATATGAACTGCCTTATGCAAGGTACATCAACGCATCAGAGAAAGCATGGGTCATGTTTTGTGTTCACTGTCCCTGTGTCTGTTAATTGCTGCTATGCACTGGATATTCCTCAGACAGTGATCCAAAGACTCTCTGCATCAGAATAGCTAAGACTCATTAAAAATGCAGAATCCAACTGCATCCCTATATCCCAGCACTCAGGAAGCTGAGACCAGAGGATTGTGAATTTAAAGCCAGCCTGGACTATTATGATAGTGAGACCCAGTCTCAAACAAACAAACAGCAGAGTCCTGGGCCCAGGTCATTGGATGTCTCAGTGGTGATGCTTCTGATGCCCTAGCCTCTTGGGTACTGTGCACTCATGTTCAATGTAGACAGCTTCTTTTCATTTTCATCCCACAAGGTTGTGAACTCTCCTCCAGATTCATCTGCTCCTGATTTTCAGGGCTTCTGTGAGTGAATATAACCAGTCAGGAATTGATGCTTTTTACTCCTTAGGTTTGAGGACCTGATGCTAGTGTGTGCTGTTTCCTGTTACAGAAAAGTCAGGTCAAAAAGTACCACTAGGGGCTGGAGAGATAGGTCAGTGACTAAACAGTGTATTAGTCTTGGAGAGGACTCAAATTCAGTTTTAGCTTCCACTTTGAGTGGCTTGTAAGTGCCTATAATTTCAGCTTCAAGGGGGCCCATGCCTCTGGCCTAAGGGGAACCAGCATTCATGTGCACATACAGACTTACAGAAATACATGTAATTGAATTATTTCCTGAAGGGATCCTAATTCAGGCACAGTTAGTCATATACAACATACCAGTAGCAAATCCTAGTGTGGCATTTTATGTTACTGGCTTCAGCTTGACCTTAACCATAGCATAGCAGAGATTGGACAGTGGTTAATCAACACCCAGGTGGACAGAGGCCAGTTAGCTCCAAAGTGGCCAGAGGTGAATGTTAGAGCCAATCTGAGAGTCAAGGATGGAACTGTGGAGCAGAGCCAGAGTTAGCCACCAGACGTCCAAGCAAAAAATACCAAAACTAAACAGAAGCATAAGAATCACAAAGATGAAGCTTGGACCAGCAACTGGAAGGGTAGCCAAGACAGACTGAGTACTGAACTCTCATCAGAATTCTGGAGAATCCGGGCTACTTAGAGTAGCTTAGACCCAACTAGCTGAGGCTGTAAGTCTCAAGAGAACCTCTTAATACCCCAGGCCCCTGGTTGCCTCTCATTGTAAATGATGTCTGTTTATCTGTACCTGGTGCCTTGAGTACCTAGTACCCTCGGGAATACAATGCTTCATTGTCTAGATAGCAAATGTTACTGCTGGCTGTGCTGGCTGTGAGAAATTTGTAATTTTAAAAGAAATGTGTATTCTTGGCAGCCTGCTGACCATTTTCTCTAAGATTCCAGTCTGTTTGGAATGTGATGTTGAACTGAGCTTGGATATATCAGTGTCCTCTAGGGCTGAGAAAGTAACGGAGCTGACTGTGTGTTATCACTGAATGTGACTATGTGTTTGGCCTCGACACTCAGTGGTGTTCTTGGGCCTCCAGGCTCTTCTGTGCTCCTTGATGGGTGCTCCTCCTATGTTCTCCCTTGACATTGCCTCTCTTGTGATCACTCATTGTTCTTGTCAGGGGCCTCCCCCATGTGCTGTCCAAATAGTTCTACCATCTGCCTTTAGTGCTGGCACTTCCAGTGGTGACCCTAGCAAAGTGAAAACTTATCTATGAAGTCAGATCCCCAAGCAGTACTCGTAAGATCCAGCAGCCTTGTCTGAAGAGGGCGACAGAAGTTAAGGTCCCTCTGATGCAGTGAAATGGATAGACCTGCACTCAGTTAGCACATTGTTATCTGTCGCCAGCTGTGTACTAGCCTGAGTTGAGAACACTTGGGACAACCTCAAATCCAGAAGGAATGGGCTTCTAGGCAAGGCCACAAAGCCAATTACAGACCAAGTTGTTACAGGTAGAGATCCGCCAGATGTGTACATCACCAGATCCTAAGATCTCTCAAGCCAGCTAGTGGAACTTCCAGTGGATGGAGGGGCTAAGAACTAGGAAGTCTGAAGGGAGCCCTGCCCAGGAATCTGTTGACCTCACATAGGCCATAACCTTGGGCAAGAGATGTACATAGAGCAAAGAAGCATGGTTCAGTGTAGGCTGACTGCTACAGAGCCCAGAGATGGGGGTGGGTAAGGAGGCATTGCATTTAAACTCAGACTTAAAAGATTAATCGAATTTCCTAGATTAAAAAAGGAGAAAACATAAATGTTGGGCAGAAAGACCTGAAACTATCTTATAAATCATTTTTTGAGATCACAGATGTATTCCAGAATGTTCATGTCATCTAAAATATGACAACCAGAGAAATGGGTTAGTACTCTAAGCATATACATACTTTCCAGGTATATTATAACTAAAAATAAATTCTTGCCTGGCATCTGTAGGTGTTCAAAAGAACCATTAACAAATCTCTGATTTATACTTCTGTTTATTCATTTTACACATAAAAAGTGAATTTGTTGAAGTGACATTTTATACCTGCTCAGAAATAATGACTGTGTGTTGATCTCTTAAAACTATGAGTTTGTAAATGAGCAAACTTTCTGTACTTCCTCACAGTCTAGGACTGGAAGTGTGGGTAAACAGTGGTCTGGGTTAGGTGCTGAGTGATTCTGAGAATGTTAACTTTGCTCCCCATTCATATATGAAGGAGAAGATTCTGGTCTTAGGAATGGCATGGCATAGAACATCCCTCTGTTTTCTCTAATAAGGCTTCCTAAGGAAGGAGACCATGGGAGCATAAAGGACTCTGACTATATAATCCAGAAACCAGACAACTGACCAGGGAGCCAAAGACCCCAGAATGGAACCTGGAAAACTCACAAATACATGAAGTTAATACATTCGGTGGACTATGAACAAACCAAAGGGGACGCTGGAGAACTTCCAGGACAGCAGCAAAAACTCACAGAATACAGTAAGCAGTAAGCACCTGCAGTGTACAGAGAGCAGTGAGCTGTAAGCATCAGCAGTGTACACAGGGCAGTGAGCTGTAAGCATCTGCAGTGCAGAGAGGGCAGTGAGCTGTAAGCACCTGCAGTGCATGGAGGACAGTGAGCTATAAGCACCTGCAGTGGACAGAGGGCAGTGAGCTGTAAGCACATGCAGTGTACACAGGGCAGTAAGCTGTAAGCGCCTGCAGTGTACACAGGGCAGTAAGCTGTAAGCACCTGCAGTGTACACAGGGCAGTGAGCTGTAAGCATCTGCAGTGTACACAGGGCAGTGAGCTGTAAGCACCTGCAGTGCAGAGAGGACAGTGAGCTGTAAACACCTGCAGTGTACAGAGGGCAGTGAGCTGTAAGCACCTGCAGTGTACACAGGGCAGTGAGCTGTAAGCACCTGCAGTGCAGAGGACAGTGAGCTGTAAACACCTGCAGTGCAGAGGACAGTGAGCTGTAAACACCTGCAGTGCAGAGGACAGTGAGCTGTAAGCACCTGCAGTGTACACAGGGCAGTGAGCTGTAAGCACCTGCAGTGTACACAGGGCAGTGAGCTGTAAGCACCTGCAGTGTACACAGGGCAGTGAGCTGTAAGCACCTGCAGTGTACACAGGACAGTGAGCTGTAAGCACCTGCAGTGTACACAGGGCAGTGAGCTGTAAGCACCTGCAGTGCACAGAGGACAATCTCAGATCAGTAGTCTTAGGTTCTACCCTAAGAAAGGAGAGAACGAACAGACTGAACCCAAGTTAGGAAAGGGAAATAACGAAGCTTTACAGCAGAAGTAAATGCTCTAGAGAAAACACACCAGCAAACCACTGGTTCTTTGAAAACACCAGCAGACTGCCAGGCTTCTGCTAGACTGACAGAGACAGATCTTCCACTGCTGAAATCAGGAACGCATACCTGATGTTAGGCTGGCTAGGAGGGTGCTTCCTTCTTCCTCCACTGCTCCATGTGTGTCCCTCTTGAACTGCATGCTTGGTCTTCAGTCAAGGGTAGACGAGCCCAGAGTTCCCTGTTAGCACCTCCCGCCAAGCTCTCAGGAGCATAAGCCTGGGATACTGGTGTTTGGAAGCTTAGGCAGGAAGATTGCCCCAAGTTTGAAGCCAGCCTGGAATACACAGAAGAGCCTACCTCAAGAATTAATTAATTAACTAACTAATTAATTAATTAATAGAACAAATGCTCTGAGAAACTGTACACTACAAAACTAAATCACCTGTATGAAATACACAAATCCCCGGACACACAAATTGCACTACAGAGTAAGCCTATAACAAAAAAATTAAGTAAATAAAAACTTGCCATAAAAGCCAGAGCAGCATCATTGCTTTAACAGTGAATCTTACCAAGTGCTTCAAGAAGAACTAGCAGCTCTGCTTCTTAGACTCTTCCAAAATAGGGTGAGAGAACCACTGTTCTCCTTGTTCCTGTGAAGTCAGTGCTACTCTGATACCTGAGTCCAAAGACTTGGCAAGAAAGAAAACTAGGGCTAGCAAGGTGCCTTGGTGGGGAAAGGTGCTTGCTGCCACGGCTGAGTGGACTTTGATCCTTTGGACCCACATATTGAAAAGAGAGCTAACTCTCAAGTTGCTCTCTGATCTTCATATGTGTGTGTGCTGTGGCACATTTGTATCCACCCATACACACAAATAAATAAATAGAAACACTGAAGATCAATGTCCCTTATCTATACAAAAACCTTCGTGAAAACACCAGTAGGATTTTACACCCTGAATTCAGCAATAGTTAGAGGGAATCATGTAACTGACCTGGTTAGCTCTGTTGCCAACTTAACAGCATAGGGAGATCCTGTCCCAAAAATAAATAGATCGAGCCGGGCGGTGGTGGCCCACGCCTTTAATCCCAGCACTCGGGAGGCAGAGCCAGGCAGATTTCTGTGCGTTTGAGGCCAGCCTGGGCTACAAAGCAAGTTCCTGGAAAGGCGCAAAGCTACACAGAGAAACCCTGTCTCGAAAAACCAAAAAATAAAATAAAATTAAATAAATAAATAGATCGATGGATGGATGGATGGGTGGACGAGTGGATGAGTGGATGGGTGGGTGCTCTGAAAAATTATGCTACCAAACTATATGAAATACTCAAGTTTGAGATGGAGAGGGAACCTTAGTTGAAGAGTTGCCTCCATCAGAAAGCCTGTAGGCATGCATGTCTGGAGCATTTGCTGATCTGATTGATGTAGGAGCACGTCACTGTGGATGGTATAGCTGAATGTGAACCCAGAGCAAGCCAGTAAGCAGCACCCTCCATAGTTTCTGCTTCAAGCTTCTGCCTTGAGTTCCTGCCTTGGCTTCCCTCCATAATGGCTGAAAAATGTAAGCTGAAATAAACCCTTTCCTCCCCAGCTTGCTTTCGGTCAGTGTTTTATCACAGCAGTAAAAATCAAAATGGGACAATATCATAACTAAGTGAGGTTTATCCCAGGAATGCAAGGTTGGTCTGACATGTGAAAATCAATTATATACCATTTTCATTCAGTAAGGGACAAAAACACATAATTCTACCTCAGTAGGCCTTAGCCTCCCAAGTGCCAGGATTACAGGGGCATGCCACTGTGCCCAGCTGTGTATTTTAATTTATGTCAAGGGACATGTTTCAAGACCTTCTCTGGGGTTTGGGATGGGTATACTTATGCTACTTTCTTATTACAAAGAATAGGAAGTAACAGGAGGTAAGATACCCATAGATCTTGAGATACCCATAGATCTTGAATATGATTATGTCTTATGTAATGTCAAAGTTGTGGATTTTCAGCCTTATTGAGATATGACTTAAAATAGAACTTAAGTACATTTATGGGATACAGTATGATGCCTGATACATACAGTCATTCTGAAGCAGTTGGCCCAATCAAGCTACTATACCCATCACCTCCCATAGCTACTCGTGTGTGTGTGTGTGTGTGTGTGTGTGTGTGTGTGTGTATGTGTGTGTGTGTGTGTGTGTGTTCCTGTCCTGTAAGAACCCTTGAGATCTCCTCTTGGCAATATGAAGTATAGAACTCTTTGATAATAGCTTGGTAGCCATACTACATAATAGGTCTTCAGACTTACTTATTTTACAGTGGTAAATTTGTACCCTTTAATCCATGCCTCCCCTCCTTCCCCCACTGCCCATCCTGTAACTCCACCCTTACTGTCTGCTGCTCTGAGCTCTGCTGTCTTAGATTTCGTGTAGAGGTGAGGTCATGCAATATTTGTCTGCCTCTATCCAGTCTGCTTCACTTGGCAGTGTCTCCAGGTCAACTGCTCTTATCACCGTGGTTAAGTTTCCCTTTCTTGAAGACTAAATAAAGTTCCTCTCTCCCCTCTCCTCTCCTCCCTCTACAAAGTGGCATTAGTTGTTTCTGTATCTGGCTGTTGTGGACAATGCTGGAGTGCAGGTAAAGAACATTTTCCTCTGGATGCGTACCTAGGAGTGGTGTTGCTGGGTGGTGTGGGGATTCTGTTCCTTATTCACCAAGGAGCTTCCACTTGTCCATGATGACTACACTTTACATTCCCATGATGTCCCAGAGTTCCTTTCTCCATATTCTTAGTAACAATTAGATTCTGGTATTTTGGTACTAGCCATCCCTGGCAGATTCAAGGTGGTATGGCACTGTAGGTTAGTTGGTTTGTTTTGCTTTCAAGATAGCATCTCTGTATATCTCAGGTTGTCCTGGAACCCACTAATTAGCCCAGGCTAGCTTCAAATTCATGATCTTCCTGCATCGGCCTCCAGAATGATGGCATTATAGCCTGTGCCACCATACTGGACTCATTGTGGTTTCAATTGTTTTTTAATCACACTTTTTAAAATGGGATTGCATCATCCCATTGGTTCAAGAGTTCATTTTCATGGCTTAGGGATTAGCTCAATGGTGGAATGCATCAAGCCTGAGGTACTGGGTTTTGGTCCTCAGTGCCAGCGCACACACACACACACACACACACACACACACACACACACCCTAAAAAAAATTTTTGAGTTAGTTTCACATACCTTTAAATCCTCTTTTATGTTACTCGGAAACCCACCCCAGCAATCAGGACCATGCAACTACTCTGAGCTGTGAGCTATTGGGTGACTTGGCTCTCTGCCCCTCGCCCCCAGTATCTGGGTGCAAGATCTCCATGGATTGTTTTTTACAATCTTGACTGTTGGTGCTGGAGAGATGATTCTATGGTTAAGGATGCTAATGCTCTTGCAGAGGATCCAGCTTAGTTCCCAGCACCCAGATCAGATGGCTCAAAAACCACCTACAACTCCCCTTGTAGGCGATCCAATTGCCCTGGCCCCACAGATATATATGTACATACATGGTATGAATAAACCCATGCAGATACACAGATACACATAAATTAAAATAATAAATATTTTTATTTTAAAAAACATTGACTCTCCCTTATCATTCCTTATCCCTGTCAACCCAGACACCAGGGTCATTCATCCTCAGCTGTGTAGTGATTTCAGGGCCATTTATCCCCTGGTAGTTGAGCTACAGGGGACTCCATCACAAAAAAGAAAGAAAAAGAGAGAGAGAAAATTCAGTTTTGTTTGTCATCTATAAATGATTTCAGGTCTTTAAGAAATACGATAGTTTGTGGCTGGAATACAGCTCAGTGGTAAAGCCAGAAAGCCTGGTTCTTAAGTTCCTGCTGTCTTTGAGGCAGGAGGGAGAAGAAAGAGGAAGGAAGAAAAGGGGAAAGAAAGTTCTCTGCAGACTGGGTCATTCCTGAGCTAAGGGTAACTAAGGAGGTTCTGGGCTGTGAGAGGAAAGGAATGTTAGGGGGGAGGTTGGTGAGAGTGACCACCTCACAGTACCCTCCGAATTCCAGAAGTGCAGAAAGTGGTATTAACTGACTGCAGGAGAAACAGCATCCTGTTGGGTTTTTTTTTTTCTGGGTTTTGAAGCTAGCAAGAAGGGAAAAGAAGAGCTTCTGCCTCCCCTGCACATGTTCAAAAGGAAAGCAGATCCCTGGCCCGGGCCCTAGCCCAGCCCGCCCTGTGTCAGGACCACCCCTCTCTGGCAAATGGGAAGCTGTCAGATGAGGGTTAGCTCTGGGGTTTGCAGCTTGCATGGGCTGGTGGTAGAGGCCTCAGAAACTGGGGGAGCCAGTGCCCCTGGATGCACACAATGGTCCTGTCCTCCAGCCCTGTATTAACTAGGCCTGTCTCACAATGATGGGAATATGTATCGTTGGAAACCTGAAACCCAATATTCCTCTTTTATGTGTGGCAGTCTTTAGAGACCTAAAACCTCCTTTGAAACGTCCAGTGTGTTTAAATTAATGCAGTTTGGCTGGTCTGAAGATTGCAAATAGGTTAAGGCTAGATTCTGTAGTAATTACTTTCTTCTATTGACAATAACTGTTTCTTTAGAAATGACATTAACATTCTACAAAAACACAGCAGTAATCCAAAAGTTAATGTTCTGTTCACTTATAATTATATTTAATTCATATTTATGAGTTCATGGGAGGGAGGAATAAGGAAGAAATGAGTTAAAAATGTTACAGGAAAAACAACGTAAAAGAATCTTTTTCTCTCAAAGATGTTCAAGTCACTTGAAGGAAGAAAGGAATAATTTTTAAAACAGTTATATAAAATCATATTTTTCTGACTAATGCTGAAAATTTGTGTTCTTATGAACTCTTAGTGGCACTGAACAAATTCAGCAGGGATTTTTCTCCATATTTTTCTTTTTCACTAACATATTTATCATTGTGATGTTTATTTCAGCAAGTCAGATTCGGGAGGGCGGATCCACATCTTCAGACCAAACAGGATATGTAGCTTTGTGTTATTTCTTTGAATTGTCCACGAAGCCTGATGTATTATTAATGAATTAATTTCGTGGTGGCGGCAGCGGCCTGTGAATAGCGGCGTGTGAATGGGCTGTGGCCCGGTGGGGCCAGTTCTGGCTGCTGCCATCCACCATGTGTTGCACTATTGTGAAGTCTTCCCAGCCGTAGGGTGGTGCGCGCTTAACCCACCACGATGGGACCTTCACACCCTGAACCAAGTTGTTGCCAGGGTCCGTCGCTGTCATGATTCTGCCTGCTGTTAGTCTTCCCTAAACCAGGGGAGATGAGCATGTGAGAAGTGAAATGTCCTCAAAAGAGACCACAAACTGGTCAGCTTGGCGTTGGCCTCTGTTCCAGAATGGAGGCGGCTGTCTTCCTTCCTCCTGGAAATGGAAGCGTCTGGGCTCCTGAGATCCCTGATGTTCTGAGGTCCAGAGTAGCAGATGGCATTATGATTTTCCAAATCCTGGTGAACATTCTAACTGAACTTGTTCATTTCACAGTGTATAGTTTTGTTTCATATCTCTCCTCCCTTTGTTCCTCTCATATTAACTAATTCTAAACTGATGCAATATCTCCTTCCGCCAGATTTAAATTCCCTCCCTGTTAATTATTCTATGGAGCCAAGTGTAGCAGTTTCACTTACAATCCCAAGCTTGCGATTGCAGATTATGGGCCTTTGGGTTTGGTTACAAAATGTAAGCAGATGCCACCCAAGCTCCCTCATCACTGAAGTTCTGGTTTTCCCCTTATCCCTAGCTTGCAGTGCTGGTGGCAAATGGCAGTAATTATTCTAACAGTCGAGTGAACATTCAGGAGGACACTCCGTGTGGCGACTCGGACTCTGGGTTTACAGTGAATTCTCAGAGTCTGACTTGATGGTGTTCTGGCTTGTTGAGTTTTCAGGACACAGACCTGCCAGGTTCTTGTAGTTGAGCCGTGTGTGTATGGATCCGGGTGTCTTTGTGTATCTGAGGGGTCTGCAAAGAGGGATTGGTCCTCAGTTCCAGACCCCATGGAGAGTTATTTTTCTCTCCTGTTTTTGCCCACTCACCATAGTTTGTGATACAGCTTTCCTCTGAAGCAGCTTTGAATCGGCTACAGTCAGAACGTGGTGAAATGCCAGTTGTGTATATTAGCATGATAATGTGGGTCCTGGCTCCAACATGTGTAGCTGGACGTTTCCTGAGGAAAGAAAGCTTGACCTTACCACAGTATGGAATTCAAGCACTATATGGGGACAAGGTAAAACCACAGGTAGGAGCCGCTGAATAATTACCTCTAGACCAGCCTGAGCAAAAGACTTCCCACGAGGGTGAGCTCATTTAATGGTCCCTAAAACTCAATCTTGTGCATGTCAGTGGTCACGCTTGATTATCTGCGGCAGTGTTTTTATGAAACGCGTTGGGAAGCCGCGTGAGGAGAGTGAGGAGAGTAGCGGGTTCTACTTCCGTAATGAAACCCCATCGCTATGAGACAAAGTGTGCTTTCTGCAGCTGTGCCTGCACTGCAGGCAAGGGAGAGGGGTGTGGCTGGGAGTGGAGGCGGGCATGCTGTTCACACGGTACCTCTACATAGTGCCACTCCTGTAGCTTGTGAGCAGCAAAAGACCCAAAATCAAAAGGGAAAAGATGCTCGCTGGCTGGGAAGGGAGCCACCTCAGACACGGTTTAGAAAATGAACCCACTTTCCAGTTCTGTTTTCAAAGAATTTTCTGAAATACTCGGTCTTTGCCATGTTTAGGAAGTCTCTGTGTAAATCTTTTAAATGACAGCAAAATAATGAGACTGACTGATCTGGTTCATAGTGACATTGATGATAAGCATGTTTCTGTTTTCACCATTATATTGAGGAACTTCTAGACTGTATGTGACTGAAAAGCTATCTGTGACATCAGTTTCAATTACCTAAGATGAATTCCTTTAGACCTGTTCTCTTATATGGCCTGGTCTCTTGGCTAACAGCTGGTTCCCTTGACTGAAGGGTTTATGGGCAGGGTAGAGGTTTGGGTAGTGAGAATTCAGGCCTTCAGCCCCTGGTCCCAGGTCCGTCCGAGACAAGTTAAATGAACTGCTAATGTCAAGCCAGACCCAGCAGACAGAACTTCACACCAAAATGCCCACACGTGTCATTTGTCACATCTGGCAACTCCAGGCATGGGGTGACCCAGGGTGGAAAGCGAATCATCCTTCACTCTCTCCACTCAGGCCTGATGTAGAGTGGGGTGGGTAGAGAGGGCTCTGGGCTCCAGCTGAGCCTTCAGAGGTGTCCTCTCTGCCGATGTCTTCGCAAGCCTTGGTAATGCAGAGCCTCGTTCCCGCCCCAGTGCTGGCCTCAAACACTCCCAGGAATGGGCAAGTTCATCTCAGCATGGAATAAAGAATGTACTTCAGATCATGAAGTAGCCATGTCTAAATAAACTCTACATCTGACCGTTGGACCTTGCTGACTGTCGGACAGTGCTGATCTGCTGAGGCATGGCTGGTCTGTAACAGGGTAGCTAACCAGCCAAGAACACACGTGCTCCTCTTTCTACCTTCTCCTCCCTTTCCTGGCAGAGCCGTGACAGCAAAACGTGTACAAATAAGAACCTGAAGGACCTTAGAAATAAAACTTTACTAATTTCTCATAATGCTCCATAACACTTTTTTAACCTGTGTGTGCATATGTGAACATGTGTGTCTGTGCATTTATGTACACATGTATGTAGGTGCACACACCTGTGTGAGCACTGCAGCTGGAAGAGGTCGCTGGGTGTCCTGCTCTCATTTTTTACTGTATTCCCTTGTGACAGGGTCACTCGCTAAACCCAGAGTGACTGATGGCCAGCAGAGCCAGTGATCCTCTTGTCCCAGCACCATTACCGCACATATGTAGGGCTGGGGATGCAACTACATATGACTGACCACATTCTACTTTTTGTGTGGGTTCTTAGGATTTGAACTCAAGACCTCGTACTTGCACGGCAAGCCCTCTTAACCACTGAGCCCTCCACCAAGACCTCAACTACCCACTGCACAGGAAGCTTTTGGTTTATAGATCAGCTTTTTATCTATACACATATTTAACAAAAAGGGGATTCTAATTTTCTTCTCTTTAGCTGTTGGATTTTTATTTGTTAAAGATGGGCTCTGTATATTCCAGGTTGGTCTGGAACTTCCTAGGTAGCCAAAGATAGCCTTGAACTTCTGATCCTCCTGCTCCCACCTTCCAAGTGCTGGGCTTGCAAGCATGTACCACCACACCCAGTTTTTTGTGATGCTGTGGATGTAACCCAGGGCTTAAAACATCCTAGGCCAACACTGTAGCATCTGGACTACATCCCCGGCCCCAGATTTTCCTTTTTAAACCAACTAGGTTTCCTCCCCAGATTGTCCAGTGAATTCTGCCAGTCATCGACACAGAGGTGGCAACCATAAGGAATGAACAGTGAGGATCTAAAACCAATTTGGGATCTGACAGCAAAATGCTATTGTGCCTGACCTGAAGCCACTGGAATTACAAATAACCTTTGACCCAGCCCCATGAGTAGAAATGGCGTGATCTCAGAGAGCTGTGATAATTAGTGTGAGCCAAACACCAGTTCTGTTTGGGCCAAGCCACAGGAGCATCAGACTTGAATTAAAAAACTTACCCTTAAATGTGGAACATGATTCAGTGTTAGCTCCATTTGATTCTCTAATGTTAACTACTTATTGTCTTGGTACTGTAGCAATAATATATCTCAAAGCAGGCCGACATGGTGATACATACCTTTAGTTCAAGGCCAGCCTATTCTATATAAAGAGTTCCAGGACAGGGCTCTGTGGAGAGACCCTGTCTCAAAATAAATAGGTAAAATAAAATAAACTTAGAAAGCTTACTCTGTTGTGTATGTGTGTGAGGAGGAGGGGTACAGGCACATGTGTGTGAGGTGTGCACACGTGACTCAAAGCCAGAGGGTCTGTCTGGAAAGGAGTCCTTCAGTACTCTCTCCTCCTTATCCCTTTGAGGCAGAGTCTCTCACTGAGCCTAGCACTCCACAGTTTTCGGCTAGGCTGACAGCAGTCAGCCCTAATGATCACCCTGTGCATATTCACCAGTGCTTGGGTTGCAGGTATTTGCAGGATGTGCCACGGGTGCTGGGGTCTGAACCTCAGTCCTCATCCCTGTGTGCCACTCACTGAGCCATCCATCTCTCCAGCCCCTCCTCCATCAGAAGACGTTACTGCATTTTATTTAATATTGGCCTGAGAACTCACAAATAAAGTTAATACCACTGCAGTTGTTTAGTTGTTTGGAGGGACATCTGTTTCTGTACAGCTAGAAACGCTGAGGGGCTCACACCCCTGTGCTCTCCGGGTGAGGAAGGCAGTTGAGCAGAGGCCCACGTCTGCCATTCTCTGGCGGTAATGCCAGTCACCCTCGTACCAGACTCTTTGTCTTTGATGTGGTAGGTGCTGGCATGAGAAAACTGTCATATGACTGAGAAAATAGAATTTACCATTTGAGGTGGTACTTCATGCTTATGCCTAGCAGTGTGTGAATGACCCACCACATGGTTGTAAAAGTCCATTGTCAGCTTTAATTCTGCATGAATACAAAACTGAAGTCCTTAAAAATATTTTCTAAACAAAGGCCCTTCAGTCTCTTTCCAGTTGTGACAAAGCAGAAGTCTAAGAATTTGAGCTTCCCGGGAATGTTTTAATAGTCTTTTCTCTTTAGGCATTCTCAATATAGTTTTAGATTCACATGCAGTTAGAGACAGTAGACATACCTACCTCCTCACTTATAATTCTCATAGGACTAACACAGTATGGCAACCAGGAAGCCAGCATGGGCGCAGATCTGGGTGCTGGCTTTATTCACATTTTACACTGTAACGTGGCTAATGGTGGGGTTGGGGGCTTTAGAGATAAACATTAAATGGCACAGATCCTTTCAAAGGTTTATTTTTATTTTTTAAATTATATGCATGTGTGCATGTCTGCATAGACATATATGTATATGAGTGCAAGTGCCCATGGAGACAGAAGAGGGGGTCGGGTCCCCTGGAACTGGGGTTACAGTGCTAGGAACCAAACCTCTAGAAAAGCATCCCCATGCTCTTACACATAGAGCCATCTTTCCAGTCTCACAGAGATCATTTTAAAGCCAAGAAACATGGTTTTCAAAGAGGATATTCTTTTACAAAAGTGACCTCTCTTTTAAGTCAGTTGTTTCAAAAGCATTTTCTCATTTTTGCTTTCTGTATCTGGAGTACCCACCTTCCAGCCCTTGTAGTCACAAGTGTGCTCATTGTGACTTACACTGTGTGTGAGCTGGCAGCAGCCTCTTCCTCTTCCACCTCAGTGAGTGTGCAGGTACATACACACACACACACACACACACACACACACACACACACACACACACACACAGAGAGAGAGAGAGAGAGAGAGAGAGAGAGAGAGAGCACTTTTCTGCTGCTTGTCTTTTTTTATGCCTGAGTACCTTGCTGACAAGTGCTAATAACAGAATGCCCAGAGAGAGAGTCCAGTTGAAGTTGGCACACATTAAACATTCCGGACTTGTCCCTTTGCTCAGAGATTGTGCATAATTAATAATTAAACAGTTTCGGTTGTAATGGGTTGACCTCGCTGAACTGTTCATTACTCACAAGGCAAAGGCATCATTCAAACTTTTTCCCAGTGTCCTTCGCTGTTCTCTGGTGTGCGGCCTGCCTGTGTTCAGTTGTTTAGCAGAAGGAACTTACCAGACAGTTATGAAACCTCTGAGACTGGCAGACTGTCCCTCTGCATGCCCAGAACTGCTTCGTAGCGGCTCCTGTCATACAGCGGCTGCCTGCTCGGTGGCAGGATCCAGCTTGTGTTCCTTAGCAGGATTCTAAAGTTGTTTGGGGGTTCAAAGCTCAGATTAAAGCTTTTGGCTAAGGTTGTGCCTACTCTTGCGGTCCAGACTTCCATGCTTAGATGCTTACAGAAAACTTGTAAACAAGAAAGTCCTTATGGTGGCATCCGGTACCCATTTGTATTACCCATCCCCCCGGTTTCTACCAACATTTCTGAGGTAGTAGTGTACCAGCTTCTTCAGCCAACATGTGTGTTTCCAATGCAATTCTCCATCTTGCCTGAAGCCCAGTTCACAAGAGGATGTTTTTCATATGTAGCATCTCCTTTACTGGAGTCTCTGAATCCCTCCGAATGGATCTCATTCCCCTCCAAACCACCCTCCATGATAGGATTCTTTCCCTTCTGGTGCACCATAGAGAAGCCAGAACCCAAGTGTGTACCTGACCCCCTCCTTCCCTAAAATTGGAACAAAATAACAAAATAAGCAGATTCCTGAAGGTCTTTCTCATCCTGCGCTATACTAACTTCTAATATTATTTTCTGTAAAAAAGAAAAAAGGAATGGCCAGGCAATGTTGGTGCACATCTTTAATCTCAGCGTCAGGAGTCAGAGGTAGGCAGATCTCTGAGTTCAAGGCCAGCCTGGTCTACAGAGTGAGTTCCAGGATGGCCAGAGCTGCACAGTGAAACCCTGTCTAAAACGAAGAAGAAAGGAAAAAAAGGAGCGTGAAAAGGTCTCTGCTGCAGCAGCATGAATGTTCTCTTAGTGTGGTAGCATGCTTTTGTGGACCCCCAAGCTCTCGGGGAGCCACCTTTGCCTCTGCGGGTGTGGTTCCCTCCGCTCACCTTCCAGCCAGCCCTCTGCTTCTCAGAACAGCCTTCCTTGAGGCAGAGAAGAGACTCGGATCTTAAAATGAAGAAGGAATATGTGGCAGCATACACATGAGATGAGACTGTCCCCCACACGCCTCCGATGAGTGATTTCTTCCAGGCCCCTCTGAGATGAGTCTGTGGCTCTCCAAATTCAACATGGGCTGCTGTTTTCAGAAGTAAAATAAATTATTCACGGCTACCACCCAGTGTTCCATAGTTTTATAATATGAGGGACGTAACAAGCTATAATATTAGGTCTTCAATAAAATTTAATGTCTGTACAAGGTGCTGCATGTCTCATTTCCCTTCTGCTGTGTGAAAGTGACACCTTTATCAAGCTGCCCAGTCTCACAGTTGGCTTGGCATTCCACGTTGAAGCAAAGGCTACATTAGGGTCATGTTTATACAGGAGCTTTGTAGAAATCCAGCCCAGAAGTTTAACCATCTTGGTAAATATTGAGCCACATTGACATTAAATTTTATTTATAAATTTCCTAAATACTGCCTTTGAAAGCAACTACTCGGCAGTGTTTGGTGGCACATGCCTTTAGTACCAGCACTCAGGAGGCAGAGGCAGGTGGATCTCTGTGAGTTCAGGGCCAACCAGGGCTTCAGATTAAGAACCCTGTCTAGAAAAATAATAAATAAGTAAATAAATAAACCAATAAAGCAACTGCCACTCAGATAGTTGGAGTACTGTGCATACATCCAAGAAAGAAAGGTCCACGCAGGGTAAGTAGAGGATTTCTTCTTGGATCAGAGTTATAAAGTTTTTTGCATTTTTGACTTTAAACTACCTTCTCAATCATGGTTGTTGAAGACACACGTGTCATTTCTGGGTTTTCTTTGTCTTTTTTCTGAGACAGGGTCTCACTATGTAGCCTTGGCTGTCTGGGAGATCACTGTGTAGACAAACTTGGCCTTAAACTAAAGAGATCCATTTGCCTCCTGGGACTGAAAGTGTGTCTAACCACCATGCCCAGCTAAAATGTCATTTCTTGACCCCTCAAGATACACACACACACACACAGAACAGACCAGGTGAAAATTGGTACCTTGTTTAGTTTTTGCTTTTCAAATCACTGGGACGTCTGTGACCACTTTGCTGTAGTGTCATGGAAGCCGGTCTGCTATTGTGGGTCTTGTGGCTTTTGAGTAGCCCCTTCCTCCTGCTCTGTGTATTACCTTGAGTGATGCTTTGAACTTGATGAGCTTTTGTTCACACTCCTTCCCTTTGCTTTCTTTCCTTCTGAAAGGCTTTCTCTACTGATGACAATCTCAAGTTTGAAAGTGCAGCTGTCCCCTCCCTCTCTTGCTTCCACTGGATGAATAAATTCAGAGAGTGCACTTATTATATATATAACAAGATATATCTTGTTCATCTTCTCACACACATACACACACCTTTCTTTCTTTCTTTTTTTTTTTTTGGCTGCCTTGGCCCCCTCAGTTCCTTTTGATTTAATTGTATTTTCCAGCAGTTTCCAAATTGTTTGAATCGAAACAAAGCCTTAATAAGAGTTCTAGTTAATTTTCTGTCTTGTAATTACCGATCTCATTTTTCTGATAATTGGCCACAGCAATTATATGTATATTTACTAATCACGTAGGAGGCTGTGTGGTTGTGTCTCTCTGCCATTGATAATGACACACATAGTGCAGAGGTGCTTTTATCTTCTTCTCCTTTCCACTACATCAAAGCTATTTCCTCTCGTTCTCCATAATGAATACATGCATGCATTTGACACAGTTGTGTGCTAGAGAAATTGTTTGGCTCCCACCAAATGCTGCATGCTCTGAGTTCCTAGCCTGCAGCGCTGGAAGGTTGTATGTAATGATATATTGCTCATCCAAATGGCCAAAGCACTCCAAAGCACAGTGAGATTAAAATAAGTCATTCCTTTGTTAATTTAAATAGGTGCATGTATCATACTTTGCGGGGCACTTTGTGTAGGGATGTCAGGGAGGGGAAAAGACGCCGAAAGGTATTTTTAATAGCAAATGAGAATAGATGAGAATGGAGTCATTTGCAGCTGCCTACTTTATGTGGCTCTCTTGTTCCAACTGTAGGCCTAATGAGATGACTGTTGAAGTACTCTGCAGTGTAATTTCATTACATCCTGAGCTGCCACGCCATAAACACAGCGGCGCTCTCTGTCACTCGTGGAAAACCTCCTAAATTCTTAAAGCCTTCCTCTGCGAACAGCAACGGGGTTCTCTCCCCGGGTCACGAAGCCCAGTCATTTGTTGCCCGGTAGTTTTCTGCTCTTTCTGAGCCGCGCCCGCCGCTGCCGCCACTGCTCCTGGTTTTCTCATCTGGTCTGGGAGGTGGCAGTTTCTCATCATGTCCCCAATTCACGGGCTTCCTGACACAATAGTCGGCCCAGGCTGGCAGAAAGGCTGAAATCCCTTCTCAGGAAACAACTCACCCTCCAAAGTGTCTGTCTTTTAAATTAAACACACACACAAAAACACAATATGCAAATATACAGCAAGGGGCAAGCAGTTAAGAGCAGTCAGATACACAAATAAAATGTAAATAACAGGAAGTGTAAATAAATAGCAAATCCAGGAAAAGAAACAAAGGTCAGAACAAGAATAATTTCCCGGCTCCTTGTTAATTACAAGACCATTTGTGTGTTACTTAAATAATCATTAATTTCTCATTTACACTTTCCCTACCTTCCTTCCTACCCTGTGGCTATCATTGTCCTTTTTTCACCTCCCCCATCTCTGCTCTGTGCTTCTCACCAGTGTAAAATGTGTGGGGCTCGAAATTTGGCATCTTTACTTCCCTGTGTGGAGGAGGGTTCAGCCAGTCCTTTTAATTGGATGAGGCCTTCCGCCATCCCAGCCCCTCTCCGAGGCCTGGGTGGAGGGTGGAAGGGGAAGAAAGGGGGAAAAAAACTGTTGTGGCGACTTTGGGTGACTTGTTTCCTCCCTCCCTCCCAGGATTCACCAGTCCTTCCGCTTGGCGAGTTCTCGGAGCCGTTTGTACATTTCATCACTCAGTGGTGAGTCCCCGTTTGCACACCCGTCATGCCCTCAATGTAAATGATACATGCCATTAACTCCGAGTCTCTCTGAGACCTTGTGACTCTCCCTGCTTCCTTTTGGAGATGGGAGGGGCTTCTGGGCCTTGGGCAGCTGGGGCAACAAAGCCAAGAAATTGTTTAAATTATGTAAATGTTATTTACACAAAGGGTTGTGGTGAATTTCAGAGCCCCTCCCTTCCCCAACTTAGTAAACTACTAAGAAGGGGATTCCTCCAACACAGGCACCCACCGTTGCCGTCCTCTGAATTTTCTTCCCAAAATATACATCATTTTATCACCCCATTGATGGACCTATGAAGCTTTTCTCATTGTAACCTTGTTAGCCATAAAACTGCCTGTTCCTTAGCCAAAGCAGCCGTTTATTAATTCACCTGATTCTCAGTAAATACCTTGTCCTCAGGTCTATTTTAAACACAATCCTAGGGTCACGCCTCACTGAAGTTTGATGTTAAAGATCACAGAGACCTTTGTTGAGCCCACTCCAACCCTCCAGGGACTGAGAGGAAATCCAGGGTTTTGCGCAGGGGGTCGTTGGAGACTCCCAGCAAGGCCTTATCATTTTACCCTGAAGAAACAGACGGTCTTCAATCCCAGGTTCTTTTTCAGCCCTCTGCATTTTGCCTCCAGCAGGACACATCTTTCTTTTATTAGCCCTTTCTCCATGTCCCCAACCTTGCTGGACTCTCGTGGTGTAGCCTCAGGGGGCCAGTTGCTCCGCTGCCCTCAGGCTCACCCCAGCAGGGGGAATTACCCCAGAGAGAGGACACAGATCAGGGACACTGGAACGGTGACCTCCAGAGCAGGAGGCAGGATATACCAAACATTCTGAAACTCCTCCATAACCCCCTGGCTCCTCCTCTCCCTCCTTCACCCTTCCTGCAGGGTGCACAGGCAGCCCCTGCCAGGAGAAGCCATTGCTCTGGGGCGGTACAAGGTGGTGTGGGCAGCTGCACAGAGTCCTCCCTCAACTAGAATGGCTGTCCCCTCCCCCCCCATGATCCATCTGATGGTTACACAAAAGTGAAACCAAGAAATATTCCTTAATATAAATGTCAAGCTTTATCACCTTTTTGACTGAGTGTGATATGTTACCTCTTAATGAAAATGTCTCATAGGGTTTATATTCCACCAGAAAAAAATGAGGAAGAAAATTTCCCCCAGATCTAAAAATTGTAATTGCTTCTATTTACTTAAAATACTTATGTCATATTCTGTAGCTTTTAGAAACTATTTTTACTCCAAAAATCTTTTGTTTTCAAAGCATGCTATACTTGGGGAAAATGCTTATTAATTAAACACCAGGCTCATGAGCTCTTGAAGCTCATTAGAACTGTGCGTTAGAGCCCTGGTCCAGAAACAGATTGATCTCTTAATTTCCTATACATGCAATTCCTGAAAACACTCAGAAGTACATCATGTCCCACTATATGCAGAAATTGGGAAACAAACTGCAGTTCTGGGCTGCTTGGAGCCCTGGCATTGGGCATCACAGAGAGAGGTTGGATTTCTGACTTCTGTGTGGTCTCTGTGTGGTCTGAAACCAGCCTGGAGGTGGAGTGAGCCGGGCACCCAGGAAGAACAGTGTATGAAGCTTTATCACCCTCCCATCCAAAACATTAATTGGCTGTTATATAAAAGTTTTCTGGAGACTGGAAGGGTAACCTGTGTTAAAGTCTCCACAGATGTCAGCTGAAACAGAAGGGATCCTGGGTAATAGCCTTGTTTTCCCAAGAGATACAGCTACTTTGGAATGTCAGATTAGGACTGTTACCAACTCCACTGGCGAGACAGCTTGAATCACTTGCTAATGGATGCAGCATTTGAGAGGTGCATATGGTTATTTATAGAGAAGGCAAATGTCCTCGATGTCATTAATGGTTCATAGCTATGGTTCTTGTTTACCAAATGATCATTAGATCTCTCTATTTAAAAAAAAAAAAAGTGTTATCAGAAAATTCACAGTCTCTTTCCTGACTTCATCTCACAAATGCTCTGAGTATAGAACAAACATGGCCACAGGTAGGCAGATGCCCACCATCACCTCTGTACCATTTGGTCCTTCATCACATAGCTAAGTACATGCAGCTGCTACTAATTGGAGCTACTGGAGGGCAGACAGGAAAGAGTTTGCATGAACAATGTGATTCTTTAAGGGGCTTAACTAAACTTAACTGTCTCACAACTGTGAAATGAATTAGCACCTTGCATCTTAGCTGGAGTAAATGCAAGTCAAGAAGATGTGTAAGGAGCCATCTGTGGTCTTGTGGCATCATCTGTACTTCTGACATTTGTTTACAGCTCAGCATTGAGCACCAGAACCACAGTGTTTTCTCATGTGACCTGACTGTCGCCATCCTTCTTACCCCAGTGGCCAAAATAGAACTATATTGTTCCTGGAATTTAAGATTGAAATAAGTTGGCAACTGAGTCAGACTATCGATGCTCTTTCCACAGTGATTTCAAAAATAGAATTACAGGACTAGAGGGATGGCTCAGTGATTAAGAGCAATTGTTGCTCTTGCCGAGGACCTGAGTTCAGTTCCCAGCACCCGCAGGGTGGTTCTCAACCACCTATAACTCCAATCCCAGGGGATCTGACACCTCTTCTGACCTCTGTGGGCTCCAGGCATGCATATGCTACACATATATACATGCAGGCAAACACACACATAAAATAAATAAATCTTTTAAAAATAGAATTACAATAACTTATCTTTATTTCAACAGTAACTTTAATAAAAGAATTCTGATTCACAGTGTCCCCAGAAGTCTGACTCGAGACCAGCATAAGATCAGGAATGTGTGTTAGTACTTTGGACAAGCATTGAGCTGGTGGATTTTGCTCTTGGTTTTCTGTCGGCTTAGTGGCCGTACCAGAATCCACTGATATTTTAACTACTGTCTGCACCCTTTGGCCTGCCAGCACTGACTCAGCTCAGCCACGGCCACCAAATGTAGGTTTTAACTAAGTTTCTATCATTCTATTTACCAATAAAGACTCAGGACTTAGATATTGGGGTGAAAACCTGCTAGATCTGAGAAGCAACCAGCTGACCTTCCTTTCTGGCCAGAGATCCAGCAAGAGAAGTATCTCTCCACTCTCCCAAACCGAAAAGACCACTGAATCTCTAAGTCCCTCCCTACTCCTTTCTTGTGTCTCTGTCCATCTTCCCGGCTCCTCTGACTTCTCTGTGGCTAATTCCTGTCAACTAGTCTGGCTCCACCCCCTGGTCCAAGGAGCACTTTATTAACGTAGTTTTGGAGTTTCATAGTGTGATCAAATATCCAGCAGCATTTTGCAAACATCCAAATTCCATCAGAAACAGGGATGGAAATTAACAGCAAAAAAAATTATAAATATAAATGAGGGTCTTTTGTCTTCCTACTGCAGCATGAGGAAACAGCCCAAAGAAAGACCGGCCCCCGAGGAACTGATGGTGAGTGAAATCTTCTTGGGGGTCTTAGAGTTCCCCAGGTCAGTGTTTATGTTCAGCATTACAACAGAGCCTGGCACAAGGGCTGGAGATGTGGTTCACTTGGTAGAGCACTTGCCCAGCATGCTCCGAGCACTAGAATCCATTGACAGCACCTGATAACCTAGCAGGGTGGCACACAACTGTGGTTGTGGCATTTGAGAGGTAGAAGCAAGAGGATCAGAAGAAACTGAAGGACTAACCTTGGCTCTAAGTGAGGCTAGCCTGTGATACATAAATCTGCCCCAACCCCAGCCTCCTTAAAACCAGGACATTTAAACAATCCACAGGCTAGAAAGTCAACATTATTTACTTTATTAGGTAGGGTTTTTCTTATTTTCTTTCCATGCTGGAGACTGAACCTAGGGTCTCCTGCATACCAAGCAAGCACTTGCCTACTGACCCATATTCCCAGCCCTAGGTAGGTATTTCTGAAGCTCAGACCCTTGAACTTAAGTTTCACTTTTGAAAACCCCACCATTTTGAAGCTTCATTCAAGGGTCACAACTTAGTGCGTTGGCTGTTACTCCTTTCAGAAGTTCCAGGGCTGGTGAGAGCAAGTTTGTAATGCGTGGTGCAGGCCTCCGCGGAATTGTGACTGTAGTGTAGGGTCCTCTTGATCCCCGTGGAATGAAATGAGATCAATTCACTGTGAATCTTTGGTCTTTCCTCAGAAACAAACACTGTGAGGTGGCTGGTGCTGTGTTCCCAGCTCCAAGGCAAGCTTGCTTTGATTGCAAAGGACAGTTTTTATTCAGGCAGGGAAAGGAACAGAGATGGTCCCTTTCAATTCCTAAATGGCCCTTCACTTCCTACCGACCGTTGATGGGTGTGAGCTGGGTGGAGGGTTGGTAACAGTGGGTACGGTCAGCTCTGCCTGGCACTTGGGATGCCTCTGTCTACAGGTGACTGCGGTCAGCCAACCTCAGCCTTTTGAAACAAGGTGCATTTTACTCTTTTGGCTCAGAGGGTTTGTCTTTTGGATCTTGTTCTAAGCACCCAACTTCTGTGTACTACAGTCCATCTTCACATAAGCATGTCCCTTTGATGTCACTAGCAGGTACATTTCTCTTTCATGTCACACTGGACTAGGTCTCACTTTTCTTAAAAGCGTCAAATTAAAAGTTCATCCCCAAAACCTTTGCAATTTCTAACTATGGATCTTGTGTCCAGACCGAAGGTAGCATTGGGGGTTTTGTTTGGTTTGCTAGTTACGTGGTTTGGGGGTTTTATTGTTTGTTTGTTTGGTCTCTAATGGTTTGGAAGATCTTGCAGTTAGTCACATTTGAGGAAGTCTGGAGCAGGTTCAAGAAATGGAGACCCATTTACCTGGTCATTATTGTGCTATGGCTGGATAACTCAGCTATTACACAAAGAAAGGGGGTTTCATAAAGCAGATACCTGTGGGCAAGTGAATGTTCGATGCTGCGGTGAGCTGGCCACTTAGAAATAAAACATCTGCAGATCATGTGTGCACCCATAAGTGCATGTGGATGTATGTTGAGTAAGGAAGACCCCCCTGAGGAAGAGGATACAAGTCATAGAAATAAGACTAAAGGGTGGGCATTTAGCTTTTTAACCCTTTATGTATGTGTTCCATCTTTTTAATTAACAAATATATATTTTTTTAAAAAAATAATAAAGAAAAACATAGTCACAGGCAACACCTTCCTGTACTTAAATTTCTCTTAACAGTACTCATTATTAAGATTTGGGCGGAATTTATCCCCAGAGGTCTGGCAGAAGTGAAGCAAAGCCTTGTTTGGTAGAACTTGGTGAAGAGGGAACAAACAGATGGCTGCAGTCAGTGGTCAAGGTGATGGAGACCTGCCTGAGTCACATCCCAGAGATCCCAACCTAAGGAACCATTTCTTTACTCCCTGTAACATATTAAGGACTTTAATTTTCTCTTTACCCTCTCTGCATGCAATCTATTTGATGTTTCTCCCATCTGAAGGCAAGGGCCTCCTCTGAAATATAAGAACTATAGCCCATTTGTCACTGTAGGTGAAGGCCTGTGCCTTCTGAAAGAAAAAAAAAGAGCAATTTATCTCCCCCAAGTACAATAACCCCAGCCAGCAGGGTGCCAAAGAGGACTGTACTTGGACTGTGTCAGTGGCAGGGGCCCACATAATTATCAGAATTTCCCTGTGGGTCAGCATCTTCCGAATCATAGGAAGAAAATCAAAGATGAGGTACTTGAAAAGATGGTAATTATTGATTCCCCGTTTGGAAGCTCTTACGTGAACTCCAGGTGTGGCTATGACTGGCAACACAGCATGGCCCTGCCTAAATAAATCTAAATGCAGGATGGGTGGTCCAGATCACCCTGGACCCAGGACCTGACCATGCACATAGCAGAGTTCAGGCTTATAGACCTAAGTGCCTATTATCAAGCTTTAAAAATCATTGTCCATGTCATTCTAAGATTAAACATGAAACTTAAGTTTAAACTATTTTTTTAAGACCATGCTGGCCTCGAACTCACAGATATCTGCTTGTCTTTGCCTCCTATGTGTTGGGATTAAAGGTGTGTGTGCCGCCGCCGCCGCTGCCGCCGCCGCCGCCACCACCACCACCACCACCACCCAACACGATGTTAAATTCTTAAGGCCATTAAAATATCAGGTTCAGAATACATTTCAGGGTAGAGCTGCTAAACTCTATTCTCTGTTGTTCTTCAGATCAGATAGCTATATGCTGTAAATGGAAGTCTTATGATGCTAGTCCAAGGAACTTTTAGAATGCTTGCATGTTAGGGACCAAAGTCCACATACTGAGCACAGTTTTCTGGTGGACAGACCTTAAACTGCATGCAGAATGCACTCAAACTGGTCATGTTGCTTCATACCTGTCACTAGTACTCAGGAGATGGCTCAGCACTTAAGAGCATGCACTGCTCTTTCAGAGGACCTAGGTAGGCCTAACATCAGGCAAGTCACAGCTGCCTGTGCCTCCAGGGATGGGATCCAACACCTGCTAGCCTTTGTAGGCACCTGCACATATGTGGTGCATATAAACACACAGTGATATACAGAGAGAGACAGAGAGAGAGGTGGAGAGATGGCTCTGTGGTTAAGAATGCACTGGCTGCTCTTCCAGAGGACCCAGGCTCAATTCCCAGCACCCACATGATGGCCCACAACCATCTGTAACTCTGGTTCTAGGGGATCCAATGCCCTTTTCTGACATTGAGGGCACCAGGCATGCAAGTAATACACAGCCATACACTCAGGATAAACACCCGTACACTGAATCTTTAAATTTAATAAAATAACTATTATTTTTTGTTTGTTTTTCCAGATAGGTTTCTCTGTGTAGCTTTGCGCCTTTCCTGGAACTCACTTTGTAGACCAGGCTGACCTCGAACTCACAGAGATCCACCTGCCTCTGCCTCTTGAGTGCTGAGATTAAAGGCGTGCGCCACCACTACCGCCCAGCATTTATTTATTTATTTATTTATTTTTTAAAAGCAAGCAGATGCTGAGAAGACTGTGCCATGAGTAAAATGCTCACTCTGTTGTTAGTGTGAGCACTCTGTTGTTAGTGTGAGCACTCTGTCAGTGTGAGCACTCTGTTGTCAGTGTGAGCACTCTGTTGTTAGTGTGAGCACTCTGTCAGTGTGAGCACTCTGTTGTCAGTGTGAGCACTCTGTTGTTAGTGTGAGCACTCTGTTGTCAGTGTGAGCACTCTGTTGTTAGTGTGAGCACTCTGTCAGTGTGAGCACTCTGTTGTTAGTGTGAACACTCTGTTAGTGTGAGCACTCTGTCAGTGTGAGCACTCTGTTGTCAGTGTGAACACTCTGTTGTTAGTGTGAGCACTCTGTCAGTGTGAGCACTCTGTTGTTAGTGTGAGCACTCTGTTGTTAGTGTGAGCACTCTGTTGTTAGTGTGAGCACTCTGTCAGTGTGAGCACTCTGTTGTTAGTGTGAGCACTCTGTTGTTAGTGTGAGCACTCTGTTGTTAGTGTGAGCACTCTGTTGTTAGTGTGAGCACTCTGTTGTTAGTGTGAGCACTCTGTTGTTAGTGTGAGCACTCTGTTGTTAGTGTGAGCACTCTGTTGTTAGTGTGAGCACTCTGTCAGTGTGAGCACTCTGTTGTTAGTGTGAGCACTCTGTTGTTAGTGTGAGCACTCTGTTGTCAGTGTGAGCACTCTGTTGTTAGTGTGAGCACTCTGTTGTTAGTGTGAGCACTCTGTCAGTGTGAGCACTCTGTTGTTAGTGTGAGCACTCTGTTGTCAGTGTGAGCACTCTGTTGTTAGTGTGAGCACTCTGTTGTCAGTGTGAGCACTCTGTTGTCAGTGTGAGCACTCTGTTGTTAGTGTGAGCACTCTGTTGTTAGTGTGAGCACTCTGTTGTTAGTGTGAGCACTCTGTTGTTAGCGTGAGCACTCTGTTGTCAGTGTGAGCACTCTGTTGTTAGTGTGAGCACTCTGTTGTCAGTGTGAGCACTCTGTTGTTAGTGTGAGCACTCTGTTGTCAGTGTGAGCACTCTGTTGTTAGTGTGAGCACTCTGTTGTCAGTGTGAGCACTCTGTTGTTAGTGTGAGTACTCTGTTGTTAGTGTGAGCACTCTGTTGTTAGTGTGAGCACTCTGTTGTTAGTGTGAGCACTCTGTTGTCAGTGTGAGCACTCTGTTGTCAGTGTGAGCACTCTGTTGTTAGTGTGAGCACTCTGTTGTCAGTGTGAGCACTCTGTTGTTAGTGTGAGCACTCTGTTGTTAGTGTGAGCACTCTGTTGTTAGTGTGAGCACTCTGTTGTTAGTGTGAGCACTCTGTTGTCAGTGTGAGCACTCTGTTGTCAGTGTGAGCACTCTGTTGTCAGTGTGAGCACTCTGTTGTTAGTGTGAGCACTCTGTTGTTAGTGTGAGCACTCTGTTGTCAGTGTGAGCACTCTGTCATTGTGAGCACTCTGTTGTCAGTGTGAGCACTCTGTTGTTAGTGTGAGCACTCTGTTGTCAGTGTGAGCACTCTGTTGTTAGTGTGAGCACTCTGTCAGTGTGAGCACTCTGTTGTTAGTGTGAGCACTCTGTTGTTAGTGTGAGCACTCTGTTGTCAGTGTGAGCACTCTGTTGTTAGTGTGAGCACTCTGTTGTTAGTGTGAGCACTCTGTTGTCAGTGTGAGCACTCTGTTGTTAGTGTGAGCACTCTGTTGTTAGTGTGAGCACTCTGTTGTTAGTGTGAGCACTCTGTTGTCAGTGTGAGCACTCTGTTGTTAGTGTGAGCACTCTGTTGTTAGTGTGAGCACTCTGTTGTTAGTGTGAGCACTCTGTTGTTAGTGTGAGCACTCTGTTGTTAGTGTGAGCACTCTGTTGTCAGTGTGAGCACTCTGTCATTGTGAGCACTCTGTTGTCAGTGTGAGTACTCTGTTGTTAGTGTGAGCACTCTGTTGTCAGTGTGAGTACTCTGTTGTTAGTGTGAGCACTCTGTTAGTGTGAGCACTCTGCTAGTGTGAGTATTTGAGTTCAGTTCCCAACAACTTGTGTTTAAAAAAAAAAAGCCGGGTAGCCTGGCATGGTGGTGCACACCTTTGATCCCAGCACTCAGGAGGCAGAGGCAGGGATCTCTGTGAGTTCGAGGCCAGCCTGGTCTACAAAGAGAGCTTCAGGACAGCCAGGGCTCCACAGAGAAACTTTGTCTTGAAAGGCCAAGCAGACGAAGCCGAGTGTCAGGAGATACTGGCCAGCAGCCTAGCTGAAAAGGAGAACTTCAGGTGAGAGACACTGTTGTCTCCAAGGACTAAGATGGGGAGTGACGGAGCGGGACATCTGATGGCCTTCACTGGCACACATACACACCCCACGCAAACACACCATGTACCTATGATTCCGGTGCTGAAAGTGGGCAACGGGAGGCTTCTGGGAGGGGCTCACTGGCAAGCCAGTCTAGCCAATCAGTGGACTCCAGAGCAGGACCCTGCCTCAAAAAATGGACAGTTATAGAGGAGGACATTCCCTGTCAGCCTCTGCCTCCACGGTTAGGCACGCTCACATACACGTGTGCATACAACACACAAACTAGTAATACACTCCAAGTTTTCATCATTAACATCAATATCCCCTTCTGAGATCACAGAGCCTGACAAAGATTCAAATTCAGATATTTAAAGACCACTGTGAGCAGAGTCCTGTGCTTATCCCAGCAGCTCCTTTAAAGGACAGTACACCATACAGGTGGAGTCTCACAGCGGAGAGGACAGGTGCCCAGCTAGCCAGAATGAAGGAGCAGCTTTAAAGGAGCAACAAGAGGTGTGTGAGTCCCAGCAGGATGGTTGGGGGAAGGTGGAGAGGTTAGTGTGTGGAAAGCACCTCCAAAGGATGTGAAAACATTGAACTGTATTCATTTTCAAAGTGTTGTTCCAGGCTCACCAGACAGAACAGGCAAAGCACCCATGTGTGTGCACCCCACACCTTTTCAGAGCAGTGGAACAGAAACCCCTTTGACCTTGGCCTGGTAGAATTCCGAACACAAAGTTGGAGTTCAGGTGGGCAGTGCCCCCAGCTGAGGGGTCACTGGAGAAATCCCTCTAGTGAGTCTGGTGATGAAGCAGAAGGGACTCCAGTGTGAGTCTAAAAACTTAGACTCTGCATCAAAGCAGCCCAGAACCCTGTCTGTGTGGAACTTCTGCTCTTGGATTGAATATCCTGTGCAGCTGCAGGGCAGTCGCTTGTGCTGAGGGCGGTGGGGTTTCTGCAGCCATCGAGAGCCTAATACATGAATCAGGAGTTGGCTTTAAACCCCAGGAAGGAAAGGCAGCCATGGGCCTTCAGCATGCTGATGGGCCAGCTCTCTCTGCTCCTGTAATCTTGATTTCACATGTAAAGAACCACATGATGCTGCTGGGCCCTGTAGCCGTGTTCCGGGAAACCTTGACAAAGAGTTTCCAGGCAGTGGAGACCAAGGAGGAGGAATTAACACCCTTCCCCAGGCTTCAGATGGCCATGGCAGCTTCTGCCAGGCAAAAGGATGGGTGGGACTTGAGAGGGAGGGAAAAACACAGCAGAGGTGGTGGAGAAATTTCCCCATCATGCCACAGGTCAGATCAGAACAGAGGGACACCTTGAGAAGGGAGTTCTAGTCTTATTGTGCTATTCAAATGGTATGTTTAAGAAGCTAGGATGTGGAGCTGGGCGATGGTGGCGCACGCCTTTAATCCCAGCATTTGGGAGGCAGAGGCAGGTGGATCTCTGTGAGTTCGAGGCCAGCCTGGTCTACAGAGTGAGTTCCAGGAAAGGCGCAAAGCTACACAGAGAAACCCTGTCTCGAAAAACAAAACAAAAAACAAAAACAAAAACAGAAGAAGAAGAAGAAGAAGAAGAAGAAGAAGAAGAAGAAGAAGAAGAAGAAGAAGAAGAAGAAGAAGAAGAAGCAGCAGCAGCAGCAGCTAGGATTCGGAATATTGCTGTGTAGACAGTTTGCTTCTGCAAACCACAAAGAATTGCGCCTGAGGCAGTGTCTCCCTTTAGGTTCTGTGGTAATGAAGGCCAGGCTGTGACTTGGCAAGGATCTGAGGCACAGTCCTTGCCTGTACCACCGCAAAGCAATTACCTTCCCCTTCCATGTCTGCATGCTCATCTGCAGGAGATGTGCTGGATCAGAGGGCCTTGACCAGGGAAGGCTGTGAGGAGTCTGAGATTACAGGCAGAATCCTGTGTTCCTGTGCAGATTGGCGTTTTTTTTTCCCCTGAAAAGAGGAATTTATAGTTGTCACCAGTTTTTCAAAGGGACTGTGACCCTCAGTGACTGTTCAGCTCCCAGGCTACCTTCCCATTTTGCTCTTTCCAGATTCCTGTCAAGGCCAGACAAGCAGCTCAGGAGGAGGGAGTCACTCACTGGGAGGGTGTTTGCTCGCTGTGGGGGAGGGAAAGGAAGCGTCCTCCCAGTGGGGACTCCGCCAGGCTCCCACCAGCTGTCAGGCAACCCTTTAACCTCCCAGCCTGTCCCCAATGAGGGTCATCGCTCAGGAGAGGCGGGTGAGGGCCACAGGCACCCACAGTTACAATCTGGGCTCAGTGCGGAAGATCGTTCTATGCATTTAGAGCATTTCCGAGAGCTTCCCATGTCTAAGCTCTAGTTAATGGAATCTATGCATAGTAAGTAATCAGGTCAGAAGAGAGCAGCGTCCCGGTTTGAGATCAATCGCTGGCTAATACTTTATCGAGGCCACTTTATTATCTCATGCTGATCTGAATCCATTCTCCTCCTCCTTTGTAGCACACACTTCGGCTGTGGGAAAAGTACAGATCCCATACATATTAAAAACATATACCCATTCTATCTGTATGTAAATGCGTGAGGCACAGCTGGATATTGCAGAGGAGTTTGATTTACTAATAGTTATTATCTGTTCTCCCCGTTCAGTGGCAGAGAGAATTTCAGAAAAACAAGCTGGCACAGAAATTGTCTTTATGCCATTACTATCCTGCTTCGGTAACTGTTTAAAAACATGGGTTTTCTCTGTAGGCTCTAATAATGCCTGTTGTTTTGTGCATTTCCCTGTGTATCTCTCTGTGCATTCCAGAACAGGGTATCCTGTGTTAGTCTCTTCCCTGGTTTGGTTTTTCTGTTCCTAAGAGCAACCTGGGGCTCAGTTTGCTGTTGGAATGTCACAATTTGCTTAGGAACCGCGTAAATCTTGGGGCTGGCTATACAAGCAGGAGTGGGCCGTAGGGGAGGGCTTCAGCTGTAATCACAACAGGGTTTTGGATGTTTGCTCCTCCACCTCATTCCAGCTGCAAACAGGACGGCCTCGAATTTCTCCATGAAGGCTTTGTGTGTGAGAGGTGGGAATGTTTGGGGGCTAATAAACACCAAACTGCTCCAGAAAAATCTGTTTAAACATTTAATTACTTGCAAAGAGATGTTAACTTGTTTAACTCCTCTAAATTAAATTGTCACTGGCAGCTTTTCTGTTTGCTTGAACCTGGTTGTAATTACATTTTCAAATACTGTGGTTGGTTATTCTCTCAATTAATCAAAGTATATGATAAATCAGACATCTGTATAGTCTCTTCCAAAGAGTGACGGGATGGCGGGTTAGATGTTGGTCCCTCCTGCACTGAGATCCCTTTATGACTTTGGGGTTCACACACATGTCTTTGCTTGCCAGAGACACAGACCTTCTGGCCACTTCAAAAGGCAAAATGCACTTGGCAAAGTAAGATGATTTTTATTCTGCTATCTTAATAATAAGAACATTCATTAACCAGAAAGACTCAAAGGAAAGGGGGTGACATAGGTTTTATGGAGGCAGGGAAAGGAGCTGAAGAAGGGCCAAGACGGGGCTCATCTCTGAAACCAGGAGGTCTTCTGTGGTTGACACAAAGGTGGAAAGTTGCTCAGCTTTCTGGAAGTACAGGCCCCAGCCTGTCCAGCACCACATGCTATTAAAGAGGGGACAGCCGGAAAAGATGCATTCCCATAGCCCCTTGGGTGCTCCAAGACCAGGTACTAGGGGAAACCAGTACTTTTAAAAATACTAAGGGTGGTTAGCAAGCTCTTGTGAATGTGAATGTCATTCACTACATTTGGCTCTTGCCTGTGTCAAGTGCAATATGTTTGCTATTTCCTTCCCCTCCTCCTCTCCCTCCCCCTCCCTTAAGGTCCTCCTCAATCTCAATCCCAGAATTACAGACCTGTACCAACATGCCTGCCGCATACAAACCTGGTTTTAAGATGTTCCCGAGTGTCTGACTCACTTTTGCTTTGGGTTCTATATTTTGCCCATACACTGGTCAGCTGTAGCTCCCAGAATTTACAGGCAGAAGTCCTGACTGGGGCCTTCAAGCACAAAAGTCCTTGCTGGATGGTGGTGGCTCCAAACAGGGTCTAACTGACAACCATGTCATCCTTTCTTTCCTCGGGTTCTAAAGGCCATTAGAGTAATGTTTGTGTTTCCTTATGCATAGGATTCCTCTAGTAAAGCTCATGTTAGCACTTTAACTGCATATAATTATGATGCCGAGTCACTGTCTGGGTGCTTGAGACAGCGCTAAATCAGTCAGCTTTAATTTGAATTTCTGATAGCGTGTTAACACTTCAGCAAGACGGATTATAACCCTAGGAAACGGGCTTTGTTCCTCCTTAGATATGGTCATGATGAAACTTTAAAGAACAAACACATATATGTGCTTATAGGTGTTTATATATACATGTATGTGTACGTGTGTGTACATGTGTGTGTGTGTGTGTGAGTGTGTGATGCATGCATGTGACAAGGAAAAGGTCTAGCCTTAGTCATGGTGATCTGACAGTTCTCATTTCCAGATGAGGATAACCCCCCCATCCTCAAGTCAGATCCCTTTCCCTTGTAATTACATGTATGTGCTTGTTTGTTTGGTGTATGTGCAGGCATCATGGCACACATGTGGATGTCAGAGGACAACTTTCCAGGGATCACTTCTCACCATGTGGACCCCAGGAATTAAACTCGAACGGTCAGGCTTGGCAGCAAGCACCTTAACCACTGAGCCACTTGGCTGGCCTCCAGTCCGATCTGTTATTACAGCTGTGGCTTACCTGTTTGAGACTGCAGCTGTCTGAACACAGGCCTGCAATGTTCGTGTTCTATGAAGCTGTCACCTCCCCAGCACCTCCTTTCAAGGCACAGTGAGGTGTTGCAGTCACAGCCCACGAGGAAAGAGGTTCCCTTAGGTGTGGTAGAAGCGGTTGACCTCCTCTTCCCTCATGTCAGATTCCCTGGGGGCTGAGGGAGCCGCACTCTTAGCCTGCATCCCCCTCATTTGGGTGCACTGAGATGTCTGCAGGTTCTGCCTTTGGGTGTTCAGCCTCAAAGGCAGCCCTGATCCTTCTCCTCCTGCTGCAGCTTTACCTCTGGCAGGATTCACTCCCTACTCTGAGCCAGTCAGTGTGTGCAGAGGCAACCCTCACAGCTCGTCAGAATCATGTGAGAGGTTTAGAGTAAGAAATGTCAGGGTCCTAACTAGACTGAGCACCTCCAACCCTATGGTCAGGGAACAGATATGTTTTGTTTTGTCTTTTACAGCCCTCTGGGTGATTAGAAGGAGCACTTTTTTCCTCTGAGTAGATTGTAAGTCTGCTGAAGGAAGAACATGATCTCATAATTTAGTGCCTATCAATCAGGCTAAATGCTATTGCTCATTCTTTGCATGTACCATGCTCGCTAATCCAGTCAATAAACACTACTCTGACAGGAGCAGCTGAAAACCAACAGGACAAGTCCCCAGAAGAAGCTCACCCAAGGATAGGCGATCCCTGGAAATGATGATACACTCATAGGATAGTACATGGTCTGATTAAAATTTTTTGTTTGACTCCCTGCTGTAAGAGCTCATCCAGGTACACTCAGCTTCCTAGGACGTTACTGTGTTCACAGGATGATATTCAAAGCATTGCACAAAGCAGCAGGACAGGGCCGTCAACAGCAGAGCAAACACTCTTGTCTCAGTCCTGCCCTGGAGGTGGGAACAGCCTGGAATTCAAGGCAGGTGTTGCTCCACACCACTGTCGTTTGACCCCTGGAGAGCTCACTCCAACGGTTAATTCCAAATCAAAAGACCATTCTCAAGCCAAGGCCTAGAGGAGTCCTTCTGGCCAACACCCTCTTCTCCTGATGAGATAATAGCAGGAGAGCCCCAGGTCTCTATGGTCAGCACACCAGCTGCACACCACCCTCATGCATGCCCCAGTGCCCAGGGGAATGGTGGTCAGGGTGCCGAAGCCCAGAAATGGTTAGCTGTTGAAGGTACGAAAGGATCTGAAAGCCAGTCCCTGGAACTTGGCAAATACTGGTGAAGATAGCAAAGTAGTTTTCCCTGTGAGAACACACTGATAAATAGATGCAATTCTTATCAATTATTAATGCGACTAACCAGGAATGTCAGGGGCTGGGGAAAAAAATATGAGAAACCTCCTGTTTACAGTTGTAGCCAGCTGGATTTGTTTAATGGGTTGTTTGCTTTTTAATTTGTAGCAGTTTTGAGCAAGACCTTTGGGGACTGGGATTCTTACGGCTTCGGATACAGTTATGGGGGGGGGGGTGCTAAACCTGTCTGCAGATAATGTGAGGTTCACATGGCCATTTAGAGACTATAGGAAGGCAGTGCAGACATTTGGGCCTTCCGTCCTCTATTTAATTTTCAAGATTCGAATTAAACATCAGGCCCTGGTCTACCGAGAGACATTTGCTGGAGCGTGGACTAGTTTCTCCCCTGTACCCTGCTTTACCACTCTGCTCTCTCTGTATAAATGGTCACCGATTCTGAAGTTGGAGAGTAGGAACCCTTCATTTATTCCAGCAAAGGTTCCCCTGGCACAAATAAAAATGGAATTTTCAAATGTAACCCGATTAACTCTTAATTGTACACCAATACCCTGTGTTTGTCTTGGCTCCCACAGAAGGCTTTCAGTGCGACCTGCAGCTCTGTCTTGAGTTGCGGGGGAGGGGGATTCAATTAATAGCAGGACTTTCTAATTGTGGGATTGGTGTGGAGTTGACAAAAATTTGTATAAATAGGGTACATTTTTCTACTTAAGAGGGCTGTGCTGAGACATTTTTTAATTGGATTTTCATGGTGATTGACAGCATTTGATTATGACAGTAACTTTATTTGGCTGGACTGCTTTAGCCCTTGTTCAGATTTCCCATCAAAGCTCCTTTTCACCGTCTCAATCCCCGGAGGAGCAGCAGTCATTGTGGAGGAGCCTTTTAACACCTTTGTTGTCCGCTCCCTGGTGGTGATTGGGCCCAGCTGGTAGTAGATAGGAAAATGGGCCTTTCACAAAGAGGCTGCGGCTCCCGCCTCTGTGGCTTCAGTAATTTTAAGAGCCCCCCAAACCTGTTGAGGATTAGAAGTAGCTTTAGATGTGAAATGAGTGTTAAGTATTAGTAATCGGGAGATTAGGGCCCCAGGGACCACAAGAGATAAACAACCGCAATTAAGGCAAATCTGCCGATGTAAACAAAATTTAGCAAAAGCAGATGCCCTCGCCATTTTGGGGATTGATTTGAGGGCACCGAGGAATCGATTTTTGTCTTGTTTACACTTGCAGACCCCTGTGATATACTGGAAGGCTAAATATTTCATACCGCCTGATTTTAGTTAATTTTTTTTCCAGTGCCTCACAGTAGGCGCCTCTCTTCTCGCAGTGACCAGGCCTGAGTTTATTCAGCGTTCATAGGGAGCAGCTAATTGTCTATGAAGGGCCCCCGTGTTTAAATGGGCTTGACAGGAATTTAAATTTTGTTTCAATCAACCCCTGTGCTCACAGCCTGCTCCAGCTTCTAATTTTTAAATTAAACATGATTTTTTTTTTTAAGCCACAGCCTTGCCTCTGGAATGATCTCCCTCTAGCTTTCGGAAGGCAGACCGGCAACCCGAGAAGCTGGCAGATGCTGGGAAGGTCTTTCTCCGGAGCAGGGCTGGCCCCTGTCAGGAGGTCTGCAGAGCCTGGGCTGGGATTCTGAAAAGTGGGTTAAGCACCAGGAGGCAAGCATGGTGGCTTTTGGGACCAGCGAGATTATAGCCCCTTGCACTCATGGTACAGGCTGTTCCAGAAGCTCTCTCTGCTGTAGAGAGGCAGAGAGAGAATTTCAGTGGCACTCACCAAGTTTGTGTCCTGAGCCCCAACTCAGTACAGAGTATCCTACCGAGATGGGGAAAGGGGGCACCGTGTGGCCCCTGGGTCCTGCAGCCTAGCAAGAGATGAGGTAAATCAGCTACTCATGATGGAATTAACAGGGACATACACAAGTCCCTTGCCTCAACTGCCCAGTTCTGGCAATCTCTGGGTTCCTGCAGCATTGCCCTGTGCTCTGCCACAGCCCACTCCCCAGTCACATGGTGAATCCTCACTCGCCACCAACATTCAGCCCTTGCTGCCTTCCAGGCCAGTGCCATGAAGAAAGTGGCTTTCTCTAGCATGTTACCGTCCTACGGTAGCTGGGGATAGTCCTAAACCAGGTCACGGTTCCTAGAGGACAGATAAGTCCTATTCATCCTCTTTGGATCTTTAGCATCTAGTCCAGCCTGAAACCAAACCCAGCAAATGGCTGCTGAATTGGAATAATAGGAATTTATTTGATGGGTAAGATGAGTTCTGTGAAGAAAGGGTTTTCCTTGGCCCTGGGTATCTAGGGAGACTTTGTGAATGGAGTGGCCAGTGAGCCAGGCCTCACAGGACAGACAGGGCGGATATTTATGTGCATTCATCACTATCGACACACAAATGTGAAACCCTGCTTGGCTCTAAGAGAAAGTGCCACTCTCTGATATCCACACTGGCCAAAGCTGGTACCTTAGTTTATTTTCTGAGGACCAACTTGATGGATATAAAAGTAATGATTGCACAGAACTTTGTGACTGTGATACGTTCAGAAAGACTTCTGATATGTATGTGGTGACTTAAAAAAGAGTATGTATTTACTGGCATAGGTTTGCAGTCACAGCTGTGTGAGAGGCTGCAGTGGAGTCTGAAACAGCCACTGTGGCTTATGAAAGCAAGATCTGAAAGGGAAGCAGCTGTTACGAGCCAATGACATCTTTTAAGAATGAGAGTTCAAGTTCTCCCACATCATTATCTCGTTTTTACCTTCCCGTGGATACTAAGGCCTAATCTCACTTCCACAGCTGCGATACATAAGGCAGGCTCAGTGAGGTTGGCCAGTGGCTAGGAGTCCCACACAGTGGGGAGCACCAGACTGCACTGCGTCCTGCATCAGAGCTGTGTCTCCTGCCACTGGGAGGACAGCGGGACGTTACAGTGGTTTGAGGATTTCGGCCAAGTGACTATTCTAGAATAACGTATAAACAGTCCACAAAGAAATGCGTGAGACTACTAAAGCGGGTGCCTGCTCAGCTTCTGGAGGCTTTCACAGACCACTGCCGTGGACCTATACCCTTCCACGTCTGAAGGACTCTGAGTGAGGCTGCAAGCAGGTTTGCACATGCTCAAAGCCAGAGCCAGACAGCGCAACCGGAAGAAAATGGAACTACCAGCTGCTTTCACCAAATCTGCTAAGTGGTTATCTAAAGGGAAGCCAAGAGCATTTGAAGGTTTTATTGTTCATTGGTTTTGGCAACCTGTGCCAAAAACTGAGGGCAGAGTTTGCCTGCTAGTTCTCTGGTCACAGCTTCCCCACTCCCCAGATCCCAGCTGCCTGGTTCCCCTGGGGGAGGTTTCCATGACCGGCTGACTTTACTGGGCACATACTATGTGTGGATACAGATTCATGTGCCCAGAGTATTGGGCGGGCGGTAGACGGCGTGGTGTCTTCATTGTTTCCTGAGCCCAGCCACCGAGCAAAGGAGTCAAACCTGAGAGCATTGCTTCAAGCAACTGTGTCAAAACCTCTCTATGGAAGAAGCCACATAAGCCACATATGAGCTTTGGGATGTGGCTTCTAGTCTTGTCCCCTAAAGTGTGGGGGCAAGCAGCTCCAAGCCAGCCACTTGATGCACGGCTGTAGGAGAAGGCAGAGGGCTGTCCCCTGCAGCTGTCCCAGTAAGGCACCAAAGAGTCCTCAGTGGTTTCTGTTAAATAAGTGTTTACAACACAAAAGAAAGAAGACTGTAGAGCTGGGCATGGTGGTGCATGCTTGTGATCCTAGCACTTTTTTTTTTTTTTTTTTTTTTTTTTTTTTGGTTTTTCAAGACAGGGTTTCTCTGTGTAGCTTTGCGCCTTTCCTGGATCTCACTTTGTAGCCCAGGCTGGCCTCGAACTCACAGAGATCCGCCTGCCTCTGCCTCCCAAGTGCTGGGATTAAAGGCGTGCACCACCACCGCCCGGCGATCCTAGCACTTTACATAAAGACTGGAAAGGATCTGGATCATAGGTCACCCTCAGCAACACAGTGAGTTCCAGATTGGCTTGGGATACATGAGACCCTGTAGGTACCAAACTGTGGCAAGAGCTTTGAGAGGCTTGTAAACAAGAGTGGGGTCACATCCTTCGTGTTCATAAGACAAGTAGCCTGGTAAACCAGAGTTTAGACATCCAAAGCAGAGTTTCCAGTACAGCACTACCTCTAGGAAAGTGGGGGATGTTTAGTTAGCTCATGCCTTTACCTGTAAAATGGGAGAGGTGGGGCTGGCAGTATAACTCAGTTGGCACAGTGCCTGCCTAGCAAGCACAAAGCCCTAAGTTTGAATCCCAGCACTCAGGCAATGGAGGCAGAAGGATCAAGGCAGTCAAAGTTATCCAAAGATATAGAGCAAGTTCATGGCTAGCCTGAGCTACATGACAACCTATCATGAAAATAATAATAATAATTCATTTTAATGGAAACGATAATGCCCATATCACACGGCATTCTGTGAACTTCCAGCATAAGGTAGAGTTTATGAAAGTATGATTGTAGACTGTTAATTGCTTGACATGGATAGGTCTCACTCATACAGCCTCCTCCGGTTACGATTTTCAAATCTAAGATACCTGGGCATCTCCAGTTTGTAACTTCTTGGACTTGGAACAAGTACAGATATATGGGACGTTTGCAGTTCACATCTGCTGATTTGGAGGTCTCTCTGGAGAGGACTGGTGTGCTGTTGCTCCCCACTGTTGGGAATCTTGACTTTTGTATCTGTTCCTGTCTGCGCTGGGATGTAATGAGCCTGTGGTTGGAGGAAATTGCCAAGAGAAGCAGTGAAGTGTGTGTCCGGGTGCAGAAAGACCATCAGAACTGTCCGTGTCCTCAGGAGCAGCCAGGGCACATCTGTTGGTGATATTCAGAGGAACAGGACAAGCCGAGCACTCCCTTCTTGAGTGGTATGTGATGTCTGGGTGGTGTCGCTGAAGAGGCACAGTGGTCAGGGAGAGTGCCCGGCTCCTCTCAGCCTCTCAGGTAGAGAAGTCGACCTAAGTTCAGGAATTAGAAAGTGGTGGGGCTGGGCGGTGGTGGCGCACGCCTTTAATCCCAGCACTTGGGAGGCAGAGGCAGGCGGATCTCTGTAAGTTCGAGGCCAGCCTGGGCTACAGAGTGAGTTCCAGGAAAGGCTCAAAGCTACACAGAGAAACCCTGTCTCGGGGAAAAAGAAAGAAAGAAAGAAAGAAAGAAAGAAAGAAAGAAAGAAAGAAAGAAAGAAAGAAAGAAAGAAAGAAAGAAAGAAAGAAAGAAAGAAGAAAGAAAAAGAGGGGTGGGGCAGTAGAGTTCAGGTCTGCCCCCTCCTTTTCTGCCTACCTGAGTTCCACAAAGTATGGGGGGGGGGGTGCGCGCACGCTTGTGTGCGTGTATGCATATGTGTGTACTTCTGTGTGTATGATTACACATGTGGAGACCAGACTTCAATCCCAGGTTTCATTTCTGGAGAACTGTCAACTTAGTGTCCAGGATAGTTTTATATCAGCATGGCACAAGCTGGAGTCATCAGAGAGGAGGAAGCCTCACTTGAGAACATGCCTCCATAGATTAGGCTGTACATAGCTGGTGGGACATTTTTCTTAATTAGTGGTTGATGTGGGAGGGCCCAGCCCTCAGTGGGTGAGGCCACTTCTGTGCTGGTGTTCCTGGGTTCTATAAGAAAGCAGGCTGGCCAAATCATGAGAACAAGCCAGTAAGTAGTGCCCCTCCATGGCCTCTACATCAGGTCCTGCCTCCAGCTTCCTGCCCAGCTTGAGTTCCTGTCCTGACTTCCTCTGGTGGTGAACAGTGATGTGGAAGTGTAAGCCAAATAAACCCTTTCCTCCCCAAGGTGATTGGTCATGGTGCTTCCTGCTGCAATAGATACTCTAACCAAAGCACTTGGATTTTTGGTTTGTTTTTGTTTTGAGACAGGGTATCTCACTAGCCTGGAGCTTAACACCTCAGGGACCTATCTGCCTGCCTCCCTAGCATTGGGATTCCAAGCATACACCACGTACCCAGTCCCATCCTGATGGATGTACATCCTCATGCTGTGAAGCAAGCACTTTGCCAGCTGAGCAGTCTCCCTAGCCCCAAGTGTCACTTTTAGATGAGATGGGGAAAAACAACAAAACAAAAAACCACGTAGCCTGACATAAAGAAGCCCGTGCTTCTTAAACGGTAGATGCTCATCATGGTCATGGCCGTTAGAGTGTTGAGGGAAATGTTCCATGGAGAGAAAACAGAGCAGGCTGAGTCCAGAGGTAACAGTGGACAGCAAGGAGCCCACTTTGGCCAAAGTAAAGAAGACCTTGGACATGCTGTGAGTAACATTGGCTGGGCTGGACAGCCCACCTGGGAAGACCCTTCCCGAGTGAAGCAGGAAAGCAGGATGCCTCGCCGGTTGTTCAGCAGGGGAGTGGCTGGACAGACAGGTAGGCAGTCGGTAAGAGCAGCATAGGGCAGTTTTGCTAGCTGGAGTGGAGGAGCCAAGTTCTAGCCCAACACTGATCATCGAGCAAAAACTGTCCTAACCTAACCTTCTACCTCTTTCCAAATTCCCTTGAAAGTCTAACCAAGAGGCCCAGAAATGGAGCTCCAAGCCTGTAGCCTTTTGGCTGCAAGCCATTTGTCTCTGCTTCTCTCCGGGTCCTTCCCTTCTGTCAGGGAACATCATTACTATGCTAATCTTGCTGGCCATCATTTTAACACTGACCCCTGCTAACCTGCCTTTGCAATTGCAGGGACTGTGTTTGACTTCTCTAAAAGTAACCTTAAATTGTAGTCTTGTAAGAATTCCAAAGCTGTACCCTTCACTCCTTCATCTAATGAGGTTATGACCAAATGCTCATTATAATTGCTTTAGACTCCTTTTAATTTTCAAGCTTATTAATCATAAGAAGAGTTATTTAAAATTGCATAAATTAATCTTAGATTAAAAGCCCATCAAAGCCTGGAAACAATTAAGAATAAGTAGGATTTCCCTGGGGCAGCAAGTTTTATTTTAATATTGTAGTCAGGTGGATATCAGAACCTTGAAGTATGGTAGTGATTAATGTATGCAAAATTTAAATGAGATTTTTTTAAATGGCAAGTCTAAATCACTTATTGACCTAACTGTAGGCTTTAGCCTCATTGTCTGTCATATGTTGAAACTGTTTACTAATCAACATTTTAATTACCGCATGTGCTGGCAGACCCTAGGACAAACAAAATCCAGCATTTCAGATTGCTGCCGCCAAGACTCTCACCCAGAAATACCAAGAAGATGGAGAGATGAGGAGACCACTTAGCTCTCAGCATAGCAGAGGCTGCCAGCAACTTTCTTGCCTAGCACTGTGCTGGGTGTCCTAAACACAAACAATGTGTAGTCTTTGGTTCCTAGGTCCTCTCCTTGTTTATGTTAAGGAGATAGATGTTTCCAGAAAGAAATATGACTGTTCTTCAGCCAAAGTCAGAGCCGTGGCCTTGCCCAGCTCCCATGTCCTCCATCCTCTGTCACTGCCAGGTGACCCAGCCGCTGTGAGTCAGGAAGAATTCCTCTATGCTATGAATGTGGGGTCTCTGTTGAAGGGAGGACAGTAGGAGGGTCCTCCAGAAGGAACTATGTCCTGTGTGTTAAAGAGATGACAGTAGGAGGGTCCTCTAGAAGGAACTATGGCCTGTGGATACTGGAGTTTCCACTTTCCTGCAAAGGATCCTTGTGACCACCTCACTGTTGATGTTTTCTGAAAGTTCAGTCAAGATCAGGCAGAAAGAGAAAGTGCTCAGCACGGGAGATGGGAAGGGCTGTGTTCCCAAGTACAGTTTCCAAAACTAGACTGAATTGTTAGTACCTCACCCAGTATAAGAAGCCAGGCCCCTCCATCCTTCAGGGGCCCAGCCCATCCCCAGAGCTGACCCCAGTGTATAGCCTCAAACTTGAATTCCATTCATTCTGCCCTTTGCTCTTGGGTTGCACGTGTCTTCTAGATCCTCCTACGTCCTATAAAAGCCTTCATTCTTAATGAATCCGTGCATTCCATAACATGGATGTACTGTGTTTATTTAACCCGAACTCTGACCTAGAACATATTAGCTGTCACTGTGTTTTTGCCATGAAGGCCATGTCTCTCAGACTGGCAAGATGACTCAGTGGGTAAAGGTGATGGTTGCCAAGCCAGATGACCTGAGTTCAATTCCTGGAACCCACATGGGATGAGGAGAAAACCCACTCCAGCAGATTCTCTGCACCCATTCCGTGGCATATGCCCATTTACATATGTACATACATACATACATTTTTTAAATTTTTTATTTATCTTATTTTTTTGGTTTTTCCAAGACAGGGTTTCTCTGTATAGTTTTGGTGCCTGTCCTGGATCTCGCTCTGTAGACCAGGCTGGCCTCGAACTCACAGAGATCCACCTGGCTCTGCCTCCCAAGTGCTGGGATTAAAGGCGTGTGCCACCCCAGCACATACATTTTTTAAGGCAATTACTTTATGTACATTTTTAAAGCTGGATATGTGAGGTCAGTTCCCTTACCTCATCTGATATAAATCACAGCCTTTAGTCTTTGCCATCTGATCAGTGGTAAAATGTCTTGGTTGTTGTTTGATTGGCTTTTCTTTCATTAAGTTTGAGAATGAACAGTTTTTTCTCGTGTTTGCTGGACAGTTGTTTTTGTTGTTGTTGTTTGTTTAGTTTTTACATCAGTTGCTTGTCTCTCTGTGGCTGTCACCAACCTTCACACTTGGGAGCTTGACTTCCCAGTCTGGCAAGTGGGAGAATGGACACATGGCCGCCCAGGTACCTTCTCACCCTGCAATGTCTGTGTCCCCTCTTCAGGCAGTTTCCACACTAGCAGAGGTGTCTTCTGCCTCAGTCTGTGTAGCCACTGGCTGGGATACACTGTGAGTCGGGGTACACAGCCACATGGTCGTTTTCTTCTCTCTTTGTTCAGTGTGTAACTTTCTTTTTTCAAAAAGCAGGCTTTGAGATTGCAAGGCAGAGCTGGGGCTGAACTTGCTTTAAAGCTGCCTGTAGACATCAGGAATATTTATTTTCTCTATTTGTTTTGAGCCTGGGAAGACTGTGTGGTTTTCTCGACACTGTCCTGATGGAGCCCTGACCAGCAAGCGTGCAATGCCCCTAGCCCTAATGTGCCATTAATGATAGGTTAATGTACAGTATAATGTTTTTGGGACTCTGGGTTCATTACACTTCTGAGTGTGAGGTCTTTCCACAGAGCGCCCAAGGTCCCATTGCATTATATCATGCAATAAAAATACCCTTTTCATATCACACACTAATAAACTGTATTTGAAATGCTGTCTGAGGGCACTGCCGTCACATCTTTAGGCTGTTGGTGAGTACAACAGTTGGATTCCTTGTTTCTGTTTTGTGCTTTTCTCACATGGGCTGCGGAGCCCAGGAGACATCAGCTTGGCCTTGTTTCACATGGAGAACAAGTTGGTTCTTTAGGGCTGGCATTCGAGGGCCAAGGCTGCACCTCCAAGGGATGAGGGGCCTTCGTACCTAGAGAGCAGAGTCTCAGAGCCCACTAGCCATCCTGCAACCTGTGTGCCTCTGTAAGGTCAGCAAGTCATGTCAAAAGCCGGCCTAGTGTCCACCACGCCTAGCATGGGGGTCGGTTCTAGTAAGTTTCCTTGAAGCCTGTGGTGGGCGCTTCAGAACTGAGGCCTCTTGATGTTGTGACCACAGCTTGGCCGTCCATCAGTAGTAAATTAGCTTGCACTAACTTTCTCGATGTCTCCTGTGACATGGGTGTGGGGCTGTTCCTGGGTTTTATAGGAGGCAGTGTTCACTGAACAGAGCAGACCCAGGAGCCTCAGCTGGCTTCTTCCCTGCTTCCTGGTGCAGCCCCGATGCACCCTTACAGTGGCAGGCTGGTGCAGCACCTCTTTAATGGGCACATACTCTGGAGTCCTCTTCAGATCATTGGCTGCCGTCAGAAATGAACTGGAAGTTTGGGCTCTTTAGAAGAAGGGATCCCCCTCCAGAGAACAGAATGGCCTCAGAGTCAAGGATGAGGCAGAGGCAGAGGGACCAGATGGCTTCACGGCACCTACGTTAACTTTGTCTCAGGGCAGACGTGGCATCTGAGACTTCCGTGTTCGGGGGAGTTCTTTCTACAGGTTGTGGGATGTCGGTGAGCAAGAGTGGTGGGAACAGAGAAGCTGAGGTTAATGAGATCTGAGCCTGGAGCACCACCATCACCACCTCAAAGTGCAGGAGCTCTGCCTGTAAAAGGAGTTAGCATTCATTCACTCATTCATTCATTCATTCATTCATTTTTGTCTTTGTCTGGTTTTAGCTATGTAACTCAGGAGCTCCTTGTGTATCCCAGGCTGGCCTCAGACTCATTCTTCCTCAGCCTTTCAAGTGCTGAACCATGTCTGGCTGATACTACTTTCTGATGGGGCCTTTGGCGATCACATGGGCCCTTGACCTGCTTTAAGTCCTGTGCTGCCGCTGCTACCGCCGCCGCTGCTGCATTCACTGTGTTGGAAGGAAAGGCACAGGTTCAGAGCCTCTCCACTTCCAATCCCACACCCACCTTGGCCAAATCAATTAACATGCCTGAGCCTACTTTTCTAACAAACACGTGGAACAGAACAGCATCGGTGCTGTTATCGACTTCCTGAGTAGCCATGAGAACACACTTGACTATATTTTGTGGGATGAACACCTGCCCAGATGCCAGTCTCCACAAAGCGTGCTTAGGCCATGCCATCACAGAATAGCTGCCCCAGAGCAAAGGCAATGAAGACAGAAAGGGCCCAAGCTGGGCCTGGCAAGATGACTCAGTGAGTGACAAACCACTTAACACCAGGCCTGAGAGCTAAGTTCAGTCTCTGGGACATACACGGTGGGCAGAGAAACTGACACTTTCAAGTTGACTCCTGATATCCACACATGTGCTCACACACAGAATAAATGAATGAATAAATATGTAAGTAACTGTAATAAAAATTGTTGTGGCCAGGTGGTGGTGGTGGCAGCGGCGGTGGCACACGCCTTTGGCCCCAGCACTCGGGAGGCAGAGACAGAGAAGCCAGGAGGCAGGGTCTGTGCTCGCTTGTGTGGGAGGTGGGGACCTGTGCATACTTCTGTGTTCTAGAACAAGGGGGAAGGACTTCCACTGGGAAAGGAAGTTAAGAGCAGAGGGATTATGTGAAGGGCTGACTTGGTCTGGGGAGCAAAGGAGGAGGGGGCGGAGCCCTTCCCACCCCTCCCACAAAGGCTCTGCACCCTCCCACACCTCACATGCTCTCCCACGCCCTCCCACGCCTGCTGGCAAAGTCCCCTGAACATTGTGAAAAAGTATCTAGATTTCAAGGAGAATTTGGTTTCTGTTGAAGGGGTGTGAAGTTGGACTAAAGCCTTTGTTTTCAGATGTGGGGCCTTTCAAACACTCAGGTGACCCTCTCAGGGGTTAAATTTGTCTTTGGGGCTACAAGGACTTGAAAAATGCTACCCTGTATCAAGAAAACCAGAAGTGACAAGTTCATTTAAAAAGCCTGGTTTGTCATTGTCTATCTAATTTTCAGAGTTGACACAGAAAATTAAACCAGCTGACACTCACTCTTTGCAGCTTCTCTGGCTCCCTTCCCTGGCCCCCTCCACCTGACCTTGCCACCACAAAATGCTCCAAAGCCAAAATATAAAACTTCCCACTGAGTTTCTGAGATACTCTGCAGTTGTTCCAGGATTATGTCATAGGGTGTCATCCCTAATGTTATTAAAAAACAAGATGAGGTTATATATCTACTCTGGGAGATGTTTCTTTCTCTTTCTCTTTCTCTCCTCCTTGAGCATAAATCTTAGAGGTACCCAAACTTCAGAGGAAGCCAAGAGCAACTTGGGCCCTAAGTGCCCCATACGTCTTTACTGAATTTATAGGATGGCAGGTTTCTCTGCCCCTGTGACATCACACATTGCTTCCTAGAGAATGTTCCAGAAAGGCCATGGGCAAAGTGATATCTTTTGCTGTGCTTAATATTGGTGTTCCAACACTCAGGTGGCAGGGAGTCTTTACTTCAGTGTCGCTGGTGAATGAGCTCTTCTACCCCAGGAAGCTACCCAGCTAACCAAAGCAAATCCTGTATAAACTCAGAATTTAACAAAAAGGGAAAGAAAAAAAAAAGAAATTAAAATTTACATTTTAAATATAGGGACTGGAGAGAAGACTCAGCAGTCCTCTGCTCTTTCAGAGGACTTGGGTTCAATTCCCAGCACCCACATGGCATTCACAACTGTCTGTGACTCCAGTTCCACCCTCGCATAGAAACACTGTAGGCGAGACACCAGTGCACATAAAATAAAAATAAAATTTTAGAAAGAAAAAGATTTTAAAAGTATCACACACTCCTTTTTAAAGATTCCACGTATCTATACTTCTGGACTTACTGTTTTTTATTCTTCAATTTCTTTGCATAGGTCCTTGCCAGTGAGCCTCACAGGGTTCTCTGATACTGTGTGTAGGACTGTGGGTGTTTGACTCCAGACCAGTCTTTCCATTTCATCTTCATAGTGTAGTTTTGCTAATGGATGCTGCTCACTGGCCCTGCTCTTCCTTCTGAACCGCCCTTCCTTAGGCCTTTTGTATTTGGCTAGTTTGTGTTTGGGATTGAAGAAGGAGAGGCTGCACTTGTTAAAATTAAGTCTTCAGGATCCGTGAGATGGCAAAGTGGATAAAATGCTGTGGCATGAGCTTGAGGACCTGGGTTCGGGTCCCAGCACCCACATAAAGGCTGTCCCAGCACTCGGAGGCAGAGGCAGGAGGGTCAGCCTGGTCTATAGAGGGAGTTCCAGGATGGCCAAGGCTACACATAGAAACAGTGTCTTGCCCCCCACCCCCAACACACACACACACACACACACACACACACACACACACACACACACACACCAAAAATAAAAACAAGTCTTCAAGCCAAGACAGTTGGTTTGAGTAGAGCCTTGAGGAACTAGATCAAAATCAAATGTTCACATTTTAATTTAACTTCCAGATTCGTAGTCTAAGGTGAGGTGTTAAATGATAGCGGCCACAGACTGCCCAGCAGCTGTAGATCTGGAAGCAAGCTGTCTCACTAAATAAAAACTAAAGGTCTTGCATAAATGATGAGAAGCAGTATGATCCTTTGCTCTTAGGTTAGCGATAAGGATGGATGTCAAATCGTTGAGGTTTTGTTATTTTCTGAGGGCACCCAATAACCATGTGCTAAAGAGGGGCTGTAACTCAGAGGGCAGAATGCCCACCCAGCATGCTTGGGCCCCGAATTCCATCCCCAGCATAAATGAAGCTGAGCACAGGGATACATGTCCATCATCCCAGCACAAGGGCAGCAGAGACAGAGGATCAGAAGTTCAGGATCTCCTTGGCTGTGTAGTAAGTACCGAGGCCAGCGGGTTACAGGAGACCCTCTAAAATGAGTGGGGAAAGAGAATACCTATGCCAAGGACAAGGTCCCAGGGCTCTGAAGCCCAGGCATAGCTGCAGCCCGTGTACACCCCTGGCTCCGTCACAGGGAGCTTGGCTAAATACAAGTCTCTTGGAAAAGCAGAGCATGGTGCTTATAACTAAGTTGCTCCTCTGCCCCCTCCATCATCCTGTGTGTGACCAGCCACGCCACCTCAGAACACACAGGTCACCCACTCACAGCCACAGAGAGGATGTTCTGGGCTTCTATACATTTCATTCCCTTCACAGTCACCTTGCAAAGCACAGTGAATCAGTAACAGAATAGCTAAATACCACAAGTTCCTTGTGTCATTGTTTAGAAAATAATGCTCCAGGCTAGCAGTGGGTTCTAGTGATGATTTTTATTTGCTGCTGGGTCATAGAATGATCTGAACTTTCAGCCAGTTTGCTTCTTTTTTTGTAGACAGATTTTTTTTTTTTTTAATGGAAAGGGAAGTACAGTTTTGAATGGAAAATAAAACTAATTCTTTTCTTTCTTTAAGGTGGAAATAATAAGCTATTATTTCTTTAATAGCTCTGGCTGGCCTGGAACTCACTCTGTAGACCAGGCTGGCTTCAGACTCACAGAGATTCACCTGCCTCTGCCTCCCTAGTACAGTGATTAAATGCATGCACTACCACGCCCTGAAACTGATGGTTTTCAGTACATGCAAGGTCTGAGCTTGGGCCTTTCTTGTTCTTTTTAAAAAGTTTAGGTTCATTATTGTTAGTTATGTTCCTGTCAGGGAGGTGCCCAGGAAAGCCAGAGGCATTGGAGATACAGGCAGGCAGGCAGGCAGCCATGAGCCCCTGACATGGGCGCTGGGAACCAAACTCGGGTCTTCTGCAAGAGCAGTGAGTGCTCTTACCCACTGAGCTGTCCCCTCAGCCGATTACTCTCTTTGTGATCTACTCCAGCCTGCTCCCCACACACAGCCCCTGTGGGAGGCCCCCCCACAGCTCTGCGGCACCACAGTGCGACAGTAAAAAGGACAATCAGAAATTGCCCACTTTTATTTCTGTCTTTGTGGTCAGCTTACGGTTTGCCTCTTCCCGTTACAAAACCAGAAAGGCTGTTAGCAAGGCAGGTTTTAAGCAGATAGCAACCCCCTAACTGGACACTTCTAGAAATAAGCCAAGACAGTGGTGTGAAGTGCTTTGAAAAGTTCAGTGTGATTCTGGGGCTGGAAAGCCATGACCAGCTCCAGAGGTGTGTCCATCAGTGTGAAGGGACACTCGCCCATCACCTCCATCCTCAGCCTCTACATCTTTGCCTCACAGTCATACTCATATAGTCTCCCTCCCTCCCTCCCTCTGTCCCGTCCCTCCCTCCCTCCCTCCCTCCCTCCCTCCCTCCCTCCCTCCCTCTCTCCCTCCCTCCTTCCCCCCCTCCCCCCTCCCTCCCTCCCTCCCCCCCTCCCCTTTCATCTTTGCTTTCTCCCGTTTTCCTCATGACATTAGGCAAAGGGGTACTGAGTGAGACAGGCATTGGCCGTGTAGCCCAGGCTGGGCTGTTCCCTTCCCGCCTCTGCCTCCTGTCTGTTGAGGTGAGCACCGCCCTCCACCCCCAACCCCACCCCAGCTCAGTGTCCTTTGTACGTGATCAGTGGTTGTTACTCCTCTGTGCTGCCTCCGTGGTTCTGCTTCCTTTTTCAGCCCCAGCATTTTATCACAGTGCCCATCTTTCTACCTTCCTGTCTACCTTCCTACCTTCCTCGTTACCTTGTTTCCCAGGATTTCCTTTCCAATCTCTCATAAGCTATTGGGCACTTAAGTATTGTTTTAGCTGCATCACACAAATATACACGTGAAGTATTTTCATTGTCAATCAGCTCTTGGGGTCTCTTGAGGGGTGTTGGGAATGTCATAGGGCTGTAACCCAGGACCGCAGGCATCCTGGAAATGCCATACCACCAAGCTCCACCTCCGGCTGCTCATCATCACCCATGTTAAGTGCAGTCTGAATGTCATGCGGTTGGGCCAGGCCTTGCTTGGTTTGGTTTGGTTTGGTTTGTGGTATTGGAGGATCTTACACACACTAGGCAAATGCCCTCCCACTGATCCCAGCCCACACCATTCACTTTTAAGTACATGTTCTAAAAATCGGAAGTTTTGATCACAGGTATGATGCCAAGGTGGGAAACTACACCTGAATTCACATGACAGGTCACATTTACAAGACACAGGCATGCCTGCCTTGCCTGCCTAGTAAACGATCTGTCCATTGGTCTAGAAATTGCATTCTAGCCAGGTAGTGGTGGCATACAACTTTAATCCCGGCACTCGGGAAACAGAGGCAGGCAGATTTCTGAGTCCGAGGCCAGCCTGGTCTACAGAGCAAGTTCTAGAACAGCCAGGGTTACACAGAAAAACCCTGTCTCAAAAAAAGACAAAAGAGGAAGGAAGGAAGAAATTGCATTCTATTTCTAATATCTAATTGATCACCTATATGTTTAGCTCAACTTAGCAAAGCTTGAGGAAAGACAGTTTGCACCTGTCTCTTATTTGAGTTGGACTTATTTTTGTAAGTGTGTGTATCTGAGTGTGTATACAGATGTGTGTGAGTGTGGGTGTGAGAGGACAGCTGGGGTGTCATCCTCAGGAGCCATCCTCCTTGTGTTTTAGACAGAGCCTCTCACTGGCCTAAAGTCCCCGGGATCTCTCTGCTTGTCTCTGCCCCAACCCCTCCACTCTGGTATAAGGCCCCACTGTGCCTGGCATTTTTACATTGTTTCTGGGGATCACACTCCAGTCCTCATGCTTGTGGGGCAAGAGCTACTACTGGTGAGACATCTTTGGCTCTTTTAACCTGAATTTTAGGGAGGTAATTTCAGCTGTGCTCCAAGAAGAAGAAAGGGAGGGAGAGAAGGCAGAAAACAGCAGAGCATTCCTTACTCATAGAAAGAAGGCAGAGGTGGGTGTGGGTGTGTACATGTGTGATGCTGGTTATTTAACCTAGGGCCTTGTAGAGTGATACAGCTCACTAGGCAAATGCCCTCCCACTGATCCCAACTCACACCATTCACTTTTAAGTACAGCCCTCTTTTTACTTTTCATTTTGATGCAGAACCTCACAAAGTTAACCAGGCTGGCCACAAACTCAGTCTGTAACCCCGACAAGCTTTGAACTTGTGATCCTCCTGCCTCAGCCTCTTGTGGTGATATTGTGTTCCCCAAAATGTTGTGCACCCTAATGCACTTATCTGGGGTCAGAGAACAGAACAGTCACTAGATACAGAGGCCAGAAAATAGTGGCACACACGCCTTTAATCCTATCACTTGGGAGGCAGAGATCCATCTGGATCTCTGTGAATTCAAAGCCACACTGGAAACAGCCAGGCATGGTGACTCATGCCTTTAATCCCAGGAAGTGATGGCAGAAAGCAGAAAGGTATATAAGGCGTGAGGATCAGGAACTAGGCTGGTTAAGCTTTTAGGCTTTGAGCAGCACAGTTCAGCTGAGAGGCATCCAGTCTTAGGAAACAGGATCACCTGAGGAATTGGTGAGGTGAGGAAGCTGTGGCTTGTTCTGCTTCTCTGATCTTCCAGTATTCACCCCATAACTGGCATCGGATTTGTTTTTATTATTAAGACGCTTTAGGATTCATGCAACAGCCTCCCAAATAGCTGGGATTGTAGGCCTGTGCTGCCAGACCTGACCCTAACATAGGCAGCTCACAACCACCTGGAATTCCACCTCCAGGGGATCAGATGCCCTCTCCTGGACTCCACAGGCACCTGCACTCACAGTGTGCACATACCCACACACAGACATACACATATGCACATAATTAAAATTAAATTAATCTTTAAAACTTTAAAAGGATAGCAGGAAAGGTTTTATTTCAAGACTTAACCACTGACAGTATGCACCGAGTGTTTACATAAACACTGAGGTGAACATAGAGTGCAGACAGTGTTATTCCAGGCTTTAGAGCTGGTGCCGAGACAGCACAGCTTTGGCCACCCCAGCCTCACAGTGTCACCTGGCTGGTCGCGCGCCTGGGCTCTGGTGATGTGCTCACATGGTTTATAGTCAGGTAGTGTTGGAGTGGACATCACCGTTCTGAGTGTTTTCAGATAGCCAGTGCACCACACAGCCTGCACATCTGAAGTCAGCAGCAGATGCACGGATTGAACAGGTTTTGACTAACTTTGCCCCTAAGACCTGCAAAAAAACAACATCATAACGCAAGGTGTTCACTGTAGTGTTTTGACTTGAACAAGGCTGAGCACATGTTTTTATTAGTTGAGTTTTTAACACATAGATTAAAGTATCCTTTAACAGAATTAGAATGAAACATCTCTAGAAGCCAGTGTGTCCCACATCCTGTGGCTCCACGGGTCTGAAGTCATGTAGATCCTAACAGTCCTGCCTCAGTGCTGAGATCGGGAGCCTGGAATCCTCCAGGAAGATGCCCAAAACCTCCCAACAAGCCTCACAGATCCCATGAGGGGAGTCAGGAGCCCTCTCCAAGCACCCCTGCTACCTTTTATAGGTAAACTCTTATATGGCAGGAAACTCAGAGCCCAACTTCTAGCAGAAAGGGAAGTCTCACTTAGCACTACACTGGGAGTCCAGAGGCTGGGTCTCAACTAGCACTTAATCATGGCAGGCAGGCTGGGAGCTCCTGTCCTGCCACCCAGCAGCCACACCTGTGCCTTTCTACGAAGGCTCAGCAGGGCCTGCTGTCCTAGAAGAAAGATCTCATTGTGATAGACTGAGTGAGCAGGAAGCAGGGCATCAGCTGAGAACTGGAACATCAAGACCAGGAGCAAGCTGGGGGTGGAGAGGATGTCAGACAATACAGCTCCTCCTCCTCCCCTTCCTCCTCCTCTTCTTCCACCTCTTCTTTCTGCTCTTCCTCCTTTCTCCTCCTCCTGCTCCTCCTCCTCCTTCTCCCCATCTTCCTCCTCCTCCTCTTCCTCCTCCTGCTCCTCATCTTCCTCCTCCTCTTCCTCCTCCCCTTCCTCCTCCCCTTCCTCCTCCTGCTCTTTGAAGGGTGTCTGACAGGTGATGCTAACCTCTCCTCCCTCTCACTCCACTGCCCCACTTCTGGACACATCCTACCTCTTCAGGCCCCACGTCTTCATCCTCTGTGACGAAGTATGCATTACAAAAGACATCAGCCCCTGCCAGTTGGGTTTTTGCATTTGCCCCTGTGAGAGAGCAGCAAATGAAAGCTCCTACTGCCTGATGAGGAAGCCAGCAAGATGCTGCCCTGCTCCTGCCAAGCTCCCAAGCTCCACAGACAGGGCTGCTGACCTGCTTCATGCATGTGTCTCTCCTGCAATTTACCCTCTTATCTGCCTTTCCTACCTTCCTGAAAGCAGTCAGCAGCGATCAGGGACAAAGCCTGTTGTCAGGGTCCCTTTCTTGTGAGGTAGATATATAGGCACCAAGGGGAGGGCACGCCTCATCAGTGGTCCACAAGAGATGGAAGCCAGCTCCCAGGCAGGGATCAGGAAAGGGCAGGTGCCTCCACAGAGCCAGGAGACCAGCAACTTGGTGGTCCCTCTACTTGCCCCCTATCACGGGGTACCCGGGCAGACTGCCTACCTTCCTGGACTGAGGAGGGATGCCTCCACTCATGCCTCCACTCCCTCCTGCAGTTCCACTCTGCCTGTTCTCAGACAGATGATAACCGTGATGGAGCATATGGCCCCAAAGTCACCCGGCATTCTGAGAAAGTGACACTGTGTTACTCTGGCTTGGGGGGAGGGGCCCACCCTCCGGAGCATAGCTTCTGTCTTTGTGTTTCAGAAGGCCACAAGGTCACCTCTCCCAAGTCCAGAAAAGAACGTGCACAGGAATTCAGGAAGAATGGTCTCTATCTAGGCAGCCATCATGAAAGCAGGCAGGGGCTGGGCAAGTAAGATCAGCAAAGCATATGGAAGCTAAAATGGAGTGTGTCTTGTTTCATCCCACCCAGGTCTGTGCCACCCACAGTCCCTCACCACCCTGGCTTCGATACCCCTTTCTTGGGGCCCTACACCCATGTCTGAAACCCTCACAGAGTACCATGAGGAATAATAGGGTACCCAGCTAGGCTTTAGGTAAAGCCCTGGGTCCTCAACTGGACACAAGCTCCCAAAGACCATTTTCTTCCCATAATCATACAGGCTGGAGAGGCCTGGGTAGTGTTCCTTCCTTCCTTCCCACCAATAAGCCCCACCTGGTCCTGCACAGATCCTGGCAGATGCTGGAGTCAGGACACAGCAGACCCTCATACCTCCTAGCCATGGGGCAGAAGATGTATGCAGCTATTTCTGGGCACTGAGATGCTGAGCATGTTCCCAGGGCCTGGCTGTTTGCCAGGGCCACAGGTCACAGCCAGGTATACTGGAAAGTAGCTCAGAGCCCGTGAGCCAACAGGGACAGAGTCCGAGGGAGGCTCAGACAAAACCAGGGAGCAGGAAAGAGGCAGCTGAGGGCAGCTGAGGGGGAGAGGCAGGAGCTTGGGGTGGGCATCTGGGATCCCACATCTCCCTGCTCCCTCACTGTAACTCCCCGGGACCTGTTTCCCATGGAGGCTAGTTTCTGCTGAGAATCTTTGGTCAAGGAAGCTACTTGGTGAATGGAATACTGCTTCCCAGTCTCGTTCCTATTGTGGTTCTGACAGACCTGTGCCTTGTTCTTGATTACCTCTGGCCCTCCCTGGAAGCCCCCAGACACCCTGAGATTGGGAATGTGATTTTTTTTTTAAGATTTATTTATTTATTCATTATGTATACAATGTTCTGTCTGCATGTATGACTGCAGGCCAGAAGAGGGCGCCAGATCTCATTACAGATGGTTATTAGCCACCATGTGGGTGCTGGGAACTGAACTCAGGACCTCTGGAAGAACAGCCAGTGCTCCTAACCACTGAGCCATCTCTCCAGCCCCAGGAATGTGATCTTAATGTGTCAGAACGGGCAGGGGAGGATGCCAGCTAAATATAGCCTGGCCCGGCGGTGGGCTTGAGTAGGTTGGAACAGATGGACCACACGGAAACAAAGCTGGGCCTCCCAAGTGCAGCCCTCTGTCCTGACCTTCCACGTGCCTCCTCTTGTGAGCCTCATCCTCCTGGAGCTGGGTGTCCATGCTTCATTGGTAACTGTGATTCACTTCCAGGGGAGCAGGAGACAAAGGGGGAAACTAACAGGGATTGACAGGACCTCCAAAGAGATGATCCTTTGCTCTCTGGACAGCAACAGACCGTAAAGCTGGCCGCCCAGGGGCCAGGCCTCGGCCTTCACGCTATGGCGTGAAACTGAGCTAAGAAAGGACCAGGCAGAGCATAGAGTTAAGACAAACTGTTCCTTTAAGCTTCCTAGAGAAGGTCTCAGATGCTCCCTGGCTTCCTGTACGCAGATCAGAGGGCAGCTTTCCAGAGTCCTCCACTGACACCATGTGGGTCCCAGAGATCAAGATGGTCGCCCAGGCTGCCTCCAAGCATTGTTACCTGCTGAGACATCTCCAAGAGTCCAGCCTGCCTTCTTACCATGTAGGATTGAGAAAAAAAGAAACCAGGTCCAGGCTAGAACACACCTTGGAATGCATAGAGATGCCTAACTCTGTCTGTCTGTCTTTTTGTAACAAGGTCTTAAGTAGTTCAGGCTAGCTGTGGATGAGCTTGAACTTCTGATCCCCTACCTCTGCCTCTCAAGTTCTGGGGTTACAGCCGCACACGAGCACACCTTGCTTATGTGGTGCTGGGAATCGAACTCAGGGCTTTGCATTAGGATAGGCAAGCACCCTACCAACTGAGCCACATCCTCAGCACCAGGGACCTAGCCTGGGAGACTGCTGTCACACCTACTGCTCTTCCCCACAGGGTCACCCGTTCATCATGCAGTTCAATGATGGAAACTCCACCGTGGTGTCCATGTGGGTGTGTAGAGCGCTGGAGGAGAGGCGGAGCCAGCAGGGGCCCCCGTGAGACCTCAGCAGGACCCTGACTACCCAGGACTAGTCACCAAGGACACAACAAGCCATGAACCCTCTCCGTCTGCTGCCTGATTGGGAAGAGCTACACTGGGCCCAGCATCCTGCTTTCACCTCTTACCCTACCTAGGGAGGCCCTCAAGAGAGCCAGCCTCTGCTGAACCCCTCATCCCTGGGAAGTGGGGGGTGGGGCACGACAATGAATATGGCAGGTGGAGATGATGCAGAGGGTGGGGGAGGGGGAAGGGCTATAAAAATGACACCTCCTCTGGCCTCACCCCCTTGTGTTTCCCTACTGTTCATTGTAAAGGGTCAGGACCTTTCAGCAGCACTGATGGGAGTAAACATGTTACTGCTTTGGATTGGGTTTGTTTTCACAAGTCCGCCATACACATCCCCATTTGGCAGGGACACCTGCTGGATCCTGTACATTTCCTGTAGCTCAGTGTCGAGGCCCAGTGTTTTCCCAGCTCGGTTGTCACCTGAGAAACCAGGGCTCAGAGGAAGTCCCACCACAGCAAGGTGTACCGAGGCCAGGTCCAGACTCAAGCCTCGGGTCGTGGTGTCGTCCTCTCCTGGTCGGGAGCTGGCTACAGGCCCAGCACCAAACCAGCACCAGCACTGGTGAGCCCAGGGGCAGCTGGAGAGGAAGCTGGACACCAAGAGTGAGGTGCAGGAATCCAGAGGCCTTCAAAACCCTCCCCACGCCAGCCACCAGCCCCTCTGCCACCAGCTTCCTCTCACTGCCTGTGACCCAGGCCACTCATGGCCACTTGAGGTAATCCTGCAGCCACCTGGAGGAAGTGTGGCTGTCCCCCTTTTGCAGAGGATGGAGAGAAGCCAGTTTCCACCTGGTCTAAGAGACACCCCCACCTGCCCAAACACACACTCCAGTCGCCATCCTTGGCTCTCTTTGTACTGCTCTGTCATCTCAGTGAGAGCCTTCCCAGTGCCCACAAGTGTGCTGAGGGAACTAGACTTAGCTCTCCACCCTGCCTCCCTCCTCCTTTCCTCTACCCCATCCATGTTTGAGGGCGTTTTCCCTACTTTTGGTAGTACTCGGAACAGACCCGAGGCTCGTGGACATACTCAGCATGCCTCTTACCTAACCACCACACCACAGCAGCAAGCCATCAGGCTCCACTTCCAGCTCCCTGAAGGCAGCTAGGGAAACCTGTTAGAACACCATGCAGAGTTGATCCTGACTTCGAAAGCTTCCCAAGACACTCAGAGCAAGCCAAAGGCCAGGAGTATGTCTGCAGCATTCAGGAGATAGAGGCAGGAAGACCAGACATTCATGGGCAGTCTGTTAAAAATCAGCCTGGACTACAGCTCAGTGGGTAAAACGCCTGCCTCCCAGCATGAGGACTAGAATATGGATCCTCGGAACCCATATAAAAACAAGCCAGGTATGGAAGTCTGCCTGTAATCTCAGGCCTCAGGAGACAGGATCCCCTGAGCAAGCTGGCTAGCTAGACTGGCCTAATTCATGGACTCCAGGGTCATCAAGAGATCCTGCCTCGGTAAATAAAGTGAAATGCCATTGGAGAAGACACCTGATGCCAACTTCTGACCTCCAAATGCACATTCACACACAGGCATGCACACCTACACACACATTTGCCACATACATGTGAACAAGCATGTGTGCATGCATATCACAGGTTCATACATGAGGATAAGGGAGAGTGGGAGGGAGGACAGGCCACACATCCACCCACACCTGTGTAACCCTGGGACATTGTCACTGACTCCAGTTCCTGTTGCCTCCAGTTCTGTCTCTGTTGCAGCCACCAAGTCTTCACACTCCCTCCATGGTACAGAGCTGGAGCTGGGAAGACTACATCTCCCGGAAACCCCCTGTTTAATAGGGAGCCATGTGATTAGGTCTTCTCAATAAAGTGAAGATGGCCAAGAAACTTCAGATTCAGATCCTATCCATCCCCATCCATCCTCCTGACAAAGGAAACACACCTGCAAAAGGGGGTGGGAAGTTGACTGGTGGAAAGACCCTGAACCTCAAATTCACCGCGTGGGGGACACCTGCCATGAGCTATTAAATGAGCTGGGGTTAGACATCATTCTGGCTTCCATGTTGCTAGCAATATGATGCCAACTCCTGCTGACCTTCATTCGGCATGCCTGGCACTCTCACCCACCATTGTCTACACAACCCATTCCACCTTGCAGATCTTCGCTCAAATGGCTTCCCACTGAAACACACAGCCTCCTGTTCTTGCTCCCAGGACACGACAAGAGATCCTGACTTGGTAGATAAAGTGGAAAGGGGTCAAGGAAGACACCTGGTGTCAACCTCTGTCCCTCACATGCATGTGCTCCCAGAACTCGGGTGCCCTTTGCCTGTACCGCTTCCTTCTATCCCACTGGCGACCGTGATGAACCCAACGTTTATTTACACCTTCCTGTCCTTCATTAGAATGGGAGCTTCACCAGCCAGAGGCTCCGGCCTGCTTTTCACAGACGTAGAAAATAGCCTTGGCTGAGGAGGCTCATGGTAAACATTTGTTGGCCAAGTGGCCGCCATGTGGAACTACCATTCACAACCTGTGCTCTGTCCTGTGCTCCATGGAAGGGACTGCCTGTGAGCCTTCATTGTATGGTTTTAGTGAAACTTCAGAATGCCAGCCTGCAGCTGGCCCAGACCTCTGTTCATCTCATTAAGTCCCCACCATTGCCCAGGGCCTGATGCAGTCATAGAATTTGGTGAGACCCAAGCCATAAAAGACCATGCACCCTAGACCAGAGCTCAGGGCAAGATTTGTGAACAGTGCATAAGGTAGGCTTTCCTGATGACAGGAGCTCTGTAAGAAGGGCACCTTGATCCTGACCACCCCAAAACCTGAACTCGCTACCAACCAGCCTTAAGGTTCAGCCTTGTCCTTTGAAGAAGCATCAGCAACCTTGTCCCCCAGCCCCCGTTCAGCAGAGGTGAGTGGGAGCTGTTGCTGGTTTTGTTGTTGAGAATTTGTGGTAGAGGGCTGAGATAGGGTTTCATGTAGTTCAGACTGGCCTCCAAATCACTCTAGCTAAAGATGACCTTGAGCTTTTAACCCTCCTGCCCCCACAGTGGGAATACATCCGGAATGTTGAGAATTACAAGCATGTAGCACCATAACAATTTTCCTATAGTGCTGGGAATTGAATCCAGGGCCTCAGGCATGATAGGCAAGCAAACACTCTACAAAATGAGCTCTATCCCCGTCTCCCAACTCAGAAGAGTTGAGGGGAGAGAGTGGCCATTCCAAACCAGGTTGTGTGCTTTGAATTTACTATCAACCTGCATAATTTCCTCCACAATCCCTGAGATAGACCATGGTGTTACTATTGTGCCCATTTCACAGATGGAGAAGCAGAACCATGGAGGCAGAATGACTTGCCCAAGGTCACCAACAAGTAAGTAGAGAATTACTGTCTGGTCCTCAGAGCCCCACTCTTAGCTAGGGTTCCAAACCAAGCTCCAGCGCATACACTCCACACTCCAGCACCAAATTCTGAAATACAAATACAGTGTGCTTTTAGGAGCAGAGCCTGGGATCCACTCTTTGACCAGCTCACCAAGAACACTGTGCGTTGTGCCTCCCATGACCCTGTGAAGAGGTAGCGCCTCTGAGACAGACCCGGAGACCAGCCTCACCCAGATGCTCAGGTCCTGTTTGTTCTTGTCATGAAGTGGCTGGGCTTTTGAGTCTTGGCAGTCTTCTCAAGCCTCCTGGACAACTTCTTGTGACTTGAACCATGATCCCCTGTGGGCATCTCTAGCCCAGAATAACAAACACCCACCTGCATACACCCATCTACATGCACATACCTGTACATACCCATCCACACTCACACATGCCTGCACTCACCCATCCACACACATGCTTACACACACACATGCCGTTTTATTCATAGTTTTGAGGCTCACAGAGCCCTGGGCCCCAGAGTCCATGACCCTAAGCTATGGTGTAACCCCTAAAACATACAAGTTGGCAGGGAAGTGGGGGGAAGAAAGAGAAGGAGGCTATGTGGAGGAAGAGCAGGGACCCTTATGGGAACAGGGGCACTGTTAACTCACAGCAGCCTACACGGGGTCCTGAGTCCATGCTTTGGGTCAAGTGGACCCCTGAGACTAGTCCTGGACCAAGTCCACATTGAGGGGATTTCAGAAGTTTTCATTCATGCAGCTGGAAAGTTCCACCCAAAGGCAGGGTGGGGGTGCTCAGGAGGGGGACAGAGTCCAGTGTCAGAGCCGGGCACTGTGGCAGAGGATGATGGTTGTGATGGTGGAATAAGGTGCACAGACAGGAAGGGGGCATCAGGGAAGCCCGGCAAGAAGCAGCCAACATCTTAGGATGTGGGCCCTAAGTCTGGTCCTTATGGGCGGGGGCCTGACTACTAGAGTGTAGGATAAGAGACAAGGCCAGTGCCCTCTGTGGCAATACTGAGTTGCAGTGGCACTGGCTTTATCAGCCCTTGCCTTGGCAAATATTACATCTTTGCTATACTAGAGAAGCATGTAAACTGGCAGGCTGGCAGAAGAAGGTGGAGACTGGCAGGGGATGAGGCCACTTGGGGAGACCAGGTGAGGTCCCACAGATGGTCTGGCCTATCACGAGCCACAGAGGGCACTGAAGATGTGAACCAGGGAAGCCAGCAGAGCCGAGCCTCATAATGACACATCGTCTGCCGAACAACTACAAATCTTCCCTGTGACTTTGGACACCATCTGGGAAAGACTTTGTTTCCTCCCTTGGCGGGATCATTTGTCTTGTTTTGAAGCCCCGAGATTGCGAGCGGGAACTTACAGACTAAAGTTTGTCTTAATTGCAACGGTGTCACCACCTCTCTGGCAGATAACGGCACAATGAACGAGTCGATGGGGCTGAGCCCTCCAGGTCCTTCTTCTAAAGTGAGACAAATGTCCCTGCTTTGAGCCCAACAGTCCATCGGCAGCCCTGTCATTTATTTATCTCCCTAACAGCTTGCATTAACTTGCAGGGGATAAAAAGTCTCTCCTGCCCGCAGACTTAGTTAAAGTCAGCCAGGCTCACTGTGTTGCTGGGCCCTCTGAGGAATTCATTCTTTCTGTCTTTCCCCCCCACTGCTGGGGGGATGGGGACAGTGAGAGCAATGGCCCACATGTGGAAGAGAGTCAGGTAGCTGGGGAAAACAGTCTGAGAAAGAGGGGCTGGGGAGATGCTCAGAGGGTGAGAGCACTTGCTGGACCAGCATGAGGACCTAGGAGCCCAGCACCCACGTAAAAGCCGAGTGTGGCTGGAACCCCAGGTTGAACACGAGGCAGACACAGGATCTTACAGCTTGCTGGTCAGCAGTTCTGGCTGGCTGGAAAAGGAGAATTCCAGATTCAGTGAGAAATCTTCCTCAAGGGAATAAGGACACCTGATGTCCTCTTGCCACCACAAAAACACAGCAATATGTCACCTGCACAGACATATGCACACAAAGAAAAATTCTGAGAAAGGAGAAATCCCATCAGTCCTGTACTGTGTGCCGAGCATGGCAAACCACCTGCGTCCTGGTCCAATTTGGTCCTTCTGGATCCCCTGAAAGGGCCTGGGACAGCACCCCCACCTCCATATTTCCTCCACAAGACCAATGCTGTGTTCCTTGACTGCCAAGCCCTTGCTGTCTTGAGTGGTTCCATCAGCCTGGGACAGCTTCCCTGCCTTCCTTCTCCAGTCCCTGCTGCAGTGTGGTTCTAGGGAGGCCTCAGCCACCTGGCCTGGCCTAGCTCACCTGTAGGTAGAGGAGCCCTGCCCTCCGGCCTCTCCCCACTAACCACAGTGTTTTCCGCTCTTTCCTTGCACCAGCTGTCTAAGGCTGGGAAGAGTCTTGAGCTGGAGAGACTGAGGTTAGATGTTGCCAAGGCAGCTAGGGCTGCGGAACACTTCTGCCCTCCCTCCCAGCCTTCAGAGGCACTGCATGTGTGGACTGTGGCCGTTCTTCTCCCTGGCTACTAGTCTGCAGTTTTCAAAGGCAACAGGATAAACAGGTACTATTTTATAACAAAATGGTGGGGTTTGATTTTGTTTCTTTTTCTAATTTGTTGTCTTTTCCTCTTCTTTTTTTTTTGTCTTTTCTCCTATATTACATCCCGACTGTAGTTTCATCCCTCCACTCTTCCCAGTCCTCCCCCACACTTCTTCTTCCCCCCAGACCCACTCCTCCTCTGTTTCCCTAAAAAAAAAAAAGAGCAGACCCAACAGGGATACCAACCGAATACAGTATAACAAGTTACAAGACGGGGCACAAACCCTCATATCAGGCTGGATGAGGCAACCCAGTAGGAGGAAAAGGGTCCGAAGAGCAGGCAAAAGAGTCAGAGATACCCCCACTCCCACTGTTAGGGGTCCCACCAGAACACCCAGCTACACAACCATATTGTATATGCAGAGGACCTAGGTCAGACCCATACAGGGTCCATGATTGTCACTTCAGACTCTGTGAGCCCCTGTGAGCCCTGCTTGGTTGGTTCTGTGGGCCGTGTTCTTGCAGTGTCCTTGACCCCTCTGGATCATACAGTGCAATCCTCTCCCACTTCTTCTGTGGGGTTCCCCTGGCTCTGACTAGCATTTGGCTGTGGGTCAAAATGATTTGTTTTTAAAACAAAAAAAAATTGTTTTGAAGTACGGTCCCATGTAGGCTAGGGTGACCTCAGATTTCCTGGAGCTGAACTTGAACTTCTGACCCTGCTGCCTCCACCTCCTGGCTTTACAGGTGTCAGCCAGCACACCCAGCTTCAAGCTTACATGATATTGGGCACAGAACTCAGGTCTTCAGGCCCGCTGGGGGAGCACTCTACCAACTAATCTGCACACTACTCCCTTTATGGTTTTCTGAATGATGGTACTGCTATGTAGCCCTGGCTGGTCTTGAACTTACAGCACTCTTCCTGCCTCTACCTCCAGACTGTTAGAAGTACAGATATGTACCAGTCACACATGAGTTTATTTTAAACCATTTTAATCCTCCTAGCCAGATCACAGGAGAGAGGCAGATTATACGTGAACTTTCCAACCCCCAAATGGAGTCCTTCTCTTCTGTCCCAAGGCATCCATGTGGGCAGCGATGGAACAGAGCTCTGAAGGGAAGGGACTTGGAGTTGTGCAGCCCTGGGTTCCAGTCTTGGTTTCTCCATTGACTCCCTGTGTGACCCTGGGCAGAATGCCTAATCTCTCTGGGCCTCAGTTTCCCTGTTGGTAACATGAAGTCATGATAGTTTTTGGAGACTGGTGATGTCATTGACCAACCATCCCTGCCACACATTGTGACATGCATAAACAGACTTCTGAAGAGCCCCTTTCTCCACCCTCCCCTGTCAGGTGACCCATACACACAGACCCCCACAACCCACCCATATGACAGCCTCAGTTCTCATCTTCCCTAGGAGAGGGAGAGCTGCCCCAGAAAGGACCTTCCCTGCGGGTGCTCAGAGGCTGAGATTATCTGGGCTTCCCTTCACTCTCCTGCCCAAACCTGCTCTCTTCCTCTGTGCTGTCCTGTCTGTATGGGCCTCTGTTGCCATCCTCCTGCCTCAGTGTGGCTGAGAAGAGGGGAAGCTGCTGCTGTAAGATGTGGCTCCACTGTTGATGTTGATGGGTGATGGCCTTCACCCCAGTCATGGAGACTAGGCACCTCAGTCACCTCATATTTGAAACCCATGCCTCAGCTGGGGCTGCCCGGTTGTTCACTAGAAATCCCAGCAAGGCTGGTCTATCTCTCTTGGGAAGGGAAGTGGTCCTTTCCTCAGACTAGAAAAGCCAGCAGGGTATCATGACAACTGAGAGAATAGTCTATCCACATTCAGAAAAATGAGTTTGGACCCTACCTCACATCACACACCAAAACTGACTCAAGATGGGTGGAAGGTTCCAGACCAAGATAAGGGGGATGAAACCATAAACCTCTGATTTCAGCACCGGGAGGCAGAGGCGGGTGGGTCTGTGTGAGTTTGAGGCCAGCCTGGTCTACAGAGAGAGATCCAGGACAGCCAGAGCTACACAGAGAGATTCTGGCTCAAAAGAAAAAAAGGAGAAAGAGAGAAAGAGAAAGAAGGAAACAAACAAAGAAGAAAAGACAAAAAAAGAAAGTTGAAGTAACTCTTGTAACAAAATCTTTTTTAAGATTTATTTTACTTTTAATTATCTGTATGTGTTATATGTGTCTGTTCGGCGTATGTGCATGTGATTGCAAGTGCCCTTGAAGGCCAGAACAGGGTTTCTGGATCCTCTGGAGTTGGAGTTACAGATGGTTGTGAGCCACCATGTGGGTGCTGGGAACTGAACTCAGATCCACTGCAAGAACCGTAAGAACCCTTAGCTGCTGAGCCACCTCTCCAGCCTGTAAAACCTTCTTATATATGATGCCAAAAGTAAAAATAAAAAATAACAAATTAATATCATCGAGATTCAGAATGTTCATATTTCAGGGGATGCTATTAGGACAAGCCTGGTGAGTCTCCAGTCTCACAGAGGAAAGGAACAGAGTGTGTGGAAAAGCCAGCTCACATAGTGAGAAGTGACTGCCACTCATACAGCTGTTGAAAGACCCGTGTACAGAATGCCTAGAGAACTCTTACAGCCCGGGAAGGTGATAGAGCTCAGCAATAAAGGTGCTTGCTGTCAAGCCCGACAACCTGTGTTCAATTCTCCAGAATCCAGAAGGTGGAAGGAGAGATCCAACCCCAAAAAGTTGTCCTCTGACCTTCACAGCACACACACTCACACACACACACACACACACACACACACACACACACACACACCCCTCTAAATAAATAGATATAAAAAGGACTGCAGTGTCACCACCAAGAAGGCAGAAGCTCACCCGAGGACAGATTGTCTGCTCCGCCAGGAATGCCTCGGTCAGGAACAGTAGCATGATGATTTCAGCAGAGCTCCCCAAGTCATTTCTCCTGGACGGCGGCGTGCCAAGCTGGATGATGCTTTGCCATGTATCTGCTACTTGCTGTTTCTTCTTTTGCTTGCTACATACTTAATAAAGTTGCTCATTCAAAACCAAAAGTATGGCTATCATAGCTCATTCTCTTGACAGAACAGATCCTGTCTAAAAATATATACAACTTTTTAAGGTTCCTTAAAAGGCAAACCGTAGAATTTCAAGACCCAGCAAGTCAACACCTAGGTATAGGCTCAAGAGAAATTAAGATATGAGCCACACACAAACTTGCACACCAATGTCCATAGCAGCATCACTCAGTAAAGCCCCAAAATAAAGACAATCCAAATAACCATCAACATAAACAAAATGTGGGATCCATGCAGCAGAACATTGTTTGATAATAAAAAGGAATGGAGAGATGACGGATCATCTCAGTGAGTAAACATGCTTGCCAGCAAGTCTGATGATTTGAGTTCAATCCTGACTCTCATGATGGATACGGATGCATGTACACACAATGAATGAATGAATGTATGAATATAAAGTAAAAGAAAAGTTTAAAGGAATGAAATTCTGATATACACTATAATGTAGGTAAACTTGAAACCACCATGTTAAGCAGAAGAAGCCGGTCATGAAAAGACCTCACACTGTCTGATTGGCTCCATCTGCATGAAATGTCCACCATAAGCACACCTAGAGAGACAGAAAGAAGACTGGAGATTGCTGGGGTCTGAAGATCGACAATTGAAAGGCATGAGGCTTCTTCTCTTTGGGGTGATGGAAATATCCTAACATGAGTGGTGGGAATCGTTGCACAGAGCTGTGACTATGTGAAACTTGATGAACTGTTTGCTTTAAATCGTATGTGTATGTGAATGGCATATTGACGTTGCTTCCCTGGGGTCAGTGAGCCCATGTGGAGCTGATGACCTAATCCCAAACCTTCCTCCAACTCACATGGCATCTGGTGGTCTGCCCAGCATCCCATGGGCAGACTGAAGTCCAAAGGCAACCCTCCCAAAGCGAGTCTCAGAGAAGGGAGGGCTCAGATGTGCTGAGGAATCAATCACTTTTGATGCGTACTTCCTGGGGACAAGGGAAGAACCCTAAAACTTAGGAAATACCTCCAAATTTTGCACTCTAGGCATCTCCCTGGAGGCCCCATATCTGGCTATGTGTCACACATCCAGCGACTTACTTAGTCTTTATGACATCCCTGCAAGGCTCCATATCAATACTCTACAGATTGAGTTCAACAGTATCTTGGTCATTTTTCTACTGCTGTGAAGAGACACCATGACCAAGGCAACTTATGAAAGAAAGCATTTAATTGGTGGCTTGCTTACAATTTCTGAGCATGAGTCCATGACCACCATGCCAGGGAGTATGGCAGCAGGCTGGCATGGTGCTGGAGAAGTAACTGGAACCTTATGTCTGATCCACAAGCAGAAGGCAAAAAGAGAGGGAGACTGGCCTGGCATGGACTTTTGAAACCTCAAAGCCCACCCCTAGTGACACACCTCCTCCAACAAGGCCCCACCTTCGAATCCTTCCTAAATCGCCCACCAACTGGGAAACAAAGGTTCAAATACAGCCTATGGAGGCCATTCTCATTCAAAACACCCCAGTCAGTAACACACCAGGTCTCTTCTTGTTTGGTTTGGGGGGGGGAGGGGAATGGCCTAGAATTTACTATGTAGTCCAGGCTGACCTTGAACTCTTAGCTCAGCCTCCCAAGTGCTGGGATTATAGGTATCTGCTACCACTCCCAGCCCAGAGCAGACTCTTGGCTCCAGAGTCTCTTCTTCCAGCAGCTTCCTTGGGAGAGTAAATTGAGGTGCCCCTGGGAAGGGTGTCCTTTGCTACCTCTGGAAACTTGGCGAGCCTTGGGGTGTCCTGCTCCAGAGGCGTTGCCTGAGACCATGTGTAAGATGGGAATCCCTTGACTCTTACAACAGTACCTGGGAGTCCAGAACTGCAGCATCACATGGGGCTTAGACCCCCTAAGCCCTCACCATCAAATGTTGTTTACTTATTCATTCAACAAGCTGTTGAGTGCTTACTGTGTCCCAAGCCCTGTTCGTGGACCTGGTTACAACGGCGAATGTTGCACTCCAGTGTAAGAGACAGAAAACACATCAAGAAACATTAACCTACTCATGGGCTAAAGAGAAAAATAGAGCAGCCAGCAGCAGCAGTCAGTTTGAGGAGGGATCCTGTCACAGGGAGGGAGAAGTTAAAACCGGCTCGCTCTCTGGGGAAAGCCTCTGGGTCATACTAATGTTTTCTGGTGTTTTCTTACATTGGAGTAAACTTCAAAGTACAAAGAAGAGAGTCTTCCAACTCGGACCTTCAAAAGAGAAGCTGGAGCAGCCTGGATGGGAACTCCTCTCCCAGGGTGCCAGCTGGACTATGGAACCCAACCCAGAGTCCCCAGGAAAGGAAAGCCCCTTGGGAAAAGTTCAGGCCAGCCGGCTGACACTCCTTCCCTAACACCTCTCCAGAGGCCTCCCAGCTCGCTGTCTGCTGGGACAAAGGAGGCCTATCCAGCATGCCCTCCTTCCTCTTTCCAGCCTAAGTTGCATTTCTAAGTGCAAAGGTAACCTTGGGACCCAAAACCTCCAGACAATTTCCAAGGCCTCCAGGCTCTGCCCCTGTCTCTCCAAGCTTTAAGCACTTTACCAGTATGTTGCAAATCACCTCTCCCCTCCCCCCAGCTCAGAACTCCACCAGAAAGCTGCTCCTGGAGGGGTGTCTGGGAGGAGTCTGCAAGAGTCATACACTCCAGTCAGAGATAAAGTCAGGTGTGTGGTCCTGTAAAAATCAGGGGGGAAAAATCTAACAGGGACGTGTCTCCTCCCAACAGTCTCCGGCTCTCCCTGTTCCCAATGATCAAGGTTTGCATCGAGAACCTGGAGCCTGAGAAGAGACTGTCTTGTGGCCTTAGTGACACCAAGAATGAGATGAGCCAGTGAGCATCTCTGTGGCTTCCTCTTCTGTCTAGACGTTCTTGTAGGGGCCCAGCAGGCCCCGCCCAGCCGCCTTCTCTTTCTGGGGCCAAGGCTGCAGAACTAGGCTGGGCTGTATCTGGCCATTGGACTAATATCTAGATATTAAGTAAACAATAAATTAGCAAAACTACAAGAAAATTCTACAGCCCTTTGCATTTGGCAATCATTGAGTGTTAATTAGAAATTCATTACAATTAAAACCCTGCCTAAACAGGGCCTGCGCGCCTTAATTACATCTGATTTTTAATTCAGAATACGTGTTTACACAGAAAGCGCTACGTACCCCATGATTATCCCCAATCCTCTTTATACTGTACTAATTATGTAAATTAAACCTAATTAACTGACGAAAACTGCCGTTAATTCAACTGGTAAAAGATATGTGCTTGAGACGGAGGCGCGTCAGCACAGCCCGGCCCAAGCCAGAATCCGAATGGGCGCTAGAAGACGGGACCGTGTGGACGTCCCGACATTGGGGCAGCGCGGGGCGGCGCAGAGTGCAACCAGGAGCGGATAAAAGAGGCAAAACCCGAATAGTAAGAACTGGAGAGAGATGGGCCAAGGGCAGCAACTCCCTCAAACTCCTCCTGCGCTCAGGGCAGGCCCGCAGGACCTCGAGCCGCCACTGAAAAAAGGGGGACGGCCACATACCGCATCTGAACCTGGTTCCAGTCCCGGCTCTGCCCACCCATTGGCCTCCTGAACTTGAAAAGATGATCTGGACTTATTAGGCATCTTTCCTCCACACCCAGGCTGAGGTTGCACATTCCTCCCCATCCCTTCACCCAGCCAGACCCCAGCCTGACTACAGAGTGTCAGAAGGACGCGTTGAGCGTAGCTCGGCCTGCGCATCTGTCTTGCAGATTGAGGAACCTGGCTCTGTGGGCTACCGGTGCCTGACTCTTCCCTTCCTGTGAAATGGGAATGCTCGGTTGGTGGCTGCTTTGAGAACAGGCTCGCAGATCTTAAAATGTGGGTGGCTGTAGTGTTCCTGTGGAACTCGGCTCGAGCTCGGATCCCCCACACAAGCGCCCCCAGAAACAAGCCCAAGCAGCGGCGATCCCCACCCCACCCCCCAGCCTCTCCACGGGCCTTCGGTAGAGCTTAGCTGGAGCGGCCAGGAGGAAGTCTGGGACCGGGCTGGGAGCTGTCCCGAGCTTGGTGCTGAACAGGGAGCGGAGGCGACATCCGCTAGTGCAGTAGCCTAGGACAGGACCCTTTGTATGAGAGGTCCCCAGGGACTCTGCCTCCTGGCTGACCGGACAGACCAGAGGCCAGTCCCGGAGGCGTTATTAGCCCTGGCAGTACAATAGAGGCAGAGCGGGCAGGGCCCTCAGGAGGGGGACTTTTCGTGTCCTCCTCTTCCTCCTCCACCACCCTGGGGGCGCCGGACTTCCCGATCGTTGTCACCACCATACCGAATTCTGAGGTTGCTTTTAAAAAATCATTAGGATTCTAGGAATAATTACCGAGTGGGATTGTAATTAGGGGATGGGGGAGCCTGGGCCGAGGGAGGGGAGATGAGCAGGGGGTGGGAGTGCTGAGGATAGCCTCTCGAACTCGGACCGAAAGCAGGCTGTTTCCCTCCGAAAGAAGGCCGGCAGGATGAGAGCGCAGAGTTGGAGTGGGACAGAGGTAGCACCGTGGGAGGAAGGCCGGAAGGGAAGAGCCGGAAAAAGAGGGCCTGGGCAAGGCTGAAGAAAGTGAGAGGCGGGGAGAGAGCAAGAGAGTGGGAGACACTGAGGGAGGGGAACGCGAGACCTCCATCTAGAAGAAACCTTCGAACTTGCTTGGGAGGCGTCAGAGAACAGGCTAGGAACCTGCCCCAGGCCTGGTACCTCCTTTCTCCGAGGACATGGCCTGAGCCATCGAACTGTACTCCAGGGTCCTTTCGCGGGGTCTCCTGGAGCCAGAGAGAAAAGAGCAGGAAAGGAGCAAGTGAGAAGTGGAAGAGAACGGGAAGTGAACCCACGGGAGCGGAAACACAGGAGAAAAGAGGACCCACAGCCCAGAGCCAGAAGGGAAACAAGAGGGCGGGGGGGGGGGGCGAGGGCGACCCCGAGCCGCTACCCGCGGAAGATTTATGGAGCCGCTCAGGTTCCAAGGACAGGCTGCACTCGCCGCTGCTGCCGCTGCCAGTAGCCGCTGTGGCCGCTGCGCCCCCTGCCCCGGCGGCCCGCCGCGCCCCGGGCCATCCTTGCCATTATTAACTTCTGTTTGATTAGGGTAATTGTTCAAACTTGAGTTGGACAGTATGATTAATTACAGTTTAATTAACGTGTCCATTAAGGACACTTAATGCCGCGGGGGCAGGAAGAGGAGGTGAAAATGGCCGAGGGGGCGCCCGAAAACAGGCGAGGGGTGTGTTACTAGTAACTCGTAGATTAAGATGATAAGATACCCGAGGGGAGGAAATGAGAGAGAGGGAGAGAGAGAGAGAGAGAGAGAGAGAGAGAGAGAGAAAGAGAGAGGGTTTGGGGGTATAGAGAAAGTACCAAGGGGTAGTGTCCCCAGAAAGCGGACCTCTCCACTAGAAAACAGCGACGTCGACCAGTAGTTGACCCCAGGCCTCCCCCAATTATGACTTAGCTCTTGCTTTAGACAAGAGATGATGGGAGATCCTGGGGTTAGGGTTCCCCAGTCCCTTGCCCAGTGAAGAAAGGAGGGTGACTTTCTCTGCAGTGTATTCCAGCCTGCTCCCGCAGTCAGGAAGCGGTGGGGAGATGCGCTGACCTCTCCCCGCCTGCGCTCCCCAGTGCTCAGTACCCTATCCCATTCTTGACCGCCAGTCCCGGTCTCCAGGGCCACTCACAGTTCCACGGTCCCTGCAGCGGGAGAGTGGTGTGACCCTCTCCACTCTCCTTCCTTTTGAGTCACCCTCAACTCCATCACCCTGCCCCGGGCCTGCCGAGCTCCCGGTCCTTTGGTGGCAACGGGCGAGCTTCCGTCCTTCAGCACTTGGTTCTCCGGGGCGAACTTTCGAGTTCCCCGGCCCTTCTTCCCACTCGGCCTCTCTGGCTTGCGCGGGGCCGCAGGTGCGGGCCGCGGGCCGCAGGTGGACGGCCGCTTACCTGGGGCGCACAGGCCCTGGGGCTGCGGAGAGGCGGCGGGCGCGGAGCGTGGCCCGCGGGCGGGCGGGCGCACCCGGGGAGGGCGCGAGGAACTGCGAGGGGTGGTGGGTGTGGCGCCCCGGCTCGCAGCTGTCAGGCGCTCCAGCCCAGCGCCGGCCTCGCCACTCCCGCCAGCGTCCGCGACCGTGCCCGCCGCCGCGCCATGAGCGCAAGGCTTCGGCTTCTTCTTCGGGCCAGTCCCCGGCCTCGGGGGCATCGGCTCCAAGGACCCGGCTCCGCTCCGGGGACCCTGGTGCCCCGCGCCTGTTGAGAGCGGGAGGGGCCGCGGGTAGCAGCGCGGGGAGCGGGGTTGCGCGGCTGTGCGCGCGCGCGGGGAGGGGCCGCGCCGTCACCCGGAGAGCCCGGCGGATCCCCGACTCCCGCCCGCCGCTCCGCCCGCCGCGCACCTCCGCTCGCCGCTCGCCGGCTCCAGCGGCCGCACGGTGAGTACCCGCGATCGCGAGCCCGCAGCCCCCGCCCCAGCTGCCCCAGCTGCCCCAGCGCTTCTTTCGTTGACTTCTCCTTTAGACTCTGGGGCTGTTGTTTGCTAGTCTACCAAACGACTCCACAGCCTCACTGCCACCGCTGCCCGCCTCCCGCCTCCTTACCCAAGCCAGGCTCGCCCCTCAAGCCCCAGGAGCCGGCCAGGGGGTCCCCGAGCCGCCTTGACCGCTGCTTCCTGTGGCTGAGTGAGGCCCTAGGCGGGCGCTTTCTTCTTTGACCCTCAAAATGCTGTTTCGTTCCTAGGGCTCCCCACTTCTCCGGGCTCCAAGGCTGGAAGCCCTCTGGGAAAACCCCTTGGGGACTCAGGACCCCTAGCTTCAGGTGGACGCTCCTGGCTCAGGGTGTCCTCTTCACTGTATGCGGGCCCAGAAAACCAAGAAGCCATCGTCATTTTCCAAAGCTGCACGCTCCCAGCCACCTCCGCAGCCTGTCTGAGAACCATTCCTGGGACACCCGGCTTGCCTTGTTGACCCCTCAGCCAAGGAGTTAGGACAGTGTTTGTTTGCCTCCTAAAATGTTCCCAGGGACTTCAATGAGAAGGGAGGGTCAACTTGCTTCGGTTTGACTGCAAGAGATGAAACAGATAATAGATAAATTGCTTGATACTTGAACAAGATGTAAGATAGGTGTAAGAAGGAGTGAGCTGGCAGCGACAGACAGCTTAGGGACAGATAAGATCGACAAATAAGGAGCATCTAAGCAAGCAGAGAAGGGGGAAAGAGACCTACAGATCAAAGATTTCAGGTTCTTCGCTGAAGGCTTTGGAATTCGGACCCCCTATTAAGTTGAAGCTGCCCCCCCCAAATGGATTTGCCTTCCCAGCCAAGTTCGGGGGAGGGAGTCCTGGGGATTGGACTGAAGAGCACCTGCCGTTGGAGCACTGGGTTGGAGCTCTGAGTGTATGAAGACACGTGGGGTGACTAGGCGGCCTAAAAGGCCCTAAATATCAATTCCTGGGTCCTCCACCAGGCTAGTCTGTAGACACAGCTTCCTGTCTGCCTCCTCCAGAAATCAAAGCGAGGGAGACCACCAGCAACTTTTTATGCCTGGAGTTTTACAGTAGCTTCCAAGAGTGGCCAAGATCTTTCTAGTCCATATGAGCTGGGATATCAGGGGCACGGAGAACACTCAAAGAGGAAACACCCCCAGGAAAGGGGCAGCCCAGAGCCTGGGGAGCCTGGGTTTGGCCTGAGGAAATTAGGTATATGTGAAGGCGTAGGGAATGTGTTTTCAAACGCCAAGAAGTGACTCTGGAGAAACCTCTTTGAGAATCTCTCTGTCCCAAGCGCTGCCCCAGACGGGAGCCAGCTTTAGTCTGGAATGCAGCTAAAACTGCCGAAAATGTGGTTAAAAACGGTGTGATCCTGGCCCGGCTGATGGCTGGCAAGAAAGCTTTTTGTAAATCCAGCTGGACACTTTCTGCTCAAGGAACACGGGGCGCAAGGCGTCAGAAGAGAAGTCCAGGTTTGTGCAAGCCGGTACTGTTGCTCCTGGAAGCTGGTCTTCACGAAGCTAGGTGCAGTGGGGGGCACCCGAGGCCGCCGTGCGCTCGACAAGCTTTGGAAAGGGTAGGGTTCAGCACCACGAACAGCGGTGGCCTCCTCCTCACACATTCTTCCACCTCCAGCTCTCCTCCTTCTCCCTGCCCCCACCGCTACATCCCTCAGTTTGGTGATGGGCATTGAGTGCCCCTCCCTCGCCTCCCACCTCTCCCCTCCCTGCCCCCGCCCGCACGCGTGCATGCGCGACTGAGCAGAGGGGCCGCTGGTCCCCGAAGTCCGGGCTTCAGGACCCTGTCGGGCAGGGAAGGCTGCGAGGTAGCTGAAAGCAGGCGAACCTGCGTGCGGGCCGGAAAGCCTGGATTTGGCTATGGCATTGCTGTGTGGCCTTGGGCAAGTCACTCTCCGTCTCTGGGTCTCACTTCCTTCCCAATCTGAAAACAGGATTGAGTTCCTGGCAGCCGGGGCTTTCCCGAGGTTTCTATTTTCCCTTTTCCTCCCTTAGCCCCCGGGTGCTTTTGTTTCAGCGCAGGCACGGGTCTGAATAACAAAAGGGGCCAGTCCAGGGGACGAATGAGCTTGGACTCCTTATTGCCAAGTAACCCCCTCACACCCCACACGTTGCGCCCCGCTGGGCGGGCCTGAACCGAGGTAGCGGCGCTAAAAATGGCTCATCTGCTCTCTGCTCTCTCTGTTTCTCAGGAGCGGCGGCATGGAGGCTCTCACCACTCAGCTGGGGCCGGGGCGCGAGGGCAGCTCCTCTCCCAACTCCAAGCAAGAGTTGCAGCCCTATTCGGGATCCAGCGCTCTTAAACCCAACCAGGTGGGCGAGACGTCGCTGTACGGGGTGCCTATCGTGTCGCTGGTCATTGATGGGCAGGAGCGCCTGTGCCTAGCCCAGATCTCCAACACCCTGCTCAAAAACTACAGCTACAATGAGATCCACAACCGCCGCGTGGCCCTGGGCATCACGTGCGTGCAGTGTACGCCGGTGCAGCTGGAGATCCTGCGTCGGGCCGGGGCCATGCCCATCTCTTCTCGCCGTTGCGGCATGATCACCAAACGAGAGGCCGAACGCCTGTGCAAATCATTCCTGGGTGAACACAAGCCACCCAAACTGCCCGAGAACTTCGCCTTTGACGTGGTGCACGAGTGCGCGTGGGGTTCTCGGGGCAGCTTCATTCCTGCCCGTTACAACAGCTCTCGGGCCAAGTGCATCAAGTGCGGTTACTGCAGCATGTATTTCTCACCCAACAAGTTCATCTTCCATTCGCACCGCACACCCGACGCCAAGTACACTCAGCCCGACGCCGCCAACTTCAACTCGTGGCGTCGGCACCTCAAACTCAGTGACAAGTCGGCCACCGACGAACTGAGCCACGCTTGGGAGGACGTCAAGGCTATGTTTAATGGCGGAACGCGCAAGCGGACCTTCTCGCTGCAAGGAGGCGGCGGAGGCGGCGCTAACAGCGGGTCTGGCGGTGCAGGGAAGGGCGGCGCTGGAGGCGGTGGCGGTGGCGGTCCGGGGTGCGGGGCAGAGATGGCCCCAGGCCCACCGCCTCACAAAAGTCTGCGCTGCGGTGAAGACGACGTGGCTGGGCCTCCGGGACCACCTCCACCGCATCCGCAGCGTGCACTAGGCCTGGCGGCCGCAGCTAGTGGCCCTGCAGGACCCGGAGGGCCTGGGGGCAGCGCGGGAGTTCGCAGCTACCCGGTGATTCCAGTGCCCAGCAAAGGCTTTGGCCTCTTGCAGAAGCTGCCCCCGCCTCTTTTCCCCCATCCTTACGGTTTCCCCACAGCTTTCGGCCTATGTCCCAAAAAGGACGACCCAGTGTTGGTCACCGGAGAACCCAAAGGCGGCCCCGGCACCGGGAGCGGTGGGGGCGCCGGCACCGCCGCGGGTGCCGGTGGCCCGGGGGCTAGCCACTTGCCCCCGGGAGCAGGGCCCGGCCCTGGAGGCGGCACTATGTTCTGGGGACATCAACCTTCGGGAGCAGCCAAGGACGCAGCGGCGGTAGCTGCAGCAGCGGCCGCCGCCACTGTGTACCCGACGTTTCCCATGTTCTGGCCAGCTGCCGGCAGCCTCCCGGTGCCGCCTTACCCGGCTGCACAGAGCCAAGCCAAGGCCGTAGCGGCCGCGGTGGCTGCTGCTGCTGCTGCCGCGGCGGCGGCGGCTGGCGGTGGCGGCCCGGAGTCTTTGGACGGGGCCGAGCCAGCCAAGGAGGGCAGCCTGGGTACGGAGGAGCGCTGTCCGAGCGCTCTATCCCGCGGGCCCCTGGATGAGGACGGCGCGGACGAGGCGCTGCCTCCCACCCTGGCTCCCCTGCCCCCTCCACCACCGCCACCTGCCCGCAAAAGCTCCTACGTGTCAGCCTTCCGACCCGTGGTCAAGGACGCGGAGAGCATCGCTAAGCTCTATGGCAGCGCGCGGGAGGCCTATGGCTCGGGGCCTGCTCGTGGGCCAGTACCCGGCACAGGGACCGGAGGAGGCTACGTGAGCCCGGACTTTCTGAGCGAGGGCAGCTCGAGCTACCATTCTGCCTCGCCCGACGTGGACACCGCGGACGAACCCGAGGTGGACGTAGAGTCCAACCGCTTCCCCGACGAGGAGGGCACCCAGGACGACACCGAGCCCAGCGCACCCAGCACGGGAGGTGGCCCAGACGGTGACCAGTCCGCTGGGCCCCCATCTGTCACATCCTCAGGCGCAGACGGTCCCACGGACTCTCCTAATGGCGATAGCCCTCGCCCACGCCGCCGCCTCGGGCCACCGCCCGCTGGCAGATCCGCATTCGGGGACCTGGTGGCCGATGAGGTGGGGCGGAGAACTGAGAGGAGCCCGCCCAGCGGCGGCTATGAGCTGCGAGAGCCTGGCGGGCCCCTGGGAGGCCCCGCGGCGGCCAAGGTGAGCCCGGCTTCCCACCAGTGGCGCCTCCTCCCTTCCTCCATTCTGCCCGTGTGCACAGCAGCCCCGGCCGAATGCGGGAACTGGGATTTTGTTCTGCTCAGGCGTTGGAGCCGCAGGTCCCCGCTGCTCTTCACAGCCCCAGCTTAGGGTGCACTGTGGAGGTGGGCTCGCTGGGAACCCCAGGATGAGGGATTCGGAAAATCGGGGGGGGGGGCAGGCCTAAGAAACAGCGAGTGCATTTTGTTTGTGTTGATGGAGTGGGGGAGGAGATTTGCAGAGACCTCTAGACACCCAGAAAGAGAAACAAAAGAGGTCTGAAGGAAGAAAGAGGAGAGAAAAGGGACCCCCGAAACAGAGAAAGGCGCCCCGGAGGCCAGGCCCAAAGTGTGTCTGCATGCATGAGGGTGACTCCCGAAGAACTCCAAAGAGCAGGGGGAGAAGAGGGCAGACTCTTGCCAAGAACCCTCCATCATCCTAACTGGCAGTTTTCTGAGTCTTTCCAAACTCCGGCCTAAGGAACCACACCGCTCTTGGCTGGAAAGCCTTGGCTCCGGGGCTCTCTGGTTGTCAGGGAAGTGGCTGGAGAGTGAGTTGTGACCAGGCCGGAAGGGTTGGCTGTTTGAAAGGAGAGGCGGCACCTGTACATTTACACTGAGTTCATTAAAACAGGAATTGATGACTGTGTGAGAAAGGCGTCGTTTATGCAGGGAACGACCTAGGGAGGGAAAGTAGCTAAAAAGGAGGTGAGCACTGAGGGAGGGGTTGGCTTTGAACAGCCGGTGGCTTGAGAGCTGCTTTGCGTTTCAAGCAATTTGTTCGTAGGGACCAAAGATTATCCCAAATCAACTACGGCAAGTCACCACTGCCCTGGGCGCCCAGGTCTTACGGAGCCTACCAACCTCTGCCATCCCCTTGGCCTTCCTGTTGGCCGCAGGGCATGGTTGTCCCCTCTAATCGCCTGTCATTTTCGGGGGCCGCAGGTGTATGCGCCTGAGAGGGACGAACACGTGAAGAGTGCGGCGGCGGCGGCGGCGGCGCTGGGGCCCGCAGCCTCGTACCTCTGCACCCCGGAGGCCCACGGTAATGCCTCTCGAGGCCTCTGGCCCTTGTAACATAGGGAGCACCCCTAGAACCCAGGGCCAAGTCAGGCCTTTCAAAGGAGGAGGTGAGGGAGCGGGAGGAGGGGCGTAAAGAAAAGGAGAAAAAGAGAGGGGGGGAAACAATAGAAGAAAAAGGAAACCAATGCTCTGTATTTGGCTACTTAACAACAATCACGACGCATCCTTCTTCCACACGCGCGCACACTCCAGCACACCTCATTGGAGATTTAAACCTTTCAGAAGACTACACTGGGCAGGCATCTCCTTCAGGTCCTTTCATTTATCCAGAAACTGCTTAGCCTTAGACCGCGTGGTGGGAGCCTGGTTCGGACTAGTGGCTGAGCGCTTGGGTGCCTTAGAAGCTCGGTGTAACTGTGGCCCTAATCAAGGAGCTGCCCTGCATTTGCATTTGGGACCAGGTTGCTAGCGGAGGAAGAACCGGGGTAGGAAGGGCAACAGAAATCCAAGCAGGCCTATACAGCCGGGTGCGGGACAGTGCCCACCCCCCAAAGCACCAGCCCCCAGAAGGTCGCCCTTGGATTGCGATCTCCGCTGCAGTTGCGCGCGGACAAACCCGGCAGCCACGCGCTCTCCCGGTGCCCCAGTATCTGCGCGCGCAATGTAGGTCGCTTGTCCCTGGTGGGCTCAGCTGCTTGTCTTGATCTTTTCCTGGGGGCCAGAGGCTAGGGCGGGGGCGTGAAGCTGGGATGGAGCAGACCTTGTGCAGGGGAGGGGGTGCGGGGCCCAAAGCCTCAGGGCACGCGCCTGGGCGCACAGCCGGGAACCAGAGGCGGCCACGACGTTTTTAATTAGGGCTTGGGCGCCCCAACCGAGGCCGTTCTGTAGTATCCGGGTCACGGTTTCTTTGCCTCTCCTTGAAACTCAGTCTGCCTTTTAGAGCCAGATAAGGAAGACAATCACTCGACCGCTGACGACTTGGAAACTAGGAAATCCTTTTCAGACCAAAGGAGTGTCTCCCAGCCAAGCCCTGCAAATACAGATCGAGGTGAGCCCTACCAGTCCTCGCTTGAGCTGAGACCCACCCAACTCATCCGGGTCACCACAGGCTTGGAGGACGGATTTAATAGTGAGCAAATGACGCCGTTGAACAGATAGTTAACGTTGTGGGGGAGGTGCAGGCCCAGTTTCAGGTCTTGTTTCTTCCTGACTGGCTTTGAGGGTCTTCTGAGAAAGAAGTGGAGGCCCTACTAAAAGGAAAAGGAAGAGGGCCCATCTCATTCACGTAGAACAGATCAAAGGGCACTTCCTGCCAGGTTTCATCTTCCTGAGCCCATTTCCCTTCTCCTCAAATTAGTGACTTGGGAGGTGGGAAGGCAGCAGGTCTGGTAGAGGTCCTTAATTTGGCCAAGTTCCCAGGCTCTCTCCAGGACTGAACCCCTCTTACCTGCCCTTGTATCCTAGGTGAAGATGGGCTCACGTTGGATGTCACAGGAACTCAGCTGGTGGAGAAAGACATTGAAAACCTGGCCAGAGGTGAGGTTAAATCTGTGAAATGGAGCTATGAGACGCTGGAGATAGATGGGTCCTTAGAGGAGATAGTATTCCTGTAGTGGGTGTGTGCCAAAGGCATAGCCAGTTTTCACCAAGTAGAAAAGATAACTCTCTGGACATATGTCACAGAGGTAGGGTGAGTGGACCAGCAAGTTTATTGGAAGTTTGGGTTCTCAAGACCTGTCTTGAAGGGCCCAGTGAAAAAGGAGAATGGGCCTTGATTCTCAGAACTTGTAACTGGTGGACAATTTGAATCTCTCTAACCCCATTTAAAAAACAAAACAAAACAAAACACAACTTTGGCTGAAGAACAAGATGGCGGGGAGGTATTTATTTCTGGAATGTGTCAAAGGCCACTTTTCCCTCTGGGATTAATGCATAACCATTCAACAATAATGTAGTAAGATTGGAGCTCATTTGCAGAACAGGACATCCTTCCTCCTGCCTCTGTTTAGTCTGATGGGGGAGTGGCTTAAGGCAGAGCAGACAGGGGTTTTGAACCCGACTCTGGCCCTCCATTTTACATTCCTGTGTTGCAAAGGAGCCTTCCTTTGCGGGGGGACCTACACACTAGTGGCCTCCTGTTGGGGGCAGCTTGCCCTTCTCTTCCACAAAACAGGCTTCCTCCACACCGGCCAATGGGAGGTCTTAGCAACTGGGCGTGCGATGGGGTGGGCAGGGCAGTAGTCTCCACTCTTGCTACTTGCAGATTTTACAGGATATGCCACAACTTCAAAGCCACTGGTGTTGTATTTGATAGTTCACCGAATGGATTTGGGGTCTAAGTACCCCCCTTGAAATTGTAAACAAACTTTCTGTGTATGTCTTTTTCTCTAGGAAGGCTGTCCATGGATTTGATCAGATTCTCCCTAATTCATCTTTAAAGGGGAGATTAGAAGTCTTATTAGAAATGGGGAGTTGTATTTTGTGGGTCATCTTCTGAGGTTGGGGAGTTAGGAGCAACTTAAAGCAGATGTCAGGCTCCAATTATTTCCTGGAGCCACAGTCCAGAAATGCAAAATAGTTTCCACTCTCTTGAATTGGAATATCCTGGGACTATTCCCTAGGCCCCAGCTTCCATCCAAGTCAAAGACAGAAGCCAAAATGCTTAGGTGTCAGGACCGTGGGCCGGGGCAGAACCTTGGCCCGGGTGGGTCCTCTGAATTTCCTCAGTCTCCCCTTTACCTCTCTCCCAACCTCTCACAGAAGAATTGCAGAAATTGCTTCTGGAGCAAATGGAGCTTCGCAAGAAGCTGGAGCGGGAATTCCAGAGTCTCAAAGGTACGTCCTTCCTTCCCCACCCCACACCACCACTTCCCGCACCTGCTCTAGGAACTGGGTGCAGACAGCAGCAAGCCGCTTGCCCCAGGGGAGAGAAGAACTCTAGTTTCCAATGTTTCCAGCTAGGTGAAGGACTGGGCAGGGGTGGGAGTAGGGGTGAGGATGGGAGGGAGCGGGAAGTGGAGCTGGGAGAGGAGGCTGTGCTTAACAGCTCTCACTTAATCAATTTGCACAGATAATTTTCAGGATCAAATGAAGAGGGAATTGGCTTATCGGGAAGAAATGGTACAACAGCTGCAAATTGTCAGAGGTAAGACCGGAGTCAGGTGAGCGCGCGCACCGCAGTAACTGCCTCTCTCTCGTCTGGCAGGAGCCGCAATGTTGGCTCAGCCATTTGGATTTAAATTGAAGGTAATTTAACAATTATTTTTTTTATTTAATATCCTTTGTATAGTCTGATTAGCCTCAGAATGGCAAGCGAGCCCAGCAAACGGCTTGCAGGCATCATTACGTGGAGTGATTGAACTTCTTAGCGCGGCAATTTCCATGGTTTCTAAATTAAAAATCGAGGCGTAAAATTACCTGGGAAGTAATGCCTAAGTTTGCTTTAATTTTGGTTAGATCCGTCTGCCTTTAAGCGCCATCCCAGGCCATTTCCTCCCCCACCCCCAGCCTGCAGTTTGAAGAGTTAGTGTCCCCTCCTCCGTTTCCGCAGTTCGGCCAGGCAGAGGCTGTGGCCCAGGCCTGGCCGTGACCTCTGCCGTCTGGCTGGAGGGTGGTCAGTGTTTCCTCATAGCACGTCCATGTCTTCCAGATACCTTGTGTAACGAACTGGACCAGGAGAGGAAGGCTCGCTATGCCATCCAGCAGAAATTAAAAGGTGTGAACCCAGAAACAAAGATGAATGAGTGTGTGTAGGGGGTGGGGTGGGTGCTGGTTGTTGGTTATACTGTGGATGGATGGATGGGTGGGTGGTTGGATGGGTGGATGGATGGATGGATGGATGGATGGATGGAGCTGTTTGTAAGAAAGGAAGCCCGGGCCCACATGGATCAGAAGGGAACTGAGAACTGAAGGAAAATTTCCGTAACTGTGAGGTAGGAAGAAAGAGCCCCCTTGAGCTCTGAGCATCCGAAAATTTGCTTTCTGGCCCAGCCCTGGCCTTGGACAATTTGACCTCTTTGTGCCTCAGTTTCCCCTTCTGTAAAATGGGGCTAATGGACCTTAGAAATGGTTCTGATTGGCTAGGATCTCACTCTTGCCCTCCTACCTCCCTTCTGCTCCATTGAGAATTCCTGTGCCCGAAGGGTTAAATGGGGCCTGAGAGGGAGGACTGGTGGACCTCGAGGGCCAGTGAGGCAGGCTAGGCGGCCAACGTGGTTGGTGCGACTTTCTCTCCAGAAGCTCACGACGCCCTCCACCACTTCTCCTGCAAGATGCTGACACCCCGGCACTGCACCGGCAACTGCTCCTTCAAGCCCCCGCTGTTGCCCTAGCGCCGGCTTGGCCGCGCCCACGCGCCCTCAAGCCATGCTGCTCCTTTCTGTAAATACCCGCTGCCGTGGCGGCCCAGAGCGAGGAACAAGCCATTAGGACCCGACCGTTGTAAATACCGCCGCCCGCCCGCCGGTCCCCATCCAGGCCCGGCTCGGTTCCCCACTGTACATACTGCCTCGCCCCTCCTTTGAACTCCAGGGCATCAAACCTCAAGGGGTAAACTGGACTCACCCGGGAAAGAAACGGGAGAGGGGAGACCTCTTTCACACACACCCCACTCCGGCCTGAGTAGGTCCTGGGACACGGATTGTAAATATAATGTAGCATCTTCGCTGGCTGCAGCCGCGCACTCCCATCCACTTCTGAAACTCTTGTTCCTAACGACAACGTGGCTATGTGCAATGGATATAAACGGACTGTGAGTCTCTTGGTTCAGTATTAGGGTCACTTTATTTATGCTGTAGGTTATTTTACTTCCCCCGGGCCCCTTTCCAGTCCTCACTTTGCATTCATGCCTCTTTGGATTTTGCTTTGTGGTTTTTGTTGTTGTATAACGTAACAGCACTTTAAAAGGGCGACAACTGATTCAACGAGATGGAGACCATCTTGAGCCTATTCGGGGAGACCTGTATCCGTGACTTTTGTTTTTAATAAAAAGAAAAAAAAAATCTGTCATTCGTTGGGACTGCGGAGTTGAGAGTGTGCCCAGGAGATGGTGAAAGATCCTGCCACTCAAGGATGGGGCTTGGGGCGTGGGGATGCAAGTGCGGGACGGATGGTCAAGGTTTAGAGGGTGGTCCTCTCTACTGACCCACCTAGACACACCCAATTTCCCCACAGGCCTCAGAAGTAGGGCCCTCCTCTGGGAATTAGCTGGGGGAAGAATGCTGCCTGGTCCCCTGAACAGTGGTCCCTTCTTTCCCAAGCCTTGCTGGTACAGCTGGAAAGCTTGATTTTTCTCCTTTCATCTCCTACGTATGAAGTCACCTGTGGGGCTTGGGGTGTACTCAGCAAGGGAGCCTCTCAAGGCTGCTAGGAATCCCGGGTTCAATCAGAATTGCTCTGCTTGCTGGTCCGGGCACTGTAGACCTGACCCGGGAGTGCTGGCAGGGTGGGGGTGAGGAGTGAGGGACATAGAATGGATCTTGATGGGACAGATATGGAAAAGATAGGGGAGAGTTTGAGGCCGATGCACAGACAGATGCCCTGCCATGGGCCTGTTGCTATCCGGAAGGCGAGCTCTGTCCTCATTTTAATAATCCCTCCCTCCTAGCCCTATCGGATTTGTGCAACTAGAGGACCCCAGTGAGGAAGGCGAGCCCTGATGGCAGCAGGCGAAAAGGCCGGGATGCTCCCCAGGCCGTGGCCCAGGAGTGTGAAGCCTCACCTAGTGGCTGCTAGCCTCCGTTTCTGCAAGGCACCTGCTGGTTGGGCCACAGAAAAATAAACTGCAGGAAACACACCCCACCCCCAAGCAGTGTGGAGGGTGGAATGGAGAAAGCAGGTTCTCTTAGGAATTTTTTCAACCCGGACTGGGCTTCATGCCCTCCTCTGGCTAGCAAAGGTCCTGCGTTGTTGAGTCCTTTATTTTTTTCCCGGGCCTCGTTTTCCAGTCTCCATTAAATGACATTCGTTTCTGCCCTGAGGCTCAAGGAAGCCACCAAGAAGGAAGCCCATCTGCAGGCCGCTGCCAGGACCATCTCCTCCAAGTCCAGGCTCTCAGACCGGCACCCTAGAGCTCCAAGCACTCTCTGGGGGATCTTAGAGGCGAAGTCAGGTCCCGAAATTCTCTGGAGTGTTTTGGGCCATGAGCCCTAGCTGCTTGTACCAGGGAGTTTCACTGGAGGCCTCTTGAGGTGCAGGCTAGCTAGGACACAATCTGGGCGATGGAAGAAAGAAGCAGATGCTGAGCCCCACCCTCGGATGAGACTGGAGGCCAGTCCCTGTGCTCGGGTTGCGAGCCTTCAAACCTGGGATACTGCCAGAGCCAGCTCCGCAGGGGATGAGATGGAAGTGAGGGCGGTGAGGGCGGCTCTACCTTGCTATTCCCTCTCTGGGATCCCCCAGGGGCCTAAAATAGTTCACCTATGGGTGAGGTGAAGAGGGCGTGCTTATCGGCTCTTTCACGCCTGGGCTGCACACATCTTGAAAGTGAGATCTACATAGGAAGTGATTTGCGTTCCCAGGGCGCTCCAGGGACAGGACCCCACAGCGCACGCAGGCTAGCGGGTTGCTTGCGCCTTTCCCAGGGCCTAAACGCACAGTTGGAAGCCACACAATCCTTTTCTGTAAAATGGGCAGGGCAGTTACCACCTAAGCAGGAAAATCCGTGGCACACACCAACAAAGGAGACTGGCGAACATTCCTTTCTCGCCTTTACCTCCAAACTTCCCCAAAGCGGAGTAAAGTGTACAGGGACTTGGGGCTGGTCAAAAGGGGAGCTTCGGGTGGTACGGAGTCTCTGAGGATTGGAGGTGTAGGCGGATCCGACCTAGAAAGTTCCGTCGCGCAAATAAGAAAAAAGCAAACCACAAAAAACAGAAACCCTCCTGGGCTCCACATCACTTCGAAATAGCTTGTTCCCCCCCAAAATGTTAATAACCAAACGATTGGTATGGATGTAATTATCAATAATTATACGAATTATTGCTGATTGCGGGGCTCGTAGCTACTTTAATTAGCTTACCAGATTCTAATTAAGTTAAATGAAACATTAATAGAGAAAATATGCTTAAAAAAAAAACACCCAGGATTTTTAATGTCTATTTCTCGCCACAATGTTGCCACCTTGCGGCGAACTCCCGGCATTACAGCCTGCGCTCACGGCCCAGACACGGATACCTTCGCTCTAGCGGAGAAAGCGGGTTTGCAGAATTAAGGGAGACTGGGCACAGAATGTCTCACAGGAGATTTTTCTCCCGGTGTTTGGTTTGGCACCCCTGTTACCCTGAGTTCTCTACAAGATTCTGGCTCTGGAATACAGGTCTGGAGGTAAGGAGCCATGTAAACATGCCCTGTCCACCTCTCCACCGATTTGGCCAGAGGAATTCCATCCCTTATGCGAGTAGTGTGGGGTACACTGCCTCTCTCCACCAGTGCGACAAGCCCTGCGTGAGAGGCTGAGTAGACGGATAGTTTCTGCCCTTGAGACACCTGTAAACAGCTTCTCACCTCTGCTTCCTCTGCCAATGGGTTCACCACCTCCTTGGTCACAGCTATCTGTGTTTTCTCAGGGCTCTAGGTTCCCAGGCCAGGCCTGCACTCACCTCCTTGTTATCCGTGGTTATATGAGTTGTCTACCCAAGAGACTGCCAGTACCTCCACAACTGAGAGCGCACCTAATGTTCTTCCTTGCCACCTCCAACGGCACAGCACAGGCACCAAAGTGCACACGTGGACCGTCCACGTAAAAGGATAGTTCATCGAGGTGCTGGGAATGTCTGAGGGAAGGAATCCCAGGTGCTTCTGGACAACAGCCACCGAGAAGCAATTATGCTCATTTGCATAAGGTTAATTAAACACAAGCTTGCTGCTTACAAAGATCTTTCATCAATAGGATTAGTGTTGGGGTAGGGTGTCAAATAATTTATTGTCAACCTAGGGAAGGAAAACCTTCCTTGGGTCCCAACTGTGTGTCAAAGACACTACCTCATCCACACATTCCCAGCTACCATGTCCTACAGTGCAACCTGGGTCCTTGGCAACTCCCACCTGGAATCCAGATCACCAGAAGAAGCAAAACTGCATTGCACACCTTCTCCCATGCTTCCATTCATTCTAAACAGGCTCACCGGCCCCTCCCTCCCCAGAGGCCACAGTGGTGTGGGATGAGCACCTCCGCTGCCTCTTTTTGTGATATGGGGCCTGTTGGGGGAACTGTGTTTCTGCCTCATCCATAACATGACTTCATACAACTATTTTGTACATGTAGTAAGCTAATGTACGCGAAGCCTAGAGGATAATCCTGGAAAACAAGAGCTGGTGTATCTGTGTGTGATAAGGCCACCTCACACTTCAGCGAATTTTCCAGTCCGTGGCCCTCCACTCCTCCAGGTGCCACAAAAAGAAACAAGCCAATGCTCCCTCCAGACTGACCTTCTGGACTTTCTGGAAACACTTAAAAGCAGTCACCAAGACCCGGTTGGAAAGATATCCTAAGGTCCCAACCTTGGTTGGCTACAGGTGGCCAATGAGGCAATGGATGGGCCCAAGTTCCTTGAGCAAGTCAGAGCAGAGCCAGGAAAGGCAGCCAGAACTTTAGATTTTTCTAGGACTAAGGATTGCATGCCCCCAGCATTTCGTGTCAAGAGGAACGAAGGATTTCCTTGGACAGTTGGGTTCCTATACCATTCCATTCCATTCCAGCATAAATGATCCTGCCAGTCCTTACTACAGGAAGAAGCACAGTAGTATAGGTGGTATCTTTGATTGGCAGCACTCCCGGAGACCATTTAAAACTGTTGACCCCGAGAACCGGACATCTGATTCCGACAGAATTGTCCTCCAGTCGGTTGGTAGAGGAAGGCTGAGAGCCGAGGTGCAAGGAGTCCCACAGATCTTGATTCGACGCTGTGATCAGGAAAGGGTCATGTCACCTTCATAGACGGAAACAGAAATAGCACAGCCAGTGGCGGCCTGAGTCCGCCCAGTCGGCCGGTCTTCGGTTCTGATGACAAGTGCCCCCGTGGCGAGCCCAGGAGCCGCCGGCGTCCAGGGGCTGCAGAGCCCTCGCGCAGGCTCAGAAACCAGGAAGCACATACACCATGTTTCTTTGGGGGAAAATTTGGACATTTCAGAAAGCATTGCGTAAGTCAGCCCAGGAAATCTGAACTTGGGGAAGGCGGTCCTTCCTTCTTGATCTTACTAATTAGGATTTCTGTATTATTCATTTATTAGTTATTTGGCAGCTGAATAATGTGCGGACCAGGAAATTCTGCTTTCACAGTCAGTGTCTCTTCAAAGGTATCAGGCCTGGTTTTCAAGTGCTTGCTCGTCTCACCCAGGTGACTCCATGTCATTGCGATTTGGGACCTGAAGTGAGTAGCTTTGGCGAACCATTCCTTAATAGGTTAGTGAGGAGGGAGGCAGAGGCGAGCTGGGGCTGGTGTGGCAGTGCACGTCTGTAATCCCAGCAATGGCAAGATCCAGAGCTGAAGGGTACCCTCCACTGCACAGCGAATTCGAGGCCAGGGTGGGATGAGACCAGTCTCAAAAAATAAGTCAGAAACTGCACCTGCAGACCATGGGTAAGGCACACTGCAAAGAGATGCTGTTGTGAATGTGGGATTTATAAAATAGAGAAAAATATGGAACGCTTCACGAATTTGCGTGTCATCCTTGCGCAGGGGCCATGCTAATCTTCTCTGTATCGTTCCAATTTTAGTATATGTGCTGCCGAAGCGAGCACGATTGCTCAGCTGCCTCAGAGGGTATATAAAGGCAAAAATATAAAATCTTTTTCAGTTATGGTGATGTTTTTAATATAATGTTTTTCAAGTCCAACCGCTCTATAAATTCGTATCTTATGAATTCTATATTGCACATTCGTCATTTTTAAGTTTAGATTCAGAGTTAAATTCAGTTATGTCCGCAGCTTCTTTTCAACATTGTCTATGCAAATGAAGGGACGATGGGAAACAGACTTGTTCCGGGCCGGTCTGTGCGCGGCCCCGTAGTCACAGTCCGCCACGTGATGCGCGCTGTGCACGCGCCTGGCCGCGCGGGGATCGCGCTGGGCTCCTCCAGCAGCGACGCAGGGCGCCAGTGTAGCGTAGGGACAGGGCGCCAAGGGGCCCCCGGGTCCCCCGGGTCCCACTCGGAAGGGCGGGGCAAAGCTTGCGAGCGGCTCATCAAGGCGTGCTCGACTCTGAGACTCTGCACCGGGGATGCGGCTGCCCTGGGTGGCCTGCTCCGGGTGTAGAGAGTGATGAGCCGCCTCTGCCTCAGTTTCCCCCCGGCTTGTCGAAAACAGCGCGCTACCGTTGGAACCAAGGAAAAGAGGGGTGTCCACTTTGGAGCCCAGACTTTCCGAGGGTGGCCCGCGGCTGGCGGTAGTTTTGGGGAGAGGGACACGCTGGCGCTCCTGCGTTTGCTAAGAGCCGGGCATTTTAATGGGGATGGTTCCCGCACCCCACCCACCACCGCAACACACACACACTTTGCAAAGTAGGAAACTGAGGCCCTGGCGGGTTAAACCAAGTGGTCCTGCGCGCCGTGAAAGAAGTCGAGATTTGGATGCAAGCCTAGTTCGGAGGCCGCTCTTTCCCCGTGCACAGTAGGACTCTGAAGAAAGAGCAGTCCTCCCCACCGTTCCCGCTTAGACTGTACCCCGAAGCTTAGCCTACTCTCCCCCACTTCCTTTGCTCTGACAGGCCCGGAGCGCCGACGTGTCGCCACCCGCTCTTTAAGGTGAGAGAGTGAGCAGGAAGCTCGGGTGCCAGACGTGCAGTGAAGAGACGAGGTCGGGGTGTGCATGTCCCTGAGTGACCGCCCCTGGGGTGGGCGGCCACAATAGGAGGCGACCTTGGAACAATGACCTGATCCACGGGCGGCCCTGAGAGCTCAGGGCCAGAGACACCCAGGCAAAAGCCACCGGAGTCAGCCAGTGCCGCTAGGGAGCCACCAGCGAGGTACTAGGGGCTCGCACACAGTGCTCGGCCTGTGTGCGGCAGGACAGGACGGGTCCCCAGCCCGGGCAGAGAAGCCCCAGGCCTGGCTTTTGGAGCTGAGTCCTCCCCCGCCCTACCTGTTCTCAATGAGCTGGAAATCAGGCCCGCTGCCCAGCTCCTCACGTGACCTCTCTCTAAATAAGCAGTAAGCAACTGCAAAACTCAGAATGCTAATAATGGCCTTTACTGAGTGAAAAGAGCTAATTTGGGCAATGCTGTTTCCCTCGGATTTACAAAAGGGAATTGCAAATAACCAAACAGTAATAGCATTGATGGGAGATGCTGCTAAACTTCTATCAGCCTCCGCGTTTGTTATTCAGGTATTTAGAAGGGGAGCCTTTTCGACACAGTGGCTGCGCACACGTGTCACGGTGACAGGTACAGAACTGCCTTATTGTGCAAGCCAGCAGGAGACAGACCTGGTTCTTGTTCACTGTTCCTGGCTATTTTAAGCCGGAGGTGGTCTGTTTGGCTTCTTGTTGTCTGTTTGCTTTTTCTGGTCCAGAAGCTGGGGAATCTCTCTGGATTTTAGTTCCACTCTTTCTGGCTCTAGCCCTGTTTTAGCTTGAACGAAGGCTGTTAACTGCTCATGTCTTGTTCAGCCTTGACGTGCTGCACTTGTATAACTGAAGGGCTTTCCTGAGAGAATATAATTAGCAAGCTGTAAAATTCCAAGATGGCTCAGTGGGTAATCAGGCTGATGACCTGAGTTTGATCCCTGGGACCTACATGATGGAAAGAGAGAGCTGATGCTCACAAGTTGTCCTCTGACTTCCACAGACACGTGCCGTGGCACACACCCAGCCACACCCATACACAAAATAAAAGGTAATAAAATTTTAAATTTCAACATTATTTTTGTATCCTACAAACATACTGGTCACCGGTGAGGTGTGATGGCCCCAGAAGGATCTGCAGGAGCTATTGAAGACCCAGTTCTCAGGCTGCTGAGAACAATGCTCCCCTCAGCAGGAAAGACCAACATGGAAGAAGGTAGAGGATACTACTGTGCCTAGGACCTAAAGCTTCAGTCAGAGGTGGAAATCAAACGGAAGGTAATTCAGTCAGAGGCACCACACCGCTCCTGAAGAGATGAGTGTTTTCCTCCTGGAACTGAATTATTGCTGTGCTGGGACTGGCGAGGGGCTGGGTTATTTACCACAGGAGAAGGTTGTTCTGCCAGCCTGGCGTCCTTGGCTTTCTTTCACCCTGTGCCTTTTATTGCAGACCAGGGAGGCCTGCTAAAGGATGCTGTCCTCTGTGTGGAGATATACCCAAATACCTTCAGCAAAGACCAAGCAGATGGGGTTACCCAGTCATGGACTTTAATGCTCCAAAACTGTACGCTGTATAAACCTCCTTTCTGTAGACACTCAGCCTTAGAGCATCCGAAACAGACTAAGACAGTGGGTGAATGGAGGGAAAGAATGGATATGGTATGAGGCTGGAGGAGAGAGCTCATGAAAGAACCCCTAAAGGGAGCACCAAGTGGATTGTGGCTTCACACCACACTCCACAAGCAGAGGAGTGTGGGCGCCATGGAGGACTGGCACTGGCCAGCCATCTCAGAGCTCCAGTGGCAGCAGAGCTCCAGTGACCTTCTGGGTCACTGATTTCTCTCCACTCTGCAGACCTGAGGTGACCTGAATGTGGATGGTCTTCCCTGAGTGCCGTGGGCTGCAGAACCTCAAGAGACAAGATATGGTGACTTGGTCCTGTTGGGGGTGGGGCTTCCCACCACCTGAGTGAGAGAATCCAGACCAGGTTTTGTTTTTGTTTTTGTTTTGTTTCGCTGTGGTATAGCCTTGGCTGTCCTGGAACTCACTCTGTAGACCAGGCTGGCCTCCAACTCCCAAAGACCCTCCTACCTCTGCCTCCTGAGTGCTGGGATTAGAGCGGCGCACCACCACATGTAGCATTATTATTTAGTGTATAAAGATCATCCTCAGGTGTGTGGTGGGGTGCTGATGAGGTCAGCCTGTGTGTAAGCTGGAAAGCTCGTGGTAGAAGGAGAGAGATGACCCACAGAATCGCCCTCTGACTTCCACACGTGTGCCATGGAGTATGCATGAGCCCCCATCATATGCACACAATGAGGAGGAGGAAGGGCTGAATCTGAGGGTACCTGCTAGCCTCTCCACCCATCAGCAAGTCTGTTTCATTTGCAGGTCATGAAAGGGGGTGCTCCTCCAGATCTTGGCACCATGGACTCTGCTGTCACTCACCCCCTGGTCACAATGACAGACAGTGACTATGGTTTATGGTGTGTGGGGGGCTACCTCATATAAGTCCAGCGGCCCCTCTGCTGACTCTGGATCACCCTGAAACAAGCCTACCAGGCTCTGACTTCCCTTCTAGGATGAAGATATAATTCTTGCCCTTGCTGTCCAGGGCTATGGGGTGGGGCGGATGAGAAAAGGCATTGGAAACTCACAGCCCTCCCCCAGGGAACCACTCCCCTTACCTGGCCAGGAGGCACTGGTCCCATCCCCCACCAGGAAAGACTTGGAAAAACCAGAAAAACGAGAGTGCCAAGATGAACCGTCACATTGTGTTAATATTTTCACACCACTTAACTCTCATTAAAATGTACTTTGCTGAATTTAATATGTGATTTCAAATGACACAACATATTAAGTGCTTAATATACTAGAAATTATGAAACTATTATAGTCGATGCCATATGAAATAATTAGAGTGAATTAAACTTTAGCAGCCGAGTGAAGGCAGGGCTTCAACGTCTACTGTCTGCAAGTCGCTCAAGCCACAGCTGTAATCCCCAAATAAATGTCCAGAAATGAGGCTCTTTAAATAAAAACCGAATCTCGTGTGTACTTACACCACAAGGTCTTCTGGTGTGACATGGAACCTGGCTGCACTGGGCAGGAGGGGAGGGGCCCTGGGACCCACTCCCAGGAAAGACCCCCAGGGTTTTACCAGCCTTTGCCCCAGTGGCACCTCAAGTAGCCTGTGATGTCAAGAGGCATAGCTTTCCTTACGTCAGAACAGGGCGCTGTTGAGTTGGAGATAGAAACACTCACCTCACAGGGCTGTGCTTCCTGCCAGCTGTTTTCTGTGCAGCTGATCACTCAGCCTCACAGCGCATCTTGGTTAGCCGCCATTTTCTGCTGAAGAAACTCTGAAAGAGAATCATGAAGGACTTCTTCCGTCAGATCCACTGTGCTGATTCATACTAGTGTATATAAGCACATGCACTTGTGTGTTTGGGCACCCCTATCGAGACAGAGAGAGAGAGAGAGAGAGAGAGAGAGAGAGAGAGAGAGAGGGAGGCACGTGTATGTGGAAGCCAAAGAAGGATGTCCTCAATTGTTCTCCACCTCATTTTAAAAACGATTTTTATTTATAGGTATGAATGTGCACATGTGTGGGTATGTGCGAGCAGAGAGCCTTGAACCCCTGGAGCTGGAGTTACTGTGAGTTACCCAGCTTGGGTTCTGGGAACTGAACGCTGTCCCCTGCAAGCAAGAACAGGACTTACTCTTAACTGCTGAGCCATCTCTTGGGTCCCTCCACTTCATTTACCTTATCTGAGGCAGGGTCTCTCACTGAACTGGTTTGGCTAACCCAGTCAACCAGCAAGCCCCAGGCATCCTCCTGCCTGCATCTCCTCCACAGTGGGATTCTAGGCATCCTCTGCCTTCCCTGAGTTTTTACATGGCTGCTGGAGGTGGACCAGCAAGCTCTCTACCCACTGTGCTGCCTCTGGTCCCTGAGCATCCCTGATTTTAATCCTGTGGCCAATGACCATGGTGTCAGGACCTCTCCTGTCTTGAAGAACATCCCTGCTTCAACCTTTCGATTTTCTTACATTTACTTATTTATTTATGTGCACGTGTGGAGGTCAGAGGTCATCTGGCAAGAGTTCTTTCCCTTCCACCATGTGGGCTCCTTGGCAAGTGCCTTTATCCCAGAAGCCATCTTCCTAGCCCTGTCTCAACATTTTATTCACATAGTTTATTATCGTACACATCTTCCCTGGATAAATGTATTAATCTTTGAAGAATCCTTGTGGATGTGTCTAGAATAACATAGCAGATATATGGATAAGGAACATGATAAAAGGAAGAGCTAAGAGGTGACCATGAAAGCTAAGAAAATAGGAGGGGTCTGGGTACGTGGCTCAACTGGTAGAGTGCTTGCCTATTGTGCACACCCCACCCCTCCCCCCACATATGCATTTTGGCATGTTCAACTTTGTGAAAAGACCATTAGCAAAGTCAGGTGTGGTGGTACATACTTGTAATGCCAGCACCTGGGATGATGAAGTTGGGGGTTCTCTGAGCATCACAGTGAGATCCTCGCTCAGATTAAAAAGAAAAAGCAGGGACTTGGGATCTAGCTCTGTTGATAGAGAGCTTATCTAGCATGCATGAAGCCCTCTGTTCCATCCCAGCCTCGAGTGAGATGGTACACACCTGTAATCCCAGCACTGCAGAGGTGGAGGCAGCAGGGTCAGAAGTTCATGGTCAGCTGGGAGGTGGTAGCACAGGCCTTTAATCTCAGCACTCTGGAGGCAGAGGCAGGTGGATCTCTGAGTTTGAGGCCAGCCTAGTCTATGAAGCGAGTTCTTGGACAGCCAGGGTTATGCAGAGAAATCCTGTCTTGAAGTTCTCCTGCCCCTCAAAAAAGAAAAAGTTGATGAAGTTCAGGGTCATCTTGGGATACATAGTGAGTTTGGGGCCATCATGAAATGCATATATGAGACACTTTCTTAAAAAACAGATTCACCATAAATCAAACATCAAAAAATAAAACCAAGCCCTCCAAACTCCCAAAGCCTCAAGGCAAGGGCAATGACAATCTTCCAGAGTTATGCTTTCCAGTGATAAGAGTTTGGTATGATGACCACATATCGATCTTAGCATGTATTATGATTGCCAATCAAGATCCTATGATGTCGCCAGTAGGACACCAATATGTAAATGCAGTAAGACTAGAACTGTGTTCCACGTTCATGGAGAAAAGACTGGAAAAGACATATAAGTCTGTTTGATATTTTTTATTGTATTTCTTCCAAATCAAAACACTATGGGATGGTACTACTATGTACCCCTAGGCTCATGACTGTCTTACAACATAAAGCACACCTAACTTTAGAAGTCCTGAGGGTCAGTGATGGAGAGACACCTCAGCAGTTAAGAACCTTCTTGCAGGGCTGGAGAGATGGCTCAGAAGTTAAGAGCACTGCTTGCTCTTCCAGAGGTCCTTAGTTCAATTCCCAGCAACCACATGGTGGCTCACAACCATCTGTAGTGAGATCTGGTGCCCTCTTCTAGTGTGCAAGCAGAGCACTGTATAGGATAAATAAATAAATCTTAAAAAAAAAAAAAAGACTCCTTCCTGCTTTTTCAGAGGCCTTTGTGGCTGCTCACAGCCAGCCAGAACTTCAGAGCCAGGAGAACCAACACCTTCTTCCTTCTGGCCTCCAAGGACATGGCATGCATGTGGCTCACATACATGCAAGGAAGCACTCATACACATAAAAACAAACACTGAAATCTATACATTGTAATACTCTAAGAGTCCAGACCTAGAGCTGGTGAGACAGGCCAGTGAATAAAGCATTTGCTGCTCAGCCTGGAGAACCTGAGATTGTCCCTGGCAACCCAGTGGCCAAGAGATTCTGCCCTGAAAACAAGGTGGAAAATGAGAAGTCCCCCAGATCCTCTGACCTCCATACACATGCATGCATGTGCATATGAATACACACACACACACACACACACACACACACACACACTCTGAATAAACAACTTTTTAAGTCTTTTACAAAGTTCAAAGCAAGTTACATACCTGTTGTGGGAAATTCGCCATTGGTCCAATTACCAATTGGATGGAGTGTTTTGGCCTTATTGGCATGGTTTTCTCTGATATATGTGATCCCTTAAAAACTGTGGGACAAGGGTCACATGCTCCCTTAGGTGGTCAGAGCAGGAGCAAGCTTCGCAGACACATGGCTTGCAGTCTGGTTCCTATAGCCCTTGGGCAGAACGCCAGGACAACGCAGGTGGATCAGCAGGGGCCTTCTGTGTCTGAGTGTACCTTATAGATTTCATTCCTTAATAAATCTTACCTGGCCACATACCTCAGGGTCCCATTTTACATACCTCCAACATATAATGGCACTGAGTGGATATTCTTTTTCCTAAAGGGAAGAATCAGAGTATTGAAGGCATGATGGGACCAGCAAGACCCAAATCCAGCCAGATAGACACTGGATCCGCAGCTCCATGTCTGGCATCAGACTTGGAGAGATAGCTGTTACAGGGTGTGTCTCATAGGCAGAATCTAGGTTTTTGAAAGTGAACATGTCTGGCATAAAAACAGAGGCTATTGGGAGAAGGCAGGAGGCCAGCACAAGAGGGTTGAGGGACAATAAAGTTTAACTATTGGGGTGAATATGAGCAAAATACAAAGATAAACATGCAGGAAAATGCCATCATGAAACCATTATTTCATATGCTAGTGAAAAACAGTTAATAATAAAATCAAGTCTGGACAAGCACTGTCTAGGATGGCACACTGGCTTCCTCTCCTTGGTTCATCCACACCTCCCTCTTTTTTTTTTTTCTTTTCCATAGCTGAGGACGGAACCCAGGGCCTTGCGCTTGCTAGGCAAGCGCTCTACCACTGAGCTAAGTCCCCAGCCACACCTCCCTCTTTAGCTAGCACCCCTGCAGCTGAAGCTGAGTAGGAATGCCTTGAAGGGTTTGGGGGAGATGCTGTTGCTAATCTGGCCTCCCAGATTTAGCCTCCTCATCCACCTTGATAGGGCTCCTCCTGACACTTTAAAAAGTTTAATTTTTAGTTATGGGGCAAGGTATGCATTAGATCTTCTGAAGCTGGTGTTATGGGCAGTTGTGAACTTCACCACGTGGGTGCTGGGAACAGAACTCAGGTCCTCTGCAAGTACAGTAGCATGTTCTCTTAACCACCTTTTGAGAGTCTCATGTATCCTACCTCACTGTGTAGCTGAGGATGACCTGATCTTCCCTCCATCCCTGAGTCCAGGTGTGCAACCACACTTGGGGTTTTATGCATTGCTGGAGATCCAAATCAGGGCTTTGATAAGGTAGGCAAGTGCTCTACCAACTGAGCTACACCCCCAAACTGTCTTCTGGGGATTCCAGAGGCAGTGGTTCTATCTGGAGCCCTCGTGAGAAGATCATGCAAGCTCAGTCCTCCTGGCCCACAGGCCCATGGGCCAGAGGGCGGGTACCCTGACTGTGGCTGGGCTTGAAAGCACATCTGTTAAGAGGGTTTTCAGAGACCGGGGGAGGCTGTGGGTGGGGTCACAGGGCCCATGCCATAGCCAGGTGTGTTGTGGGAAATAGTAGGGAAGACCATTAAAGACACAGTAGCAGAATGACTGGAGGAGGCTTCCCCCTCTGGACAATCGTCATCTGCCCCACCTCCAACAATCAAGTGATGCCCCTATCCAACCCCATGCAACCTCAGCTCTAGGCTCAGTGCTCAGTCTGGCTCCTGCCTCAACTTCCGGTGACTGTGCTAGGAATCTCCCTTCCGCTTAACAGCAGGACCCAGAATTCCTTTTTTCTCCTCCTTTAACATTTAAAAAAATTGTGAGTGTGTGTGTGTGTGTGTGTGTGTGTGTGTGCGCGCGCGCGCGCGTGCGTGTGCACGCGCGCCCACTAAGAGTGGTTGGATCCCCTGGGGCTGGAGTGGTGAGCTGGGTCCTGCGAATTGAACTCCAGCTCATCTGGAAGAGCAGTAAATGCTCTTAACCCCTGAGCCATCATCTCCCCAGCTCCTCCTTCTTCCTCTCTTCTGTGACAACGTCGTGTTGCTGTTGGCAGTGCTGGTAAAGGCAGCTTGACCAGACACTCCAACGGCTAACTCTGGGCTCCTGAAGAAAGCTAAGGAACTGATTGATCACTTTGATGCGCGCGTTCCGAGAAAAGGTCATCTCCACACTCCCTTCCTTTCCATTCCTACGGAGGTCTCTGGTGACTCTCTTTACTTGCCTGTCTAATACTACAGCCTCCTTCCCTTAAATTTTAGACATTCCTCGTTAACGAATGTTCTCCTTATTGCAACAGCCCGAGCAAATCTTAAGCCTGGGACGTCTATTCCTCATAGCTTCTGGAGGTCGTTGTAAATGTCAGTTGAACGGGGAGTTTACCCGGGGTACCAGGTTCTTCCAGTCCTGACCCACTGGCTTTCCCTTTTAGCAAGTTCAGTTCTGGGATGAGGTGGGCGAAAGGGGAGGTGGCGCCCAGCGAGCAGCTGTACCTTTCTCACGCTGCCACCAGAGGGCGATGGCTCCGCGCAGGAGGCCCGACGACGCTCCCGCGGGCAGTGGACGCTTGCAAGCCAGCTCGTCCACGGTGCGACGCGGGCGAGGCGTCTCCTGCGGCTCTGCACACCAGCCCAGCTTTCCGGAGGCCCTTGAGTAGAGGGGAACACCCCTCCAAGACCATCCTCCTGCCTCTGCTACTAGCTCTGGTCGATAGGCCCCTTCTCTGGCCTAACCTCTCTAACTGGGATTGACCAGGGATCCCCGATTCAGCGGGAAATGGGGAGGAGAGACAGGACGTAGGAGCCTCAGGGACCACTAATGTCCCTTAAGTGGACCAGCCGGCCGAAAGAGGGGATCAGGGAACATGAAGGGAAGATATTAGCCTTTGACAGCAGAGGTAGGGAATAGTGGGTCAGAAAAGGAACTGGGATTTTCTCCGCCCAACTCCCAGCCCTTAGGCTGGAACCCTCCGGTTTAGAGATGGTTCCCTACTAGGGGAAAAACAAAACAACAAAACAAAAACAAAAACCCAGCCACGGCAAGAGGCCCCTCAGGACAATCAGCTCCACACCAAGTGCACTCTCTTAAAGGACTCCAACTGGGGACCTCATTGGCTTGGGAGGAGCGTGGTGCTTGCATGAAAGCGCCTCTCTCCCCAGACGCATTTTAAAATGTTAAGCAGAGAGCTCGACCTCAGAGCCAGCTCTAGCAATTGGATTAACCTTGCAGGGAAAGGTTTCATTTTCTGTGTGTGTTTCAAATTCCTCCTCGGTAGCATCTGTAAAGTACACGAAAGCAGCCATTCACTGCGGCTGGAAAAAGCAATACAAAAACACAAAACAGAAATAGCAAAACAGGAAACAAAATATCTAAAAACGACACAGAAACAAAACCCTCAAAACCAGTAACTGAAAGCCAAACAGCAAAGTCAGGTGGGGTGGCCCACGCCTACAATGCCAGCACTCTGGAGGCAGAGGCAGGTGGATCTCTGAATTCAAGGACACAGAGTGAGTTCCAGGTCAGCCAGGACGACACAGATAACCAACAAAAAGATTGCAAACCAACAAAAATCTTCCCAAACCCAAATGAAACCAAAAAGTCATCTTCTTCAGGAATTGGGAACCAGGACCTGGAGATGTGGCTCTTTAGTTAAGAGAACTGGCTGTTGCAGAGGACCTGGGTTTGATTCCCACCACCCACAGGGCGATTCACAATCTCAGAGCCAGAGGATCCAACGCCCTCTTCTGACCTCATCAAGCAACTGTACCCAAGTGATTCATAAACATACATGCAGGCAAAACACTCATCTATACACATAAAAAAAAAAAAAAATGTTTTAAGGGGTTGGAGAGATGGCCCAGTGGTTAAAAACACTGGCTACTCTTCCAGAGGTCTCGGGTTCAATTCCCAGCACCTACATGGCAGCTCACAACTGTCTGTAATCCAGCTCCAAGTGATCAACACCCTCACACAGTCATACATGCAGGCAAAACACCAATACACGTAAAATAAAAATAGACAAATCATTTAAAAATTGTTTGAATGCTTTTAAGAAAGAATTGGAAACTACAGAAGAGGGTAAAGAAACTACCCCCACACTCCTCCCCACCCCACAGACATCGGGGCTGTTCTTTCTCCACAGAATGAGGATAATGGTGTGAACAGGACAGGAATGTCCCGAGGACTCAGGGAACCTATGTAACTGCAATAGCAGACATTCCAGAAGTGTGAGCTATTTTAATATGGAAAGAAACCAGCCCCACACTGTACAGATCAGTAATGTGCTGTTTCCACTTATGCAACTTTTCAGTCAACTAGTCTTCCAAATGATATTTTTACTGATTGCACGATATTTCGGTCCATTTGAGTACAATTTATTTAAGTTAGCCCCTGCTGCGGAGCCTTTAGATTGTTTCCAGTTTTTGCTGTTAAAATAACAGTGAGATTAACTTCTTTAAACATCTACCCTTGTCAGCATTTCTGATTATTTCCTTAGGCAGATTTTTTTTTTTTTTTTGAGGTAGGATTACTGGGACAAAGGGCTCAAATATTTTTCAGGCTTTTGAGTCAGGTTACAGAATTGCTTCCCAGAAAGATCTTGCCAATTCCCCCTCTGGCCTGCAGTGTGAGAAGGTGCCACACAGCACACAAAAGAGGGATGTTGGGGGTGGGTGGGGTCCGCTGGACTGAGGGTGAAGGCTTTGGAGAGAGCGGGCCTGGGGGAGGAACAAAGGAGCTACATGGATTTAGGGGTGTAATGAGGTTTTGTTTGTTTTGGTAGTTTTTAAAAATTATTTATTATAGATTTGTGTGTATGTGTGTGGGCACCTGGGTGCATGCAGGAGCTGCGGAGGCCAAAAGAGGCTGTCTGGCCTCCTGGAACTGGAATTACAGGCAATGGTAAGCCATTGTGTGGGTGCTGGGAACTGAACTTAGATCCTCCACAAGAGGGATACATGCACCTAACCAGCAAGCCAATTCTCCAGCCCCAAGATATAAGAAAGAAAGGCAAAAAGGAGCTTTCTTTTTTACTTTCTTTTTTTCATGTGGTGTGTGTGTGTGTGTGTGTGTGTGTGTGTGTGTGTGTGTGTGTTTGAAACAGGGTCTCACCACACTACTCTGGCTGGCCTGGAACTCACAGAGATCCACCTGCCTCTGCCTCCTGAGTGCTGGGATCGAATGAATGCACCAACACCCTGGTAGAAATATGATGGTTTTAATTGTTGACTTGACACAAGTTAGGCTCATCTAGGAAAAAAAGTCTAATGAAGGATTGTCTGATCACCTTGGCCCAAGGGCATGTCTATAGGGGATTGTCTTTGCGGGCCTTCATTGATGTGGGAAGACCCAGCCTGGAAGTGGGAGCTGCCACTTCCTGGTTGAGGGTCCTGGGATGGATAGGAATAGAGAAAGCTAGCCAGGCACTAAGAACCATCCATCCATTCCCTCCCCATGCTGACGGGGATGTGAATACATGCTTCACGTTCCTGCTTTGATTTCCTACTGGACTGCACCCTGGATTTGTGAGCTAAAATAAGCCCATCCCGCTAAGCTGACTTTTGTGTTTAAGAAGGAAGATCCCACAGTATGAGACTGCTGGGAAGAGGTGTATGGTTAGGTGCAGATTTAAAGTCAGTGTAAGTGAGCAGGTGGTACTCAAGAGGTTCATCTCTAGGGGAGGTGGGTGTCTCTCTGGGGATCTACTCTGGAGAGTCTGGGTCATTCATTTGGAGATAGATGAAGAGAGAGCTTGAGGGAGTGAGGAGCAAATCTTTCCTTGATAAAGTGTTGGCAGTCCACTGAGGCCTTAGATTTCATTCTATAAGGTGGAAGGTGTGTTTTCTCTTCCGTATGCAAGCAACCAAGTCATGTGGTAACTCTTTCAAAACATGTGGTAAGCGGTCAGAAATAGTGTGGATGGGACAATTCATTGTGGTGACATGGAAATGCACTTCTGCAGTTGGACCACGCTGTCAGGGAAACAGTGCTCCCTCGCGTAAACCGGTTGTTCTGGAAGGCCACCGTGAACTGCCAGGTCCTTTGGTTAAGCCACTGTATCTCAGTTCCAAAATCCACCAGGCATTAGCCCAGGCTGGCTCTGCTAAACAAGGTATCAGTTGTGTTTTAAAAACCACAATCACCATTCAGGTTTACCCCCAGGAACTCCATGCTGCCTCACCATTGGAAGGTTGTTTGACAGGAACCAGCAGCTGATAAAGTTCACCTCCTGTTTATGATTTAAAAGCGTCTCGGTGAACTAGGAGAGGTGTCCTGATTTGTGAAAGGTCAGATGGCAAAGCCTTGAGACAGATGTGATACCGAAAGTGTAGATTGTCTCTAAGAGCGAGGACAAAATGAGGAATCCAGCTCTGTTAACGTACAGTAAGGGAAGCCTTAGACAGACGTGTGAGGGAGAAAGGACTGGAAGCTGGAGGGAGGATAGCTCGTTATGTTTGGCCTGCATGTATGTCTGCATATGTGGTATGGGTCTGGTACCAGCAGAAGTCAGAAGAGGATGTCTGGTCTCCTGGAACAAGGGTCACAGAGGTTGTGAGCACCCCCTGCAGGGACTGAGAATCGAGTCCAGGTCCTCTATAAGAGCAGCAAGTGTTCTTAACTGCTGAGCCATCTTTCCAGCCCCAAGAAAGTTAGAAAAAAAAATATTTATGTATGTGTGAGTGTTTGCACATGTGCATGTATGCATGCATGAATCATGGCACATGTATGGAGGTCAGAGGACAACTTGTGGAAGGTCAGACAATAGGAATTGTAACAAAAAACGAGTTCCCCAAAACGAGTTAAACAATGGCTCAATGAGAGCCACAAATACATGTCTGGGAAGGGAGTAGGAAAAGAAAATGGAACAAGAAACTGAGGGCCTGGGAGAAAGGTCAGTGGGGAGAGTGCTTGCCATGAAAACCTGGTGACCTGGCCAGGTAGAGGTGATGCATGCCTTTAATCCCAGCACACGGGAGGCAGAGCCAGGTGGATCTCTGTGAGTTCGAGGCCAGCCTGGTCTACAGAGTGAGATCCAGGAAAGGCACAAATCTACAAAAAGAAATCCTGTCTCGAAAAACAAAAATAGATAAACAACAAACAAAATCAATCTATGCCCAGACACTTATAGTCAAACTCTAGAAAGTCACATTAAGAAAAAAATTGAGGGCTAATGTCATGGTCCTTATGATAATGTCCCCCATAGCCTCAGGCAACTGAATGCTTGGCCCACAGTTGGTGCTGTTTGGTGACTCTTAAGAGATGTGGCCTTGTTGGAGGAAGTGTGTAGATGGAGACAGGCTTTGAGAGTGTAAAAACTCCTGCCATTTCTAGCTCGCTCTGCTTTGTGCTTGCAGTTGGGATGGGAGCCCTGTTTCTGCTCCAGCCACTGTGCCTGCTGCCTCCACTCACCATCGGAGACGCTGACCCTCTGGAACCACACGCCCAAGTCAACTCTTTCTTCTTTAAGTTACCTTGGTCATGCTTTTTTTTTTTTTTTTTTTTTTTTTTTTTTTAAGATTTATTTATTTACTATGTATACAGTGTTCTGCCTGCACATACCCCTACAGGCCAGTAGAGGGCGCCAGATCTCATTACAGCTGGATGTAAACCACCTTGTGGGTGCTGGGAATTGAACTCAAGTCCTCTGGAAGAGCAGCCAGGTCTCTTAACCTCTGAGCTGTCTCTCCAGCCCCAGGTCATGGTGTTTAATCACAGCAACAGAAAAGTAGCCAAGACAGCTGCAGATGGGGTGCAGTAGCAGGGCTGCAGATGGGGCACAGTAGCAGGGCTGCAGGTGGGGCGCAGTGGCAGGGCTGCAGGTGGGGTGCAGTAGCAGGGCTGCAGGTGGGGTGCAGTAGCAGGGCTGCCTAGCATGCAAGAGTGTCTAGTTACTCCCAGTACTTCAAAAAGAAGAAACGAGAAAAATGGAAGGCAGGAAGGAGAGAGGCAGAGAGAGGGGAGACCAAGAAAAAGGATGCATTAGCTGGACATGATGGTCCACACCTGTGGTCTCAGCTGCTCCAGAGACCAAGGCAGGAAGATCGTGAATTCAAGGCCAGACTGGTCTACATAGCCTCTCAACAGCACCCCCAAAGTAGCAAAGAGCAAAGGAAAGTAGTAGGAAATAGTAATAAATATGGTAAGCATTAATTCAACTATTTTAACAAGAACATGAAATGTCAGGCAGTCTAAATGAAAATGAGACAAAAATAAGGCCCATGTATATGTTGTCTTTAAGTCCCTCACTTTAAATAAGGACATATGGGGACTAGATAAAGAGGAATAGAAAGAGACAGATCGCTCTAACACACATCACAAGGGAATGGGAGTTGGCTGGACTAATGTCAGGCAGAACAGGCTTCAGGGCAAGAGAAACTATCAAGGATAAAGGGGCGTTATATGATGATAATGAACTCTTCAGGGAGACACGGAAATATTTAACATACAGGTCTCAGAAATGGAGTATCAAAATACAGGAGGCAAAAGCCGAAAGAGCCGCAAAGACAAAGAGATGACCCCGTGTCACAGCTGGAGACATCAGCTCCTGCTGTTAGAACAGATCCATATGTGGGGTGGGGGGTTGGAGATGGCTCAGTGGTTAAGAGCACAGACTGCTTCCAGCGGACCTGAGTCCTATCCCTGGCTCCCACATGGCCATCTGTAACTCCAGTTCCAGGAGATCTAACACTCTGTTCTGGCCTCTGAGCATGCCAGGCATGCAAGTGATGCACAGACAGATATGCAGGCAAAGCAAGAGTACACATGATTTTTTAAAATTATTATTAGTATTTAAAACAAAACAAAACAGATCCAGCAGCCAGCAAACAGTAAGGACATTGCCGAACTCAACAACATCATCAATCAAGCAGACATCTGTAGACAACTCTATCCAACAACCATGTAATCGACATTTTGCTTAAGCAAAATGGACTGTTCACCCAAATAGACTACAACCGCGGCTATAAAAACACATCTAACAAGTTTCCAAGGATTCAAATCATAGTGTCTGCTTTCAGAACATGACGGAGTTACAGGGAAGGAGAGCCAGAAGATTCAGCTACTTGGGAATTGAACAGCAGATTTTGAAATAAAGCCCCAGTTAAAAGAAGAAATCTCAAGTGTAATTAGAAAATATTTGCAACTAAGTGAAAATAAAAACAAAACTTAGGAAGATTTGTGAGCTGTAACAGAGCTGTGCTTAGAGGGAGATTTATGACGCTGAATACATGCGTTTGGAAAGAAGAAAGTCTAAATCAATAATTCAAGCTGTTCTCTTAGGAAACCAGAGGGAAAAAATGGAAAAAAAAAATCCAGCAAACTAAACGCAAGATAAGGGAGCTTGAGGAGATGGCTCAGTAGGTGAAGGGGCTCGCCTCACCTGAGGCCTGGTGACCGGAAGTCAATCCCTAGGACCCAATAAAGGTAGGAGAGAGTTGACTCCAGCAAGTTGTACTCTGACCTTCATGGGTGTGCTGTGGTGGTCTGAAAGACACTTGTCCCTCAAAGGCTCAGGCACTGGAACATTTGGTCCCACATTGAGGGTGCTGTTTGGGGAGGTTTAGGAGAAGCAGCCTTGCTGGGGCAGTGTGTCACTGAGGCCAAGTTACTCTCTGGCCTCCACAGTGCAAATTTGTGCACAACCACACACATCATATAAATAGACAAACAAACAAGCCAACCAACCAATCAATGTAATATCAAAAAGGAATCACCTAAGAGTAAACTGAGGAAGATGCAGACAAGCCTCCCAGACGTCAAAGTCCTTCTTAAGCCCCACGACTGGAGCAGTTGTGGAGGGGAGTTCTAGCCACTAGCTGAGAGAAGAAAAACAAACTTGGCCCTTGTGAGACCGGGGAAGCTCACAGGATCCAGCAGCCCTATTTCTGCTTCTCAAGGAAGCAGATGCCCTTCGTCAGGGAAGATGGCCTCTCAAGGGAAGCCACTCCTACCTTGTTTATCTCTTTCTTCCCTGTTCTGACAAAATGTACCTGACACGGCAACTTCAGGGTCAAGGGCATGGAAGGGGAGTCAGGATGGCTGGAGCACAAGGCAGAGGGTCACGAGGCAGCCATAATGAGGAAGCAGACAGACATGGATACTGGCGCTCAGCTCTCTTTCTCCTTTCTACTCAGTCTAGCAAGACCCCAGCCTACAGGGTGCTGCCCACATTTAAGGTGGGTCTCCCTATCTCAATTAACCTAATCTAGATAACTTCTCACAGATGTGCTCAGGGGCTTATCTCCCAGTGATTCTAGCTCTTGTCAAGGGGATCATCAATATGAGCCATCACAGAACCTTTATGATTCTGTTTCGTTTATTTTACGTATATGAGTGCTCTGGTTGTATGTACAACTTTATACCAGAAGAGGGCGCCAGATCTCACTATAGATGGTTGTGAGCCACCATGTGGTTGCTGGGAATTGAACTCAGGACCTCTGGAAGAGCAGCCAGTGCTCCTAACCACTGAGCCATTTCTCCAGCCCCCATGAATTCCATTTTTGTCCTTTTTTTTGTTTTGTTTTGTTTTTCAGCTAGATGGCGAATTAATTTTCAGCTAGTAAGCATTTTAGGGAATAACTAGTATAGTGGACATGCAGCTTAGAAGGCACAACACTCGCTCCTAGCTAAAGCTCCTCTTTGACCAAATGAAAGAAAACGCACACCCCCAGTGCCATTTTTATTAATGCATAGACTATACAATTTCATTTTTAACAAGTAATATTTTAAATTCAGCTGTTAAATCAGCAGTCAGTTTTATTTTGACCAGCTCTGATGGCCTAGGAAAGCTGCCCCATCATAAGACTTCAGGGGAATATGTATTTTGAGCCCTTGAGTTTATGAAACAGCATTGCGTGAGTTACTTTTGTATTGCCCTCACAAAATACCAAGACCAAGGCAACTTATTAAAGAAATCATTTGATTTGGGGCTCATGGTTCCAAAGGGTTAGAGTCCATGACCATCATGGTGGGGAGCATGGCAGCCAGCAGGCATGACCCTGCAGCAGCAGCTGAGAGCTTAGACCTGATTTGCAAGTACTAGGCAGAAAGAGAGCTAACTTGGAATAGCATAGGCTTTTTAAAACTCAAAGCCCACCCCCAGTGACACACCTTCTCCAACAAGGCCACACCCCCTAATCCTTCCCAAACAGTTCTACCAACTATGGGCCAAGCATTTAAATATATGAACCTACAGGGGTCATGGTCATTCAAACCACCACAATTATCTTTTGACTATTCCCATTGTATAAGTTATTTGGGGACTGTAAAGACAGCTTATCAGTTAAGAGTGCTTGCTATTCTCCCAGAAAACGAGTTCTTTTTCCAGTTCCCACATTGGGCAACTCATAATCACCTGTTATTCCATCTTCAGGGGATCTGATGCCCTCTTCTAGCCTCCATCAGCACCCGTATGTACGTACTCATACACATATAAATGAATAATAAAATAAATATTTAAAGTTATTTATAATAGTTTATATGTATCGGTGTTTTGCCTGTTTGTATACCTATGTGCCATGTACAAGCCTGGAGTCCATGGAGACCAGAAGGTAGCACTGGATCCTCTGGAACTGGAGTTACAGACAGTTGTGAGCCACCATTTATGTGCTGGGAATGGACTCTAGGTCCTTTGCAAAAGCAACAAGTACTCTTAACTGCTGAGCCAGCTCTCCAAGCCCAATAAAATAACTTTTTGTTTGTTTGTTTGTTTTTGTTTTTCAAGACAGGGTTTCTCTGAGTAACAGCCCTGGATGTCCTGGAACTCACTCTGTAGACCAGGCTGGCCTTGAACTCACTGAGATCTACCTGCCTCCCAAGTGCTGGGATTAAAGGCATGTGCCACCACCACCTGGCAAAATAACATTTTTAAAAAGATTTATTTCAACACTTTTCTGTGGTTGGATATATAAATGTAAACAATTCAATATTAAGGAATATATCTCTTGTCCAACCCTATCCTCAAACCATTCATGACTTCTTCCAGGACACAGCTGTGGCCTGTGCACATTTTCCTGTGCACTCTTCTAGGGATATTCTACACATCTCTATCTCTATCTCTCTCTCTCTCTCTCTCTCTCTCTCTCTCTCTCACACACACACACACACACACACACACACACACACACACACACACAACTAAAGGTAGCAAGTTCTGCTGGCTTACCCAGGCAGGATCTCCCCGCTGGGAGGTCTGGATGGAGGTGGGCATTCAAGATGAGAGCAGCCACCTTCTTCATGCTGTGACTCTCTTGTCCCAGGTGGCCTGCTCCATGCTCACCCTCACACTTGAAGTTCAGAAATGAAGAAGCAGGAAGGCAAAGGACAAGGATGGCTAAGCTGAGACATGCGGGCTCTCAGGGATCTCAGGGATCTCCTGCTGGCTTCAGTTTACATCATGTGACCACAATGGCGTCGTGTGGCTGGTTGGAGAGAGCCTGGGAAGTGGAATAATTTATCTGGGTCCATTGCTGTTCCAAACAACATTTTTCTAGAAAAGAGCAACAGTATGTAGCTGCACATGACATCTGCCCATCTTACTTTTCTTTCTTTAAAAAGAATTTTTTTTTTAAAAATTTTCTAGACAGGGTTTCTCTGTATAGCCTTGGTTGTCCTGAAATTCATTCTGTAGACCAGGGTGGACTTGAACACACACAGAGATCCGCCTGCCTCTGCCTCCTGAGTGCTGGGATTAAAGGCATGTGCCACCACTGCCGGACCCATCTTACTGTTCGGAAACCACACTTCTCAAAGTGCACACTTCCAATGCCAGTTAGATACATTTATTTCCTTCTATATCTAACCAAACAGGAACATGTTGCTTATTTTTGTGTAGAGACTAATTGTCTTGCTGCATCTGTTTCTAATTTTCAAAAAGCATGGGTATTTTAGCTGGACATAAAGCCACCCAGAGTAAAACTGCATTTCCAAGCATGCTTCTAGTTCGATATGTGGCCATGTGGCTGAGCTCTGACCTGCAGGTTGAGAGGAAAGGCAATAGACGTGTCTCTGTACAGCACACCATGTCTTCTCTTCCTCCTTGTCGCTCTCCTTTGTTTGTTTAAAACCAAATAGATTCAGAGTTTTTACATGGCGGTCTACATTAATGGGACTCAGGGTGTGAGCCACTTCATCTCTGAACTCGATGGCTTTTCTCCCCTTAAATGAAACACAGAGTCCCTAGCCTTGATGGTGTTCTTTCCACAAGTGACACTGTTGGACTGTTCTTTGTAGTTAAAAGGAGTTGACACTCTCTTCTCACTTCCATGAGCATGAGTACCCACACATACACACGGGGAGAGGGAGAGAGGGGGCAGAGAGAGATCTTTATAAAAGAGGGGTTTTGGAAAAAATCTAAGTGGCCCAAGTAAGCATAGAGATCATCAAACATTTACCAATTCCTTCACTGTCTATGTATTTTCTTTTTCTTCCCTGTGTAGGACCACTTTCATCAAAACAGCAGCAGGCCTCACACACACAGGAAGAAGGTGGCTCTTTAACCCAGAGGAGGCTGGAAAGGCACTCATGGCTTCCCGGTCCTGTGACAGAAGGATTGAAAGGGGACAGGAACTGTGGCAGTGCACAAGTGCCCTTTGGCAGCAGACCTCCTCTATGACCTGCAGCTACCTCCGCCTTCTGCGTGCAGACTCAGAGAGAGAGAGAGAGAGAGAGAGAGAGAGAGAGAGAGAGAGAGAGAGAGAGAGAGTTGAGGAGCAGGATTTGATAGGCACAGACCAGGAGCTGGATGGGCTCCAAGAGAGAGACTCCACAGCTGGTGTGACATGTCATCTGCTACTCATTACACCCTCACAGCTTGAAAGCTCCTCAGATTACCAGACAAAGTTGGCTCTGGGAGTGTGTGGAGGGAGGAAGGACTGTCCTTCAAGGCTAGCCTGCACCATCAGTCACTGGAGGAGACCATGTTCCTCAGAAATAGAAGGAAAGCACAGTCAGAGCTGGGGGGTGTAGGCAGGTGGAAAAGCATGCTTGCCTAAAGTGTGCAAGGCCCTGGGTTCAATCTCCAAAGGACACACACACACACACTTTATTTATGTGGTATTTTGAGAATGATAACTCTGAATTAGTAATAACCATCATTCCTTAGTAAGAATTATTAGTAACAATCCCTCTCTTAGAAGTGCTATGTAGATAGCAATGTCTTTCTCAATTTCTTTTTTGTTTGTTTGTTTTTGTTTTTCGAGACAGGGTTTCTCTGTGTAGTTTTGATGCCTGTCCTGGATCTCACTCTGTAGACCAGGCTGGCCTCGAACTCACAGAGATCCGCCTGGCTCTGCCTCCTGAGTGCTAAGATTAAATGCGTGTGCCACCACTGCCTGGCTTCAATTTCTTTTTACTTTTATTTGGATTTCCTTTTTTTGAGACAGGATGTCACTGTGTATCTCTGGCTGGCCTGGCCTTGCCATGTAGACCAGACTGGCCTAGAACTCACAGAGTTTGGCCTGCCTCTACCTCCCAAGTGCTGGGAGGCCTGTGACACTATACTGGCTCTATTTACTTTTAATTTTATAAAAATGTATGTATTTTCTTTACATTGTGGTGGTACGTGCCTTTAATGCCAGCAGGCTGATCTCTGTGAGTTTCAGACCACCTGGACCTACATAGTAAGTCCCAGGCCAGCTAAGCTACATAGTGAGAGTTTCTAAAAAAAAAACAAATAAATGTTATTAGTGTGTATGTGGAGGTCAGAGGTCAACTTCCAGGAGTCGGGTCCTTCCTCCCACCATGGGTTCCTGGGAGGGAACTCGGGTCATCGGGTTTATAGAGCAAGCTCTTTTTGCCTGCTAAGATGCCCACGCACGCACTTTTCATATTTTTGAGACCAGTTCTCACTTTACAGTTCATGCTGGTTTTAGACTTACTGTGTAGCAAGCTAGCCTGCTACACACACTCCGCCTGCCTCAGCATCCTGAGTGCCGAGATTACAGGCATGCACCACCATGCCCAGCCTGCAGTGTCTGAACAAACATTTAAAGGGTCACCAGAAACCAGCAGTAAGAAGGCAGTGTTTGCAGTCTAAGAGCTGGAAACCCTCCAGCCGACTGCCTGGGTGTATGTCAAGATGGCCACTTGGGAGCTGTACCATCCCACGAGTGACTTACCTGTCCTTAGCTTCTCTTTCCTCATCTTTAAAGTGAAAATAATAGCTCACGGTTTATTGCTGGGAGGAGGCTGGACCAGCCTTTCCATGACCAGAGCATCTGCCATACTCAAGGGGTGTGGGCAGCCAGGGAGAATTATCCCACTAATAGTATAATTACCTTATTACGTGAACAGCACCTACTTCAAAGAGCTATTGGGAGGTAGGAACTAGCAGAGGACTTTACGCCTGGGCCTGGTAGTGCTTGCTGTCAGCATTATTCAGGTCCCTGTTTTGCAGATGAGGAAATCAAGCCCCTGATGCAGAGCGTGCAGCAAGTGGGTGGTAAGGCTGGCCCTGGAGTCCAGGCGGGTCCAGTATCCTCCAGCTGCCCAGCTGGGATGCAGACAACCCTCGCCCCCGCCAGAAGGCACCCTGGGAACGGAAAGCTGGCTGCCCTCCAAATCCCAGGGCGCCCTGGAGCCAGGTCCTGCTGCCCCTCCCCCACTCGGGAACAAAGCGCACTTCTGCAGTGGGGGGAACATTCCAGCAAACCGAAAGCACTGTGGTGGTGGCCCAGGGGCTGCTTCCCGCAGAGGGGCGCGCGAACACCGTGGGCCGCAGGGACCGCCCGCGCCAGCCAGGGTGTGCACACACAGTTGCACGCGCGGAGTCCTCCGTGGGGTCCGTGCGATGCTTAGCCAGGACAGGCACCCTGCCAAGGGCACAACTGGCTCGCACTCTCTCCCCTAGTCCTTCCTGTTCTGGAAAATAAGGACAGGGAGAGCCTGCAGAGCGAGCTCCTGTGACCCCACTGGAGACGACAGCCATTCATTTTGGTTGTACCTCCCTTCCCCATACTTTCTCTGGTCCCTGCACACATGGCCACATAGATGGACAGTGCGTTAACAATGGGGTCCCTCCATTGTGCAATTGGTCTTTAATCCACTTTTCAGAGCAGTTTTAGGTTAATAGAAACTTGTAGGATTCCCCTACCGGCCTCTTTCCCAGCATCCCCAGCTCCTCTAGTTTGGCCTTTTAGGTTTCTAACCCCTGATCAACAGAATCCTTCCATTTCTACTCACTACTCACATTGAAGACTGCTCTGTACGGGAAAGGCATTGGCTTTTGGCAAACGCAATGTCATGATGTCATGCAGCCATCACTGCAGAATCCTCCTTCCCTTTCGGCCTGTGCTGGCTAGTGTTAACTGTCAACCTGAGGAGATCTAGAATTACCCTGAAGATGGGCCTCTGGGCATGCCTGTGGGGGATTATCTTGACTTCTTTAAAAGGAGATGGTGAGGAGACTCAGGACTGTTCCTGGGCTGGGATCCTGGCCTTCTTAAGTGAAGAGAGGAAGCTAGGTAGAGATGAGTTCATCTTCTGCTTCCTCATTGTGGATGTGATGTGTACTGCTACCTCAAGCTCTTGTGTCTTGACTTCTCACCTTGACCTGTGAGCTAAAACATACCTTTCCCCTCTCAAATCACAATAACTAAGACACAGACCAGAGCACCACGGGGGTGGGGGTAGGGGGCGTTTTTATTTGTTTTTCTTATTTATTTTTTCCATCTCTGTGTGGTTTTGCTTTTTCCAGAATATAGTTTTTCCAGAATGGCTTCCTTCAGTAAGCAGTGTGCATGTTAAGTTTCTGTGTCTTCATAAGCTGAGAGCTCATTTATTGTTTGTAACTGAATAATATTCCACAGTATCATTGTACCACAGTTTACTCATTCACTTTTGAATGGTCTACAGCTTTTGGTAATTATGGTATTTTTGTTTGTTTTGATTTTTTAACTAAATTTTATGCCAATTTGTCCAAAGCTAGAGTCACTTTGGAAGAGCAAACCTCAATAGAAAGAACGCCCCCACCAGGTTGACTAGTAGACTAGCCTGTGGTATTCTTTCTTTCTTTCTTCCTTCCTTTTTTTTTTTAAGATTTTATTTATTGTATATACAGTGTAATGTCTGCATGTATCCTTGCAGGCCAGAAGAGGGCACCAGATCTCATTACAGATGGTTGTGAGCCACCATGTCATTGCTGGGAATTGAACTCAGGACCTCTGGAAGAGCTGTCAGTGTTCTTAACCTCGAAGCTATTTCTCCAGCCCCCACACTTCCTTGATTAATGATTGATATGAGTGGACCCTGCCCATTGTGATGGTGCCATCCCTGGGCCGATGATCCTGGGCATAGGAAAGCAGGCTGAGCAAGCCGCAAGGGGCAAGCCAGTGATCAGTGTTCCTCCATGGCCTCTGTGTCAGCCCCTGCCTTCAGGTTCCTGCACTGTTTTTGAGTTCCTGCCCAGACATCTCTGTCTTGGTGGACCTTGATGTGGAACTGTAAGCTGAAATAAACCCTGTCTTCCCAAGTTGTTTTTGGTCACGGTGTTTTGTCACAGCAATAGAAACCCTGAGAAAATTTAACTGACTTATGTGAGGGAAGGTGTGGACACACCATCACTGCATGTATGGAACACCATCACTACATGTATGGAACACCATCACTGCATGTATGGAACACCATCACTGCATGTATGGAGCACCATCACTGCATGTATGGAGCACCATCACTGCATGTATGGAGCACCATCACTGCATGTATGGAGCACCATCACTGCATGTATGGAACACCATCACTGCAGGTATGGAGCACCATCACTGCAGGTATGGAACACCATCACTGCATGTATGGAACACCATCACTGCATGTATGGAACACCATCACTGAATGTATGGAACACCATCACTGCATGTATGGAGCACCATCACTGCATGTATGGAACACCATCACTGCATATATGGAGCACCATCACTGCATGTATGGAACACCATCACTGCAGGTATGGAGCACCATCACTGCAGGTATGGAACACCATCACTGCATGTATGGAACACCATCACTGCATGTATGGAGCACCATCACTGCATGTATGGAACACCATCACTGCATGTATGGAACACCATTACTGCAGGTATGGAGGTCAGAGACCAATTGGCAGGAGTCAGTTTTTGCTTTCTGCCGTGTAGGTGCCAGGGACAGAACACAGGCTGAGAGGCAAGTGTCTTTCCCTGTGGAGCCATCTTGCTATCCATTTTTGACAATTATGAATGAAGCTTTTTGCTGTTTTGAGACAGGGTCTCATGAGGCTCAGGCTGGTCTTGAACTCACTATGTCATCAAGGATGACTTTAAACTTCTGATCTCCCACCTCTGTCACCCAAAGGCTGGAGTTTGCCACCAGGCCTGATTTATGTGGTACTGCAGATTGAGACAGGGCTCTGTGTATGCTAGGGAAGCGTTCCAACAGAGCCACATCCCCAGCCACAACGAGGAACAGAATGTCTACAGACATTTGTGTGCAGGATTGTGTTAATGTTTTCTAGCTTGTTTCTTTCAATTATGCTACAGATATCGCTTGCAGTCTATAGATCCTTGTCATCGTTTTAACTGCTTCATAAGATACTATTGTGGTTTCTTTATTGTCAACACTTAGTGTGGTGGTTTGAATGAACGGCCCCCATAGGCTCAAATGTGTGGTTCACAGTTGGCGGAACTGTTTGGGAAGGATTAGGAAGGGAGGCCTTGTTGGAGGAGGTGTGTCACAGGGGTGGGGGGGGGTGAGTTTTGAGTTGTAAAAAGCCCTTGCCAGGCCCGGGTATCTGTCTTTTTAGTCAGTCTTTCAGGTCATCTGATGCTCTCAGCTACTGCTCCAGCATCATTTCTCCCTGCCTCCTGCTTGCCGCCTGCCGTGCTCCCTGCTGATAGTCATGGACTAACCTCTGAAACTGTAAGCAAGCCCCCCACTTAAGCGGTTTCTTTTTTAAGTTGCTGTGGTCGAGGTATCTCTTTGCAGCAATAGAATACTAAGACACGTGACTGCTGTCTTTTTTATTCTGACCTTATAAACTTATACCAGCTGGCTGATCTACACGTGATGCTATCTTGGACTTGCTAAGGCCTTTGAATGCCTACTATGTGTTCTGAAGCAGGCATGGTGGGGCTTAGCAATGACTAAGTGCAAGTTGATATTAAGTCCAGCAGGACTTGTTCTTTGTGTTGTCTTTGGGGTTAGGCTGTGTGGACAAAATCCAAGGACAAAAATCCAAGCATGGGGTCTGCACCGAATCATCTCTCTGTACAAGTATTCCCAGTTCAAAACACAAAAGCAAGATGGGTCTCAACTAATGAATTAGAAGAGCTTTGAGAAGTCAAGGGACCCAGTGATGGCATACAGTTGGGCAGACCAGGGAAAGCAGCATTAGAAAAGCATCAATGGAGCTTTTGTGCATCGGCACAGCCTTAAGCATTGGACAAATAAAGACACAAACCACATTAATGATGATCATCTGACCCAGCCAGAGAGACAGGGAATAGACACAGGAGAAAAATGTCTGTGGGAGGCTGTGGCCCAGTAAGGAAACCCAGGCTTCTGCGATGGGTGACATTCTGGAATGTGGGACAGGGTGAGGTGCCACCACCTGAGTCAGGATAGCCTTGAAGAAGGTGACTTTAAAGCTTTGAGAATTTTGGCATGAGGGCCAGCTGTGGTAGGAGCTATGTGGAATATTCTAGAAGCTAGAACAAGCAAAAGCTTGTAAGAACAGGTTCATGCAGTGTTCTAAATGTTATTAGAAGCCGGTATGGGAGGCATCAGGAAGGGAGGGGAAAATAGCTGAAAGGAAGGAGCAGGAAGGTATGGTGGCACATGCCTGTAACGACGGTGCTAGGGAGTCAGGGGTAAGAGGAAGGGGACACAAGTTCCAGGTCAGGACTACATAGTGAGACCCTGTTTCAAAACACCAGTCACAACAACAAAATAAAAATAAATAAAACAAAAGATGAAGTTGAAGTTACAAAGTAGACACATCTTGTTTCCAGGAACTGTCTAATTTCAAAGAACTTTCTCTGGAGGTGGTGGGGAAGGGTGCCAGCTCCGGGTGCACCTGGTACCATTTGGTATCCAGTTCTCCCACAACTTGTGTTACCGATGAAGAGACCAAGGCTTGGGTTTTGTTGAAGTGCAAAGGGAAAGTTCCATTAACTTGCCCCAGTCCAGCATACCTAGGAAGACAGTCTCAGGGAGGGACTGTCTAGCTTGGGCACACCCATGGGGAATAGTCTTAATTGTGCTGATTGATGTGGGAAGACCCACCCCATGTCCTGCCTTTGGGTCCTGGACTGTGTAAAGGTGGAGAAGGTGAGCTGAGGAGTGGACATGCATCCATGTCTCTCTGCTCTTGACTGGGGGTGGGAACCTGCAAACCCATTTCTACCCCACATTGCCCTCTGTCAAGGTATTTGTCACAGCCACAGAAATGAACCAAGGACCAGAGTACATGGCTGGAACCAATACTGTAAAAATTATCTGTATAATGGCTAGAACCATTACTGTAAAAATTAACTGGGCATGTTGCTCAGTGGTGGAACACTTGATGAGCTTGAACTGGCCCTGGATTTGATCTCAGCTCTAAAAGCGTGAGAAGAAGGATGGAGGGTTGACTGGAATGGTGGCAGTGAACACAAGGATTGCTGGGTAGCTTTGAATTTTTATCTGAAAGGATGCTCAGAAGAACCACTGATGGGTGCCAGGGTATGGAGAGGAAGGAAATGGATACATGTCCACTTTATTTATTTGGAGGACTGTGTACTAGGGTTCCAAACCAGGGCCTCACATATGCTAGGCAAGTGACCTGCAGTTTCTATATGAAAGAAAATACAGATTGAACAGTTCTGGACTGGCTAGGGTGAATGGTGTCAGAGGGCTGTGGGATACAGGTTTGTCCCTGGTACCTAGCCCTGGGTTGGGTTAGAACCAGAAGGGTATTGCTTGGGACTAGGAAGATTAGAAGGTAGTTCAAAGTATGAACTCCAGTTGCAAGGGAAACATAAGCACCTTGGCCATCAGTTCAATCCAGTAATTACTGAGTGCCACATAGGTCCAGAGCAGCATCAACAGTCCTTCAAGGTGAGGTCATCACAGAGCAAAAGTAGATATCTGGATGTGCTCTGCTGTAGGGGCTTCATGGGTTCATGGGCAGCTACAACAATACAGATGGGCTGAGTTTAGACAATTTCTTTTGTACACACAGGGGAACAAAACACCAGTATGTGCCCATCTGTTTGCCAACGAAAGAGATAGAGACCAGACAGTATGTGGCAGACTCCTGGGACAAGGCCCTCATGACTGGCAAGCAGGACTGATGCCTACCTAGATTGTCAAGGCCATAAATGGGTTCTGAAAGGAACAGGCACTTACTCTGGACTGGCCTTTGCATGCCTGGTGGGAGCATGCCCAGGTTTTGAGAAAAGGATGGGGACAGAAGGCATTGTATTAATGTTGTCTTTCCAAGACTTACCCATTCAGACTAAGGAATGTACTTGCAGCACATAAGGACCAATAAGAGACACCTTCTCATAGTAAAGGTTTAGTAAGGAGTTTTGTTTCTGCTTCTTGGTTATTTGGTTTGTTGGTTTTTTGAGATGAGGTTTCTCTATGTAACAGCTTTGGCTGTCCTGGAACTCGATTTGTAGACCAGGCTGGTCTCAGGCTCAAAGAGATCTTCCTGCTTCTGCTTCCTGAGTGCTGGGATTAAAGGTAAGTGCCACTACTGCCCTGCTCGGTTTGATCCCCACCCTCTCCCCTCCCCTTCCCCCCCACCCCCCACCGACAGGGTTTCTCTGTGTAGCCTTGGCTGTTCTGAAACTCCCTCTGCAGACCAGGCTGGCCTGAAACTCACAGAGATCCACCTGCCTCTGCCTCCCGAGTCCTGGGGTTAAGCGCGTGTACCACCACTGCCTGGCTAGGGTTTTTTGTTCGTTTGTTTTGTTTTTTTAAGATTCACTTATTTATTATGTATACAGTGTTGTGCCTGCAGGCCAGAAGAGGGCGCCAGATCTCATTACAGGTGGTTGTGAGCCACCATGTGGTTGCTGGGAATTGAACTCAGGACCTTTGGAAGAATAGTCAGTCAGTGCTCTTAACCTCTGAGCCAGCTCTCCAGCCCTAGGTTTGTTTTTTTAATGTGTGTGTGTGTGTGTGTGTGTGTGTGTGTGTGTGTGTGTGTGTTACTTTTTGGTTGCTGTGATAAATCACCATGAGCAAGAGAGAATTTATTTTGGCGTATGGTTCCAGAGGAATGAGAATCCATTATGCATAGCGGCAGGACTAGAAGCTAAGAGCTCACATTGCGAATGGCAAGCATGATGCAGGGAGAACAAACTGGAAATGGCAGTAGGCGTTGACTCTCCAAGCCTGTCCCCAGTGATGTGCTTCTTCCAGGAAGGCTGACTGCCAAAAGCTCCCCAAACAGTGCCACCAACTGGCAACTAAATGTTCAAATGCCCAAGACTATGGGGGGCATTTCTCATTCAAACAATCTCTCTCTCTCTCTCTCTCTCTCTCTCTCTCTCTCTCTCTCTCTCTGTGTGTGTGTGTGTGTGTGTGTGTGTGTAGGTATGTAGTTGTGGGGTGTCTTCTTCTATTGCTCCCTGCCCTATTCTGGTGAGTCAGGGTCTCTTACTCAGGGTCTCTTACTGAACTCAAAGATCGTTGGGAGCATATAAATTCTGTGGAATAAGCCTTCTGTACACTATGGAGATGTGTTGCTCTCATTGTTAATAAAAAGCTGATTGGCTAATGGCTAGGCAGGATTTTCAGGGCAGAGTGAATGCTGGGAAGATGGAGGGTATGAGTTGGAGGAGTCATGAGCCAGATGCGGAAGAAGCAACATGGGAAGTTCATAGATGAGGTAAATGAGTCTGGAGCAGCACACAGATGAAATTGGTTAATTTAAGTTGTAAGAGCTGGCTGGAGACTAAGCTATCAGCCAAACATTTATAATTAATAATAAGTCTCTGTATGGTTATTTGATGAGCAGCTGGTAGGACAGAGCTGATCTGCAGTCTAGACAGAAAACTCCAGCCTACACACGAAGGTTCTTACATCTGTGTGTAGGTGATTGTGGAGGCCAGAAAAGGGTGTTGAATCCCTGGAGGTAGAGTTACACAGTTGTGAGCTGTACAACATAGGTGCTAGGAACCAAACTATTGTTCTCTTCAGGAGCAACAAATGCTCTTAACTGATGAGCCATCTCTATAACCCCTTGTTTTAGTATTTTTGAGGCAAGAACTTACTAAGTAGCCCAGGCTAGCCTTGAGCTTGAGCTCCTCCTGTCCCAGCCTCCTGAGTGCTGGGATTCCATGCCCAGCTCTAAAGAAGGACTGGAATAAATAATCAAAACATTGGTTGTTTAAATCAATGGGCATGCAGCCATGCAGGCTGGCTTTTTGATGTGTGCCCACAGTGAGCTTAGAGGCAGTACCATGCAAGTGTGGTAGAGTCCTCTTCTATTTGGTGAATGCAAGACGTCGGAGTTAGAGAAGGTACTGGAATGGCCATGCAGCTCTTTCCAAGGAGGATGGGAAGCAGCTACTGAAGAGGAAACGGATTGAGGTGAGCGTGACTGCTTTCCCCCCTACATCCTCTCAGTTTCTTTCTCTTGATGTGGTGGCCCCCAGGGGCAGGGGTTCCACAGGCTGTGCCTAGATAAGTCATAGCTATAATTTTGGGGCATTTATGTGAGAATCCCCAAGGGTCTGAAGTCACACACAGTTGTTAGTCCCAGACATGAGTGCTGAAAATGGAACCTGGGTCCTCTGCAAGAGCAGCAAGTGCTCTAACCACTGAGAAATCCCTCTAGCCTGGGTCACAGCAATAGATTGCATTCTACCCTGTCAGGCAGCTTTTGCAGTTGAGCTAAGAGACTGGCGGACTGGAAGCAGGAGCCCGCTGCACAGCCTCATTCTCCTCCTGACTCTGGGTGGGATTCCCGTCAGTGGGCTGATTGTGGCTTCCGTCTGCCAGTCAGGGGCTTTTCATAGTCTCTCCAGAGTTTTCTAGTTGTCCTCAGAGGAGAGTTTGCTTTGAAACATCCAGCTTACCCTCAACAGAAACATAAGCATCTCTTCTCAAAGATTTGTTTCATGGTGGTTAAATATATATAACATAAAACTTGTCAGCTAAAAACCATTTTACAGGGCCAGTGAGATGGTTCAGCGGGTCAGGAGACTTGCTGCCAGCTGGAGGATCTGAGTTCGCTCTCCAGGACCCACAAGCTAGAGGAAGAGAATCAAGTCCTGCAAGTTGACCTCTGACCTCCACACATGTGCCTTGTCCCCACACTCATACCCACCCAGATGCAAATAAATAAATAAAACTATAAAGCCATTTTATAGTGTAGCTTTCTGTGGTGTGTGGTGCTTTTTGTGTTTGTTTGGAAATTCCCACTAACTAGATCCAGAACATTTCCACCAACCCAAAAGGAAGCTTCAGATCCGCTAAGTTCTTCCCTGTCCCTCTCCCTTCTACCATGGTCACCCACCGCTAGTCTGCCCTCTCTAATGAACTTGCCTCTCTAGACAGCTCATAACGATGGGATCTGCATTAAGTGGCCTTGGTATCGGGATTCTTATTTGTTTTGTTTTGTTTTATTTTTGGTTTTTTCAAGACAGGGTTTCTCTGTATAGTTTTTGGTGCCTGTCCTGGCATGTGCCACCACCGCCCGGCTTTATCTGTATTTTTTCACTTAGCATGTTTTTAAGGACATAGTTTATTTATTTATGCTTGTTTGTGGGTTGGTAGGGTGTGTGTGTGTGTGTGTGTGTGTGTGTGTGTGTGTGTGTGTGTGTGTCTGCTTATCAGTATGTGCACTATGATTGTGCAATGCCTTCAGAGGTCAGAAGAGGGCATTTGATCCCCTAGATCAGGAGTTACAGAAGGTTGTAAGCCAATTGATATGGGTGCTGGGAACTGAAATTAGGTCCTCTGAAAGAGCAGCAAGCCCTCTTATCCACTGAGCCATCTCTCCAGCCCCTCCCCCACATATAATATATGCCTTTCAAAAAGTATATAAAAGTAATACACACATGCACACACACACATATACACACGTGCATGCGCAACACCCACCACTATTATAATCCCAGCACTTAGGCTGGTCTGAAATACACTGTGAAATCTTATCTCAAAAAAACTAAGACAAAAATCCATAATGAGACACATACATATCTCCAATAGGACTCAAGATTGCGGCAAACTATTGCCTCTCTGCCTTCTGAAACCGCTGCCCTATAGCAGGCACACAGAGTCAAGATCACAATAAACAAGATGCTGGCATTTGACAGTCCATTACACTCCTCGGCGAGAGCAGGATGTACTCTTAACTGCTGAGCCATCTCTCCAGCCGCCAATGTGATAGTTCAATGCGTACATACAATGTGTACCGATCAAATCAGGATAATTACTGTTTCTCTCTCCTTGTCGTTACTTTGTGTTTGGAGCCTTTGAACTCTCTTCTAGTTATTCATAAAATATAGCATAAGTTATTGTGAATTACAGTCACCCCATGAGCCTGTTACTATTCATAGGCTCTTGTTCACTTTTTGTTTAAATCTGTCTGCAATGTGTCGGCTCCTCCATTAATTTCACCCTCCTTGGCTTCTTTGCTTTGTGCCTCTTGATAATAACATAACTGGTTTTCATTTTCTTTTACAAAGTGTGTTTATATCAGCTTTACTCGTGCTCAGAACAAGTTTAGCGCTGTTCCAGTTTGATTTCTGTGGCTGTGATGAACACCAGAACCAAAAGCAACTTGTGGGAGGAAGGGGCTTATTGGCTGGAGGCTCCCGCTCATCAGAGACAGAGGCCTCGGCAGAACTGAAGAGGGACCGCGGAGGAGTGCTGCTTACTGGCCTGCTTCGCCCCCCTCTCTCAGCTACCATTCTTGTACTTCTCCTAGGCTCACTGGCTTGGGGATGGCACCACCCATAGTGGGCTGGACTCCCTCCCCAACACCAACTGACAACTTAGAAAGTGCCTCACAGACATGCCCACCAGCCAATCTGGTGGAGGCCAGTCCCTAGTTGAGGTTCCCTCTTCGGGTGTGTGAAGTTGACAACTGAAGCTACACACGACCAGTATACTTCTGTCTTCTTTGGTTCCCCCCTACACACACGCCATTTATCTGTGTGTGTGTGTGTGTGTGTGTGTGTGTGTGTGTGTATGCAGAAGTCAGAGGACAACTTGTGGGAGTTGGTTCTCTCTTCTACTCTGTGTCCCAGGAATCGAACTTGAATTGTCAGGTTTGACTGCAGACTCCTTTACCTGATGAGCTATCTTGCTGACCCTCTGTTTTCATGTGTCTGTATTCCTCTTCCTTTCATGCAATTTGGAAGCTATTCAGACGATTTTCAGTTCTATTAGTAGATAGTTGTTTTTTTTTTTTAAATTTTAAGTAATGCATTTAACCAATGTTTCTTTGTTTTTTCTTTTTCTTTCTTTTTTACAAAAAGATTTGTTTATTCATGTATTTTTATGTAAGTTGCATGTACACCTACATGACAGAAGAGGGATACAGATGGTTGTGAGCCACCATGTGGTTACTGGGAATTGAACTCAGGACCTCTGGAAGAGCTGCCAGTGCTCTTAACCTCTGAGCCACCTCTCCAGCCCCTGTTTGTTTGTTTTTTCAAGACAGGGTTTCTCTGTGTAGTTTTGGTGTCTATCCTGGAACTTGCTCTGTAGACCAGGCTGGCCTGAAACTCAGAGATTTGCCTGCCTCTGCCTCCTGAGTGCTGGGATTAAAGATGTGCTAACTAATATTAGTTAATTTATCATCTTAGAAAATAACACCATTTATTCCTTAGAGAAGAAGGCTGATGGTCCAAGCTGCTCCACAGCCTCTGCGAAAACACAGGCAAGTCTTCAAAAAGTTAGAAATGAATGGTTTTGCCATCTAGCGACTTCATCCTGAGAGTATAAAATTAAATGGAAGCAGGAGCTTAAACAAATATTTGCACATCTATGTTCATGGTAGCTTATTAATAGTAATCCCAAAGTGGAAGGAGTCCAAGTGTCCATCAACAGACAGATCAGCTCAGGTCTACCCATACAATGAAGTATATATACTCAACTTTAAAAAACGAGATGCCAAACCAGGCTACAACATGGGTGAGCTGTTTGTTTGTTTGAGACAGGGTTTCTCTGTGTAGTTTTGGCACCTATTCTGGAGCTTGCTCTGGACCAGGCCAGCCTCGAACTCACAGAGATCCTCCTGGCTCTGACTTCCGAGTGCTGGGATTAGAGGCGTGTGCCACTGCTGCCCAGACGGATAAGTGAGCCTTGAGGGTATCAAGCTGAGTGAAATAAGTCACAAGAAGGTAAGTGCTATATGCATCCACTATATGAGGCAGCTAGAGTAGTCAGAAAGCTCAACATATAGAAACCAGACCGGTGGTTCTCAGTGCCATAGGACTATACACACGGGGATGGTTAAAATGCCTCAGTGGGTAAGGGTGCTTTCTGCCAGCTTGATGAGTTCAATTCTTGGGACTCACGGGGGAAAGAGGTATCTAACACCCAAAAGTTGTCCTCTGACCCCCATAGTTACACCATGGCATGATTATGCCCACTCCACCCCACCACAAAACAATAAATGTAAAATTGTAAATATTATGTTTTATGTATTTTCACACACACACACACACACACACACACACACACACACACACACACACACACTAGGCATGGTGGCAATGCCTTTAGTCCCAGAAGGCAAGCAAATCTCTGTGAGTTGGAAGCCAGCCTGGTCTACATAATGAATTCTAGAACAGCCCTGTCTTGAAACAAAACCAAACCACCACCAACAGAAACAAGTAAACAGAATCTCCTTTTGTCTCCAGTCTCTTTCATATCCTGTTTTACCTGTGTGTATGTGCACACTTTGTGTGTGTGTGTGTGTGTGTGTGTGTGTGTGTGTGTGTGCAGGCTAGAGGCTAATTATCTACCTCAATGGCTGTCCACCTTTTTTGGTTTTGGTTTGTGTGTGTGTGTGTGTGTGTGTGTGTGTGTGTGTGTGTGTTGTTTTTTGAGACAGGGTTTCCCTGTGTTGGTTTCGTTTTTTAAGATAAAATGTTAATGTATCTTTGAAAGTTTCATACATATGCACAAAGTATTCTGATTGTACGTCTCCACACTCCTTCCTCCAACTCCGCTACTTTCATTTCCCTCCCCCTTCACGTCTCCTCTCCTCCTCTTTTGTCTTCCCTTTTTAAAAATAGCTCACCAAGTCCAGTTAGAGCTGCCTGTATACACATGGGTGTGGGGCCATCCATTAGAGCACACGTGATCTAGCAGTGGCCATGCATCCAAAGAAAAATGACCTCCCTCTTCCAGCATCCATCAAAAAGTCGCTATCTCCTGCTTGGGGTGGGGGTGGGGGAAGAGCTGCTGAGCCCCTCCCCCGCTCCATACTAGAATGCAGATTGGCTTGATCTTGTGCAGACAACCTCAGATGCAGTGTATCCATGAGCTCCATGCCCATGCCAAGTCCAAAAGACACCTCACAGCATCTTACCACCCTCAGGCTCTTACCTTCTTTCTGCCCCCTCTGAGATGCTCCCTGGACTTTTTGAGGGGCACAGGGGGCTTATCTACATCTCTGGAGCACCCACAGTCGTTTATTCTGAGCACTCTGACCAGTTATGAGTCTCTGCATTAGCCACTGCCCACTGCCAAAAGTGGCACAAACCTGTGAACATAGACATAAATATTTAAAAGGCAGTGTGACAACATGGCAATTTAGTGAAAATACTTGGGCCTCTCATCTTCCCAGCCATAGGCTTTTGATCAATTACCTGCTTTTTCAAGACAGGTTGTGGTAGTTTGAATGCAATTGGCTTCCATAATTTCATAGTGAGGGCCACCATTAGGAGGTGTGACTTTGTTGGAGTGAGTGTGGCCTTGTTGGAGGAAGTGTGTCACCATAGGGGTGGGCTTTGAGGTTTCCTATGCTCAGGATACCACCCAGTGTCTCAGTCAGTTTCCTGTCGCCTGCAAGATGTAGGACTCTCAGCTACTCCAGCACCATGTCTGCCTGCACGCTGCTATGCTCCCCATCATGATGATAATGGACTGAACTTCTGAAACTGTAAGCGAGCCACCTCAATTGAATGTTTTCTTTAAAGAGTTGCTGGGGTCATGGTATTTCTTCACAGCAATAAAAACCCTAAGACACAGGTTCTCTAACTGAACCTGGAGTTCATCAATTTGGCTAGGCTGGCTGACCAGCCAGGCACCTGTCTCTGACTCTCCATGTCTGGCTTTTTGTGTGGTGCTGGGACTAGGAACTCACATCCTGTGAGTAAAACAAGCACTTTATTGACTGCCCCCTACACTCACCTGTTTTCAACTACAGTTGACAATAAACATTGTCCTAATCTTCTTTTCAATGATAGTCCTAAGTTGCCTTATGCTCTGGTAAATGTCATCACTGTGGCTGATTGTGTGTTTGAATGGATTTGGTGCTTGCCCCCAGCCTGTTTACCACTCAGTGTTTTCTGGCGTTAGTTCCTCTTTCTCTTTTTGAGACAGTGTCTCATATGTAACTCAGGCTAGCCCTCAGCTCACAATCTTCCTAGCTCTGCTTCCAAGTGCTCCTCTCTCCTTTTAAATTATTTTGGTTATCGTTTTTTAAAGACTTACTTTTATTTACACATGTGTCAGTGTTACCATGTATGTGTGGGTGCCCACGGAAGCCAGAGGAGGGAATCAGATTCCCTGGCGCTGGAGTTACAGGTGATATGAGCTGCCTGCCATGAACACTGGGAACAGAACTTGGGTCCTCTGCAAGAGCAGTATGCCCCTGTAAACACTGAGCCAGCTCTCCAGCTCTTATAGCAGGGTTTCTTGTTCTTTCTTTGGGACAAGATCTCACTGTGCAGTTCAGACTAGCCTGGAATTTGTGATCCTCCTGCCTTAGTCTCCTGAGGTCCGGGGTTACAAGTATGTGTATGTTAAAAGTCTGGTCCTGGTTTGTGTCAGTTCTTAATTTAGATTTGTTTGTTCAATGTCAATGTGTCTTCAGAGTGATGTATTTCCAGGTGATAAAAATAAGTGAGAAACCAAGCATGGGCAGGCCTTTAATCCCAGCACCTGGGAGGCAGAGGCAGGTAGATCTTTGAAATGGAGGCCAGCCTGGTCTACAGAGTGGGTTCCAGGACAGTCAGGACTGTTACACAGAGAAACCCTGTCTCGAAAAACAAAACAAAACAAAACCAAAAAAAAAAAAAAAGAAAGAAAGAAAAGGAGAAAGAAAGGAAGGAAGGAAGGACGGACAGACAGACGGAGGGAACAAAGCATGGTGGTGTGGGCTTGTAACCGCAGCACTCAGGAAGCTGATGTAAGAGCTTCAATTAGAGCCCAGATACTGTTCTATAGCAAGACTAACACACACACACACATACACACACACACACACACACACACACACACACACACACACACACACACACGAGCTGGAGGATGCATCCGTGGCTAAAGTACTTATTGAGCAATCATGAGGACCGGAGTTGGGATCACCACACTCCAAGTGTGAAGCTGGGAGTCCCACACAGGAGTGCGTACCCTCGCTCAGGGTGGGGCAGGGATAAAAGGCTAGCTCATGCTTGCTTTCCAGCCTCATCCCAGACAGTCAAGCCCCAGGTTCAGGGAGGAAACCTTCCTCAAAGGAATAAATCTGAGGTTAATAGAGAGCATCTGTCATCTTCTTCTGGCCTCTGCATGCACACAGACACACACACACACACACTTGTGTGCACACACATGTGAGCACATATTCACCTACAGAGACACACAGATTAATTAAACAAACAAAAAGGAATGTTAGGGAGTGTGCTTCCCTCAGGGTCTTTAGAGGTGGACCTTCCCGCCTGGGCTCAGAGACAGCTCCTTCCTGCCTAGGCTCTAGGGCCGCCTCTCCCTCCTACTCGCCTTCCCTCCTGCTCACACCTCCTCAGTAGTGCCTTTAATAAACCCTCCCCGATTATCCAGCTTAGAGTGGCTTCTGTTTCCAGCTGGGACTATAGCAGCGGGAAGACAGCCTGCCCCCCACCTCCATCCCTCCCTCTCTTTCTCCTTCCTCCTGTGAGCAGGGCGGCAGGGTAGGCTCTCCTATCGCACTCCTCATCTGCTCTGTGGCTGGCCTTGTCCCTGGGTGGTCAGGAACAGAATATTCCTTCTTTCGGAGCCGCTAGAGTCCTGGCTGCTTTTCAGAGTGGGCTGCCCATCCCCCCAGCCTCTCAGCCGCTCCACCCCAGCCAGCAGCCCACACAGCTCCCTCTGGTCCTCCTATGCTTTCTTCCTTATAGAAGACCAGTTTCATTTCCCAGTCTGACATCTTGAGACCGTGGAAGAGAGCGAATCTGTTCCGTCAGTGTCTAGAAGGAGCATTTACCGGTGCGGACCAACACGTTAGGAGCTGGGCTTTATTGCTTTCTCAATCTGTGTGTGCAGATTTTCTTGTGTTAGTAGTTAAAAATGTAATAAACAAGGATGAAGAACAACAACAACAACAACAATAACAACAACAAAAAAAACCCAAAAACAAAAACCCAAACCTCAAGTCTCTCTTGCTTAACAACAACGAAAGATTCCTTAATAGACCCTTGTAAGTCGCATTGCTGAGTAATATTGGTCCAATGGACTTGGAACGGTTTGAAAAAGGAGTGGAGAGTTTGGTTCACATTAAAGAAACACAATGACTCTTCATCTGGCTCTGGGGGAGACCAGAGCCAAGGAGGGAACGGGAAAGAAAGGGAAGGGGTTGAACATTTTTGCAAACAAATGATAAAACTGCCTTTTAAAGGAGGTGGTGGGGGGGACCCTTGTCCAAACAAGACATTCGCAGAGGTAGGAAATCGGTTCAGCAATTGTTTACAATGTGCAGGCGGCCCGTCCAAAGTCAACAGAGCCCGGGAGCGTTGCCCTGGAGCCTCCAGCTCTCTGCCAGCCGCCTGCCATCTCGCGCTCAGCTATTTCTGGGACATAGTTCCCTCCCTTGAAAAACAAACTTTGTCCCCACTGTCGTCCCCAATTAAAAAAAAAACAAAAAACAAAAAAACCCAAAAAACAGCTTCTGCAACCTCAATCGTGTTTTCCAGAATAGTTATACAAATGTGGGCCTAGATGCAAAGTGTCTGGGGGAGGGGTTTCATCTGCCAGGTGCCAAGGTGGAAATTTCCATTGCATTCCAGGATCGGTTCACCTGTGGCCAAGGAAACCTAGGCCCTCTCATAGGGAAGATTTTGACTAATGAACAGCCCGTGACTTACATTCTGTCCTACAGTTAGTTGGCTCTGTAAATCCCAATCGAAGTTTGCTTTTACTAAAAAGCTGCAGTGATTCACATCTGGCTATCAACAGTGGCCTAGAAGTCAATCCTCTTGGCTTATTTGCTCCCCACCATGAGAGCCGCATTACTAATCCTGCTTTTCAGTTCATCCATCCATTTGCCTCTCTAGTTTGTGTTAATAATGCAGTCACGTGGTTTGAAACATTTAAAAGCACAGGGAAGGGGCTGGAAATGTAGCTCAGTTGGTAAAGTGCTTGCCTCACATGCACAAGGAACTGGGTTCAACCCCCAACAGAGACACGCGGACGCTGAGAGAGAGAGAGAGAGAGAGAGAGAGAGAGAGAGAGAGAGAGAGAGACAGGGAGACACAGAGAGACACAGAGAGACACAGAGAGACACAGAGAGACAGAGAACAGCACAGTAAACACTTTCTTCTCTATCTCCACCCTCCCATTCATCACCTGCCCACTGTTGTTAGTTTGTATTATCTGTCCAAAGATGCTAAGCTTTGGGAAGAGGTTCAAGGGGATATTGTTGCCAGGAGACAGAAGAGTCCCAGGCACCAGTCCTAGCCAACACTAATCTGCATGTGACATTGTGTATGCCACTTTTCCTGCCTGGACCTCATCTAAGACATCTGTGACAAATGAAAATCATAGCTGACGTTCACTGGGCCACTGTGCAATGTGTTCATGTTTGCTTGCAGAAGAAAGCTTGCTACAGCCCGTAAAAGGAGGTGCGATTAACCCCCATTTAACCAACAACAAAAGTGAGACACAGAGACATTAAATAGCGTGTGCAGGTCATACCTAATTAAAGGGGCTGTTGGGTTGTATGAAGTAAGGCAGTCCAACAGAGCCACTCTGCTGTTGTACTGGGCCTCTGGATAATGCGGACACTATCCAGTGTGGCTTGAGACAGGATGCTGACCCATATGGTTCCTTCTAGATTTGGGGTCTATGGCCCCATGTCTAGTGCTTGTAAAACCCTGGCCAAGTAGTTCTGACTCACTCAGCCCCATTTAGATGGTAGGGTGATAAAATAAGCTTAGCCATGGGTATAGTTTGCTGATGCTTGTTCCAAACATTACTCAAATTTCTAGCCCTCTATTTTCTCAATTTTCAATTTTTCTGTTTTTGGGGAGGTTTTCTTTTTTTTTCAGACAGGGTTTCTCTGTGTAGTTTTGGTGCCTGTCCTGGATCTCACTCTGTAGACCAGGCTGGCCTTGAACTCACAGAGATTCTCCTGTTTCTGCCTCCTGAGTGCTGGGATTAAAGGCATGCCCCACCATGGCACACAATCAATTTTCAAATTTTAATTTGATTTTTCGATTGTATAGGTAAGCATATACTCTTCTTTAAAGTTAGCTCCCCTCTGTAACTGTTTGCTCCATAATTCATCTTCATGGAGTAACACGGTGACCATCAGTTACATGAATATTAAATGTTTGTGTGTCAATGACTGGGTAGGTATTGTTATCTTCAGAGTCAAGTAGACACTTGGGACATTTCTTATATGGCCTTTACTTTAACCTGACATTGTTTTCTACTGCTACCACAAACATCTCAGACTGGGGTGACATCAACAATACAGGTTTCCTTATCGCTCAGTTCTAGAGATTGCGAAATTCAAGAACATGGTGCTGGATCTGGTGAGGTAACACAGAGGAGAGCATTCTTTGGTTGAGAAGAGCAACATGCCTCCACATGTCTCAGCGTCCAATCCATCCCAGGGGCCACTCTGATAGCCACATTTAACCTCTGTCACGCCTGTTGGTTTTAAATAATAAGCGGCGCTGTTACCGAGCGAGAAAAGGTCATGAGCCAGGACAAAACCCAGTATCAGAGCTTTATGGGGGGCGGGGGGAGACAGAAGAGAGTAACCAGCTCTGGGGAAGAGACATGTGGAGGACAGAGAGAGAGAGAGAGAGAGAGAGAGAGAGAGAGAGGGAGGGAGGGAGGGAGGGAGGGAGGGAGGGAGGGAGGGGGGGGAGGGGGAGGGGAGGGGGAGGGGGAGGGGGAGAGGGAGGGAGGGAGGGAGGGAGGGAGGGAGGGAGGGAGAGAGGGAGGGAGGGAGGGAGAGAGAGAGAGAGAGAGAGAGGAGGTGGTGCAGGGAGGAGAGCAGGTTTACAGAGCTACACCACACATGCGCAGATTGCGTAACCACGCTGTACGCATTTGAGCAATCACAAAGCGCACTGAAGGTGTAAGACGAAAGACCCCTTACTTAGCTACTGATCTGCGCATGTGCAGCCATATAGCTAGCGTGGCAGAATCCTAACAACCTCCAGAAGAAATACCATCAACAGGTACTTTGAGGGACACATCCAAACCATATATTGTCATTTTAGTTTTCCTTGATTTTCCCCAGCCTCTCTCAGTTTTCTACATAAATAAATAGATAGCATATCAAAGTTCCCTTCCCGCCTCAACCCTCAAGCCCCTGTTTCCTCTTCCTCTCCTTTCCTCTCTCATCCCCTTCCTCCCCCAGTCTGTTCCACTGTGGACAGGTCTTGCTGCGTATATTTTAAGTCTTTTTTTTTTTTTTTTTTTTAATCTGTTATCCTGAGAATCCATGTGATCTGGTTTCTGCACTTAATTTTTTTCCCCTAGGTTCCATATCTCCCCCAATTTACCTCATCATTCTGTTGAGTGCACTTTCCAGCAGCTACCACAGAAAAGGTACATGGGAGGCAAGATTCTGATACTCAACAAATCTGAAGACATCGTTTTTTACTTTTTGGTTTTTCGAGACAGGGTTTCTCTGTGTACTTTTTGCGCCTTTCCTGGATCTCACTCTGTAGACCAGGCTGGCCTCGAACTCACAGAGATCTGCCTGGCTCTGCCTCCCGAGTGCTGGGGTTAAAGGCATGCGCCACCACTGCCCGCCTGAAAATATCTTTAACATCCTATCACTCTAGAGTTTTAACAATGTTTAGAATTTTGGTAGAATTATAGACTAGAAGTTATTCTTTTCAACATTTTTAGGCATATAGTTAGACATCTGATATCTTTTCAGTTCTGAAATTTTGGTATGTAATCTGTTTTCTTCTCTAAAAGCTTTTATGATCTTATATTTGCTCTTAATGTACTGGAGTCTCAGCATGATGTGCCTTGGCAAGGCCTAACTTCTGGTTCAAGAGCCAGGCACGCAGTGCCCTTCTTAGTTTGAACATCACATTCTTCAGTTCTGAGAGATTTCTTAGTACTCTTCTTCCCTAACTTCTTTTTTCTTTTCTTTTCTTTTTTTTTGGGGGGGGGGTTGAGACATGGTTTCTCTGTGTAGCTTTGCCCCTTTTCCTGGATCTCACTCTGTAGATCTCGCTCTGTAGACCAGGCCGGCCTCAAACTCACAAAGATCCGCCTGCCTCTGCCTCCCGAGTGCTGGGATTAAAGGCATGCGCCACCACCGCCCGGGTCCCTAACTTCTCCCTTACCACTTTTTCTGTTCTCTCTTGACTTTTGGAACACTTATTTAAAATATTTTCTTTTTGGAAGAAATTTATTTATTTCTCTTGTCTGTGTGTGTGGAGAAGGGGACTGCACATGCCATCACATGCATGTGGTGGTTGGAAGACAGCCTGTGGGAGTTGTCTCCTTCCACCCTGTGGGCCCTGGGGAGCAGACTCACACTGTCAGGTGTGGCGGCAGCTTCGCTCACCTGGTAACCATCTTGCCAGCCCCAAGAAGTATTTTCTAACGTCTATCTTTTTCTTTTTGATCTGTTTTCAAAGGAATTTCCTAGAGTACATCTTCTGGTCTATTTAAATTATTTTTATTCTGGCGACCCATACTTTTGGTGTCTCAGCTCTCTGGCCCACTGGGTTGCTTTTCTTAGCATTCTGTTCTTTTTCTACATTCACGGTGCCTCCTCTTGATCTTTTGAGGACATTAAACATGCTGGGACTTCATTTATTTGTAGGGATTTATTTTGTTTTGTTTTGTTTTTAGTTTTTCGAGACAGGGTTTCTCTGTGTAGCCCTGGCTGTCCTGGAACTCGCTCTGTAGACCGGGCTGGCCTCGAACTCACAGAGATCCGCCTGTCTCTGCAGGGATCAAAGACGTGTGCCACCACTGCCCAGCTTATTTGTCAGTTTTATTCTACTTCCTGCATGGGTTTTGTTTTCTCGGGGTTCCCATTTCCTGTTTGTTTTCTTCCTGTGTTAGAAGCTCTCCTCAACTCTTATTAAAAAATGAGCCGGTTAAAGCTTTGAGAGCTGGGGAACAGCCTCGGTGTCACTATCAGGCAAACCTCTGTTGTTAGCCTCCTGCTTACCAGATGCCATTGCAGTGGAAGAGAAGACATGCTCTCTCCTCCTGTTTGACCCAGTCCTGACCCCTTAGGAGTTGATTACAAGATCGCTTACAAACACATTCAACAGAGAGCCAGGACTGATGCAGATTCTAAGGGAAATGGGATTTCCCAACTCCTCTGAGGAAAGGAGTTGTAAGTAAGCAGCCTTTCCAGGGCTGGAGAGACGGCTCAGCAGTGGAGAGCTGCTCTTCCAGAGGTCCTGACTTTTTTTCCTAGCACCTACATGGTGGCTCACAACCATCTGTAACTCCAGTTCCGGGGCATCCAGTGCCCTCTTCCGGCTTTTGAGGATACCAGGTACACACATGGTGCACATAACATACATGTAGGCAAACTGTATTTATGCAAAATAAAAAAATATAAATCGAATAAAGTAGTCTTTTCTTCAGAACATTATGTGGTACTGAAATCTGTGCTTTGAGTCTATTAACAATTGGTTTGCAGTGCTGGGAAGTTGGCTCAGTTGGTAAAGTGTTGGCCTTGCAAGCATAAGGATCCAAGTTCAATCCCCAGGACTCACATTAAAAGAAAGCCTGTTGTGGACCGAGGCAGAGACAGGTGGATCTCTGTAAATTTGAGGCTCCAGGACAAGCAGGACTACATAAACTCTATATAGTCACATGTCAGACTCTATCTCATAGAGAGACCATGTCTCAAAAAACAAAGAAATAAAAAACAAAAGAGAAAGAAACCCTATTGTGGTGGTCTGTGCCTGAAATCCCAGCTCTGAAGAGGTCGAGACAGATCCCTAGGGCTTGTTAGCCAGACAACCTAGCTACATGGCAGGCTCTGGACCAGTAAGAGACTTTGTCCCATAAAGGTATACTCTAGTCTCCAAATGCATGTGTTTATGTGCATTTGTAATGTGGAGTCTAGGGTGTGGCTCTAGAGGGTTCCTGCTAGGCAACTGCATCATAGTCTGAAAGTGCTCAAGATCCTCCGATGCCACCATCCTCATGTCCCATGCCAACCTTTCCTGGGGTAACACAGGAAGTCCTAGGAAGTCCCACCTCCCCTCCACCTCCCTCCAGCAGGAAAGACAGTCAGTGTCTTGCCTTTCTTCTTCATCCTGTCCCCAGCTTGTGTTCTTAGACCACCACCCAATCTTCAGGAGGAATTTCTGGGTAATGAGAAAGGGGTGCCTGAGTCAGCTTCATAAGGTATCACATGCTGTTCCTGGACACCGGAGAGAACTACAGATAGCCTGTCTCAGCTGAGAGGCAGGTGGGGTCATCTGAAGAGGAGGGGGTGAGCTGCAGATGTAGTGTTGTGCTAAGGGTATCATTAGAATGTGAAAGGCTGTGGATTTAATCCCCAGTACTAGGAAGGAAGTGAGAGAGGAAGGAAGGAGGGAGGGAAGAAGGCTAGTTGAAGAGGGGCCAGAAAGCAGACTGGTTAGTGTTGGCTGCTTCAGTTCCCAGCTAGATTGACCTGCAGGAGACCCACAGTGCTGTGGACTCTGAGCCAAACAATTATAAAACTATATAGAATTATAGATACATCAAGAGCCTATACAATATCCCCCCACCCCTACCCCGGCCTCCATTACAAGAACAATCCCCAGCGGCGGCAGAGGAGTAAGTGCTGCATTAGAACAGGAGCCCAGGCTGCCCGAGATAAACGCTGGAGTCTGGCTCGAAATGCCAATGTCTTTAGCTAATCTAAGCAGAGCGTGAGCAGGGAGAATTCATGGCTGGGAGCTGGGGTGGAGTCACAGAGAGAACCTCTTCCGAGCAGGAGGCCCAAGTGCATGATGGGAAATATAACGTTTAATCAGCGGATCAGCTCTGAGGGGTTTCTAATGATCGGGTAGGTAGGATGAGAGTGTGGAAGAGTCTTCCGAACAGGCAAGCTGTTACGAGGCCTCTGGCAGAGCATAGGTGTTTTCCCACGTTGTGGTACATCTGGGGCAAGGGCAGACTTCGAAGTCCAGACACCAGGTTAGAAGTCCCCCATACTTATTAACAAAGCCAGAAAGGGCTTCCTCTGAAATCGAAGGGGAGAGATATCACTCCGGCTCAGCAGGGAGCCCGGCCTATGACAGGCAGGAGTTTGTGAACTGGCAGTCCCCAGGGAGAATTTCATCTCCCCTTCCTCACCCCCATGTCCACCTCTCAGGAAATTGAGGCCAGGTATGGTAAGGCAGAGGAGCAAAGGTCCCACAACACTGAAGGGTGTTGGATTTCAAGAAAACACTTAAAAATCAATAATAGCCCCCGTGGAACTCATGGACTGTTTTAAAGACATCATCTGCATTATCTTTTCCTTGGGTGGTTTGCCGACTGATTACAAAAAGCATTAGTTTATTTTTATTTTATGTATATGGGCATTTTGCCTGCATGTATGTCTGTGTCCTATATACATGTCTAGTGCTGGAGGAGGCAGAAGAAGTTGTTAAGCTCCCCTGGAACTGGGCTAATGGATGGTTGTGAGCTGCTATGTGGATGCTGGGAATGGAACCCTAGTCCTTTGCAAGGACTGCAAATGTTCCTAACTGCTGAGCCCTCTTTCATCCTCATTAATTGCTCTTATCAGACTAAACTGTATGAAATTGCTGTATCTATGGCTCAAACATGGTGTGCTGGCTAGATTTAGGCCAATTTGACACTAACGACAGTCATCTGATTGGAGGAACCTCGATGAGAAAATGTCTCCGTAAGATTGGGCTGTGGGCCAGGCTGTAGAGCATTTTCTGAATTAGTGATTGATAGTAGAGGAGTCCATTGTGGGTAGTGCCATCCCTGGGTCTGTGTTCTATAAGAAAGCAGGCTAAGCAAGTCATGTGGAACAAGCCAGTAAGCAGCACCCCTCCATGGCCTCTGCATCAGCTCCTGTCTCCAGGTTCCTGCCCTGTGTGTGTTCCTGTCCTGGCTTCTTTCAATGATGAACAGTAATGTGAAAGTGCAAGCCGAATAAACCCTTTCCTCCCCAACTTGTTCTTGGTCATAGTGTTAGTCATAGCAATAGAAATCCTAACCAGGACACATGGTTCAATGTTAACAGCTTAGGATAGCTTGATTAAAAATTATTGCACAAATCATAGCTACTGTTATTGTCATACAACAGTCACTTAATGACAGGGTTTGTTCTGAGTAGTATTCCCCGAGGTGATTTAGTTGGGTGAATGTCATAGAGTGTGCTTGCCCACACCTGGAAGCAATAGCCTATTCCACACCTGGGCTCTGGCATAGCTTACTGCCTCTAGGGTAGAGGCCTGGGCAACATGCCCCTGTACTGAATCCTCTATGCGGTTGTAATACCACTGCTAGTCACTGTGTATCTTAACACATCTAAACACAGGAACGGTCCTATAAAAAGACCAGGTGTGGAGCTGGGCCAACAGCGCAGTCTGCAAAATGCTCGACACACAAGAATAAAAACCGTGTTCCACCCACAGCACCCATGTAAAAATGCAAGGCGTGGTGGTACACACTTGTAATCTTGAGGAACCAGAGACAGAAGATCCCTGAGGGTCTCTGGCCAGCCAGCCTAGCCTAAGCCTCAAGCCCAGGTCCCAGTGAGAGATCCTATTGTTAAAAAATAAGTTAGCTCCACATTGACCTTGAACTTGCCTGCCTCTGTCTCCTGAGGGCTGGGATTGAAGCTACTGAATTCTGAACACATTTTATCTCTTTCAGTTCTCACAGGCTTTGATGAGATGGGCACATTCTGGATGTAGCAATGCTCCTTTTGCTTTCCTGTTTTTTGTATCCAGTTCCTCATTTGCCTGGAGCTGCTGTACAGGACAGCACAAAACACACAGCACCTGCTCCTGCTGGGCTCTGGCTCCAGGACTGGAGTGGTGGTTGGAATTTTCTCCTTTTGCTGAAAACTGGGGTGGGGTGGGAAGCAGGGACCTGGGAATTCCTTAAATCAGGCCCTTGTGGTAGGTTTTTAAAAAAATTTATAATGTTTATGTTTTTTAAAACACATTTATTTTTACTGTATTGGTGTTTTGCCTGTATGTATGTCTGTGAGGGGTGTTGAATCCTGGAGTTACAGACAATTGTGAGCTGCCATGTGGTTGCTGGGGATTGAGCTCAGGTCCTCTGGAAGAGCAATCAGTGCTTTTAACGGCTGAGCCATCTCTTCAGCCCCTATTTTATGTTTATTTATTTATTGAAATAATATGGCCTGCAACTTACTACGTAGACCAGGCTGACCTTGAACTTAGAAGTGGTTCTCAACCTTCCTATGCTGTGATCCTTCAATACAGTTCCTCATGTTGTGGTGACCCCCAACCATAAAATTATTTTGTTGCTACTTCATAATTGTAATTTTATTACTGTTATGAATTGTAATGTAAGTGTCTGATATTCATTCCCTGGGATGGGGGGGGTATCTGAAGCAACAGGTTGAGAACCACTGACTTACTGAGATCCACCTGTGCATAGACCACCATATTCTACCTTAAGATTTGTTTTATTTAAATTATGTGTAAGTTGGAGTAGGGGCCATGTGTACTTGAGTATAGGTGACCTGTGAAACCAGAAGAAGTCATCCGGTCCTCTGGACTTGAAGTTGCAGGCAGTTGTGAAATGCCAGATGTGGTGCTGGGAACTGAACTTGAATCTCCTACAAGAGCAGAAAGTGCTCTTGTTTTTCTTTTTGGTAGTATCCAGATGAGTTTTTATTTTATGTGTACAAGTGTTTTCCCTGCATATATGGGTATGTTCTACGTGTGTGTCAGAAGTGGTTGTTGGATCCCTTGGAATTAGAGGTAAAGATGGTTCTGAGCTGCCTTGTGGGTGCTGAGAACTGAACCCAGGTCTCTGCAAGGCAATGTGTGCTCTTAACCATGGAGGCTTTTGAAGCTCACTTTGTAACCCAGCTGGCCTTCAGTTTATGGCAGTCCTCCTGTCTCAGCCTCCCAAGTGCTGGAACGACAGGCACAAACCACCACACCAGATGTTTACAGTCTCTATTTAGTCCTATACAGTATCTGATGACAGGTGCCTTGTGGATTCCATATCTAGCGGTTGCTGTGCTGGGGTTTTTGTTTTGTTTTGTTTTCCTGAATATTTGCTCTTCCTCTTTGAGGTGAGAGATGTTGAATACAGGGCTCTTGCATGCCAAGCCCATGCTCTACTGCCAAGCTACACCCCTGGCCTCTCTGGGGTTTTTTGGACATTTGGAGACTTCAGCTGGCTGATGGGATATCTTAGAGTGATGTCCCTGGGTCAGCGCCTGCCCCTGGTGGAACTGTTCTTGTCTCATGGGTTCCAGCAGAGTACTGTATTAGGTATTTCCTTGTTGCTATGACAAAATACATGAGAAAAACAATGTAGTGAAGTAAGGGTTTGCTGTGGTTCTAGTGGAGGGCACCATCTATCAGATGAGGAAGTTGGGTGGACAGTCGAGACAGCCACAGTGAGGAAGTGATGTATGCTGGTGTTGTGCTTTCTTTTGATTTAGTCCAGGATCCCAGCTCATGGAGTAGTGCTGCCCACAGTTAGGGTGGGTCTTTCCATCTCTATGAACCTAGAGCATCCCTCACAAATACTCAGAGATTTGTCTCCAGTGTGGTTCTAACTCAAGGTGACCACTGAGAGAAGCCACCACAAGTACGTTCTGAGAAAGTCTACTTTTCTTGGTTGCCACCCAAGAGCCTGACTAATACAACATCCATGTCATTGAGATCGTTGAAGTGCCCCCAAATAGCTTGGACTTTTGCCAAAGTGTGAGTGAGTGCACATGTAGGGTGTGTGTGTGTGTGTGTGTGTGTGTGTGTGTGTGTGTGTGTGTGCCTGTGTTGGGGGTAGGGAGATTGCTAACTCTGGTGGCATGTTATTTATGCCCCATCTGCTGTGTCTGTGTAGTGGGCAGCCAGTGTAAGGGATTGGGGGAGATGGAAACTGTGAGTCAAATCCTGTTGCTGGCAACCTGGCAAGGATGCCTTGGAAAGGGGAGAAAGGCAGAGTCCAGGCAGGGGGGAAGCCAAGGTTGAACACACTACATCTCCTGGAGGTGATTTGAAACTTTTTGTGGCAATTGAGGAGACATGGTGGTTTTGTTTTACTTTTTCAATTTAAAATTAATTTTGTATATTTAGCAATCAAATATAAGAATCTGCAAAAAATTTTAAGAGAACAGCATAGTGTAAGAAATCCCCAACTGGCAGAGCACTAACCCTGCACACCTATTTAGACCTCTGGGCAAGATGTATTTCTCTTTTTAATTAGAAGGAGTCTGATGGAAATGTAGAAGAACACAGAGCCTGGTGTTGGAAGTGGCTTCAAGTGAGGATGTCAGGATCCAGTGCCTCACGGCTGTCTGAACTTGGGTTCCTCTTAGAGCTGGGCTAGCATGAGTCCTTTCTGTCTTTGCGCAGATTCTAAATGCTGCTTACCACAGTCAACTTGGTCTTTCAAAACATCCCTCACCACGGAAGCAGCCCCCGGTGCTGTAAGTAGATACAGGAAGCTTAAAACCAGTGTGGTGGTTCTCAGGATGGCGGAAATCAGTACAGAAGATCTAAATCCCAGGCCAGTGGGATGGTTTGGTGGGTAGAGGTAGCCGCTGCCAAGCCTGACCCGAGTTCAAGCCTCAGAACCCTCCTGGTGGAAGGGTGAAGACACTGCAAATTGTCCTCTGTCTGACCTCCACATGCATACTGTGGCATGCCTGTCCCCACTCCCCTATTAAAAACAAATGTTTAAAAAGAAAGAAAGCCTTAGTCTTTCTTTTGGTATGCTGGAGAGTCTAAGGTAAGGATTCTTACGAGCTAAGCATGATAAAGGTTAATGGTTGCAATCCTCATAGGTGCCATGGCTCATAGTTGCAATTCCAGTACTCAGGAAGCAGAGACAGGAGGATTGCTGTGTTCAAGGCCAACTGGGGTTACATAGCAAGGATCTGTCTCAAACACACTAAAAGGGAAAAAAAATGATTTTGATATCAAGACAAGGATGCTATTACAATCCCATGATATGATCCTACTGTTGGCATGTCTACAGAATTCTTATGTTAAAATTCTTACCCCAGTGGGATGGATTGCAAAGTCGAGACCTTTGGGAGGTCATTTGGTGGTGAGGGTGGGGTCCTCATGAGTCTGAAGACATGGCTCAGTGGTTAAGAGCACTCTCTGCTCTTGCAGAGGGCCCAGGCTTGCTTCCCAGAACCCACACAATGGCTCACAACCATCTGCATCTCCAGTTCCAGAGGATCTGATGCCCTTTCATGGTTTCCGCGGGCACCAGGCATGCACACAGTGCACTTACATACCTAAGACAAAAAACTCATACACATAAAATGACAAATGAATGTTAAAAGGGAAGAGAGTCCCAGCCAGGTGTGGTTCCCCCACAACCAGTCTCCCGGGTGAATTCTGATCTCATCAAGTAGACAACTGAGATTAGCTGTCACATTGAGACAAAGAGATTGGGGTTCATTGATAGGAAGTACCGCGGCATGACACACCTTGCTGGGCTGTTTATCTAGGTATTCACCTACTTCTTTTGCCGCATCTGCGTAGGTTGCTTTTATCTGTCCACTTTGTTTTTGAGATGATGTCTCCCTTACCCCTGACCAGCCTAGAACATGCGGTCTTCTTAGTGCTTCGACCTCCTGACTTGAATGGGGATCACACTAAATCCCCAGAGCTTCCGCTTGAGGATGTCTGTAGGCTGCTTTCTCCATCATGTGTACTTTTGACTACCTGAGCCTGGGACTCTGGGCAGAAAGCAGAGAGGAGGAGGGGCCTAAAGCCACCCCCCACCCCCAATCCATAATGCTGTACTGAGGGTTCAAATCATGGGCTTTGAGGACTGTGTGACTCTGTCACCTGGAAGCTCCAGTATTAAGGGCTGTCAGGCTACTGAGAGGTGAATGGGTCAGGAGGGCACACCATCCTCATCAATGGTTCATTGATTAATTCATAGCTGAATGGACTATAAGAGGTGGAGACTGGCTAGATCACTATTAGTGTGCCTTTGAAGACTCTAACTTGTCCCTAGCTCTATCCTCTCTGTGTCTGTGCCTCCTGAAGGCCAGGAAGTGAGCAGCTCTTCCCCTACTTCTGGCCACTGTGATGCACCTCATCAACAGGACAGGACTTGACTGCTGAGTGAGGGTGCATTGAAATCTCTGGAACCGTGAGCCCAGGTCTTTCCTCTTCTTGCTCTCAGACGTTTTGTCACAGTGAAGTGGCCAACACAAGAGCAGAGCCAGGACCGAGGATGTGACTCAGTTGGTAGAAGGCTTGCTGGCACACACAAAGCTCTGGGTTTCATCTTCAGCATTGCATAAACTGGCCATAGCGGCACAGCCTGTGATCTTAGCACTTGGGAAGTGGAGACAGGAGGGTCAGAAATTCAAGGTCATCCTTGAGTTGGAAAGCAACGTGAGACACCTGGGACCCCATCTAAAAACACAGCAAGGAAGAGATCGAGGGAAGGAAGGAAGGAAGAAGACCAGGTTAGAAACCTGGCTCGGCTCTCCTCAGCATAAAGTGAAGGACAGATGAGGGATATGGCAGATGGGGCTGGGGAGAGTCATTGAGCCACCAGGCTCTGGGTCTCAAATCAGCTGTGTTCCCAGTATCTTTGCAAAGAGGAACAGCAGCTGCCCCATCGCCTACATTTGACCAAGTATTCCGTGGGATGTCACAGGCCACAGAGAAGCTGTGGGCAGGGGTGCTGCAGATGGGCCTGGCATCTTGGCCCTGGTCAAAGCCCCTGCTCAAACACTTGCTCTCATGACCAACTCCGCATCCATGTGTTTGACTCACAGGCTCGCCAGACTCTCCGCTAACGCCCTAGAACAGGAACCCAGCACAGGCTAGGATTACTCAAAACCCTTCCTTGATGCCTGGTTTGAAGTCTGTTGGTGACTGCTCTGGCTGAGGTCCCTTTGGTGGCAAGGGTCACTGCCTGCCTCTAGCCTTCCTGGGACGTCCTGTGCAGCCCGAAGCTGATAAGACTGTGTACGTGCAGGCCTGTGGGCCAGATGCCTTCTTGTTGCTAGGCACTGGATGCTCTGATCTGGAGCCTAGACAGGCCTGTGGGATAAGGCAGGGAAGAGGCCTCTGGGCACAGAGCTGAGGATCCTATTACCTCTACAGGGAGGATCAGGTCAGCTTCTTCAGTTTTGTTTGTTGTTTAACTCCCTTTCCAGCAGATGCTTCTCTGAAGAGAAGATCTACTAACTACAGTGACAGGGAACACTCTCTGCCCCTCAGAGAGTCGGTCCCACAGGGGATGCAGCCACCCCCACATGAACATGGAAAAGGAAAAAAAAATCTTCAAACTTGAGTATTGGTGAAATTATTAAGGCTACTCCACATAGTTAAAAGGGAGGTTTATTTTGTGGGGTAGCTTACAAATGAAGGGATAGGTCACAGGGTCTGGGCGCAATCCGGCGGTGTTCTCTGGAGAACTCTGCTCGGTCTACCTCCAGCGTCCAGGATCCTGGAACCAAGAGAGGCCTCTCCTCTCGGTCCTGGGTCTTCAGCATCCTCTCTCTGCCCCACCTTGTGGACGTGACCATTACTGAAGCCTCAATGGGGGTTGGAACTTCCAGGCCAAAGCTGGGATGGCTACCCACTACGCTTGAGTGGCAAGCTAATGCGTTAAATCTTTAGTTGATTCGAGACAGGATGGTCCTTAGATCACAGAGGTCCACCTGCCTCTGTCTCCCAAGTTCTGGAATCAAAGGTCTGCCCAGCTCATTTATTCCTTTCATTATCCCATCTGCATATCCAATAAAGCTCTGGGAGGTACCTGTCTTGCCTAGGCAAGATGCAAAAATTAGGGGAGAAGCTGGGCAGTGGTGGCACACCTTTAATCCCAGCACTCAGGAGGCAGAGGCAGGCGGATATCTGAGTTTGAGGTCAGTCTGGTCTACAGAGCAAGTTCCAGGAAAGCCAGAGCTAGTCAGAGAAACCCTGCTTGAAAAACAAAAACAAAAAACAAACAAACAAAAATTGGGGAGAAAGAGGTTGTCTGTGACCCTGGCCTTGAGAACCTCACTGCTGCTGGAAGGCAGATGTGGAAGTAGGTGCTGAGGGTCATTTGTTGGCCCTTGCCATCGCTGGGGTTTTTCAGTCTTCCTAGGAGAAAGCACCCATCCCTGAAAAGCCTCCAGAAGAGCCGGAGAGGAGGGTATTACTAGGGTAGGGGTGGGGCCTGAGGATGGGCTTTAGCAGCTCCTGTGTGCACATATGGGTGTGGGGGTGGGGGTGTGCCTAAGCACATGTTCTCAGGCATTGGAATCCCTCCCACTGCATTCCCCAGGGCGTCTCCCCAGCCACTGTGACTATAATCACAGCCAGCCTGGGACTTTAACCAAACACTACATTCCACCACCCTGGACAACCTCTTTGTTTGATCTTCTCTCTAGAGACATGGGTCAGGAGGAGGGGGGAGGGGCAGAGTGCAGGAGCATGTGGGACACTTCCCTTCCATCTTCTCTTGATTTAGAAGCCGCCAAACATGACGGTGGTTCTCAAGCTGTCTACCCCCAGTTACACTGCCCCAAATCTAAGGAACTCGGTCACAAAATTCCAAGGGTCAAGGGCCATCTTAAAGTCACTAATCCTACTGATTACAGAACCCTGGGACACTGATTTCTTTAATGTCACACACACAGAGGGACAGCTTTGAAGAAGTCCAGGGAAGAGCCTTCTTCCACATCACACAGCATTCTCCACCAGTTAGCTGTTCAGCGACACCTCAGTTATGAGTTTCAGACTCAGCCTTCTTTTGCCTGTGATCAGTTAGCCTAACAACTAAGTGCAACAGGCAAAAAGTGTGGTCGTGGAGACTTGTTTACGCTAGGGTGTAGGTGACTGACATCAGGGTCTTTAAGCCAAGGAGATTTAGGTTGGAAGCAGAGAAGAAAATCAGAAGGGTCCTAGATTAGGTAAAAGCCAAAGGTGACTGGGTTTAGCCTTTGGGAGGAGGCCATCGAGCCAGGAGGCTGCAAGCACCAAAGAGAAACAATATTAAAATACGGTTCATGGCTCCTGGTCTCCGTTCGCTTTCTTCTGCACAGGGAGCTGTGGGAATTTGAAAGTGTCAAATCCCTCTATGCATCCGATCCCGTTGCCCTCTCGAGAGAATGTGTTTTAGATTTATCTTCAAACTGCCTCGGAGAGGATCAGTGGGTCATTCATTTCGGCCACCTGGGGCTGGTAGATGCCTTGGCTTCGGTTTAGTACAACTTCCTTCCTGGAGCACAGTGGGAGATGAGCGATTCCTCCCTGGCTACGGCTTTTGTTTTGTTTCGTTTTAATAATTTAAGTTCCCTGTTTTATGTATCTAATCTCTTCATATTTTCAAGATAAAATTAGTTCTACAGGGCGTGTTACGTTCTCTGGGTATATTGGAATTGTTGTTTATCATTTAAATTTAATTTAACCTTTTCCTATCTTTAGTGTTTTTAATTACTTAGGAAACGCACACCTCGGCTGCTGACACTCTTAGCACTCGGCGGAGCATTTCAAACTTTTCCCAATCAATTCTTTAAGTTTTGAGACAGGGTCTCACATAGTCCAGGCTGGCCACAAACTCAACACGTAGCTAAAGGTGACCTTGAGCTCCTGAACCCCTCTATCTGTCAAGTGCTGGGGATTTATAGGTGTGCAAGGGGGTCCATGAGGCTATTTTTTATTTGTTTGGGGTTTTTGTTGTTGTTGTTTGTTTGTTTTTAAGATTTATTTATTTATTATGTGTACAGCATGTGTGCGTGCAGGCCAGAAGAGGGCACCAGATTGCATTACAGATGGTTGGGAGCCACCATGTGGTTGCTGGGGATTGAACTCAGGACCTCTGGAAGAACAGCCAGTGCTCTTAACCTCTGAGCCATCTCTCCAGCCCCTTGTTTGTTTGTTTGTTTTTGAGACAGAGTTTCTCTGTCTATTTGTGGCTGTCCTGAAAACTCACTCTGTAGACCAGACTGCCCTGGAACTCACAGAGATCCTCCAGCCTCTGCCTCCCAGAGAGCTTTGAAGGCGGGCACCACCACTGCCCAGCAGGATATTTAAAAACAACATAAAGCTACCATTTACCTCACACAGTGTGATGTTCACACTGCTATTGAAAGTATTATTCCCTGGGAATGTCTGAGATCCAGACAGTGGCACCAGCTAACCCACTGAGCATTGTACCACCTCACTGCCCAGTAACAGAAACATCAGGTTCTTGAAGAAAGCCCTTTGCTGGGTGTTGAAGCACAGAACTGAAATCCCAGCACTGGGGAGGCTGAGGCAAGAAGATAGTGAGTTTGAGACCCACCTGGGCAACATATCGAGATCCACAAGACAAAGAAAAGAAATAGAAACAAAAAGTCCTTAGTAAGCGGTGTAGACGGCTAGTTTTATTAAATGTCAACCTGAGGGTATCTGTGTTTAAGATTCTGTGCCCTGAGCAGGGGATATAGCTAGGGGTAGAGAGCTGTCTAATATGCACAGAGCCCTGGCATCTGTCCCCATCACTGCAACAACACATATTGTAGTCACTGCCATGAGCAGGGCAACAAAGTCCTCTGAACCATCAGAAAGGAGGCCTCTGTGTATCCCAGCTGCAAACTGAACACCATATTTTATTTAAAGTATCTACTGACAGATATACTATGGTTGTTTAGATTTGATCTTTTTTTTTTTTTTTTTTTCTCAAAAAAAGAATAACACATGGCTGCAGATGTAGCTCAGTCAGTATTGTGTGTGCTGGCCTAGCATACATGAAGAAACCCTGGGTGCCATCCCCAACTTTGCATAAACAGGGCATGGTGGCAGAGGCCTGTAATCCTAGGCTGGAGGTAGAGGCAGGAGGAGCTACAGCCCAAGGTCTTTCTCCAGGCATTATATGTTGAGTTTGAGGCCAGCCTGTGCTACATGAGACACTATCTTTTGAATAAATAAATGTACCATGAGTTTACCACTGCAGGGAAAACTGACAATGGTTATTACCCACGATGAAACCCAATCTTCCAAGCAAAAAAGTTAGAATTTCAAAGCTTTAATTAGCCAGGGGGAGCAAGATGGTTTCCAGCTCATAGAAACAATGACATTAGTAAAGGTATTAACAAATGTGATTGTGCATATGTGTGTGCGCGCTCTTGAGTGTGTGTGTGCGCTCTTGAGTGTGTGTGTGTGTGTGTGTGTGTGTGTGTGTGTGTGTGTGTAGGTTTGGGTATCTGCATGTACATATGTGTGAAGAACAGAGGTCAATATTGGCTGTTCCTCAATCACTGTCCAGCCTTTTTTTTTTTTTTTTTCCAAAGACAGAGGCTCTCACTGAACCTGGAGATTATTCAACTGGTCAGCCGACTCCAGGGATCCTCCTGTCTCCACCTCTCCAGTGCTGGGATACAAGGATCATATGAAGGTTTTTTTTTTTTCTTTAGATTCACTTATTTTATATTTTGTGTATGAATGTTTTGTCTGCATGTATGTCTGTCCTTGGTGGTCAGAAGAGGTGTCGGAGCTCCTGGAACAAGTTACAAACTGTTGAAAGCCACATGTGTGTGTTGGGAACAGAACTCTGGTTCTCTGGAAGAGCAGGCAGCTGGTAACTGCTGAGCCACCTCTCTAGCCCCTCACCATGTGACTTAAAAAAAATACTCATGTATGAGAAACACTTTCTCATGAGTGCTGAGGGTGGAGATGAGGTCCTTGACAGCAAGTACTTTACTGAGTGAATCATCTTCCCAGTGTTGATTTTTTTAAAAAAATATTATTAACAGCATGTTAATATTCATTCTATATAACTCAGTGTTCAATACATAGATTACAAAATTGTGCATGTATGGACGATTCCTTCAAAGCAGGAGATAAACCATCAGATTTTATTAAAACCGCATGAATGGTTCCTGGATACAGCCGAGAATCCACATCACCTCTGACCTTGGAGAAAGTACCCCTGTCAAGTTAGGTAAACAATCTGGGAAGTGTCCACAACACTCTGAAGAGAACATAAAAATAATTCCTCTTTCTGGCTGCGTATCTGTGCGAAGCCAGACTTTCTGCCTTTACTGCCACTGAAACAGCACATTGCAGCAGACCGGAGCGGAGCAGATTGGAGAATCCACTTACCTTCTGTGAAGCCACAGATTAAAACACGTTTGCAAGTGTGACATAGTGACAGTCTTCTCACTAAGTCGTGTTAACTTTTATTTAAAAAGATGTGATTTACGTTGAGATGTAAAGACTCTATTAGTTCTTTTAATAGCTGAATAAATACACATTTTGAAAATATCTCAGCTTTCATCTCTAAAACTGTAAATGCTGATGCACGAAACCTTCCCAGACAGAGCATACAGATCTTTAGTAAGTCACGAGAGTATGAAAAAGGCCCCACCCTACCTGAGGAGCTGTGGACAGTGGGTGACTTCCAGGGAGTCATTTTTCTTTAGGGGTGTGGCTCCTGATAGGTGGGTCGTGCCACAAAGGATGGACTGTATCCAGAAGTATACAGACAGCACAAATCCATGGGTTTAATAATAATAACAAATAACTTATTATTGTTGTTATTGTTTTAAAAGGGGAGTGAAAAGGTCCTGACGGGACCAGTGAGACAGATTAGTGGATAACTGCCTTGCTGATAAGTCTGATGATCTGAGTTCAATCCTGGGAACTCACAAAGTAGAAGGAGAAAACTGACCTCTGACTTCCATATGTACTTTGAGGCATATGTGCGCGCGCGCGCACGCGCGCGCGCGCGCGCACACACACACACACACACACACACAATCAATAAGGAAATATATAAATACATAGACACACATATACAAAACAGAAAAGGTCCTGATGAGGACCAGCTTGACAGTAGCTCCTCTTTATTTTCATTTTGTCAGCAAATGGAGCTAACTCCCTACGTTGTGAATATGTCCCACAAAAGTCCCTGTGTTGGAAATGTAATCCCTAAATTCATATGTTAATGGTATTTGAAAGAAGTAACTGGGCTCAGATGAGGTCAGAAGGAAGGGCGGGATCCCATGCTGACTTGTAAAAAGGGAGGAGAAACCTGGCTGGGCACACTTGCCGGGTCACCATGTGGGCCTTCCTCCATGTTATACAAGACAGGCTCCCCAAGTGCCAAGAAGATGGTCTTAGATTGCACAGTATGCAGAACATTGAGCCAAATACATCTCTACTCGTCACAGATTACCCAGTTTGGTATTTGTCATAGCAACCGAAAGCAGGGGAAGAAGGTATATAGTTCTACTCGCTCGTTCTTTAGTTACATATTTGGCAAAAACGTACTTAACCGGGTGGGACCGTGGCTGGGGGACAGAGTGCTTGTTTAGCACTCACAAAGACCTAGGTTCGATCCTCGGTGCTGAATAATAGAGATGTGGTGGAGTCCACATATAACCCTGGCACTCAGGAAACAACAAGAGGATTACTGATGTATTGTGTTAGTTGATGTAAGCACTATGTAACAGCTCCAGAATCTCAGTGGTTAAATAGACAAGGGCTCCCAGTTGCATAAAGTCTAACATGAATGCCTCCATCAGACAATTCTCCTTCAGACGGTGACATCAGACCTTCCATCCTGTGGTGTGGCCGCATTCAACTCATGACCTTCAGATCTTCTGCTGAGACCAGACTTTGAACCACCCTGGCTTGGGAATGGCTTCCATGCACATTCTAAAACTACATCCATGCAAAGGATCTGGAAATATAATCTCTTGACAAGCTGGCTGTTCCTAGAATCTTAGCATGATCTTTCCAGAAGTTCTTCACAACTTGAAAGTTTCTGGGAGTTGATACTTTGTAGTTTGACTATCTTATGCCTCTGTGCAATGTGTTTGCCCTCTTTTATTTCATCTAATGAAACATGAAAAAAATCTTTGAATTGGTCTTTAAAATTAAGAAAAGACCCTTCCTCCTCACCCCACCATGAGCCAGTTACATGTTGTGTAGTCCAGACTGACTTCAAACTCACAATCTTCCTGCTTCAGTCACCCAAGTGCTTGGGTTGTACCACGCATCACCCCCAGTCAAATAATAATTGCTGTTATCTTTTCATCATTTGAAAATATTTTAACACTTGATGATTTAAAACAATAATTGCTTTATTACAATAAATTCATAAATAAAAACATCAAACAACTAGATTAAGGTAGCCACTTGTCCCATCCCTAACTCTGTAATTCTCCAAGAACCTCCATCCAGTTGGACCAGCCATTCAAAAATTAACTTCATATTCTTTTTCACAGCTTCTGTGTCTTTTTGTTCTGCCCTGTTCTTTGTCAGCTTCTAATGTTACTATTTCTTTCTAACTGTTGTGATAACTGTTTACAGCTGTTTGCACAGACACATGTATCCATTATAGGACAGGATCTGAGTGTGGGATGATTCAGCCCTAACAGGCTTGAGGGCCAGCCAGCCCAAACCAGTAATAAGATACTTCCTGAGCACCAACCTGAGTCTGCCTAAGGTCCTTAGCAACAGCAGCTGAGACATGATCTGAGATGACCTGGACCAATGACAGGCAGCCATGTCACACCAGCAGATACATATTCATCAGACTTTCCCCTGGAGTGGGGTGGAGGGTATTTAAGGCTTGCCTCTTCCTGAATAAACTAAGTTTGTTGTTTCCACATCCTCCCAGAGTCTGTGTTATTGACTTTGCACCTACTTGCCCCCTCCTCCAAAGGGAACAGGACAGGACCCTGCCACATCTGGTGCCTGAACAGGGACCTGTTTATCTACCTTTACTTGTGTGTGGTGCTGGTTGAGCGCCTCCTTGAGCTGTGTATTTCTGTGAGTAGGCCCCTCTACATTGTGTGCTTTCAGTCCCTTCAGCAGGTAAGTGATGGGACCCCCACTTTCTTCTTTTTGTTTGTCTTGTTTGTGAGTCTGTCTGTACAGTAGGGTGGCACATACTTTTGTTCAGGCTTGCTTGGCATTTATATAAGGGCTGGACCCTCAGGAAATGGAGCCACAGTCTGACTATTTTTAGTTGTGTGTATGTGTGTTTGTGAGTGCATGCATATGCTTGTGGGTTGTGATGCCTGGGGCTCAACAGTTGAGTGCTTGCTGCTCCTTCAGAGAACATGTGGGAACCTGATCTTTGGATGAGAGTTCTGTTCCTGCCCAGAAAAAGGGAAGTGGCCTCGGGAGTAACCCTCCAATTATTTTTTATGCCTATTTTGTTGGCTATAATTGCTAGTCTAAAGTCCTCCTCTACTGAGGAGGTCATTAAGGCCCAGAATAAGCACTGCCAAGAACAATGTAACACCAACTTACCTATCACCTTCATTCTATCCATGACTGATATTTCCTCTGCCTCTGATGACAAGAAGATGGATGAGAATAGATGTAAAGTAAAGGAAAAGGATAAAAAGAGAGAGGAAATCATTGCAGCAGCACCCAAGCTTATACTGGCAGCCCCTCTCTCTGCTCTCCTCATGCTTTGAGTGGCTACCCCTCACTGTGTATTCATGGAGTGATTTGCCTGGATGTTTGCCTGCCAAGCCAGCTGCTCCGCCTACTTCCCAGGCTAGTCCACCTATGATGCCATATGCTCACCATAGCCTTTCCAGTTAATGTGGGCCCCAATGCAGCCAACCAGCCATGGACACCTATCCTTCTTACAGACCTGTCCTTGGTCTGTAAGGTCACTAATGAATTGGGTCCTGACTAGCTGTATTTTGAGCAAGTCCTATGGCAATGGGCAATGCATTTATAGACTTATTATGACTGGTACCATTTGATGAAGGCTGTGTTGGAGCCATTGGTCTTCCTTAACTGTGTGCTGCCTATGATGGTCAGTCTGGGGCTCAGGCTTATTTTAATCTATAGTACATCACTGTTTCTCTTGAGCTGCTCACAGGTTGAGGACCATGTGTTAACCCTGTCACACAAGCCCAAATTGGACAACATGCATATTTATCTGCCTCAGGAGACACCATTGCCCTTGGTGCTTTGGAGGGATCCCATCACCCTTCAATGGTAACCCTCTGCTACCCTATTAACCCAGGGGCAAGGGTATGCTTGCATTTTTCCCCCAGAACACCACCATGCCAATATGGATACATTCCAGAGATATGCATCTGGAAACGGGCCAAGAGACTTGGCCAAAGAAGAAGCTTCAGAGGGGTAGTGTATGATTTGCCCTACTACTGTGGCATTAGTAAAGGTCATGTCATCACTGGCATATGTGACCCTAGATATCAAGCAATTGCCTCATCCTCTAAAAGGTCACTAATGCATCATCAGAAAGACTTTTATTGGCACAATAAATATGATTAGGGTCCCACCCACGTCCTTGGAGGCTGAATTTTTGACTAATTCTTCTCCTGTTCAAATGTCTTTTACAACAGGTTCACCAACAGAAGGCAGCCACAAAGGCGACCCTACAGGTTTTATTGGTTCTCACACACCTAGAACTAGGTCCTCCTAGAGAGGCAATGCATGCATAGCTCACTGAGATACAGAAGGCTACTGCCTAAAACCCACCACCCCAATAGTGCTCTAGGACTGACACTCTTCAAGGGCTGAAAGTCAAAGAAAGGTAAGAGCTTATTTGGCAAGCCAACCTAAGGCAGGCACAGTCCATTATGCTGAGCTCTCTAGAGGTGCAGTCAGCAAGGCAATGTATCCCAGCTTCCACTGAGCATGTCCCATAAAATAATAAAAAGGGGTGGATATGTGGGATGACTCAGCCCTAACAGGCTTGAGTGCCAGGCAGCCCAAACCAGTAATAAGATACTTCCTTGAGAGCCAACCTCAGTCTGCCTAAGGCCCTTAGCAACAGCAGCTGAGACATGATCTGAGATGACCTGGACCAATGAGAGGCAGCCATGTCACAACAGCAGATGCATATTCATCAGTCCTTCCCCACTGGGGTGGGGTGGAGGGTATTTAAAGCTTGCTTCTTCCTGAATAAACTGAGCTTGTTGTTTCTACATCCTCTCAGAGTCTGTGTCATTGACTCTGAGCCTACTCACTCCCTCCCCTAGAAGAAACAGTTTAGGACCCTGATACACCTGAGGAAGAAAGTGATTTTTGTTTTCTTTCTGATTTTTGGTAACTTTGCTCAACATTATACTTTCCAAATCCATCTATTTTTCGATAAATATCATTTTCTTTACACTTGAATAATATTCCATTTTGTCTATGTAGCACATTCTCATTATCCATTCAGCTGTTGATACCATATAGGTTGGTTCAGTTTCTGGCTATTATAAATAGAGCAGCAATAAACATGGATACACAAGTGTCTCTACAGTAGGTATGGAGTTCTTTGGGTCCTTGCCCAGGAATGGTGGAGCTGGGTCATATGGTAGCTTTCTTTTTAATTTTTTTGAGGAACATCCAAACTGATTTGCATGATGGCTGTACTAATTTGCACAGCCACTAGCAGTGAATAAGGGCTCCCTTTTTCTCCATAGCTTCTCCAACATTTGCTGTCATATTTCTTGGTAATTGCCATTCTGACTGGGGTAGGAGGTATCTAAAGTAATTTTAATTGCAGTTCCCTGAAAACTAGGGATATTGAACACTTTAAAAAAATAAATACTTGCTACTTGTGTTTCTTCTTCAGAAACTGTCTGTTCATTCATTAGCCCATTTGTTGATTGGCAGTTCTATTTCCTTGGTATATAATCTCTGTAATTCTTTGTATACTCTGGTTATTTTAACCCCCATGTCTGATGTATGACTGTAAAGATCGTGTTCTATCTTCTGCTGATAGTTTGCTCTGTACAAACTGTTTAATTTCATGTAGTTGATATCTTATTCTGTGTCTATTTCATTACTTTCCCTTTCTTTCTTTCTTTCTTTCTTTCTTTCTTTCTTTCTTTCTTTCTTTCTTTCTTTTGAGACAGGGTCTTATTTATCACTGTGTAGCTGAGGATGATCTTGAACTATGGATACTCCCACCTTGACTGGAGAGATAGATCATAGCCAAGGAACACCAAGGGTGGCTGACTATCATCTGATGCTAGCAAGAGGGAAGATCTTCCCCCACAGCCTTCAGAGACCACAGGGCCTTGCCCACATGTTAACTTCAGTCTTTAGCCTCCAGAGCTAGCAGACAATGCCTTTCTGGATTGTTTGACACAGTTTGTGGGGATGTGTGTGTGTGTGTGTGTGTGTGTGTGTGTGTGTGTGAGTGAGAGAGAGAGAGAGAGAGAGAGAGAGAGAGAGAGAGAGAGAGACAAACAGACAGAGACAGAGAGACAGAGATGGAGAGAGAGGGAGACTGTCCTAGGGTTTCTATTGCTGTGAAGAGATACCATGACTACAGTAACTCTTATAGGAAAACATTTAATGGGGTGGCTTGCAGTTTCACAGGTTTAGTTCATTATCATAGTGGTGGGACATGGCACCATGCAGGCAGACATGGTGCTAGAGCTGAGAGTCCTACATCTTGATCAGCAGGCAACAGGAAGTAAATTGCCTTACTGGGCATGGCTTGAGCATATATTTGACCTCAAAGCCCACCTCCACAGTGACACCCTTCCTCCAACAAGACCACATCTACTCCAACAAGACCACATCTACTCCAACAAGACCACATCTACTCCAATAAGGCCACACCTCCTAATAGTACTACTCCCTTTGGGGGCCATTTTCTTTCAAACCACCACAGGAGGAGACAGAAACAAAGACAAAGAGTAAGAGATGGGGAGAAAGGGAGACAGAGACAGTGAGTGAGAGTGAGTGAGAGAGAGAGAGAGAGAGAGAGAGAGAGAGAGAGAGAGAGAAGAGAGGGAGGGCAGTCAGAAGACAGAGACAGAGAAAATATGCATGCAGTGCTGGCAGAGACTAGAGGAGATCATCAGACATCAGATCCCCTGGAGCCTGAGTTACAGGTGGTTGTGAGCCTGAGTTACACCTGTTGTGGGTGCTGGGAACCAAACTCAAGTCTTTTGTAAGAGCAGGAAGCCCTCTTAACTGCTGAGTCATTTCTCCTGCCCCAATTAAAAAACAAAAAAAAACAAAAAAAAAACCAAAAAACTTCATCACCCACAAATGAAATCCTGAAGCTATTAGCAGGCATTTCTTAGTCCCCTTCTCTGCAGATATTGACAACCATTATTCTACTTGTCCTTTCTATGGATTTTTGCCTTCTGGGAAAATCACATATAAACAGGACCATATGTAGCATAATGTGTCTAACTTCTACTTGCTATGTTCTTTTCACGGTTATACATGTCTTAGCATGTATTCACACTTTGTTCCCTTTATGGCTGAATAGCAGACCATCATATGATTTTTTTTATTCATTCACCAGTTGATAGACACTTGTATTGTTTTCCTGTTCCAACTGTTAGAATGCTGCTGCTATGAAGGTTTACATACAGATTTTTTTGTTTGAACATATGTTTTCCATTTTCTTGGATGTGTACCAGCAGTGGAATGGGTGGACCATATACTAACTTAGTAATTCAATGCTTAACATCTTGAGCAATGGCCAAACTGTTCCAAAGTGGCTGCATCGTTTCAGAATCCCAGCAGCCATGCACAAGGTTTCCAGTGTCTTTACATCCTTGCCAATACCTATTATTGTCTGACTTAAAAAAAAAATAATAGCTGGTCCAGAGGGTGTGAGGAGGTGTCTTCTGGCTTTGATTTGCTTTTCCCAAATCACCAGTGACATGAACCCTTTCCATGTGCTTATTAGTACTCATTTTCTTAAAGTGTGTATGTGTGTGTGTGTGTGTGTGTGTGTGTGTGTGTGAAGATGCCCTCAGAGGCCAGAAGAGGGGGTTGAGTATTTTGGCTCTATTTGTGCAAGAGTTACAGGTGGTGGTGAACTGCCAGATGTGGATGCTAGGAACCAAACCCAGGTCTTCTCCAAGAGTAGCAAGTGTTTTTTGCCATCTCTCCAGCCCTTTAACATTCATTTTTTTATTCATGTATTCAAATACTATTTTTTTAAAAATGTATTTAGTTTTATTTTATATGCATTGATGTTTTACCATGCATGACAGTTATGAGCTGCCATGGGTGCTGGGAATTGAACCTGGGTCCTCTGGAAGAGCAGTCAGTACTCTTAACCACTGAGCCGTCTCTCCAGCTCCTCAAATATTATTCTTAAAGAATTTATCAGTATTTCTGTCCTTACCCAATTAAGGAAAAAATATTAATATGAAGCTTTTAAAAAACAGAATGGTTCTGTACACATTCATTTGCTAATATTTAAAATCTCAATCCTTAGAAGTTATTTTATAATTTCCTTTTCAGGAAATTCTTATTTGTATAGAAGCAGTTTCTTACATCCTTTATTCAATGTCAGTTTTGTTTGTTTGTTGCTTTTTGAAGCAAGGTCTCACTCATGCCACTCATAGAACTAACTTGAAACAATCCTCCGGCCTCAGCCTCCTGAGTGCTGAGATTACAGGTATGACTCACCATGCCTGACTCTATAAGTGTTTTTAGAGGGGTAAGTATTTTAGGGGTACTGAGTTGATGCTGGAGGTCTTTTTTTTCATAGCAGGTAAATTTGGTTATATCCCTCCTGAAGTTTGGACATTTGTCTTTATCTTTGGTGCCTTTCAGGCAGGAACATTCCAGATGTAGGGTTTTGGTGATACTGAGGTTCAAACCTGGGCCTTAATCATGGTAAGCAAGCCCTCTACCACTGAGCTACATCCTTAGCCTTAGATGTGGGCTAAAATATTTATCTTAACTGGGTGTGGTAGCATAAATCTTAGCACTCGGGAAGCAGAGGCAGACACATCTTTCTCTCTGTCTCTCTCTCTCCTCTCTTTCTTGGTTTTTTCAGGACAGAATTTCTCAGTGTAGCCTTGGCTGGCTTGGAACTCACTGTAGACCAAGCTGGCCTCAAACTCAGAGATCTTCCTGCCCTGCCTACCTGCCTACGGAATTCTGGGATTAAAGGTATGGACCACCACTGACTGGCACAAAAAATTATCTTACAGTGCCAGGTGTGGTGGGGGCACATCTAAAATCACAGCTACTCAGGAGGCTCATACTTAGGCTCCTAGTGGAAGACTGAGAGTTCAAGACCAGCTTGGGCAGTCATTAGTTTTAAATTATTGCCTTCCATTACCATCGCTGCTCCAAATTCTAACTCATTCTGAGTTGATTGCCTCACAGCTCCACTTAATCTTTTTTACTTTACTTTGTGCTGCATCCTGAGGAATTCCTAGAACCCATCTTCTACTTCCCTAATGTACTCTTCCACTGTGTCCACCTGCCGTCTCCCTCTCTTATTTCAACAGTTTTACCTTTCAGTATAAACTCCAGAGGTGCTTAGTTACAGCCTATCATTTCTGCCTTGTGAATGAAACCCTCTTATCGCCCCAAGAACTACTTCTAGCCCTGTACTAGATCTAGTTCTTCCTTCCTCCCCATGCATCCCTTGGCTCAGATCCTTTGTCTCCCCCTGCACACATGCATTTCTTTGTTTGCTTGTTTGTTTTCCTTTTGAGTCAGGGTCTCCTAAGTTTTTATGTCTCATGAGTCTTTTAGCTCAGGCAAGCCTGGAACTGGATAGGTAGACAATGATGACCTTGAACGTCCGGTCCTCTCCCCTCCTTTTCCCAAGTGCTCAGATTACAGGTGTGCACCACCACGCCCTGCTTCTGCAACCCTGAGTATTGAACATGGGGCTTGTGTATTCTGAGACAGCACTCTGTAGAGTGAGGCTACGGCCTCAGCCGGTGTGTGTGTGTGTATTTCTGCAGTTGCTATGTCTTATGGGCCAACAGCTGCCTTTGGCCATGCAGCCTCGGTGGAAGGAGACACCATACAGCCTCTGGAACTTGTGCTCCTATTTTGAGAGGCAGAGCCACTGCTGGGCAGGAGCCCTAGCAGCATAGCAGCTGCTCTCTCGGGCTTGGATGTTTCTCATTCTTCCCAGAGTTTGACAGCAGTCCAGTGCACACCCTTTCTCTTCATTGTGAGTATGTAACCCCAAGTCCATACACCCAAGGGTGACAGAGAATGTCAGGTTGGCAGGCTGCCTGCTCCTATTGAATGGCCTTTTCGGTTCCTCTTGTTACTCTGTGTGTGTGTGTGTGTGTGTGTGTGTGTGTGTGTGTGTGTGCAGGTACATGTCAGATGCATATGGAGATCAGATGACCACAGGTATTGTTCCTCTGGTACTATCCACTTTTCGTTTTTTTTTTTTTTAAAGATGGGATCACTCACTGACCTGAGCTCATCAAGTAGGCTAAACTGCCTGTCTAGAGAGGACCTCTGGGATTGCAAACAGCATGCTGTCACACCTGATTTTGTTGTTTGTTTTTATGTGAGTTTTGGGGATTGAACTCAGGTCCACTTCTCTATCTGCGCCATCTCCTCAGCCCTTGTCACCACCTCTGGACATGACACATGGTGGCCTTGCTCCTCCCCATAGGTGGCTGGCTTCAGCCACCCCAGTGCAGACTCCTCTAATTCATCCTATCTTGCTTTCATTTCCATAGACCACAAAGAAACTCCTGCTGGGTTTTGATTATATATTATCTTTCCAAGGATGGGAGTGGGCTCAGTCTGCTGCAACATTCTGTAATTTTCCTCCTGATAGTCTATTAAAAACACATTTCTAGCCTGGGGTTGTAGCACAGTGGTAGAGTGTTTGTGTAGCATGCATGAGGTCCTGGGTTTGACCCTCACCACCTTGAAAAACATTATTTTTTAAAAAATTACCTTTCAGTAGTATGTGTGTGTGTGTGTGTGTGTGTGTGTGTGTGTGTGTTCCCCATCTCTGTTTCTTGACAAGGCCTAAAGGCAAAGACAGTACTTTAAAGAGCAAACTTGTTGCTCAATCTTGGTTTCTAGAAACCATTATCTACTAAAAGTAATCAATCCTTCCTTGGAGAAACAGTTGGTCCTCAGAAAGAAGTGCAGAGAGTACAAGACAAGCCTGGGGTTTTCTGTGAGATCACAGAAGCACTTTCCAGATGATATGGCCTTATAGCAAAAGGACACACAGGAGCCGGCTTAAACAATACTGAAATAATAAAAAGTAAAGTCCATTAAAAATAAGCTAATAGGTAATGATTACAACTCATAAAACAAAGATGAATCAGAATCCATGCTCGTAGTTTACAAATGAATAAATGAATTAAGCACGGGAGTGCAAAGCTGAAGGCCCAGTACTCAAAGACTGAAACAAGAAGACTCTGAGTTCCTGCAGTTGTTGGGGGCAAGGAGGGAGAGAGGGAAGAAGGAAGGAGGGAGGGAGAGAAAGGGGAAGGAAAGAAGGAGAGAAAGAGGGAGGGAGGAAGGGAGAGAGGGAGGGAGAGAGGGAAGGAGGAAGAGAGGGAGGGAGAGAGAGAAAGAGAGTTCTTCCATAGACTATAGCTAACTGATAGAATTTTTTTTTTAAATCACTATTTGGAATCAGGTGTGGTGGTGCACACCTTTAATTCCAGCACTTTAGAGGTAGAGGCAGGAGGATCAGGAAATTAAGGCCGGCTTTGTCTACATAGTGTGTTTGAGACCAGCCTGGGCTACATGAGATCCTGGGTTTTGTTTTTGTTTAGTTTTGAGATAGGGTCTCTCTATGTAGTACTGACTGTCCTGGAATTCTTGGTGTAGACCAGACTGGCTGCAAACTCACAGAGATCCTCCTGCCTCTGCCTCCGAAGTGCTAGGATTAAACGCGTGGGCCACCATGTCCATCTGAGATCTTGGTTTTTTTTTTTCGTACAAGAAAAAAAGGAAGGAAGGAAGGAAGGAAGAAAAGAAGAAGTAAAGAAGGCAGGAAGAAAGAAAGAAAGAAAGAAAGAAAGAAAGAAAGAAAGAAAGAAAGGGCTGAAGAGCTAGCTCAGCAGTTAAGAGCACTTGCTGCTCTTATAGAAGACCGAAGTTCAGTTCCCAGCATCCACAACTGCAGACTTACATCTCTATCTCCAGGAGGATCTGACATCCTCTTCTGGCCTCTGACAGAAACCATGCTTATGTGAATATACTCACACACATACACATAATTAAAAATAAATATCATTAAAATGAAGAAAATTGAGCTTAAATTATCAACAATTCTAAACTAGTGAGTAGAATATTAACACACTTTCAATGGGAGAAACTATGTATAGCATACATAAGCCTTGAGTTACACACGCGCGCGCGCACACACACACACACACACACACACACACACACACACTTCACAAGACACAGAATGATTAAAAATATCAAAGCATCTCCCTATGAGATCCTTATTGATTACTCAGGGAAATACAGAAGTTTACAGTGAAGAAACCTGGCAGCCACCAGCCACCCTAAGCAAGTAATTGGAATTATGTACTCCCGACTTGAAAAGGACACACCGTCTCCTTGCTCACATATCTGACAAGAATGCATCCCTGGACTCTAGTCACGAGGAAACACAAATGGCAAGCCCAATTTGAAGGATAATCTGCCCAGTATACGTCCTGTGCTATTCAGAGTTCCTAAATGAGGGCTGGAGAGATGGCTCTATGGTTATGTGAATTACTGCTCTTCCAGGTGACCTGAATTTGATTCCCACTACCCACACTGGGCAACTCACAACCGCTTGTAACTCCAGCTCCAGGAGATCTGATGCCCTCCACACACACACACACACACACACACACACACACACACACACACACACACACAGAGTTACCTAGATAAGCCTGGGAATGATGCCCAATGACAGAACAGATGCTGAGCATCTGCAAGGCCTTCAGTCCTTAGCACCCAAACATGTAAAAATGACGCAGATGGAGAAGGAAAAGAAAGGAGCAAGAAGCTCCCTGGATATCAAAAAGACGGCGAGCCAGTGCTATGTGTGATTAGATGTTTTCAGTGGAGTCAAACAAATAGGAAGAAATACTAACAAATACATTTTCCCTGGGAAGGTTATTCGGGGACAGTGGTGATACATTTTTGTCTGTGTGTTCAATAATGGAATCATATCATTACCCATTTCCTGATTTTGGTTATTATTATATAAAAAGGCTTTGTTTTTAGAAAAAACATACTGAAGTATTTAGGGATAAACAAACCACAGGAACATGTATATTTTAAAACTTTTTTTTTTTTTTTTTTTGAGACAAGCCCTTACTGTGTAACCTAAGACTGACCATGCAGCACAGACTGAGGTCTGCAATCCTCCTGCCTCAGCCTCCTGCGTGCTGAAATTACAGGCATGCACCATCATACCAGACTCAAGAAATTTCTATATAAATCCAGGGGCAGTGGGCCACACCTATACTCCCAGCACTCTGGGGGCTCAGCCAAGAGAAAGGAGAGTCTGAGGCCAGTCTAGGCTACACAGTGAGACTCAACAATCTGAAAACCCTGGCCTGGAAAGATGGCTCCTCAGAGCTTGCTGCCATCCCAGGGGACCTGAGTGTGGTTTCCAGCACTCTCGCTGGGTGGCTCCTACCTACCCATAACTCCTGCTCAAGGGGGCCTGATGCCCTCTTTTAAAAAATATTAAAAATCAAAACCAACACAAACAAAAACTCTTATGTAAACATTGCTTGAAAGGCTTGTGGAGTGTCTCACTGGCTAGGTGCTCTGTAAATGATTTACAGTGACCTTCATGCTTGACATGTCGAATGTTTCTCATTTCTCTCTATGATAAATAATACTGAAATGAATATTCAGATTCAAGATTCAGCCTATATTTCAAGGTTTTCCTTTGGACACTGTAGTTGGACACATTCATAGAAATATTGATTATTGCCCAGAGATATGAGCATTTTAAGGTAAGTACTTCATGTGTACTGGAATAATTCTCTTACAGCCTCCATGTGTTCTTATTTAGTTAAAAGTTTGCTAATAGGAGCTGGGAGTGGGCTCAGTTAGTACGTGTATGTGTACTGAGCATACTCAAGGCTCTAGGTTAAACCCATAGCACAAAAATAAATATTTTTTTAAGGAGTTAGGGAAATTGCCTATCTGCCTGCAGAAAAATGAAATTAAATCCATATCTCTAGTTCTGCACAAAGATCAATTAAAAACGACTCTAAAGCCTTATTACAAGTCCCTGAACTTTGAAACAGCTAGAAGAAAAGGTGGGGGAACACTTCAAGGAGTTGGCATAGACAAGGATTTTCTGGAATGGACTCCAATTGCATAGACAATAATCTGAGTCATTGGCAAAGGGGGTATTGGGAAATTAAAAAGTGTCTGAGAATGCACACACATACACAAACCAACAACAAAAACACACCAGATTGAAGAGACAGCCTACACAGCCTGGGGAAAAGGCTTTGGTAACTGTACTTCAGACAGGGGATTAACTTGGAGAAAAGACAAAGAACTGTGAAAACAAACAATCCACTTGATGGACTGAGGAGCTGAACAGCAGCTCTCCAAAGGGAAGAAAATGCTGCCACAGACGTGTGTGTGTGTGTGTGTGTGTGTCTGTCTGTCTGTCTGTCTGTGTGGGTGAACATTCTCAGCTTCAGGGAAATTCTGTGAGTTTGTGGGTTTCTGTCTTACCCCAGTCATAATGGCTATCTATCATCCAGAAACACATGACAGAGCTGACGAGAGGGCTCAGCGGTTAAGAGCACTGGCTCCTCTTCCAAAGGCCTCAAGTTCAATTCCCACCAACCACATGGCAGCTCACAAGCCTCTCTAAGTTCAGTCCCAGGTGATCAGGCTCTTGTGATCTCCCATGGTATCAGGCATGCAATGGCGCACAGACATACATGCAGGCAAAACACTCAAACACATAAATTAAAGGCAAAAAATTTTAAATATATGCCAGATTCAGAAAGGTGAATTCTGTGTTTTCTCTCACGTGAATCTAGACTAAACTTAAATATATGAAGTACATACATCAATATGTACCTCTATATACGTGCCCCTGTGTGTGTCATGAAACTAGAGAGAGATCCATGAGAGTGAGGAAGAGAGCTTAAGGGATGGGAGGAGAGGGTTGTGTAATACATGTGAAAGTCTGGGGGAGGAGGAGAACCATGCAGGGGATGGGTAAGGGGTGTAGGTTGCGGGCAGGGGGGTGGGGAGAATGAATGGGAACAATACACAATGAGACACAGGTGTAAAATACCATAATGAAACGCACTACTTTGTCCACTAACCTCAAAAGATAATAAAAATAATTATGAACAATTAGCTAATTTGAGAGGGTAGTTCACTTCCTGCTGCCTTAGTTGGCATGTCCTTAATCTTTAGACAGGTTACAGTAGATTTAGGGATGTTTCTTCATGGTTCCAAGAGGGGGGGAGGGAACGACAGTAATATTTGAATTTCTCTCAGGGTAAAAATAACTTCTCCGAGGTCCCGCACAGTGTTTCCAGAGCCTGCCGCCAAATCACTTCTGACACAGCTATCTTACATAAAGGATTGAACTGACAATTTATTTTGACTCTTCAAATGAGAAAACAGAATATCCCCAGGGATGCAAAAATAGTGGGTGACGAGGGATGTTGCTTTGCTTGTGAGCTTGCCTATTCCCTCAGAAATACTGTGCACATTTATAATCTATTGTATTATATATGTGTGCATAGATATAGTATGCGTACAGTCTAATAAAATGTTGTATTATAATGCAATGTAATTACAATATAAAACAAGAGACTCTAATATAATACTATGTAATGGAATACAATATAATAACAATATAACACAGCATGATTTCTCCAGGTATGGAGAAGATTTTCAACCCTGAGACCAGCTCTCATTCTTCTGGAGACATATGCACCAGGGAAGGCAGCAAGACCTCAGTGGCAGACCAGGGGGAAAAGCCAGACCAGGATCTTAGGCAATCATCCTTGCATTGCCCACCACCCTGAGCTCCACCTCTCCTCTGAAACCCACTGTTTTTTCACCTGTATCTGTTGTGCTTAGAACTGCCTTTCCTCTTTGGTTCTAATCTAACCTAGTCCTCCCAGGTCCACTCAGCTGCCACCCTCTCCAAGTAGTCTTCTCTGAGCTCTGCTCTTGGGTGCATCTGTCACCATTTGTGGGCAAAATGCATATAAGACTGGACTAGGGGCCAAGGTCTCATCTCTGGGTGATTGCACACAGGTCTGTCTGTGAGCAGGGCCAGGAGTGTGGCGTAGGAAGAGTGCGGGCCTGGGACTCAGGAAAGCAGGATCTCTACCCAGCAGTACACTCCTCTTCCCTTGGACCTTGAGCTACATCTTTAGTGTGGAACTTGGAGGTGATCTCTAACTTAGGGATATGTCTGTCTTACACACTCAGCCTCTGGCCTGATGCACAGTCTCTACCTTCCTGAAGGCTGTGGGGTTCCAAAAAGACATTTCCTGGGTGATGCCTTTCCCTCTTAGGGTTCATAAATTATCTCACTGATGCTCACTTATTTACATGTGCCCTATCTTGTGAAGCAATCATGAATATAAAGGGCAACTCCAGGAACAGTCTGGAAGATTAACTGTCAAAAGATAAAGATGAGTCCATTTTCTGTGGGAATATAGATATGTAAATGCAAATGAAAGGGCAGAGAAATTTGAGCAGAAAACCGATAAAAATGTCTTCCTGCTACAGAGCGTGGTGGTGTACCCTGTAAACCCAGCACCTGAGAGGCAAAGGAAGATGTCATTAGTTCAAGGCCAGCAGCTTGGGGCTACATAGGGAGACATGGTCTGATCACACAAGTGCATGAGTGCATGCACTTACATGCACCACTGCAACACACACACACACACACACACACACACACACACACACACACACACACATTTTCTGTGCACAGGGGAAAGTGGAGCAGGAGGTTTAAAAAAACCCACAAAACCCAAAAAACTTTACCCCCCATTAGCAATGCTCAACTTTCCAAGAAGAATGTTATAATGCATAATTTGTATAAATAAAAATTAATGATAGTCAATAATAATTTAAGAGCTAGAGAGATGGCTCAGCTTTTAAGAGTGCTTGCTGCTCTTGCAGAGAACCCAAGTTCAGCTTCCAGAATCCATGTAGGAGGCTGACAATCACCTGTAACTCCAACTCTCAGGCATTTGATGCTGTCTTCTGGCTTCAGTGGACACCATACATATGAGGCATAATTCTCTCTCTCTCTCTCTCTCTCTCTCTCTCTCTCTCTCTCTCTCTCTCTCACACACACACACACACACACACACACACACACACACACACGTGAACACACACTCATGCACCCCTGACTATCTCCCCACCCTCCACACCGCAACTGAGTGGTGACGAATGCCAAGGTTTTAAACACAGGTTGTCATGCTTGCACAGAGCTTTTACCAAATGAAGCTCCCCAGCCCCTATGTCCCCTACTTTAGACATAAGGAAATGATTTTTCACAGGTTGATATGTCCAAGGGCACAGAAGCAAAAGGCAAAACTAGAACTCAACTTCAGGGGCCTGGGAATGGTCTCTGTAGTGCCCCAGCCCCCCACCATCACACCCTCAACAGTCCCCAGACGACTTACTAAACACAAATGCCCCACCGTTTGACACAGCTTTCTATCATGCGGAACTCCTCATCACCAGAGCATCCTCTCTGGAAACTTCTCAGTCTTTAACATCTAGAGCAGACTCCAGCCCTTCTCTTTCCAAGCATGCATGATAATTACTTCCTTTGAGCACTTTTCATTCCATTGAAAAATATCTTACCCCCTCTAGATTCTGAGTTCTGCAAGGATCTGGGATTTATCTGCCTAATTTTTATATGCCTGAAGCCCAATACTGTGCAGAACACATAATAGGTGCTCATTAGATGTTTGTTGAGTGGAGTGGTAATATCTACAAACTTGCTCTTATTCTAGGCACACAATTGTTGTGGAATACTATTTTAACTGGGCAAAAATATGTTACTTTGTTTATGCTGTGGAATATTACTTTAACTATGTGAAGGTGTGTTACATTTATTTATGCTGCCTTTGTTAGTGATGTAAAAATGTGTTACTTTTGTTTATGCTGCATTTGTTTAATGATGTGAAGATGTATTGTATTTGTTGCACCTTGCCTGCCTAAAGCACCAGATTGATCTAATAAAAAGCTGAACAGCTGATACTAGGCAGAAAAGAGATAGGTTGGGCTGAAGGGCAGAGAGAATAAGTAAGAGGAGAACCCTAGGCTTGAGAGAGAAGAGAGAAAAAAAGAAGAGAGGAGACAATGAGGAAGAAAGAAAGGGAGACATCTGGGGCCAGTCAGGGAGCCATCAGCCAGTAGACACAGAGTAGGACATACAGAAAGAAAGGTAAAAGGCCCTGAGGCAAAAATGTAGATGAAGAGAAATGGGTTACTTTAAGTTAAAGAAAAAAAAAAAAAAAAGCATGAACACAAGCTAAGGTTGAACATTCATAACTAGGGATAAATCTCCATGTCATGACTTGGGAGCTGGTTGGTAGCCCAAAAGAAAAAGCCTGGTACACACAATGTTCCTGAGCCAGGAAAACTCCTTTCATTGAAAATATAAGAAACAACAGGACTGGGGATGTAGCTGTGTGGTAGAGCGCTTGTCTAGCATGCACAAGGCCCTGTGTTTATCTCCAGTACTGCAGAGAAGCAAAGATTGGAAGGCAGAGGGAGGAAGCAAGGGTGGGTGGGAGGGAGGGAGGGAGGAAGAAAAAAGAGAGAACTATGATGCAATTAGAGAACAAAATGCTGCATCCAGATGCCAAACTGATATTTAAACCCTCAATGCTGGACCAGCAAGATGGCTCCACAAGTCCTGTGCAAGCCTGGCACCCCAGTTTGATCCCTGGACCCCATGTAAAGGTGAAAAGAGTGAATTCATTCCACAAAGTTGTTTTCTGACCTCCATGTGCACACCACAGCATGCTCGCCACCCTCACATACACATACATGCACAATAATGGTAAATAGAAAAAATTAAATCCTGAGTGCTCAGGAGGGGAAGGGAGAATCCTGGGGCTTAGGGGTGGCTTAGGGTTGTTTATGTCAGAGGCTTTGGGGATGTAACAGACCCAGAGGTGGGATGAAGGGCCCCCTTGGAAGATTCTGCAGCAACGGTTGCACAACAGCACTAGTGAAGCAAGTTAAGGAGAGACTTCACCGTCCACACAGTCAGCAGGGCATGTTTCCATCAGGAAACCTTAGTCTCCTAAATTTGTTTTTCTTCAGTGCAGAGGGTTAAATACAAGGACTTACACATGCTAGGTGAACTATCAGGGAGCCACACTATCGTCTCCTTGAGAAATTTTTCCTTCCTTCCTTCCTTCCTTCCTTCCTTCCTCCTTCCTCTTTTTTTCTTTCAATAGGATTTTGCTAAACTGCCAAGGCTGGAATTACAAGCATACACTGTCATGCCCACTGGAATCTCATAGCTTCTTTAAATAGTAAGTTGGATAGTAAAAATGATTTTACCAAACAAAAGAGGATAGGGAGGCCCAGAAAATGAACTTTCCTCAATTACAACCAATGTTCTTTGTGTAAAATGTAATTTTTTAGAGGCTCATTGTAGTTTGAAATGTATAACTTGCAAGTATCTTAATATATGAATCAATTTTGAATTATTAACAACAGTATCCATGATTGACAGTTAAAATTTGATAAGCTGTGTAGAACTTAAGCCTGACACCTCTGTTTTTTCATCAGATAAAACATGATGGATGGCTTGCAGGACAGGAGCAAGCTTCTGATTGACAAGGTTGCTGATGGTCACAATCGCCTCCTCCTTTATGTGCTACGGCTCTGAATTCCTTCATCCTTGTCCCGAGTCTGTAGACCTGTCCACGTCAATTGCTTCCACCCTAACATGGGTTGTCACATGAGAAACATGGAATTCTTCTAAAGAGAAGGAAAAGTACAAAGACCTGAGACCTACTGAGACCTGGAGAGTAAGGACACCCTTTGAGTCAGCATCATGTTGAAGAAAAAAAATTACCTCAGATGGTTCAAATGAAAAGTACCAGAAAGAAAGAGACATTCCTAGAAATGTGAGCAGAGTGTTGGGAGTCAAGAGGGGTGATGGGACACTCAGCCTAGCACCAGAGTGGGGAATAGAGGGAAAGACAGAGAGAAGTCTGTAAGGTTGACCCAGGAAGAAAGGAGCACCTAACAGGAGCTGTGTGGCAATGGAGAGAGGTAGCTGCTGGTAAAGGCAGCCGTGACAGCAGGGAAAAGGAAGACAAGAAACATCAGGGCATGCTCTCTTATACAGCAATTTCCTCTAAATTCAGATAGTCCCTGTAATAAGGAAAGGGGAAGTTCACGAGACTCCTGGGGAAAACAACTGGTAAATGTCAGAAAGTTCCTAAAACTAACAAGATTCACGAGGTCTCTCCCTCTCCAAAGTTAGGAAAGCAGTAGACCACTGTTGGAGTTGGGGTGGGGGCTCTCCAAATAGCTAACCTGTTGAACAGCCTGCCCTGTCATGCAGAGACCTGCAGAGTTGCAGCTTTCATGAGTCATCAGCCATGTGGGGTGGGCATGGGTGATGCAGCTGCCTTTGAGTCATCCCTAATCCTATAAGTAACCCCTCATCCATACTCCTGAAATAACACCAATAAACTCGCTGGTTCACCAAGTTTGACGTTGGTAGTATCATTACTTTGGTCCCCAGATAGGGTGAATAGACATTTGTTCTTGCCAGGAAAAGTCTCACATAACACCTCCTGTCTTCAAACTCCTGCTAAAGTCTCCCATGTGTAACCAGACTTGATCTGGCATGGGAGGTGGAGATGTATGACACACAAGTCAAACTTCAGGGCATGAGATATAATGGTTGGAGAACAGCAACCCAGTACCCCTTGGGTCCTGTCCCCCAAACATAATGGTCCCTTCCAAGGAAACATCCTGCGATCTATTGCCTCTGACTCCTCTGAGACACCCCAACAAGGTGGAGGTCCCCTCTTCCATGACAGTTAGCATTCCAGTATCACATTCCTCACTGTGTATTCCTCCTGCACTGTCTCACTGGCCCTGTTCCTCTCTCCTGCACCCCAGGACACCATGAAAACACTCAAGTCCATCTCAGACTCTGATTTCAGGAGGAAGAAAATTAAGACACTGGTCAAACTGGTCATCTTCTCTTCCTCTAAAAAGATGATTCACCTGTATGTGCATTCCTCCTTTCAGAATGGCAAAGAAATCTCCCCAACTTCACACTCTGACATTGCTGAGTTGGGCAGATACCAGTCCACAGAGCAACCCTCAGTCGTGGACCTGTGGAATCTACAGATCAGAACTCTTAGAATCATAGAATTCTCTAAAAAGTGCTTCTCTATCTTTTATTGCTTCCCTGAATAGCTCTCTTGAACTCCCCCACCCCATCACCCTCCCTATGAAAATTTAATACTGCAGATATATTGCAAATGTACTTATGCTCTGTGTGTCTGCTTGGTAGGTAGTCTCTCATGCATTGCTGACATTTTCTATTTTCAGCACTGGTGGCTGATGATGCAAGGTCCCAGTGCCACTGCTCAGCACTGGAGAGCAAGCAAAAGGCAGCTAAGGACAGCCAGTCAGCCCACACAAGCTTCCACTAGCAACAGATCTTCCCGCCATGTCCATCTGTTAGTCACAGGTTTGTAGCGCAGATCTTCAATGTGTCCTGATTATCTTCCATGAACTCCATGTCAATCTTCTTCATTTGAAACCCAGCAAAAACCCAATGAGAGAAATACAGTTAATGCTAAGTACTCTCTCTGCTTTGTATATTGTTTGAATGTCCTCCCAGACTTCACGCACTAGAGGCTCAGTCCCCAGGGTAGTGGTATGGGGAGGGTAGGACCTTCAAGAGATGGTATCTAGCAGAAGGCCCTTAGGTAGCACTGTGAGGTAGGTCTTATGGGGCCCATTGGTAGTTCTTGAGAGAAACGTGCCAAGGAATGAACAAGACTGTTCTCTCCTTCTCTGCTTCTTGGCTCAAAACGTAATCTTTCTTTGGCCGTGCTCCATCATCTGCCATCCACCATCCACTGTCCTCCATTGGTAGTTCTTGGAAAGGGTTATTGTGGAATGAATATGCCTGCCTCCCCCTCTCTGCTTCCTGGCCAGGAAAGCAATCTTCTCTCTGCTCATGCCCTACACTTGGCCATCCACCATGGGTTCAGAGCCTGCGCCCTGCCGTTTGAACTGTGAGCTATGTAATGCTTTTTCTTATAAAGTTTGCCTGATTTGTAGATCCCTTATGATACCAAGAAGCAGACACTATGGGATGAGATCTTTTGCCTGATAGAATTGAGCTTGGGATTGCCATCCATCTTGGTAGTGACACCTGAGATTTCCTCACTTCACATTTTCTGCCCCTTGGGTGTGATGAGGAGGCACCTTTGAACTGGGTACCATCATCCTATGGAAGGACGCTGAAGGCAAGGGGAGCAGACGTGGCAGGCTCAAGAGCTGGAGTCAAGTCCAGACGCTCCGTCTGTAGGTTCTGGGCCAGTTTTAATCACCGTAGGGCCTTGCTTACTGACCAGAAGTGGACCTGGGCCCCTCTGGCTTTGAGGTACATCGCTCAAAGGGTCCTCTGGCTCTTAATTTCTGTTGTTGGGAGAAAACAACAACAAACTTCCTTTCTGCTCTGGGATGTTCTGTAGTAAACTGTGTCCCGGTGGCTCTCCAATTCCATTCCTGCCAGGGTATATGGAAAAGCAGAGAGCTAATTATATGATAGTAATTACCTGAAAATTATATGTTTATTGGTTTTCCACTAGCAGATACTACTATTTTTGAGCTCTTCATTGTTCTGCTCAGTGACAGGAGTCATACTGTCTCTCTTCCAAATGTTCCCTCCTATCTCATGATTAGTAGACTTTTCAAATGGGGCCACAGCATGGAAAGCCTCCTGGGTAGGAAAGGGAGGGTGTGACTCAGTCTAGGCAGGAGGCACGGGAAGCCTCCCTCGCCCACAGACACCTCACTCCTGTTTTAGTAATAACGTGTTCATCATCCTCCTGCTTAAGAAAAGAGCACTCCTATCTCTGCCCTTGGACACTGGGGAGCTATCGGACAGGAAAGGCCCCCATCTGCCACCGGATGTATTTATATACCCTTCAATTACATGCCTTGGTTAATTGTCCCTTTTTCCACCAGCTCTTCTTGCGACAGAGGGAGCCTCGCCTATAATTATAGTGATGAAATATTTCTATGAGCTTTTAAAAGGGGAGCCCAAACTGGGTCATGATGGGGAAATTGGAGGTCAGGGTACAGGGGTCACTGTTGGATTCACTGTGACAAACTGCTCCCCAAAGCTTCTGTCATGTGAAGGCCCGTCCCAAATGACCATTGGGCACCTCTTCCTGCTGTTACTACTGATACCAGTATAATTGTTGGGCTGGAGCGTTGGCTCACATGCTCGCTCGGTACACTTACCTTGCAAACACAAAGACCGAAGTAAAAGGCCAACTGTGATCCCAGCACTGCAGATCCCAGTAGTTGTGATCCCAGCACTGCAGAGGCAGAAACAAGATAAGTTCCTGTCACTGGCTAGCCTACTTATGAGAGCCAGGCCAGAGAAGGACCCTGTCTCAAAATAAAGTGGATAGCATCTGGGCAACACCATTCAGTGAGGGCTTCTGACCTCTGCATGCACATGCACACACATGCATTTACACATACACACACACACACACACACACACACACACACACACACGTTATTTTTTTTAAAGAGATAGACCTAACGAGGTAAAGAGCCCTCCCCAAGACCCAGACATCCCAGTGAGTTGACAGCAGGATTGAAACTAGAAACCAGTCTTTGATTAGCCTTACACAATATTTCCCACCACACCTGTGGTAGGACCGATGTCACATGGTGCTCACCAGCTTCCCATAGAGCTGTACTAACTGCTCAGAGCCATTGGGAGTGGCTACCGCTTGTGCAGGAACAGCCTTCTGGAAAGAGCACTCTGACAGTTTAGTCACATCTCCTAGGTTGTGAATAGGTATGTGTGGGACAGGGTGGCTCCCACAATGTGCACGACCTCAGGCTAACTTGATCTGAGTCCTCCAGTGCCATCGATGTTGTTGTTGGACACTGCATCCCCCAAGTCCTAGTGAAACCCTTTTATTTCATTGAGAAGAAAAGATAGTGTCAGGTCTGTCCAAAGCTGAGTCAGCACTCCATCCCTACTTACTATCCAGTTCAACCATGAGGCATAATGTCACCCACACTCTCCCAACCCCAGAACTGGTTTGAGAGTTTGTTTTGAGATAGGGTCTCCTGTATCCTAGGCTAGTCTTACACTCATTTGTGTCATTAAGATGACCTTGAACTCCTGTTACACCTCCACTTCCTGAATGCTGGGATCACAGGTGTGTGCCATCACATCCAGTTTATGTGGTACTGGGGATTGAACCCAGGGCTTCAAGAATGCCAGGCAAACACTTTACCAACTGAGCTACATGCCCAGCTTCAGTTTCAAAATGTTGACCATGTGTTTATATAACTAGGAGAGTAACCTTTAAGGTCTAGTCAATTTAGTAAGAAAAATGTAAAATTCCAGCAGGTCCAAGGGAGGCCATTTTAAAGGTAGTAGGGGGTCTGGAAAGATAGCTCTGTGGTTAAGTGTATCAAGCTTGTAGGACTTTCTTTGGACTGCCAGATGCCCAAATAATGACCCAGAGGCTTATTGTTAATTATGAAAGCTTGGCCTTAGCTTAAGCCTGTTCCCAATAGCTCTGATAACTTAAATTAATCTGTTTCTATTAATCTCCATTCTGTCATGTGGCTCTTTACTTCTTCATTCTACACATCCAACTCCCTCCATGTCTGGCTGGTGAGTCCCTAGTGCCTCTGATTCTCCCCGGAAGTCCTTCCTATTCTTTCCTGCCTAGCTATTGGACATTCAGCTCTTTATTAAACCAATCAGAAAGTGTCTTAGGCAGAGACACATTTTCACAGTGTACAAAAAGATTATCCCACAACAATTTCTCCCTTTTATCTAAATAAAAAGGAAAGGTTTTCACTCTAACACAGTAAAACTATATACAGTAAGAATAATTATCAGGTAAGAATTACATTTACAATGTCCAGTCCATTTGTATTTGGCAAATTTGGAGAAAGTACTTTATTATCTGTCCTATCTTGGTGAGTTCAAAGTTTGTATCTAAACCGCTTTCTATCATAACTTGTATTACCAACCTAAAAATATCCCTTTAGACTTTAAAACACTTTCTTAGATAAACAACTTAAGCTTTTATGTCTCTCAACCTTATAAACTTTACATTTCTTTTATAGGTTTCTTTTCTGAATTTGGTAACAAAGAAGATGGTATAACTATCTAGTCTTCAACCCCATTAGAGACCCGAGAAGGATAAAATATTATCTGAGTAAATAAGAAGTGCAGAGCAAACAAGTTCCAAAACTATAGAAATGACAGAGACAGCTGACTGCCCAGACAGTCATCCATGGCTCCTCTGCAATGTTGGGACATTCATCTTCGACCTATAGGCCTAGAATATCTGACAGGCTTTTTTGTGAAGCAGGAATTTTGAAGGACTATCCTACCTTGTCTTGGCAAAATTTGACAATCACCTTCTTTTGTGTCCTGCTTGTCCAATTTGGACAACATGCTGTCAGTAGTCAAGATAAGGGCAGTTTCTTGCCCAGCAACTAACTTTGCCACAGTGAAAGCAAACTCCATATGGAAGTTCTTTAATGTGCATCATCTTCTCTGAAGAAGATTGGTGCTGCCAGGAGCAGACAGGTCTCGCTGTCATGAAAAGCCTATGTTTTAAAACATCTTAAATGCCATATTCTGTAGTTCTCTGAAGTGTTTGAAGACCACTTATCTATCTAAAATATATCTCTGTTTGACCTTAAAAACATACCTAACAAGACTATAAGTTTGGTTATTATAGATGACTAACTACTAACTGCATCTCTTAATTGTCCTAAACAGTGTGTAATAATATCTTTCAAGAACAAGAACTTTACATTACATTTTTAAATGAGCTGCATGTGTACAATACCTTAAATGAGAGTAGAAACATATATATGGTATGTTGTAACAAAAATAACCCTAAATTTGTATCAATATACAAAAATACCTTAAACAAGAGTAGAAACATATATACAGTATGTTAAAATGAAAATAACATTAAATTTGTATCACTATACAAAAATCCATACCAATGTAAAATATTTGAGACTAGTAGTTGCTTTTTAGTTTAAGAGCAAATTCAGTAATCTACCCTTTTATCCTATCATCCCTATATTGTATGTTGTAAGAAAAATAATCTTAAGTTTGTATCAATATACAAAAATCCATACCAATGTAAAATATTTGCTTTTTAGTTTAAAAGTAGATTCAATAATCTACCCTTTTATCTTATCATTCCCATATCCCCCATATTTTCTTTTCAGAAAGAGGTCCCTGAATATAATCTGCTTTGCTTAGTTTTTTTTTTCCCTGACCATGACCAGTAACAACTTGCAACCAAGCCTCCTAAACAATGATAAACATCCATAACCCACTCAATGACCAAAATCCACCTACCCCACCTCTTGGAAATGTGGGTGTTGTGTTCTTAAAATTACTTCCTGTTGTCTGGGGATAACAACAACTTTAGGTGACCCTGAGAAAATCTGGATAATTGTCAAGTCCTGGGAGAGGTAGCTGTATCATTTGTTCTCCAGTCTCTGTGTAATGGAAATATGCACGGCTTATCTCAAGTCCTGGCTAGAGTAGTCCGTGAGGCTGAATCATCTTAACTAGCAGCTTTGAAGTTGGTCTAGATGTAGATTTTTGAGAAAACTGCAACAGAGGCATTCTGAGAGGCTGAATCACTTGGGCTACCTGTCTTCATTGATGTGATACTTTATTTGTACTGAAATGTGATTTTATTTGTATATTAATAAAGTTGCCTTGGGGTCAGAGCAAGCCATAGCAGAAGCTGGGCGGCGGCGGTGCACACCTTTAATCCCAGTACTTGGTAGGCAGAGCTAGGCAGATCTCTGTGTGTTCAAGGATACAGCCAGCATGAAGACATACGCCTTTAATCTCAATACCAACCATAGAAGACCCGGAGGTCTGTACAGAACAGGCAGTGATGAGGAGGTCATGTGGTTGGGTTTACAACTAATGAGAAGGCAGAAGAGAAAGTCTATAAAAAAGAGAAAAACACAGGAAGTAGCTCTCTCTTGTGGAGAGGAAAGACAGAGCAGCAATGAAGGGTAAGGTTTTCAGCTCTTAGCTATTGCTCTGACCCCTTGGCTTTTAACTCTGCAATTGGCTCTGTTTCTTATTTAATAAGATGGTTACATCTACATTGATATCTTGTCCTTTTTTTCTGAATACACACAATCTTTTAAAGGTAACATGTAAATGGACATTTCCTGTCCTGACCACCCAGTCCCAAATAACCAACCCAGAGAGAGGCTGAATATGAATTATAAATATTTGGCTGATAGCTCAGGCTTGTTACTAGCTAACTCTTACACTTAAACTAACCCAATTACTACTTGTTTTCAAATTTAAAAAATTTATTTACTTTTATTTTATGTGCCTTGATGTTTTGCCTGCAGGTCAGATCTTTGAGTTACAGACAGTTGTTAGCTGCCATGTGGGTGCTGGGATTTGAACCTGGGTCCTTTGGGAGAGCAGTCAGTGCCCTTAACCACTGAGCCATCTTTCCAGCCCCCCCCCCCAATATTACTATTTATGCTTTGCCACATAGTGGTACCTTTATTAGCATGGCAAATTCATCTCCTGCTCCCCCGGCATCTGGCTGGTTCTTCCTGACTCTGTCCTTTTCCTTCCTATCAACCCCTATGTTTGGTTGCTCCACCTACACTTTCTGCCTGGCTACTGGTCAATCAGTGTTTTTATTAAACCAATTTGAGTGACAAATCTTTACAGTGTACAAGAGGATTATTAGATAGCAGTAACATTTGTATCTGAATTAACACAAGTATGCAACCTACAGTGTGTATAAATCAGCTAGAGATGATTCTTTGTTCTATGTTTGAGCAGGTGAAGGGCATCTATCAACTTTATAAGTGTGTTTCAGCTGCATACCCAAACTGTAATATAAATCTCCACCCATGTCCTATGAAAGGATGGCATGTAATTATAAGTCATGAGGACTCTGTACCCAACAAGATTTATCATGTCTCCTCCAGTCTCAGAGCTGTACCCATGTCAAGGGATCAGCATATACATCTCCTGTCTTGTAGTTTTTCTTGGTTTCTTCCTTCATGTCTACAGCCAAGACTTTCAGGTTTCCCCTCATCAAATCTGATCTTTATTAATTTTGAAGGAATTCATAGCTTTTTGTTTCCTGTGGAAACAAAGGTATAACCTCTCTCCCAAGGAACACATTTCCTGACTTCCACTCTGAAGTTAAGACATCCTTAAAACATATAGGCTGGTTTAATTTAGCAGTTTTTTCTACAATCCAATGTCTCTCAGAAGTTGTTTTTTGCTCATTATCATTTAGAAAAATTAAAATTAATAAAGCACTGTATGTGGTCCAAGCTTTCTGTGTTATGATTTTCCCCATCTTTACATGGCTTATTCTTTTTATATTAAAGACTTTATTTTTTTTAACTGTTTTTCTATGATTGTCTTTACTAATTTTCTTTTCTTTCTTTAGCATCTAAGCACATTTTCAAGCATGCTATATCTGTTTAGAGGCTTTCTTGGTCTTGACCATGCTTTACTACATGGTTCTCTTAAACAGCCAGGCTACCTGCTGGCAGCTGGCTCTGTCCTCCTCAGGTCCCCGGGCACCTGTGGGAGCCATGCCTAACTTTCCAAGGTGAGCCTAACTGTCCCAGCTCTGGGAAGTTATTGTGTCCATGCTGCAACAGGCATTTGTACCTAGTCCAAGTATGCTGCATGGCAGAGCCTCTTAAAGGAGCCATGTCCCTGTACACTGCAAGCACCAGAACTGTCTGAGAGACTGCAGTTACTAGTGGTGTCTGGCTCTGGGTTCAGAACTTTTTTTTTCAGCTTTCATGGGCCCTATGTGGATATATGTGGCCCACGTTGAAAGCCAATGGAGACTTATGAAAGCTAGACCTTAGCTTAGGCTTGTTCCCAACTAGCTCTTATAACTTAAATTAACCCATTCCAATTAATCTACATTCTGCCATGTGGCTCTTTACCTTTCCTCCATTCTGTGTGTCTCTCCATGTCTGGCTGGTGAATCCCATGGGCCTCAGATTCTTTCTGAGTTCCTCTCTCCCTGAAAGTCCTACCTATTCTCTCCTGCCTAGTTATTGGCCATTTGGCTCTTTATTAAACCAATCATAAGGTGTCTTAGGCAGAGACACATCTTCATAGTATACAAAAAGATTGTCCCACAGCAATTAAGAGCACTTACTCCTCATATAGAGGACCCAACATTAGTCCTAAGCTCCTATGTAACAGTTCATATCCAACTATAACTCCAGTTCCAGGAGATGCGACCCTTTCTTCTTGCCTCTGTGGACTCCCACACGTACACGGTACACATAAACCCATGTAGTCATACACATACACATAAAAGTCATAAATAAAGCAGTGTACCTTTAAGGCAGGAGGCAGGAGGAAAAGATCTCAAGCCCAAGGCAGCTGTTAATGAACAGTACTGACCAGAGGACAATTAGGAAATGCTTTTCTTTTCCCTTGTGGTTTCAGCAGAGTTGATACAAACATGGATGCCTACTGGGGCAATCCAGACAACATAAATGAGTGACTCAGCCTCCCTGTACAACTACAGGGAATAGTGGGGACTGTGGCTAATTTAGAATTGCCCTAAAGGAGTGCAAACTCCCATTTTAAAAAGAGCACTGGCTGAACAGGAGGTGTTTGCAAGCTTCATTTGGCTTTAGGGCTTTAGACTAAATATTTTGTCATTTGGAGAGATGTCTGTGTCTGATTCAAATGTTATCTACTAGAGATGAGGCTTAGCTCAGTGGTAGAAGAGTTGCCTAGCCTTGAGAGGCCCTGGGTCTGACAAGTGTACACACACACACACACACACACACACACAACACACACACACCACACACACAACACACACACAACACACACACAACACACACAACACACACACATACACACACAACACACACATACACACACACACACACACACACACACACACACACACACACACACACAGAGGCAAAACCTCCTGGCTTACCATAAAAATGAAGAATCTAAGGGCTGGGGATATATCTCAATGGCAGATCACTTGCCCTCCTTGTACAAGGCCTTTGGCTAATCCCTAGTGCTTGGAGGAAGCACACCTAAGATTCATAGGGTGGTGGGACATGGCGTCATGTCCCACTTGGTCTGTCCCACCTGCTTTCTAGATATCATTCCAATAAACAACTCTGACTTCAAGAATGTTATTGCCTGGGCTGGAGAGTGGCTCTGGGGTTAAGATTACTGCTGCTCTCCCAAGGGAACTGGATTCTGGTCTCAGCACCCACATGGCAGCTCATAACCAGCTGTAACTCCATTTCCAGAGAATCCAACACTTTCTTCTGGCTTCTGGCTGCACAGACATACATACTTGCAGACAAAACACCCATACACATAAAAATTAGAAAAAAAAAAAAAGAATTGTATTGCTAAGCGAAACACACTTGTAATCCTAGCACATGGGAGGCTGAGGCATGAGGATTTCTAGACAGGAGTTTGAGTCCAGCTTGGGCTACATAAGAAGGCTGTCTCAGAAAAAGGGGGTGGGAGAACTAAAGAGATGTCTCATCATCTTTTAGTTTTTGCAAAAGACTGGAGTTCAATTCCAGCACCCTGATGAGTGGCTCACAACTGCCAGCTCTGAGAATTTGATATCTCTGATCTTCTTGGAACCTGCACACAGCCACATTCATACAAACACATATACACTAACTTTAAAAAATTTTTTTTTAAAATGGAGGGTGCAGTAGTACAGGTCTGTAATCCAAACACTTTGGAGATGGTAGAGGCAAGGAGATCCACGAGTTCAAGGTCATCCTTGGCTACATACTGAGTTCAGTTCATGGCCAGCCTGGGCTATATATGATCATGGATGTGGCGGATGGGTGGAGAAAGGAGGAGGAGGAGGAAGAGAGGAGGGGAGGAGGAAATGTGGAGGAAGAAGTGTGGAGGAGGAGGAAGTGTGGAGGAGGAGGAAGTGTGGAGGAGGAAGCTAAACAAACAAGAGTGATTGGTGAGACAAGACACTTCGGGGTGAGATCAAACGTTGGCTTTGAAGCCCCTTCCTGAGAGTGGGGAGATTTGCAAGGCAGAGTGGAGGGATTTGCAAGGCAGATCTGTAAGGCAGTGTATAAAAGAGGGAGCTTCTCAGAGTAGCAGGAGGCAGGGACACGGAGCGAGGGACTGGCAGGGCCCCAAGTAGGACTGAGTTGTGCAATGTAGAGCCCTGGGGAGGGTTCCACTTGGTCCACACCCTCAAGCTCCTCGAGAAAAATCACAGTTCATCTGCAAACTTAAAACGCTTTGCACTGCTGTACAGAGCGCTCCCCCGGTGAGCAGAGTCCCTGGTTTGGGCTCCAATGATGCTGTGGAGAGTGAAGGGAGGGACGGAAAGGTGACCTGCCACTGCCTGGGGAAACCAGCTTGTTCGCAAAGTGTCTACAAGATGGATCCAGGTGGTCCCAGGAAGTATCAGGAAAGAGCCTGGGGTGCCGGCGGGCCCCCTTCACGCTGGAGGACTGTAATCCCACAGGGGAAGCGGCTGAGGAGTGGGCTAGTTGGAATAGACATCCAGCCTCACCCTTCCTAATCCTCAAAAGGAGCTGTGAGTTATAAACACAGCAATTACCCACAGGAGGCCGATGACTCAGTTCAACGGACTGTAAAATGCTCAGAAAAATAGGGGCCCTATAAATGCAAAAATATTATTACAAGCACTTTCCCCAAAAACATCTTCCATCCTCCTGGGACGTTGCCTGTAAAGTCCAGCTGGACTGATTCTGCCATAAAATGAAACTCACCTGGCTTGAGGAGCAGGTGTTCTGGTGAGACCACAGACCCTTGAGGAGGGATCCCTCTTGTTGCCTTGCCTCTCCCTGAGGAACAATAGTGCAGGGCAGCTAGGGGTTCACAGGAGGTTCCTGGCAGGCTTCCATCTTAGCTCATGAATGGTGGCCTGACCTTCTCTGAGCCTTGATCTCCTTATCCCAATCCTAGGATGAGTCCAAGACTTGGTGTAATCATCTTTTGGAACCTCAGATGCTTTGATGAACATGAAGCAATTTACAGGTGAATTTACACGATACCACCTCCCCATCATCAGGGCATCTGTTCCAAGACACCCAGTGGATGCCTGGAATCCCCCATAACTCTGAACTTGAACACTGTACCCTATTTTTCTTGTGCATACACACTTAGACAAAGTTTAATTATATATTAAATAAAAATAACAGTAAGAAATTGACAATAGTGACTAATAATAAATTAGAAAGATGAAGTAATAGACTATAGTAACAGTTATTTCTAATTTATGAATCAATTATCTCTTAAATTGCCCATTGATTATTTTCTGGCCATGACTGACAGCAGCTGAAACCATGAAAGCAGACGTGTGGAGAAGGGGACCCCGTGCTTGGGTGGAAGTGAGGAATGCTGTGTGGGATTCTCACACTTCCATCACACTTTAGATGCAGCCCAGCTAACCCAGGAAGGGACAAATGAACTGCTCACAAATGCCACCCATTCCTAGTGCCCTGGTCTCTGGACATAGGACAGAGTTAGATGACAGCTACTGTTCTCAGGTCTGCCAATAAGGTGATGACAATATCCAGCAGCCTGAGAGCTCCGAGACAGCTCCTCCTCCTCCTCCTCCTCCTCCTCCTCCTCCTCCTCCTCCTCCTCCTCTTCCTCCTCCTTCTCCTCCTCCTCCTCTTCCTCCTCATCTTTCTCCTTCTCCTACTCCTCTTCCCTTCTTCTCCTTCTTCTTCTTCTTCTTCTTCTTATTATTATTATTATTCCTTCTCCTCCTTCTTTTCCCTACTCCTCCTCTTCTTCCTCCTCCTCCTCTCCTCCTCCCCCTCCTCCTCTTCCTCTTCTTCTTATTCTACTACTTCTTCTCTGTTTTAGGACAGGGTCTCACTATGTAGCTCTGGCTGTCCTGGAACTCCAATATGCAGGCTAGACTGGCCTCAGACTCATAGAGATCTGCCTGTCTCTGCCTCCTGAGTGCTGATATTAAAGTTATGTTCCAGGCCTGACAATGGATCTTAATTGAAGAGATTGTGTGTGTGTGTGTGTGTGTGTGTGTGTGTGTGTGTGTGTGTGTGTGTCTAGCTGGGTTTCTTAATTTTTTTCCCACTTATGCCCCCTTTGCCTCAGGGATGTTTTACCCAGCTCTGGATATGCAGCTGTGTAAAATAAGTGTATGAAGCAAAAACTTACTGGCAAAAAGCATATTCTTGGGCTGAGGAGAAGACTCATCGAGAGCTTGCCACACAAGCCTGGGACCTGGGGTTGGATCCATAGGACCACATAAAGCCCAGCAGAGTAGTGTGTGTCTGTGGTCCCAGCCCTGCTGTGATGTGATGGCAGGTGGAGACAGCAGAATCCCCAGAGGCTATGAGCTAGCTAGCTTAGGATATACAGCAATCAATATCCAGAGACCCTGTCTCAGGCAAGGCGGTGGGAAGACAAGGACCAGCCCGGGAGGCTGTCCTCTGACTTCTACACATGTTCCACAGCATGCAGGAACTGACAGAGCACACACAACTTAAAGATGTATGCACACATATGCACACACACATAGGATGAGAGAGAGAAAGACATACACTTATGCATGTGTGTATATGTTTATGTACACATATATACCTCAGAGTTTCACAGTTTATAACCATTTTATTATAAATGAAAGCAGACTGGAACATCGGTGAGATGGGTGTGCTGGGTGATTTTCACTTAAAGAACTGAATCCTAAACCGGGTGTTGATGGCACACAAATTTAATCCCAGCACTTGGGAGGCAGAGGCAGGGTGTGGGAGTCTCTGAGTTCGAGGCCAGCAGATCTTCCGAGTGAGTTCCTGGACAGCCAGGGCTACCCAGAGAAACTCTGTCTCCAAAAACAAACAAAACAACAACAACAACCAAATTAAATCTTGGTTGACTATCTGATGCTGCAGGATGTGGATCTACATTGATTTTTTTTTTTCTGGAGTTGATCAATATTTGATTTTGTAGGAGTCAGTGTCGAGCACACAGCTTCACTTAACTGCATCATACAAAAAAAAAAAAAAATGGGCATTTCAGAAACTGTTGGCAATGCTACCTTAATCCCATGCCAAGATTCATGGAACAATTTCTTACAAATTTAAATCAGAACCCAGGCAGCAATTAAAAGAAATTGTATTATGGGTATACTTGTGTCTGTGTGCAACTGTGTGTGAAGGACAGGGAACAACTTGTGGGACTCACTTCTCTTTTTCCATGTGGGTCCTGAGCACTGAAATTAGGTCGTCAAGTGCGGCGGCCTGTATCTTTACCCACTGAGCCATCATAAAAGCAAATATTCTAGCCCAATACAACTTAAAGATCTTCTAATTGGATACCTACATGCTAAAAACGGTGGTAGGTTTTGTTTTCCAAAAATTAAATCCGAGCAGTGAATGTCGATGTCATATGGCACATAGTACCTTCACTAGAAGGCACAGGGGTTGTGTGTTCAGCACTGTCCGGGACCAAGGTTACAGTGCAGTTGTGTGATACCACATGGTGAGTGACGCCCTAAATACCTTGGACTCATTATGCATTCGACGTTGAGTTAATGTTTGGTAACTGTGCTTTCAACGATATGTTACTGCCGTCCATGTTTTGTGCCTCCCGCCTGCCGCCCCCCCTAAATTATACCGCTTCATCCAGGCTCACGCCCCGCAGTTTCAAAGATGGGTCCCCAAGACAAAGTGCAACCTCTGCAGGCTGGCTGCTGACGCCAGCCCATGAGTAGTCCCAACCCCTCACAGACTTGGGATCGATGAGCACGTGGCCCCTGCACACCCTAGACTGCCAGGTCCATTCCTCCCCTTCTGTCGTTTCCCATGTATCCCAAAGAGGAAGAAGTTCCTCGCTTCACTGCATCCCCAATCCTCCCAATCCAATTTGACTGGTCCACATTTATCACAAACCCTGACAAGCTCGTGAAAGGTGGGGGGGGGGTCTCTGCTGAGCTATCTTGATCCATTAGTTACGGGATCATGAGGGGTGTCCCAGAAGAGAGGGTAAAGAGGCAACACGGATGCTCATGTCACTGGTGCTGGCTTTCCCATTTTGTGATCAATCTGCCCCCCACCCTGGGACCCCAGATTTGGAATCTGTGCTCTAGCAATAAGCATTTCTTCTGGACCCTTTGAGTGTCCTTCGGCCTCTTGACTTTGATCTTGTGCCTGGACCCCGGACTTGGTTTAGATGTCCGGCATTGGCAGCCCAGGTCCCTTCTCTGAGACTCTGGTCATCCTGCTCTCAGTGTTCAAAGGTCAAGTCAGAAGGCCCTCCTCTGTGCTCCGCCTTCTTCCACCATGTAGCTTCTGCTTTGTAGCTGTTTGTTTTCGTGACTGGGCCCCTCCCAGGGCTGTGAGCAATTTAAAGAGAGTGGGTGTCAGACATATTTCATAAATGAATGCATAATAAATTATGATCTGTCTGATTGAGGAAGCATAATCACTTGTGATACTATTACGAGTGACAGAGAGACTTATTTTTGTCATCCCTAACTTCCATGCCAAATGTCCCCAGAGGGAGAAAGAAGGCCTCTGTGTGACTTGCCCCACCTTGAACCAAGGAGCATTTCAGATCTCCATTGATTTCTCTCTGTGTATGTGTGTGTGGTGTGTGTGTGTGGTGTGTGTGTGTGGTGTGTGTGTGTATGTGCACATGCATGCATGTGTGCACAGGTGCATGTAGAATTTGACATCAGGTGTCTTCCTCAATTGCTCTCTCCCTTAATTTTTTTCAAATGTTTATTCTTATAGGGGAGAACATGAGCATAGTGCCCCCCCCCCCACTTCCACACATTATGCAGGTGAGTTTTCTGCATTTGGGAAAATCATAGGTGTCAGAATGTCCCAAGGATAATGGATAAGCCTCACCCTGGGAAACAACCTCTGTGGTCATGATATCTTCCCTGCCAGCTAAGTATCCAAACTTGTTTTTTGAGTCAGGTTCTCTCTCTCTCTCTCTCTCTCTCTCTCTCTCTCTCTCTCTCTCTCTCTCTCTCCTCTTTTAAGATGTGTTTATTATTTTGGTTCATGTATATAACTTTTGTCTGCCTGTGTGCATGTGTACCGTGTGTGTGTGTGTGTGTGTGTGTGTGCGCGCGCGCGCCTGCAGCTGGCAGAAGAGGATGTCAGAGCCCCTGGAACTGGAGTAACAGATAGTTATGAGGCATCACATGGGTGCTGGAAACCAAATTGGGTCCTCTGCAAAAGTGCTTTTAAACACTGGAACCATTGCTCCAGCAGCTTGCAACAGTGTCTTTGAACTGTGAGCTCACTGACCAGGCTAGTGAGTTCCAGGATCATCCTGTCTCGATCACTCCAATGCTGGGGTTATAGATACATGCTGGCCACACTCAGGTTTTTGTTGTTGTTGTTGTTTGTTTGTTTGTTTTGTTTTGTTTAAACAGAATCTCACCTTGTATCCCTCAGTGTTCTGAATTGGCTATGTACATGAGGCTGGCCTCCAACTCACAGTGCTCCCCTGCCTTAGCCTCCTGCATCCTGCAATTAAAGGCATATGCCTCCATGTGTTCCATACTTTGCTTTTACCTTTTGTGTGGGTGCTATGTATCCCCATGCTTTCACAACAGGCACCTCACCAACTGAAGCGTCTCCCCAAGCACCTCCACTGGTTTCTCTGCAACTTGCCCACCTTAGCACAGCCTGGACCCAGATGAGTCTGGCCTTTGGTTATGCATTTCAAACTTCCTCTTAAAGTGGTCATGGCCCCTCAGTATTGTATCATGTTTCCACCATTGCGTTCCTTCTTTTATGACTGCTGTAGGTTGTGAGTTAGGACCGTAAAGTAAAGAAGAGAAAAATCACTTCCAGCCATTTGCAGCTCTGAGAAGCTGGAACGGGACTGTCAGAGGCTGGCTGGGTACCACAGGGAGGAGGAAATGTTCCTCTAAGGTGCCAGTCTTACCAGCTTCTTGCCAAAATTTTAGGAAAATGATGTTCTACTCCCTGGGAGCTATGTGTCTATAGGTGGGAAGTCTTTCAACAAGTATTTTCACTATAAATACCTGGTGTGTATTTTCACTGGATTAAGTTTTCAATTTGAACTTCCTATTGTGAAATCCTGACATAGGGTTATTAATCACTCTGTGTCATTAAGGAGCCATTGTCAACATTAGCCAGGAAGTGAAGGTTTATAGCATATAGAATCCCATCTGAGATGTGGGATTTGCTCCACAGGGACAGTTGACTACTCTCTGGTTGGGAAGTTTTTCCTTTGGAGAAATGAAAAGTCGGGAAAATGAAAAGCTAGTAAGACCACATGAAAGTGAATGCATTTAATCCCAGCACTAGGAAGACAGAGGCAGGAGGATCTCTGTGAGTTTAAGGCTAGTCTGCTCTACATAGTGAATTCCAGGCCAGACAGGGCTATATAGTGAGACCATGCATTAAAGGGTATGGTGGTTTGAAAAAAAAAATGACCCATAAAGGAAGTGGCACTATTAGGAGGTGTGGCTTATTGGAGTAGGTATGGTCTTGTTGGAGGAAGTTTGTCACAGTGGAGGTGGGCTTTGAGGTCTCATACATGCTAAAGCCATGCCCAGTGAGACAGCCCACTTCCTGTTGCCTGCAAATCAATATGTAGAACTCTCAGCTCCTTCTCCAGCACCATGTCTGCCTGCATGCTGTCATCCTTCCTGCCATGATAATGGACTAAACCCCTGAAACTGTAAGGCACTCACAATTCAATGCTTTCTTTTTTAAGAGTTGTCATGGTCATGGTGTCTCTTCACAGTAATAAAACCCTAACTAAGAAGGTGATATTGGAGACTGGGGTATTGTTGTGATAGTCCTGACCATGCTTTTGTTTGAAAAAATATGAACCTTGGGATTGTGAATTAGAAAAGCACTTGAATGCTTTAAGTGACCCTTAGTGGGCCATACTAGTTGGAGCATGGAAGACAGTTGTACTGAGTGTGAGCTGATGAACTGTGGGGGCCTAAATCAAGGGGTTTCAGAGGAGAAGAATGTTAGTATGTGGCCTAGAGACTGGTCTTGTGATATTTTGTTGAAGAATGTAGATTCTATTTGCCCTTGTCTGAGGAGTCTGTCTGAGGCTAAAGTGAAGAGTTTTGGATTAATTCCACTGGCAGAGGAAATCTCAAAACTCTGTCATATGGTTATTAGTGGTAACTCTAATGAAGATTTATAATGAAAAGGAGCAAGCTGAGCAGGTAAATTAGAATATCTAAAATATGAGGAGAAAAGGAGCACAAGGAAGTGGAATGGAGCTAAGTCTTGTGTTGAAGGAGATAAATGGGTTAAGAAATGGAATAAAAGGAGTGGTGACCTCAGGGTAAGATCCCACCCAGCTAAGGGTCCAACTTGTGAACAGGAATTAAAGAGTAGCTTAAAACAGGGTGTGGTGGTGCATGCCTTTATCCTAGCACTCAGAAGCTGGTGGATCTCTGAGTTTGATGCCAGCCTGTTCTAAAGATCAAGTTCCAGAACAGCCAAACTTAGGCAGTGAAGGAAACCATGGAAAACAGAAAGCTAGTGAAGATGTAATTAGATAAGGGAGCCATGTTCCAGCTCCAGCAAGCAGCAGAACTTGGCAGCTTCAGCCAAGTGGTTCTGGCTTTACAGTTAAGGAGAGAAGAAACAGATTATGGAATTTGCTTCCATGACTAAGGAAAGCCGCTGAGGTTCGGCATGTGTCAGGGGTGCCCCTGAATGGAGGCCTAGAGAGGCCATTGAGTGAAGCTGTGAAGTTGAAGCCTGGATTGCCTTGGAGACCTGAAGATGTTGGAGATGCCAGAGCCATGGGATACCTGCTGAGGAGAGCTGCTAACAGGAAGTGGAAACAGCCCAAGAGAAAGAAGTGTATTGCAGTCAACAAAACAGAGGAGTTGGAGATCTGGAGAGCATTTTGACATCAGACATGGAGATGCAGAGTTTGGAGTTTGCCCATCTGGTTTTCAGTCTTGCTTTGGTCCAGTATTTCCTCCCTATGCTCCCTTCCCTACATTTTGGAATGGTAATGTATACCCTGTGCCATTATATGTTGGAAGTATGTGATCTGCTTTTTTATTTTGATTTTACAGGTGAATACAGTTAAGAGATTGCATGAATCTCAGAAGAGACTTTGAACTTTAGGCTTTTAAACATTATTGAGACTGTGATAGACTACCAGAACTTTTCAAGTTGGACAGAATGCATTTTTGCTTCATGATATTGTTACAAGTTTATGGAAGCCAGGGAGTAGAATGTGATGGTTTGAAAGAAAATGGCCCCTAAAGGGAGTGGCACTATTAGAAGGCGTGGCCTGTTGGGGTAGGTGTGGTCTTGTTGGAGGAAGTGTGTCACTGTAGAGGTGAGCTTTAAGGTCTCATATATGCAGAAGCCATATCCCGTGAGACAGGTCTCTTCCCATTACCTACATATCAAGATGTAAAACTCTCAGCTCCTTCTCCAGCACCATGTCTGCCTGCATGCCTCCATGTCCCATCATAATGATCATGGACTGAACCTCTGAAACTAAGCTACCCCATTAAATGTTTTTCCTTTATAAGAGTTGCCATGGTCATGGTGTCTCTTCACAGCAGTAGAAACCCTAACTAAAACAAAGAAGTGGGGGGGCTAGAGCTGGGGAGATGGCTTAGAGCTAAGAACACTTGTTGCTGTTACAGAGGACCTAGGTTCAATTCCCAGTACTCACATAGTGGCTCACAACAGTCTGGAATTCTAGTTCCAGGGGATTCAGTACCCTCTTCTGACATCTGTGGGCACAAGACATACATGTGGTTCACGTGCATACATTCAGGCAAAACATTTAATACGCATAAAATAAATAAATCTACCAAAACACTGTAAACTTAATCTCAAGTATTCTTTTAAGTATTTACTCTAGGCAATGAGGTCGGATGAGGTTAGTAGGGTATGGAGCCCAAAGCCCAAGGTTCTGTCACCATCCCTTCATAAACTCAGCATTTCTTCCTCCTAGGAATCTAGATCTACTCAGATGCCATCTAGTCAGAATTTACCAACTAATCAGGTAGATCTGGGTTCAAATCCCAGTACTGGAATTTGGTCACAAGGTGGAACTTTGGTAAATAAACATCTCTGAGCTATATCCTCCTCTGTCAAATGAAGATGCTGACAGCACCTACCTGTTGGGGTGATCATGGGAATGGAGCATTGTAGTGGGCTCTTGTTTTTCAGGCCACGTGTACAAGCACTTCCCACTTGCCTTAGTCTTTAGCTTAAGGAAGCTCTATGATACCCACCCACACATGTATATCGTATACCTGCACACTAACAATAAATATTTTTAAAACGAATTTTACATTTTTTCACATTTATTGGCTGCTTGATTTTATGGGCGTGTGCATACCATGGTATGTGAAAAATCAATCTCTTGAGCTGAGGAAATAGTTCACTGGATAAAGTGCCTGTCCTGCAGTCTCGATAACTTGGATTTAGTTTCTCAGAACCCCTGTAAAAGTCATCTAAGCTAGGCACAGTGACATAAGCATCTGTGACCCCTGTAGGCCACTGGAAGGCAGGAGCTCAAGGATGTCTTTCACTACACAGAGAGTTTGAGGCCAGTCTGAGCTACATGAGACCCTGCTTCAAATTTTGAAAAGGGAAAAGAAAAAGAAAAAGTCCTTTGACGAAGCAGTAAGCCAATACTGTATTATTAGTTTTTTTAAAATGTCGACCCTTGAATAGAGCATGTTGTTAAAAACGCTGGCCCGAGTGAAGGGATGGAAAGTCTGAATAAAGCTGAATATTGAAGAACAATGGCCGTCCCAAGGAGAAGAGCTTGTGCAATAGTTTTGAGTTTCAAACCAAATTGCCCACTTTTTTCCTGGAACACTTGTTTTCTCCTTGGACAGACTCGAGCCTGAGGAAAGTGGGCTGTGACTCAGAGCTTAGGATTTGGCTGACATCTGCTAAACAGAGTGAGCTGGCCACCTAAGGGACATGGCTTGACCGTCTTTGTTGCTGCTGATAAAATCAAGCTTTAAATGGGACACTTTTTGAAAACTTGTATTTGCCATTGGTCACTGGGCGCCATTCCAATACATAGTGGCCTTTGTCAGGGGATCAGTGGAGACAGCAACAGGAGGAACATGCGGTGTTGTATAATGGAATCTGTGAACGCTGGGGAGAGGTTCCTGAGAGTAAAGGTGCTTCCCACCGAGCTTAGTGACCTGAGGTTGATCCCTGAGACCCGCACGGTGGAAGGAGAGAACTGGCTCCAGCAAGTTGTCCTCCGACCTCCACAGAGTACTGTGGCCTGCACACCCTGACACATACATCATATACACATGCAATCGGTATGTAAATAAATGTAGAAATAAAGAAACATGTATGTTAACATTGGGAGAGTCGTATAATTCACCGAACCACTGTCTTCAAAATGACAAAGACCTAACATTACCACAAACACAGGAATAAAATGATGCATTTAAAGTGCAGTCTGGGCCAGGCAGTGGTGGCGCACGCCTTTAATCCCAGCACTGGGGAGGCAGAGCCAGGCGGATCTCTGTGAGTTCGAGGCCAGCCTGGTCTACAGAGCGAGATCCAGGATAGGCACCAAAACTACACAGAGAAACCCTGTCTCGAAAAAACCAAAATAATAATAATAATAATAATAACAACAACAACAACGAACAATCTGGGAGGGATGGTGGCATACACCTGTACTCAGGAGGTTGAGGATGAATGACAGGAGAAACTTGGGCTGGCCTCGAACTCACAGAGATCCCCCTGCCTCTGCCTCCCGAGTGCTGGGATTAAAGGTGTGTGCCGCCAGGTTTGGCTCCTCAACAGTTTTAGAAAATGAAAGGACCTTTAACCAGGAGCTCTGAGAAGAGTGGCCCTGGTTTCTGATAAACCCACTCTCCCTGTCACCCCTCCCACTCCGTTCTCCGGAAGAGTTTACCAAGCGCTTCTCAGCCCTTACTCTGGGGAACTGCCTGCTTTAGACCTTGGTTTCTATTTTGTCACGCCTAGCACAAAGCACGGTTCTCGTGGCTTTGGAAGCCTGGCCTCCACCTTCTGTGTATAAACTGCTGACATGGCTGCACCACGGTATGGGAAGGGGAAGGTTTTTATTATAGATGTGTGTGTGTGTGTGTGTGTGTGTGTGTGTGAGAGAGAGAGAGAGAGAGAGAGAGAGAGAGAGAGAGAGACAGAGAGAGACACAAAGAGAGAGAGAGAGAGAGAGAGAGAGAGAGAGAGAGAGAGAGAGAGAGAGTAGCCAGAGGCATCTAGAAGAGTACAGAGCAAAGAAAGAAGTAGACTGAACATGGCCAGCAGACTGGTCATGGCCAGGGCTATTTTCGAGAGAGGGGAGGAGAGAGCTGCTAGAGAAGCAGGGGCAGAGAGAGAACACAGTGAGAAGAGCAGGGTTGGATGGAGAATGGGGAGCTGTGAGGGGGAAGCCTGGGAGCTGAGGGTGTTTAGGGTAGGGTAGGGATGAGAAGGGCTCGGATGCTAGCATGGACTTTGAAATGTAACAGATACTTACAGTACCAGCATGCACTTTGATATGCCGATAGGTGCCGCAGGTAGCCAGAAGGCAGGGAAATGGCTCCTTTTGGTAGAGGGGAACCAGTTTCCCAAGTTCCTGAGGAACGCTGGCGTCTATCTGACTGCCAGGAATCCTCTTCTAGTCCAGGCTGAGCCCATTTCTGGATATTTGGACTGCCTTCTGGGGTTTGAGGATGGAGTTTCCTTAGGACCTAACATTCTGCAAATGTCTAAACAGATTTTCGATGTTGATACCATCTCTGTTGTCAAGGAGTTTGTGAGCTAGTGGGAAGAGCTAAACAATTTTGCAAACATGTAGAACTTTGGAAGTTATTTCTTTTGTAAATCACATTTATTTATTTGTTTGTTTGTGTGTGTGTTTGTGTGTGCATCTGTGTGTGTATTTATGAGTATGTGGGCTGGCACCTGGAAGTCAGGACAACTCTCCAGAACTGGTTTTTCTCCTTCCCCTATGTGGGTCCCCAGGGATGGAACTCAGCTCGCCAGACTCAGAGGTAAATGCCTTTACCTGCTGAGCCATCTCATCAATGCCTAAAACAAAGTTCTAAACTGTCTTATTCAAGGAAAAAAAAATATGTATTTAAAAATGTATTTATTTTATTGAGAAAAAGTTTAGCTCAGGCATGCCAGAAGCTCACCGTGTAGCCTCAGCTGGCCTTAACTCACGGCGGTCTTCCTTCTCCAGCCTCAGAAGTACAGGGATGGAGGATATAGCTTAAAGGCAGAAAATCTGACTGCAGGCCTCTGGAATTACAGGTATAGGTCACCACACCTGGGATCTATTTCCCCCTGATTTTGGAGATAAGATCTCTGTGCTTCCTAGGCTGGTTTTAACCTCGCCATTCTGTCTCCACTTCTCTAGTACTAGGATTACAAGTGTGAGCCACCAAGCCCAGTACAGGTCTGTGGTCTTGCATGCAAATGTAAAACTTCAGCCGTATGTGGTTATATTTTCTGCAGTTGCTTCTAGGTAGCAAGGAGGAAGACTTGCCACTCAGAAGAACAGTAAAGAAAGGCACACCAGAAGAGCCTTGTCCCTGACTCTTTTTTTTTTTCCTTTTTAAAGACAGGGTCTCCTTTATCCCAGGATGCTCAAACTTGCTTTGTAGTGGAGGATGGTCTTGAACATCTGATCCTCCTGTGTCCACCTTCTGAACGCTGGAATTTCAGGAATACTATATTTATATAGCCAAGGCTATGAGGTGTTAGGGATCACGCCTAGGTTTCATGTGTTGGCCGCTTGGGATCACAGTTTGGACACTTGTCCTATATATAGATTCATGATAACACTCTGGTCACCACCAGCTTGTGATGATATGGGTGAAGCCAGTGTGATTTTTGTCCCTTGTAAATTTTCCTCTGTGGATTTGCTTTTTGTTTTCTTTCCCTTTGCCTAAAAATGATTCTAAATAGAATGAGAGGCCGTGCCTCAATAAGACATTAATTGTTAAAATCAGCCGCTCCAAGGAAAAGGATGCACATCAGCCATCGAACCTAACCAGCAATCTCCCTTTAGATCGGAGACCCTAGGACATCTGGTGACTTTTCAGGTGTCATCAGAACCTGCATCCAAGAAAGAGACCGCTGCAGGATTGCCGAGTCTGGCCTTCACCCATTAATGCTTTACAGATGTTTCTTGAAGTTTTCTCTCTAAACCCTCTGCTTGCAGGTGTAGCACTCTGGCCATGTTCCAATCAGCTAATTTGTTATAATGGAGTTTTCTCTCTCCTGTCACCTTGTCTCTTGACTAATTAATCAGCTTTATTAAGAACACATTGACTAAGCCTTTGCTTGATAAGGAGAGGCAGTGGAACCTTTGAGCAATGATAGAAACTTTGAGAGGTGGGACATAATGAAAGTCACTGAGGGTACACCCTTGAAGGGGATATTGGGACCCCAGCCCTTTCCTGTCTCTCTTTGCCCCCTGGCCACCACGAGGTGACCAGGTTTCCTCCACCACATGCTTCCATCATACTGACTCACCCAGGCCCGAAGCAATGGGAGCCAATAGGCTCTGAATTGAAACTCCTGAAATGATGAGCCAAAATAAAAGTTAATTCCTTTTAAGTAGTTTATTTGGACATTTTGTCACAGTGATGGGAAGCTGGTAGCACACTGGGAGAGAAGGATGATGATAGAAGTACCCACAGAGCACTGTCTAACAGGACAGACAGACTGGCTATGACAGTAATATTCAAAACTGCTGGAGCTGGGCATGGTGGCACAGGCCTTTGATCCCAGCACTAGAGTGAGTTCAGACAAGACTACACCGTGAGACCTAGTCTGAAAACAAAGCAAAGAAACAAATCCTGTCGCAAGGGCACATCTCACTCTGGAGGGATGCTCCATAGAGGAAGCAACTGTTTTTGTTTTGTATTGTTTTTCAAGACAGGGTTTCTCTGTAGTTTTGATGATTGTCCTGGATCTCACTCTGTAGACCAGGCTGGCCTCCAACTCAGAGATCTGCCTGGCTCTGCCTCCTGAGTGCTGGGATTAAAGGCATGTGCCACCACCACCCAGCTGAGAAAGCAACTTTTGAGATAGATTTTTTTATTATTTTTTATTTTTTTATTTTTTATTTTTTACTTCTAGGGACAATGGAGTCAATCAGAAGAGCAGGTAGAAGGAAGTGTGAAGAAGGCATGTTGGCATGACAAAATTTCCTGGGGAGATGCTACACATACCTACTCAATCCTTGTGATCTCAAGACAAACCAAAGCATAGATACCACCAACTTGATGAAGGCCAACTTGATGAAGCCTGAGTTTTCCTGGAGTGACTTACAGGAATATAGGTGAGAGGTCACTTATCGGAGCAGACATGACTCACAGACAGCTGCATCACCAAAGCCCACCCTAGCACGGTGACAGCTCACAAAGCTGGGAACCCGGAGCACACTGCACAGCCCTTTCCAGTTGCTCCAGTTGGTCTAAACCTCTTTCAGGCAGCTCAGCTGGTTTCTGTTTCTTCCAGGCGCCTGGTCTGGTCTCGGAGCCTTCTTTGCAGCTTGGCTTATCTGACTCTTTGAAGTTTTTTTATTTTTTTTGCCTGAGCTAGCTGGGGATCTGGGATACAGGAGAACTTGCCTCAAAACAAAAACAAAAAAAAAAAAAAAGAAAGGAAAAGCCAGCACTCCCATGAATCCCTGGTTTTGGTCATCCTGAATAACACACAGCTTTCTTTCCAAAGGCCTCTAGCAGTAGCAAAAAAGACAATGTGGACAGAGCTAAGGTGTAGCCTGGCGGTGTAGCCTGGTGGTGTAGCCTGGCGGTGTAGCCTGGCGGTAGTTCACTTCCTTAGCGTGCATGAGGCTGTGGGATCAACCCTAGCCTACAAGAAGGAGGAGAGAGAGAGAGAGAGAGAGAGAGAGAGAGAGAGAGAGAGAGAGAGAGAAGGAAGAGAGATGGCTGGTGTAGGTGTAGTGGTAGACTTTTGTAATCCCAACATTTGGGAGGGAACAGAGGAATCAAGAGCTTGAGGCGAGTCTCAACTACCTAGTGAGTTCAAGGCCAGCCTGGGGTACGTGAAACGGTGTCTCATACTATAAATAAATAAATACGAATTAGAGGAGGAAATAGCAATATTATATATTAGAGGGTCTAAAGACAGTGCTCAGAGGAAGAATGCTTGCCTAGCATGTGCAAGACTTGGGGTTCAACTCGTAGCATAAACAAAACAAACTAGCGGAGGTCCTGCCTGAGCAGTGACGACAGAAGATGGATCATCAGTTTAGGAGAGTCCTTGACACACTGGGCAGTACCCTCCCAGGCCCTCACAATGTGCACTCACTCCAGCACTTGTGACCTGACCCTAAGAATTTCTAGTGGCTTCCCTTACCAGTGAAAAGTGCTTAAGACTTCACAGGCAATCAGATGTCTGCCACAATCAATCTGGATCTCAATCACGGTGCCACTTTATTATTATTATTATTATTATTATTATTATTATTACTATTATTACTATTACTATTACTATTACTATTACTATTTTTTGAGACAGAGATTATAGCCCAGGCTAGTTTCAAATCCACAATGAAGCTGAGGATGATCTTGAACTTCTACTCCTCCTGCCTCCCACTTCCAAACACTGAGATTACAGGTGTGTGTCACCTTGCCCATTTTATGGGGTGCTAAGGATGGAATCCAGGTGTGGTGGTTTGAATGGCCTCCATAGGTTCATATCGTTGAATGCTTGGTCCCCAACTTATGAGCCTATTTGTTTGGGAAGGGTTAGGAGGTATGTCACCCAGGGTGGGCTTTGATGTTTCAAAAGGTCACACTATTCCCAGTTAACTCTGTCTGTCTGTCTGTCTTGTGGTTGTTGTCTCAACATTCAAGCTCTCCACTACTTCTCCTGCACCATGCCTGCCTGCTGCCATGCTCCCAAAAACAACAACAACAAAACATGTTTGTGAGAGATGGAGCTCAGTGGTAGAGGGTTTGACTAACACATACGACGTCCTGGGCTGGATTCCCAGCACCACAAGAAATGAAAGAAACACCCAAAAGCCAAGTTTGACACCTTCCGCCAGGGAGCCCCAGGGGCCACACAGGGCTGCGACTCCGGTGAGTCTCACTGTCCTTCCTGTCTCCGTTATGCACTTCAGACTTTCTCTTAGACCCAGAACAGCCTGCTTGCAGGAGCCCCACTTCCCACTCCACCTCCACTGCTGGGGGAGTCTACCACTCACTTTGGATCCAGCACTCCCTTAGCCCTTTCATCCCTGTCTCTACAAACCTATGCTTGCAGGTCTCTTCCCCTGGCCCTACCTCCATCCCTGGGGACTCTACCCCTTGGTGCAGACCCTGGTTCTTCTAACTTGTTCCCACAGCCCCTCTCAGCCTGTCCACATAGGCCACCTCTATTCCTGTCGTTCACTGACCCACAGAAGCACTAGGGTCCCCACAGCCACCACACTTGCCTGGGATCCAGAGAGGACAATAGCAACCAAAGAGCGAAACAGCAACCCAACAAAGATGAGATCAGATCTAGACACCAAAAAACTCCTCAACCATCATAGCTCCAGGTGCTTAGACCCAAGCACAGAACCACAGACAGGGAAAAGCTAAGGCAATATGCTTCCACCAGAAGCCATAACCCTATTGCAGTAGGCCTTGAGAAATGCAAAATAGCTGAAGCCTGAGGCAAGGACTTCAAAATTGCAAGTATGAATATGTCTAAGAACCTTGCAGTAGTTTGAATGAGCATCACTTCTATAAGTTCATATATTTGAATATTTGGTTCCTGGTTGATGGACTTGCTGAGGAAGGGTGTGTGGCCTTGTTGAAGAAGGTATGTCATTAGGGGTGGGTTTTGAGGTTTCAAAAGCCCATGCAAGGCTCATTCTTGCTCTCTCTGCCCCCAACTTGTGGATCAAATGTAAGATCTCAGCTACTTCTCCAGGGCCATGCTCACCTGCCTGACACCATGCTCCTCACCATGACGATCTTGCCCTTTGAATCTGTAAGCAAATCCTCCATTAAATGCAGGGAGGGACAACTAACACTAAAGGCCATTTGTAAAACCAAATGGAAGCCTACAACTGTAGCTTCCTAAAATATATACATATATGCAAGAAATCTAAATGGAGTCACCAAAGAGCAGGAAAGAAAATGCCCCAACTAGACATCTTATGCTACCATGTAAAACCTCTAGTGTCAGGAATGGGTTACATTGGCCAAAGGCAGCCTATGAAAACTCCCAAATATCACAGGCCCATTGTCAAGGCTATTGGTCACTTTCCCCCACCAGATAGTAAGGCCCTATTGCTGAAAATGTAGCTTACATATGCCATTGAACATAAAGAAGTTGGGCTGGCCGGGCGGCACTGGTGCATGCCTTTAATCCCAGCACTCAGGAGGCAAAGCCAGGCAGATCTCTGAGTTCGAGGATAGCCTGGTCTACAGAGCAAGATCCAGGACAGGCACCAAAATTACACAGAGAAACCCTGTCTTGAAAAAAATCAATGGGGAAAAAAAGAAGATGAAGTTGAGCTGGTGCCTAACTAGAAGCTTTACCCCTACTATTTGTGGTATTGGAAGGTACTCTGCACTCTGCTGAAGGAGAAAAGTAATCATCAGTATCTGAAAGCTACAAACCCTGTGACTTACAACAGTGACTTGCCTGTGAGATATCCTGCTATAATAGTGACACAGATATCATGGGAGTAACCAACCACTTTCTAATTGGCTTTAAGACTCACTCCATGAGATGGAACCCATACACCTGACTCTGCTAAAGTGGCCAAGAGCCTGAGAGTAGACAGATCGTCAGCCCAGGGGAGAACCTAATAATGTTCTGCTAAAGGAACATAGCACTAAAATGTCTCCTAGTGACACACTGTTATACCCAGTGCCTCACTCAACCCACATTAGAGAATGGGAATCAGTAGGCAGGGATTTACACAGAGACCCACAACTGGACAACTGGCAAAGAGTGAGAGACTTCGGAGCACAGAGTCCTCAACGGGATGTCTTCATCAACCCCTCCCCTTAAGGCTCAGGAAGCTATGTGGAAGAGAAGAAGGAAAGATCATAAAAGCCAGTGAGGTTTTTTGTTTTTGTTTTTGTTTTTTGTAATTTTTTTTGTTTTGTTTAGGCGTTTTTTTATCTTATTTATGTTTTGCTTATTTATTTTTATTTCCACTTTGCATTTTTGCATATTAGTTTCTGTTTTTATTTGATCTTTTTTAAACAGAGAGAAAAAGAACATGAAGCTGGGTAGGTAGGATCTGAGAGGAAAATTAGGTAAGAAGGGAAAACATGATCAAAATATATTGTATAAAAATATTTTTTTCCAAAAAAAAAAAAAAAAAGAAAGAAAGAAAAGAAACACAAGTCCGACCTTGTAACAAGGGACTACAGATCACTTCCTGAGGGGCTACAGCCTGGGAGAGTCTTCAGTGGACTGGGACGGCTCACTGAGGCTCACTGGCAAAACTACATGGCAGCAACTCAAACGATTTAATTTCACAAACACCCACACAATATTATAGAGGAAAAATTTAAAGCAAAAAAAAAAAAAAAAAAAAGCCTAGATAATTGCCATACATGTTCTTACAAACTTGAAATGGCAACAACTTGCCTATAAACACCTCCCTTGAAGAATCAGGTAATAGAATATACCACGCATAGCAAAAGAAACCATTAGCCCACAAAACATTCAAAGAGAGACCGCTGCTGCTTGCAAGCCCATGACAAGTCCTGAAGATTGGGATGGGAAAAATGACATACATTTTAAAACATATTTGACTTTAAATGTTTTTCTCTTCACTCATTTGTTTAGCGTGCTGTAGGTCAAACCCAGGACTTCACACGTGCTAGGAAAGTGTTCTGCCACTGAGCTACATCACAACTCAAAGTGATAACTTTCTAAAGGCGTAGGGCAGAGTAAACGTCTGTGAAAGGGAAATGGCCCCTGGCCTTGGCTGTCTTATCTACACAGTGGAGACATCGTTCAAGCCTTAGTTTTCCATCTCGACCTATGAGGTGAGCCAAGGTCCTCTCTTGTCACCTCTGCTTTAACTAGAACATCTCTGTTCTCATTGGTTTATGTAGGATGGCTATGGAAAGTGTCTGTCGAAGGGTTTCTGTTGCTGTGAGGAGACACCATGACTGTGGCAACTCTTATAAAGAAAGCATTTAATTGTGAGTGGGTTACAGTTTCAAAGGTTTAGTCCATTATCATCATGGTGGGAAGCAAGGTAGCATGCAGGCAGACGTGGTTCTGAAAAAGGAGCTGAGAGTTTTACATCAACAGGAAGTTGAGTCTATACTGAGCATAACTTGGGCATAGAGGACATTAAAGCCCACTCCTAGAGTGATACACTTCCTCCAACAAGACCATACCTACTCCAACAATGCCACACTTCCTAGTAGTACTACTTCCTATGAGCTTATAGGGGTCATTTACATTCAAACTACCACATTTCCCTCCCTGGCTTCAATAAGTTTGTAACAATATCATAATGCAAAATGAATTTAGTCCAACTTCAAAAGTCCTCATAGTCTATCACAATCTCAACAATCTTTTAAAGTCCAGTGTTTAAAAGTTCAAAATCTCTTCTGAGATTCATGCAAGTTCTTAAATGTAATCCCCTATAAAATCAAAATAAAAAACAGATCTCATACTTCCAACATATAATGGCATAGGATATACATTGCCATTCTAAAACATAGAGAAGAGAGCATAGGGAGGAAATAATGGCATCTCCATGTCTGATGACAAAACACTCTTCAGATCTCTAACTCCTTTCAGTTTTGTTGATGGCAACATACTTCTTTCTTTGGGCTGGTTCCACTCCACGTTAGCATCTCTCCTTGGCAGCTCTCCCATAGCTCTGGCATCTCCAACATGTTGAGGTCTCCAAGGCAATCCAGGCTTCACCTTCACAGCTTCACTCAATGGCCTCTCTAGGTCTCCATTCATGGATACCCTGACACATGCCCGGCCCCAGTGGCTTTCCTTAGCCACAGAGGAAGATCCCATAACCCATTACTTCTATCCTTAACTGTAAAGCCAGAATCACCTGGCTGAAGCTGTCAAGTTCTACTGCTTGCTGGAGCTGGAACATGGCTCCCTTGTCCAATTATATCTTCACCAGCTTTCTGTTTTCCATGGTTTCCTTCACTGCCCAAGTTTGGCTCTTCTGAAACTTGATCTGTAGATCAGGCTAGCCTCAAACTCAGAGATCCACCAGCCCCTGCCTTCTGAGTGCTAGAATAAGGGCATGCACACCACACACTGTTTTAAGCTATTCTTTAATTTCTTTTCACAAGTTGGACCCTTAGCTGGTTGGGATCATTCCCTGAGGTCACCACTCTCTTTTTCCCATTTCTTAATCTGTTTATCTCTTTCAACACAGAACTTAGCTCCATTCCACTTCTTGGTGCTCCTTTTCTCCTCAAATTATACATTTTGTATTTTTCCTTCTCAACTTGCTCCTTTCATTATAAATCTTTATTAGAGTTAATGCTAATAATCACACAATAGAGTCAATACTAGATTTTCTCTGCCAACTGAATTAATCCAAATCTCTTCATTTTAACCTCAGGCAAACTTTTCAGACAAGGGCATAAATCAGTTACATTTTTCACCAAAATATCACAAGATTTCTAGGTAATATACTAAAATTCTTCTCCTCTGGAACCTCTTGAGCCACCCCCTCACAGTTTATCCTATCACACTCAGCACCACTGTCTTCCATGCTCCCACAAGTATGGCTCATTAAGCAGTGCTTAAAACATTCCACTGCTTTCCTAACCCAAACTCCCAAAGTCCAAATTCCTCTAAACAAAAGCAACAAAGGCACACCTCCTAATAGTGCTACTTCCTATGAGCTTATGAGGTCCAATTACATTCAAACTACCACAGTGTCATTTGAGAAAAACAAAACAAAATGATGAATTTCATGCCTACTTCCTCTCAGAACTCCAAAATCCTAGAAATCAATCTAATATGTGCCTGACTTGTTTTCCTTTTTTTTTTTTTTCCTGAAGCTGAGGACTGAACCCAGGGCCTCTAGAGCAAGTGCTCTACCACTGAGCTAAATCCCTAACCCCTATTATTTTTAAAAGAGGGTCTTATATAGTGAGGCTAGCCTCAAATTTACTAGGTAGCCAAAGCTGGCTTTGAATGCCTGATTCTCCTGTCTTCATCTCCCAAGTGCTAGGATTAAATGTCAGAACACCAGGCATGCCCCTGACTTATAAAACACTCAAGATTCAAGGATGTGGAGCTAGATAGATGATTCAGTGGTTAAGAGCACTGACTGTTCTTCCAGAAAACCCAGTTTCAATTCTCAGCACCCACATGGCAGCTAAGAACTGCCTATAACTCCAACATCTGACACCGTCACACAGACATACATGTAGGCAAAACACCAATGCATTTAAAATAAAAAATAAGTAGTTTAAAAAATATTTAAGGTTGCAAAACCACAATTCCTACTCATAATAAGATGACCAATGTATGATAAACATGCTGTGTGTGGGATGGAAGAGACAGATAAAACCACACAGATAAAGTCAATGCTAGCCCAGTGGTTGATGGTCAAAAATTTGGAGGGATAACCCTGAAAGTTGTTTGCAGATGATATACAGTTAGTGTTGAGTGAAAAACAGGTGCTTCCTGGGTGTGGAAGGAGGCAGAGGAGGTAAAAGAACCAGTGTATCCTTCAATAAACAGCATTGGACATTCAAAAAAAAAAAAAAAAGGAAAGAAAGAAATTGAAGACAGTGATGTTCTAAAACAGGAAGTGGTAATGGTGTCATGGTCCTGTGAAGATGCTGGACTAAAGTCTATCAAATTGTACAAACAGGAAAATTATATACTATGTGAATTATCTGTCAATAAAGATCATATATATAAGGACCAGTGTGAAGATGGTTATGGAGGCCGTGTGGGGAGCAGGGAGAACTGCAGCCCTGCCTATGCATATATAGGAGGAGTGGCTGAAGGAGGATAGAAGACATGCTGGGGGTGTGGACAAGAGGAATAGACCAGAGAGTGCCCTCCAAACCCCCAGCTCTTCTGCCTTTGGGTTCGTGTAAGAGTTTGCAAGTACACATCCAACGGACAATAAGCTTGTTTAATCTTTGACCTTCTTTCTATTGTTTTGTAACTGAACAAGGTCAAGTGAAGTGTTGATAAGACAGTGGGCAGGATCTCTCTGGAGCCTACAAATCTTGGTTTGCACTTACTGGCTCTATACAATTTCAAGAAGACTGGCCCAGGGCTCTTACCTGCTCAAGCCAAGCCAGGGCCAGGACTTTCCCCTAGGCCTAGAGAATTGCCTTAGGCTGCATGGCCAGGCACCTTTCAGCAATAGGGCTTTCTGATGACCTATTAGCTGGCTCCTCTGGGAGAAGAAGGTCATCCTGGCTTGAATAGCCAGAGTCAGTTTCCCTAAGACAGGGAAGGGACTGGGTATCTGGACATAGTGGGTTCAGAGTGGTGGATTCCTGGGCACTCATTGGCTCACATTGTCCCAAACTAAAGGCAGCTAGGACATATTGGACCTCAAAATTAGTGTCAGAAAAGTATAAAAGATCATCATGTCCTATTGGAATTGGAGGAATAGAGTATCTCAGCAATGACTAAGATGAATCCATATGTTCAGAACTTCAGTTTCAATTTTAACAATGACATTTATTTATTTATTTACTTACTTATTTACTTGTTTGTTTATTTATTTATTTATTAACATGCATGTATGCACACGTGTGTGTATATGGTGGCCACATAAATGCATGATATGTGGAGATCAAAAGACAACTTGTAGGAGTTATTCTCTCTTTCTGCTATGCAGATCCCAGGAATTAAACTTAGGTCATCAGGCTGGGCGGCAAGAACCTTTACCTAGTTTACCTACCATCTTGCTGGCCCATAGAACTTCTAATCTCCTAGAATTCCTGTATGATTCTGGAAAGAAAAACTCATTACTAAGCTGCTCTCCTGGAAAAGGGATGCTGAACGTCAATCTAACTTGCCCTGGAAAGATAATGAGACTTGATATACTTTGTGTCTAAACACTGCGGAACAAATGTTTGTGCTATGATAACCAAAGCGTTTGTGTAAAACATGACCAGACCTGTACTTGGAAAAGACCGTTTTGGTTGTTGAACTCAGATGTCAGAAAGGAGAGACTGTCTTGGGGGAGACCAGTCCAGAAGCCATTATGGTACGCTAGGAGAGTGGGTGATGAGAAAGGACAGTGGATATAGTGGATATTCTGGAGGCAGAATCAGCTGATCTTGCAGACAGTGAAAAACAACAGCTGGTGTGTGGCACAGGCCAGCACAATATAATCAAGAGGTGGAGGCAGGAAGATTAACAGTTCAAGGCCAGCCCAGGCTGCAACTTCATAGCTTTGCTCCAGGCCGCATCAGAGAAGCCCCAAGGGTCCACACAGTTCTTGGTGAATTATTCAGCGCAATCATAGATCCAGGTGTCCCAACACCAGTCTCCAGGCCCAGGGTGAAAGCACCAGGGGATAGCGCCCAAAGATATGACTGGACTCATCCCACCCTTTTATGAGGTGTGTTCCTGTCAGGTGATGTGGCAAGATTTTTTTTTTTTTCTTTTCAAAAAGTGAGCGCTGGAGAGGTGACTCAGCAGTTACGAACGCTTGTTGCTCTTGCAGGGGACCTAGGTTTGGTTCCCAGCATGCATCCAAGCAGCTCAGAATGGCCTGTAACTCAAGAACTCAAACTCCAGAGAATCGGGTACCCTCTTCTGGCTTCTGTGGCCCTGTATACATGTGATACACATAAACTTATCCAAGCACATGCACAGACACATTAAAAAAATTTTTTTTTTCAGACAGGGTCTCTCTGTAGCTCTGACTGCCCTGGAACTTTCTATGCAGACCAAGCTGTCCTTAAACTTGCAGGGATCTGCCTGCCTCTGCCTCCTGAGAGCTGAGACCAAAACTGTGCACCACTATACCCAGCTATAATTTTTTATTTTTTTAAAAAAAGGAGAAACAACAACAATACATCATTGGCTCGGAGTGTAGCTCAGCAGTAGAGCACCTGGTTAGCATGCACAAGGACCTGTCTCCAGTCTTTGGCGCCAACACCATTGCTAATGACAGAAACAATACATCTTAAGAGGAAGCCAGTAAGTACGGTACTAAAACAGAGATTTGTACCATCAAAGACCACTGGACTCCACTGGGAGACTGTTTTTTGTTTTATTTTTAGCTTCTTCTCCCTCTGGGTCATGGCCCAGGTCATATCTCTTACCAATTATGTCTGAATTGCTGTCTGGGGTATACCCGGCTTTGTGTGTGTGAAGGTAGCCAAAGTGGGGAATCACGGCACTTACAGTTTACATTTGGTAAACAGAGGGAGGGGGGCGGTGTCAAAAGAGACAGGAGCAAACAGTTCTTTGTGGTTATGGTGTGAAATTGGTGGAGAGGCTGGAGGAAGAACAAGTTCAGGCAGAACATAATGGTTTGAGAAAAGGGCTGATGTCCTGGGGTGATGGCTGAGAGAGGGAGTCTAGGGGGAGCTAAGAATCCAGCACAGGGAGAGGCAGCTGTTCTTTGAAAGAGGAAAACTTCGGAACAGATGTTGTGGAGAATGAAATGGCCAGTCTATGCCTGTTGTGACAGGATATTGTCAGCCACAAAGCTCACACTTGGGAACTGCACAATCAAGTTACAAAAACCAAAACAACCTTTATGATGACTTCTGTAAGTTGATGGATTTCAGTTGGGTGGCACTCATGCCGTCCTGGGCTATGAGTGGGCATTCAGACTGTGGGATGGAGGTTGGCCCTTCCAGATGTTGGATGAGCCTGACTAAGAATTGATGCTTCCATTACTAGGAATGAAGGGGTAGATGAGACTGCTCTATTTCAGCTAGTATACAAACCCTGGATTTGTATTTGATTTGACTAGCAAACATTCATTTCAGTTGGTGGTATGCTGTCACATACCAGTTTACCAAAGCAGATGGTGAAGTTTATGGGAATTTTGCCAGTGACAGTTTTTATTAAGATTAAATTATACAGGGCTGGCAAGATGGCTCTGCAAGGCAGACAACTTGAGCTCCACCTCCAGGACCCACAGGGTGGAAGGAGAGAACCAATTCTCACAGGTTGTCTTCTGACCTCCACACACATACTGTGACATGAACACACACAAATAATGTAAGAAAAAAATTAAAATGTGTGAACAAATAAACTAAATGCATTATATTTAAAATAAAGGTAATAAATACTAATTTCTTATTTCCTTCCACTTTACTGCTGGGGATTGAACCAAAGACCTTGGGCATGCCACGCCTGTATTCTATGGCTGAACTACACCCCACCCTACTTCCTTTTTCCCTGTGTTCTGGCTTTATTTGCTGCCTAGCTCATAGAGTAGAAACCATCCCTTCCAAGCTCCTGAGTGCCTATGTTCTGAACACAACCCACTCACACTAAAGCTAGTATTTCTCAGTAAGACCCAGCTAAGGAGTTTATAGGTTTGGCTTTCTCAGATATCCACTCTGGATTTGGCCAAAGCTTCTTTTATAAATACAGATGAGGCAGCTGGAGAGGTGGCTCAGTGGTTAAGAGCACTGGTTGCTCTTCTAGAGGACCTGGGTTCAATTCCCAGCACCCACATGGCAGTTCACAACTTTCCGTGACTCCAGCTCCAGGGGATCTGATACCCTCATACAGGCATACATGCAACCAAACACCAACGCACGTAGAATAAGAATAAAATACAGATGGGGGAGTCCTGAAGGGTGGATCTAAGAAAGGAAAAACAGAGGTCTACACTCCTATTTCTGTTTATGCTCACAGTTTACTCACTACTCGACCAGAAGAAAAATGATTTTTCAGAGGCTGGCTCAGTTGGTAGAGTGATTGCCTAACAGGCCTAAAGGCCTGGATTTGATCCTCAAGGAGGCATAAACTAAGTATGGTGGCTCACACCTATATTTTCTGAGAAGTAAAGAGTCAGGAGGATCAGGAGGTGAAGGTTATCCCCAACTATGTAGGAAATTTGAGACCAGCCTGCACTGTATGATACTCTGCTTCAAAATAATAATAATATACATGTGTGTTGTTGTGATGATGTTTTGTTTGTGCTCTAACAAATAAAACTTGCCTGGAGATCAGAGTGCAGAGCCAGGCACTAGAGGCCAGGCAGTGGTGGCATACACCTTTATTCCCAGCACTTGGGAATCTCAGACCTTTGATCCTAGTACCTGAGAGGCACACACCTTTAATCCCAACACTTGGTAAGAGGAAACAGAAAGTGATATGGCTGGTCAGAGAAAGGAAGTAATAACGTGGGGTGGAGACAGAAGTTTGGCCCCTTTCAATCTGAGGATTCCTAGAGATAAGACTTTCTAGTGGCTGGCTGCTCTGCTTCTCTGATCTTTCAGCTTTCACCTTGATATCTGACTCTGAGGTTTTTATTAGTAAGACCAATTAGAATTTGTGCTATATCTGGTGCCCAATGCGGGGCACACATTCACGAAAAGCTGCGTGCCTGTGGCTTTGCACCCACCAGCACAGGCCGGAGCTGCACGTCTCTAGAGCCACCACCCTGCCAGCTAAGGTTTTGTTGCAGCCTGTCTATAACAAAGGTCAGAGTTAGTCTCTCACCACCAGCCAGCTCTGCCTTTAGCAGCTCCTACCACACATGTTTCTTTCCCATGATCTCATGTGTGCGTTTTTCAGACAGTGGGTTCCCTATCCTAGTAGGTTGTGGGCTTTCCTTGGACACCTCCTCAGGCTGCTGCCACACTAGGTAGCTGCCTTGAAAACCCACTCAGGCTTCTACTGTTCTAAGCAGAAGCAGTCAGCCTCACATCTAAATTATCATTGTCAGCAGATTTGGTGAAACAATTAGGAATTCTTAAAGGGAGGAATTAGTTAAAAGAGAGAGGTTTTTGTTTTCTCCACATTAAAAAAATGTATGATAATACACTGGACTGTTTGAAAATGGAGCAATTAAATGAGAAGATAATTAATTTAGATGGGAATTACATAATGTCAATTATAAATATTATCTATTTGATCATTTTTGTTTTATCATTTAAAAAGCTAGTTAATATGAGTGTCAAGATAAAAGTTTTAGAAAAACTTATTAAAACAGATCATAGAGATATTCAGACCCTGGCAGAGGAATTTAAAGGAGAACCAATCTCAGCCTTGCATTATAAGGTTAGAGAGGAACAGCCTAAGGTTTTTAAACAGCCAACCTTAATTTTTCCAGTAACCTTACAGGAACTGCCAAATGATAGATATTCCTAAGGCTGCATAAGAGCTGAATGGAATCCCGTGCAGATGTTAGATTTGAGGAGATTCAAGGAAGCAATAATCTCATATGGTATACATTCGCCTTTCATGAAGCAGATGTTAAGCTCCGGTCAACTTGTAATAGAATAGAATAGAATAGAATAGAATAGAATAGAATAGAATAGAATAGAATAGAATAGAATAGAATAGAATAGAATAGACTCAAGACTGGAGAGACTTGGTTACAGAGTCTTGGAGCCTGGTCCTCAGTAACAGTGGAGGACCTGGTGGAAAGATGATGCTGAGACCATTGAACAACACACTAGGGCTAGAGGTATGGAAATCTCCCAAGACCAACTTCTAGGAGAGGGAGACTATGCTAATGTAGAAAGGCAGTCTCTATATGATGACTACACCCTGACTTTATGCTGAGCAGCAACCTGGAATGCTTGGGACAGAATTGAAGAAATAGAAAAGAAAATTGAGTCATTTACAAAAGTTATACAGAGCCCAAAAAGAACTTTCACTAACTTCTTACGAAGATTGATTTCAGCAATAAATAGAATGATACCGAATTCAGAAGCTAGACAAATAATAATTGAGTTTCTGGCTTTTGAAAATGCTAATGCACAATGCAAAAGGATAATTAGTCCAATAAAGGCAAGATCAGTACCCTTGGAGTAATGAATCTGAGATACAATTAATATTGAATCTCATAACCATGATGATGCTTGGATAGGAGAGGTGATTACCAGATGTTTGAAGAAAAATCGAAATGTCAGATGTTTCAGTTGCAGTAAACAAGGTGACCTAAAATAGATTGTAAACAGGGCATTCCTAGAAACAATGTTTTCTAAGAATAATTACAACAGAATGCCCCTCCCTTCTGGAGTGTGCAGAAGGTGTGGCAAAGGCAGACATTGGACTAACAAATGTAGATCAACAGGGGACAGTCAAGGTAACCCTTTGCCTTTGGGAAACACCTTAAGAGGCCTCTCAAAGGCTTGTCAAATTTGGTTCAGTTGTTCCCCGTGATCATGGAGGAAACTCTTTCCCAGAGCAATTAAAGAACCTAATGCCTATTTAAAGAAACCATACTGCTCTGGTTGATAGAACAGCTTTAGAAAATAAAACAAAAATTTAAGTAGAAACCATAAATCAAAATCAATAAAGATTAGATTTGAACAAGAGAGACCTCTTAATTAGAAGAGGTGATAGTTCATCAGATAGCACAACCTTTCAATCTAAACTAACTTATACAGCTAGCAAATGTTTCTCATTTAATCAGATATAACTTGCCAAAAGGGAACCGCCCCCAAATTGGGCTTAGGGCAGAGTTTTGTTTTTGTCTTTCCAGGAGAATAAAGGCATCCCGCTAAATAATCTGAAGACTACTGGACAAATGAGACATGTGAAGGAAAAGGACAAATCATCCAGAAAAAAATGTCCCAAGAAAAAGAGTAAATTGGCCTATTGGTATACCACATCTCCAACAGGATAAAATTTCATAAATCTTCCCAAATGTTTGTTTCTGCTATTCTCTACAGACATATAATGCAAATGGTCTTTTTGTAATCCCAGTCCAATTAAATATTAAAGCTGGCTTTGAAGTTGGAGCGTGGCTCTCTCCTTCTCTAAACTCAAGCATGATTGTTAAAGTAAAATGCAAAATCTCTGTCTCATGTTAGAAAATCTACCTGATACAGGACAGAAGAAAAACCAAAATTAGGGACTGCTCTTTTGTTACTAATCTCAAAATCCTTTGGTTTTATTTTGACTCTTTAAGCTTTTCTTAAGGTATAAATATTATCTCAAAATTAATAAGATGAGTACATATATATATATTAAACTTTTTGTCATGATATTAATGGTCATATAGCATACTAACTAATTCTAGAAAAAGGCTTCATCTAGCTTCCTGTACTTGATTTCAGATTTGAGTCTTTTTTGTTTTGTTTTGTTTTTGTTTTTTTGTTTTTCAAGACAGTGTTTCTCTGTGTAGTTTTAGTGCCTATCCTGAATCTTGCTCTGTAGACCAGGCTTGAACTCACAGAGATCAGCCTGGCTTTGCCTCCTGAGTGCTGAGATTAAAGGCTTGTTCCACCATTATCCAGCTCTCAGGTTTGAGTCTTTATCAGGTAACTAAGCATTACATTTTTGTACTCTGGGTGTACATCACAAATATTGATCCTTTAACCTCTTTGGGATCTGCTGCATTTGACATTTAAAATGTTTAAGTTTTCTGCAATCATGACCACACCTAACAGCAACCTTTGAAGTCTCCAAAAAAAGATGATGGGGCCCCACAACAAAGATTCCACCAGGACTATTATACCACCACTAAGCTGAAAAACACCACCTCAAGATCGGCTTTGGACTACAACCTGGTCAGGACAGTCTCGAGGTGGCTAGCTAAGATGATCCAGCCTCTCAGACTACTCTAGCTAGGGCTTGACTTTCCAATTACACAGAGACTGGATAACAAATAATACAGCTACCTCTCCCAGGACTTGACAATTAACCCAAATTCTTCTTTTCAGGATCTCCTAAAGATGTTGTCACCCCCAGACAGCAGGAAGTAATTTTAAGAATATGACATCCACATTCTTGAGAGGTAGGTGTGTGTTTTTTTGGTCATCCAGTAGGTTATGGATATTTAGTCATTGTTTAGGGTGGCTGGTTATAAGTTGTTATTGATAATAGTTTTAAAAAAGTGCTGAACAAAGGAGATTAGATTCAGGTTCCGTTTTGGGGGAAAAATCAGAAAAAAAGATACAGAAATAATAGAATAAAAAGGTAGATTATTGAATCTACTTTTAGAAAGCAACTACTTGTTTTAAATATTTTATATTATTATGGATTTTTGTATATTGATACAAATTTAAGATTTCTTTAGAACATACTGTACATGTATTTCTAATCTTGTTCAAGGTATTGTGCTTATACAGCTCATTTTACAATATAATGTAAATTTCTAGTCCCTGAAAGTTATTACCAACTATTTAGGATAATAAGGAAATGAAGATTAGTAATTTGTCACCTATTACAGTCATACTTGTAATCATATTAGGTGTGTTTTCAAAGTCAGAGATATATTTTAGATAGATGAGTGGTCTTCAAACACTTCAGAGATCTACAGAATATAGCACCTTAAGATGTTTTAATAACATGTTTGTTTTTGTTTTTTGTTTTTTTATGACAATGAGACATGTCTGCTCCTCGCAGCACCGATCTGCTTCAGAGAAGATCATGGGCATCAAAGAACCTCCATGTGGAGTTTAGTTTCTTTGTTACAAAAGTTAGCCAGTGGGCAAGAAAGTTCTCATGTCTTGACTGCTGACAGTATGCTGTCCAAATTGGACAAGCAGGACACACACAAAAAAAGGACTGCCAAACTGTCTTAAGACAAGGTAAGATAGCCCTTCAGAAAATCCTGCTTCACAGGTAAGTCTGTCAGACATACTAAGCCGGTAGGCCGAAGATGAATGCCCCGACGTTACAGAGGAACCTTGAACTGTCCAGGCAGCCAGCTGTTTCTGCCATTTCACACAATTTTTGGAAGTTGCTTGCTTGTACTTCCTGCTTGCTCCACTAATATTATTTCCTTCTTGGGTCTCTGATGGAGTTGAAGACTAGATAGTTATAGTTACAATTTTCCTTGTTAACAGATTCAGAAAAGAAATTCACTAAAGAAATGTAAAATGTATAAGATTGAGAGACATAAAAAGGTAGTTTTGGCAATACAAGTTAGAATAGAAAGTGAATTAGGTACAACCTTTCAGATTCACTAAAATAGAATAGATAATGGAGTATTTTCTCTGAATTTGTCAAATGTTTATGGACTAGACACTGTTGATGTATTTATTGCCTATATATTATACATAGTTATTGTACTTAATGTATACAGTTTTTCTTGTATTAGTTATAACATTCTTTTTTATTTTAGACAAAAAGGGGGAAATGTGGTGATATTTTGTTTGTGCTCTAACAAATGAAGCTTGCCTGGAGATCAGAGTGCAGAGCTAGCCTCTAGAGGACAGGTAGTGGTGGCACACACCTTTAATCCCAGCACTTGGGAGGAAGAAACAGAAAGTGATATGGCTGGACAGAGAGAGGAAGTGATAAGATGGGGTGGAGACAGGAGCTTCTCCCTTGCAGTCTGAGGATTCCTAGAGGTAAGAAGTCTTTCTAGTGACTGGCTGCTCTGCTTCTCTGGTCTTTCAGCTTTCACCCTGATATCTGACTCTAGGTTTTTATTGTTAAGACCAATTAGAATTTCATGCTTCATGTTATATTGTGTGTGTGTGTGTGTGTGTGTGTGTGTGTGTGTGTGTGTCTGCATGCAACTGTCTCTGGAGACCAGTCTTCTAAAGCACTATGGGAGACCTTAGTGCTCTGACTTAGCATATAACAAAACCAGCATATCATCTGTTTGTATCAGCTCTGCAGAGTGATGGAAGGCTCTTGAGGGTGTCAGGCAAACAAAATACATTAGCCTAAGTAGAACTCTGTAGTTTGTAATTGCCCAGCTGCTTGTCGTGGTGGGGTAGAATGGATTTAATCTAAGACTGTTGGCTGTGAATAACTGCATTTCTCCCATCATTTACCATTCACCATGTCTACAACTGACGAATCTTAAGCATGCTTAGGGCAGCTGGTTCAGGGCTTGCGCAACTTCTAAATTCATTAACTTCTCACTAGTCTGCCCATGGTAAGGAGAGCTCATCACACGTCTATTGACTTAAGTAGGAGCCAGGACTGAGTTTGGGAATATTCAATGTTTTCTATTAGAGGCTGTAAACAATTGAGGGAAAGGCTGGAGAAAATCCGGATTTTAGATGCACTTGGCCATCCCAAAGCTCTGACATCAAGCCTTGTAGACCATCCTGGATTGCTTCTAAGAGGAAAAGTTTTCAGTGCCTACACTGTGTGTGCAACCTTTCAGCACCCATTCATGGGCAACATTCAGACTTCATATAGTATAAGCTATATCATGCTTATCATCTACTCAGAAACATTCTTTAGGTTGATTTTGCTTGCTACATTTTTTTTGTTTATGTGCAGATATGCCTATGTGTATGGGTGAGCAGTGTGGAAGTCAGACAACTTGTAGAAATTGGCTCTCTCCTTCAACCACGTGATCCCTGGATATTGAATTCAAAGAGCCAGACCTGGCTCCAAGTCCCTATTCCTATTAAGCTATCTGAATGGCCCAGGAAATATTTTCCAAGAATTTCCTTAGGGACAAGGAAGGGCTGTCAAAGGACTCACAGACTTGTTCCAAGCCTAGGCTCTAGTTCCAGGAGGCTGGTGACCAGCTGCGTTTGATTTAAGGCATAGATATATTAGTAATTTTAGGAAAATAACTGTTTTCTCTGAGCCTATTAAGGCCCAAAATGAACCTTGGGTGAACCAGAAGGCATATTTGAAGTTTCTTTTATTTAAAAGATATTCAGACTTGGCATGTTAATGCACACCTGTAATCCTTACATGGGGGAGGCTAAGACAGAAAGACATCATGTTCTCAGCCAGTTGAACTTATACAGTGTGACTCTGTCCCCTGAAACAAAACAAACAAACCAGATACCCAAGTACAAATATCCCTCGACTTACAATACGGTTAAGTCTTGATAAACCCATTGTAAGTTGAAGGCATTTAAGGGATGGGGAGGTGGCTCAGAGGTTAAGAGTGTTCCCTGCTCTCCCATTTACAGTTCCAGGCATCCACCAGACAGCCCACAGCCTGCAATTCCAGCTCCAGGGGATCCAATGCCTTCTTCCAACTTCCATGGGCTCCTGCACTCAGCTGCACATACCTGAACACAGACATACATAAATAAAAAAGAAATCTTAAGAGAAATGCTTTTAATACACATAATCTACCAAGCATCATACTTAGCCTACTTAAATTGCTCAGAACACATATGCTAGCCACCAGCTGGGCAAATCATTTAACACAAGGCTTATTTTTAAATGAGCATGTCTTATATCTTAATTACTGTACTGAAAGCAAGAGAGAACGAACAGGCTGGATGGGTACATTTTGAACCAGTGTAACATAAGAAAGAAAAATAAAAAAATGAAAGAAAATGAAATCAAACCATCACAAAGAGCTGGGGGCTAGGGGATCCACTCATAAAGCCTTGTCTTGCAAATTGAAAGTCTGAGTTTGAGTCCAAGAACCTACATGAAAATGCCAGGAGTGGTACTCGGGGCAGAGGTAAGAGCATCCCAAGACTAGACTAGGTCAGCCTGTTGAGTGGAATGAGATCTCTTGTCTCAAGGAGGATAGCATTTTGGGGGATGACACCTGAAGTTGTCCTTTGGCCACCACACACAAATGCACACACGTACATAGCCAGCATGCACACAGGCACACACACACACACACACACACACACACACACACACACACACACACACTCACACAGACACGCTCCAAGAATCCTAAGTGGGACCCAGAAGGGATTTCTAGTCAGTTCAAACCATACTTTGAATCATGCCATTTCTTCTTTTTCTGGCCTTGCATTCTGCAGTCCCATCTCAGGATGCTGGGCAGTGGCAGTGAGCCACAGCCCTTGACTCAGCAGCAATGCTTCCACTCTGGGAAATATTGGATACGTTACCAATATGTGTGGCTAAGGTCTGGTGTCCAGCAGATTGGTACAGTAAGTGTATGCCACTCTCAAGGAGCTTGCTAGTTTAATTCATTGGTCTCTTTTTAAACTTTTATTAATTCTTTGACAATTATACTTTTATTATATAAAATTTATATAATAAAATTATATATATAATTATATTAAATTATACTTTTATTAATTCTTTTTTTTTTTCTGAGACATGGTTTCTCTGTGTAGCTTTGCACCTTTCCTGGAACTCACTCTGTAGCCCAGGCTGGCCTCGAACTCACAGAGATCCGCCTGGCTCTGCCTCCCGAGCGCTGGGATTACAGGCGTGCGCCACCACTGCCCGGCACTTTTGTTAATTCTTTGAGAATCCCATACAATGTGTTTTGAGCATATTCACCCCCACAATCCCTCCCATAACTGCTCTCTCTACCCTTCCGTCCCTTCCCCACCCGACTTATTTCTACTCCTCCTTCTTCCCCCCTCAAGTCCAGTTTTTATTGTCCAGCTAAACTTGGGGGTGGAGATGCCCTTGTGTATGGTGGACTTATTGGGAGTCACGTAATTAAAGAAAACTGACTCTTCCTCTTCCAACAGCGATCAGATGCCGAGAGTTCCTCAGCTAGTCGTGGGATTTCATGCCCACCTTCTGCCTCTGTGCCTGGATTTTGTCTGGCTGGAGCTGCACAGCTCTTTCACATGTCATCACAGTCCCTGTGAGTCCACATGGGCAGCTTCCCTCCTCCTGTCTGGAAAACACTGTCCTTGGTGTCATTGACCACCCCTTGCTCTCCGACTCTCTCCACTCTCTCTTCTCCGAGCATTGGGAGGAGGAGGAGTGTGATATGTATGTCCCTTTTAGGGCCGGGTACTACACAGCCTCTTATTCCCTGCTTGTTGACCATAAGAGGACCTCTGTGGTAACTGCCATCTACAGCAAGAAAAAGCTTCTCCAATGAGAGCCGAGAGATGGTCTGACCTGTGGACTGAAGCACAGTCTCACCCTGTAGGGCAGACTGGCCTTGAACTCAGGTGACCCTCTTGCCTCTGACTCCTGAGTTCTGAGATTACAGATGTGAGTCAGCACACCTGACTGACTGGGGAAGACTGCAAGAGGAGGCTGGGGGCAGGGGGCTAATGACTAGGAGATCTCAACCAGACACTTAGGTAGGATGTGGTCCAGGAAGATCCTCAAGAGAAGCGACATCTTCAATTGAGTTTAGATCACCTGGGTGTGGTGGCACCCGCCTTTGCACGCTGAAGGCAGAGGCAGGTATACCTCTGTGAGTTCAAAGCCAGCCAGGGTGACAAGACCTGACCAGAGAAGACAGAGAGAGAGAGAGAGAGAGAGAGAGAGAGAGAGAGAGAGAGAGAGACCAATAGGAGTTTGAGAAGGGGAAGTACAAAGACAAGATGTTCTAGCGGAGGGGAGCAGGCTGTTGCTGAGACAGGGACACCAGAGAGCTCAACCTCCCAGAACTGATTGTCCTCAAAGGTCCAGCAAGGCCTGGGGCTGTGGTTAAAGTGCTACTGTTCACATGCTTGTTGATGTTATTCTCAAATGGGGACATTTTCTGTACAAGACAGCTCATGTTATCTCTCCTCATTCTCTCAGACTTCTCAGGGTCTGCTGAGGTAGAGAAGTATTGTGCCTCCAGCTCACAGATGGGAAGTCACAGAGGCTAGGGGACACCTGTGGAGCTGAAGCCCTGCTCGTCAGCACAGAACCCCCCAGCCCCCAGATAAGCTGCTCCTAAGCAAAGACTCATGGTACAGTTTTGTACTTTGTAGAGCAAAGAATGCCGTTTGCTACTTGAGGGCTGGTAGAGGTCCCAAGGCACAGAGCTTCTGCAGTCTTGCTGCATAATCAGGCACACAGGCCTGGCCTAGCTTGGTCAATTCGTTAACAACCTTGTGACCTTGACCAGCTGATTCCCAGACCTCTGAGGCTCAGTAATGCCCCATCCAGCAGACTTAACCTCAGTTGGCAGGGTTGAAGAGTCCCTTCTTCACCAGCAGGGACTCCAGGCTTTCACTTAGTGGAGGACAGGACTGGAGAATGGCATGTGGTACCACTCACAAAGCCATTGACCCTGCCTGCATGATTCCTCGAAGCCCAGCAATGCTGTAACAGTAATTGTGTCACATCTGGGGATGAGGACATCTTTACGAATGTGCCTACCCAGGCGGGATCATCCAGCAGCCACCCCTTCCTAGGGACTTGCAATCTACCAGGAGGCAGAACCAGGCTCCTTGCTGATCTGGGTCAGGGCTCCCCACCCTCCCCACTCCCCCACCCCACCCCACCTCCCCACCCCGTCCCACCACTACCTTTTGCCTTCACCAAGGAGCTTTGTTTCTTCCATAGACATGATCTGTACTGTAAATAACTTTCTTTCCTCTGCAAACCCCTTAATTTTCCTTCAGGCTCCTTGGATTTGTGGAAAGCATGAAGCCAGGTTGCTTTGCTTGCTTCTGCCTTCTGCACTGTACCAGACTTCTCATAATTATAGCTCTGAACTAACCGTCTGATTGACGGAGAGGAGTAGGGAGAAGCCGATGGAAGGAGCAATCCACCGAATCTCAAAATACAGAACCCTGTCCCACAAGCAAGAGACAACCAAAGTTCCCCAAACTCGGAAGCGGGAGAGGAGTAGAAGGGGATAGACCTGAGACATGTGAAGAAGAACTGTGGCTGTATGCAGACCAGTTAGGTTCGGGAATCGCAAAAAGGAGTCGGAAGCAACCCTGTGATACAAGCACATCGCTAGAACAAAGTAGTTAGTGGTTGTCATTCTAAATGGACCTTCAGTTACCTGCAAGTCGATAACCGACTCACCTACCCACTGTACTCAGTAAACTCAATACAATAGAAATAAACATGTATATGTCCTGGGCTATGGAGATGGCTCAGCAGGTAAAGGTGCTTGCTGGCGAGACTGATGACCTGAGTTCCATCCCTGGGATTCTCACAGTAGAAGAAGAGAGTTGAATTCTACAACTTGTCTTTTGACTTCCGTTTGTGTGCCATGGTACATGGGCACTCCTGTACACATACATAAATAAGTGTGATAAGATAAAATAATAAATATGTACATTATATGCATTTCTAATTGCAAGTTTTTTTTTTTTTTTTTTTTTTTAAAGACAGGGTTTCTCTGTGTTGCCTTGGCTGTCCTAGAACTCATTCTGTAGACCATGCTCACCTTGAAGTCAGTAGATCCACCTGCCTCTGCCTCCTGAGTGCTGGGATTAAAGATGTGGGCCACCACCACCCAGCTTTTAATTATTTTCTTGAGATAGGTCTTCATTGTAGCCCAAGCTGGCATAGAACTCACTATGTAGGCTGGCCTTAAGCTCCCTGGCAATCTCCCCTTAGCTTCCTAAATATGGGCTGGATGACTAGGCTGGATGATTCATATGAGTGTGTCTCTGTGTTTAAAATTTTGTATAACAGTCAGACATGTCAATGTACACCTGAAATCCCCAGCATTCTTTTTATTCATTTATTTTTGAGTCAAGATCTTGTATATCCAAGGCTAGCCCCAAACTCACTGTGTAACCAAGGATGACTTTGAACTCCCAATCCTCTTGCCTCCATCCCCTAAGTGCTGGGATTATAGGTGTGCACCACCATGCCCAAATGAACTCTTTATTCTCTTACTTAGATACTCTCTCTGATCTTTAGTTTCTGTTTTTGTTTTGTTTAGTTGTGCTGGGGATGGAACCCAGGGCCTCACATATACTGAGAAAATGGTCTCTTACTGAGCTGTATCCCTAGTCCAAATACTTAGTTCTGGCTGGGAAGATGGTTCAGTGGTTAAGAGCATGCTTCTCACCCACTAATGGTGGCACATGCCTTTAATCTCAGGATTTATGAAGCAAAAGCAGGCAGATCTCTGTGATTTCAGTCTGGTCTGCAGAACTAGCTCTAGGACAGCCAGGCTACACAGAGAAACCCTGTCTTGAAAAACAAAACAAAATGAGCAACAACAACACAAAAGAGTACTGCTCTTGCAGAGGACCTAGGTTGGGTTCCAGTACCTACATGGTGCGTCATAACCACCTATAACTCCAGGGGATTGTGCCCTCTTCTGAACTCTGTAGGCAACTGCACACACACACACACACACACACACACACACACACACACACACACCAAAAAAATTAAAAATTATTTATGATCTGAGAATCACTTCTTTTTAGTTTTTGGATTTATTTATTTTATTTTACATGTATGAGTATTTTGCCTGGATATATGTATGTGCACCACAAGCAGATCTGGTACCTATGGAGGTCTGAAGATATTGGATCCCCTAGAACTGGAGTTGCAGATGGTTTTGAGCCACCTTGTAGGTTCTGGGAACCAAACCTGGGTCTTCCGAAAGAGTAGCAAGTGCTTTTACCTGATGATCCCTCTTTCCACCTGCTGGTCTGGGGATTTCTTAAACCAGTTGGTCTCTTGCTGAAGAATGAGAAAAATATACATACCAAGAGAGTAAGGAATGGTTGGGTTAGGAGGACATGATGTAGTAGTAAGATTATAGTCAGTTTTGTCTATACCTTTTTCGTTTGTTTGTTTGTAGTTTGGGTGCCTATCCTGGATCTGGCTGGCCTTGAACTCTCAGAGATCCACCTGGCTCTGCCTCCTGAGTGCTGGGATTAAAGTCATGCACCACCACTGCCCAGCAACCTTTTAGAGGTTATCTTAAAGTCTAGATGGGAAAAAGACCAGATTGTGCTGCGTCGACCCAGCTGAGCTGTACCCTTTAGCATTGTGGGTTAATGGGGAGAGAAGGGCCAAGAGCTCAAGGGAATGGAGCCAGATAAAATGACCCTATGGTTAGATGAGCTCCCCAGGGAACAGGGAGCACACCAAAACACAGTGTCTCAAGGACACCCTGTCCTCAGAGATGGACAAGCAGAGCACCTTTGTTCTGGACCATCAGTTTATTAGGAACAAGACTATAGCCAGAAGTTGGGGGTTTTGAAAACACCAACCAGTTCCTCAAAGGGAAAGGCTGACAAATGTGAACAGAGTGCCCCAGTCATGTGGTTTGAGGGTCAAGGCAGGAACGACAGGAAAAAAAAAAAAAAAAAGACATCAGGCAAATATCCAGCCCTCCCACCTAGTAGAGTGTGATCCTGAGGCTCTTTGTGATTGGACAGGATGGAAACAATTTCAGGTTTCCTCAACTGATTTTAAGGGTGCTGTCCTTTCTCAGTGTTCATGAGGGAGTTGTTCTAAGACTCTGACAAATACCCAAACCCCAGGATCCTCCCATCCCCCATGTACATGATGTAATATCTGCACCTATGCTTGTATACTGTATACTGTGTATACCTATCCTGTATACTGAACACAACTCTGGACTATGGTACTAACACAATGAACAAGCTTTGTTAAATTGTATTGTCTAGACCAGTGGTTTTCAACCTTCCTGATGCTGTGACCCTTTAATACAGTTCCTCAAGTTGTGGTGAACCCTCCCAACCATAACATTATTTTCATTGCTACTTCATAACTGTGATTTTGCTACTGTTATGAATCATAATGTAAATATCTGTGTTTTCTGGTGGTGTTAGGTAACCCGTGTAAGGGAGTCATGACCCACAGGTTGAGAAATGCTGGTCTAGGGAATAATGGCAATAAAATATGTAAATCTCAGACAGCTGGTGATGGTACATGTCTTTGATGCCAGCTCTCAGAGGCAGAGGCAGGCAGATCTCTGAGTTTGAGGCATGCCTGGTCTATGAGGGAGTTCCAGGACAGCCAGGGCTTCACAGGAGAAACCCTGTCTTGAAAAGAAAAAAAAAAAAAAAAGTAAATCTCAGTACAACATAATTTTCTTCAAATATTGTAAAAAACAAACTTGGCTGGAGGGATGAATCAGCAGTCAAGAGCATGCACTGCTTTTGCAGAGGCCCCAAGTTCAATTCTCTGCACCCACATCAGGCATCTCGAAATTGCTCTAACTCTTGCTCCAGGAGATCCCACACCCTTTTCTGGCCTCTGTAGGAGCCTGCACTCATATGTACATACCAACACACAGACACACACATATATACTTTTTTTTTTAAATTAAGCTACCTGCATTGGTGCATGCCTTTAATCTCTGTGCTCAGCCTCCTGAGTGAATTCCAAGCCAACTTGGTCTACATAGTAAGTTCCAGGGCAGCCAGAGCTACTTAGTGAGATCCTGTCTCAAAAAAAAAAAAAAAGTCTTGAAAGGCTCAGTTGACTCCAAGGACATGGCACCCTAGAATTGTAGGATGAGAAGTAATTCTTTTTGTTTGTCTCTGTAGTACTGGACCACTGAATAGCTTCTGGGACACCACATGCTCTTGCAGAACTGCAAGATCTGCTCCCTCATGCTCTGAGTCCAGGCTTTGTGGATGGCTTCTAGCTGAGAAGGCCAAGGAAGATGAAGGTGTTGATCAGAGAGAGACCACATGATGTGTGGCACTTATTATTTTTAAGGATTTATTTATTTATTCATTTATTTTTGTTTATTTCTTTGTTTATTTATATGTGTACATGTGTGTGCCAGCATGAGTTTACGTGCATAATATGCATGCAGGAGCCCTTGGAGGCAAGAAGAGGGCACCAGATCCTCTGAAACAGGAGTTACAGGTGACTACTATCCCCTTTGTACGTTCTGGAAACCAAATCAGTGTCCTCTGCAGGAGAGGTATCCACTCTTAGCAGTTTCTTTCCCATCCCGGCCTCCATCTTGGTTTTTGAGGGAGGGTGTCTCACTTAACCCGGAGCTAACTGACTCAGCTAGGTTACTTACCAGGGACCCAGAGAGCTGTCTGTTTCTGCCTCCCCAGCACTGGGATTACAAACATACACCATCTATCTGGCCTTTTTGTAGAGTCTGTGGTCAAATTCACATCTTCATGTTTGCACATCTGGCGCTTTTCTGACTAAGCCATCTCCCCAAGACCTGGGTCTCATGCCTTTCAAAATAAGTATGTTGGAGTTGGCTGGGTGTGGTAGCGCAGGCCTTTAATCCCAGCACTCAGGAGGCAGAGGCAGGTGGATCACTGTGAATTATGAAGCCAGCCTAGTCTACAAAGTGAGTTCCAGGACAGCCAGGACTGTTACCCAGAGAAACCCTGACTCAGAAAATAAATGAATAAATAAACAAGCAAGCAAGTAAGCAAGCAAGCAAACAAACAAACAAACAAACAAACAAATAAAGAATGTTGGAATAGATCATCTTAATCAATTAAAATTGTTAAGCATGAGCCAGGCTCTGACTTCCATCCCCCAGCCTGACCCCTAGGCACAAACAAAACAACAAGAAGAAAAATTGTGATCATGTTTTCAGAAACAGAATTCCAGCTAATAATTTCACAAGTGCCAGATATTTGATATTGAAAGTGCCCCCAGAAAAATGCAAGATGTGTAACCTCCTGAAATTCTAAGACTCAACTGCCTCCCCCAACTTTGTCCCAGAATGCCTGAGACCTCAGAACAACCTTATCTCACTAATCTTTAGAACCGTCTAAGTGTTTACTCTTCGTTTTTGAACTCTTTAGACTTTAACTGGTCTGCGTTTAAAGATTCGTGAGCACATTCCACACTCTTCTTTAAACAAGCTGTGGTGATTACACAGCCAGCCACTTCTTCTTCTTCTTTTTTTCCCCCTCCAATCCTGGGAGATGTTATCACAGTTTTATCTTAGGGCTAAGCATCCACACCTCCCAACTTCTTCTCATTGGAATGGCCTTTCAAAGGTCGGAGGTCAGATTGGGAGAGGGCTTGGAGCCATCCCTGGCAGTTCAGGCAGCTCTTGTGGAAGGTGCTAGGTAACCTGGCGGCAGCACCGTAATCAGAGTCTGTTCTCCCCCTTGAGTAGGATGTTGTAGGTGGGGAGGAATAGGGTCTCTAGGCAAGGCATTTGGATTGCCGTTGCAGACAGTGCAGACACTGATTCTACAGTTGTGAACTCTCGTCATCTGAGAAACGGATGTTTAGTATATCTACAGCAAGCTCCATAGTAGTACAGGAGACACAAAGGAAAGGGGAAGACTAGAATGTACCAGATTTGTTTTATTGGGTATTTATTTGTAGGCATTCAGTAAGTAAAAATAACACATGAAAATACCTACTGTAGATTATTAGGCACTGAATATGATGATTCTCTCTCTCTCTCTCTCTCTCTCTCTCTCTCTCTCTCTCTCTCTCTCACACACACACACACACACACACACACACACACACACACACACACACACCTAGCTTAATGCAAGACCTGAAACTTTAAAGGAAAGTATAAGCTGGGAAGAACTTTCTGGAAAGGACACCAAGGGTGCAGCAAATAACGCCAAGGATTAATAAATGGGATTGTGCAAAACTAACACACTTCTGCACACTAAAGGAAACAACCAGCAGAACAAAGAGACAACCCACAGATAGGGAGCACCTCCACAGCACACAGGGGATTCGTATGGGAGCACCCACACAGCACACAGGGGATTTGTATAGGGAGCACCTACACAGCAGACAGGGGATTTGTATGGGAGCACCTACACAGTAGACAGGGGATTTGTATAGGGAGCATCTACACAGCAGACAGGGGATTTGTATAGGGAGCACCTACACAGCAGACAGGGGATTTGTATAGGGAGCACCTGCACAGCAGACAGGGGATTCGTATGGGAGCACCTACACAGTAGACAGGGGATTTGTATAGGGAGCATCTACACAGCAGACAGGGGATTTGTATAGGGAGCATCCACACAGCAGACAGGGGATTCATATGGGAGCACCTGCACAGCAGACAGGGGATTTGTATAGGGAGCACCTACACAGCAGACAGGGGATTTGTATGGGAGCATCTACACAGCAGACAGGGGATTTGTATAGGGAGCACCTACACAGCAGACAGGGGATTTGTATAGGGAGCATCTACACAGCAGATAGGGGATTTGTATAGGGAGCACCTACACAGCAGACAGGGGATTTGTATAGGGAGCATCTACACAGCAGACAGGGGATTTGTATGGGAGCATCTACACAGCAGACGGGGGATTTGTATAGGGAGCACCTACACAGCAGACAGGGGATTTGTATAGGGAGCATCTACACAGCAGATAGGGGATTTGTATAGGGAGCACCTACACAGCAGACAGGGGATTTGTATAGGAGCACCCACACAGCAGACAGGGAATTCATACCTAGAATATCTGAAGAACTACTAAAATTATCCCTTAACCAACCCATCTAATCAGTAAATGGGCTAATAAACTAAACAGACAGTTCTCAAAAGAAGAAATGCAAACAAATAAAAATAAATAAATCCTTAACAAATAATAAGTGCCACACATCATGTGGTCGCTCTCTGATCAACACCTTCATCTTCCTTGGCCTTCTCAGCTAGAAGCCATCCACAAAGCCTGGACTCAGAGCATGAGGGAGCAGACCTTGCAGTTCAGTAAGGAGACTATCTAGTCTCGGTTAGAATAGCTATTATAAGGGAACAAGTGACAGCAGGAATCCAAGAAATCAGAGCCTCACATAGCGTGGGTACCAGTGTGGCTGCTCCTAAGAAACTAAAACTGCCTCCTGTTGCGGCTACACTGCCCCTGGGTATACACTCCTGAAGGATTCTGAGCCTACCAAGGAGGTGGCTGCACGCTTGTGTTTATTGCTGCACCATTCAAAGTAGCTGAGAAAGGAAACCAGCCTAGATGTCCACCAGCAGAAGAACGGATAAAGGAAATGTGGTGCTTTGTACACAATGGACTTTTATTTGGCGTAAAGAAAAACGATATTTGTGGGAGATGGATGGAACTGGAAATCGTTATATTAAGCAGAAGCCAGAATGAGATAGATGAATACTGCATATTTTTTGCTATATGTAGAGCCTGATGTGTGTGTATGTGCATGTGTGTGCGTGCATGCGTGCATGCGTGTGTGTGTGTGTGTGTGTGTGTGTGTGTGTGTGTGTGTGTGAGAGAGAGAGAGAGAGAGAGAGAGAGAGAGAGAGAGAGAGATAAAAAAGGGGAGCTGGAGAGATGGCTCAAGCCATTTAGAGCACTGGCTGCTCTTCCAAAGGACCTGGGTTAAAATCCCAGCACCCACACTCACACATGCATGCAGGCAAAACCCCAAAGTACATTAAATAAATAAATCTTTAAGAAAAAACTGGAAAGGGGATCTTGAGAAGAGGAGATCTTAAGGGAAGTGAAAAGGAGGAAAAAGAGAAAAATGGAATACACGTGGCACGAGAAAAGAAATGGGGACTCTGTAGGGAGAGGAAGAAAATTGATGATAGAGGACGGAGAATCTCAGTGGAAGAGGGGATGAAGTAGAACACAGTATAGCCGGGCAGCGGTGGCGCACACCTTTAATCCCAGCACTCGGGAGGCAGAGCCAGGCTGATCTCGGTGAGTTCGAGGCCAGCCTGGTCTACAGAGCGAGATTGAGGACAGGCACCAAAACTACACAGAGAAACCCTGTCTCAAAACAGAAAGAACAAAGTATAGTAACACATACATATGAAAATGCCATAACGAAACCCATTAATTTGTATGCTAAACTAAAAATTAATTTAGGGGACAGCAGCGATGGTTCAGCAGCTGAGAGCACTGATTGCTCCTCCGGAAGATCTAGGTCCAATCCCCCGCACCCACATGGTGACCTACAACCATTTATAAATCCAGTCCTACCCACATAGTCTGCAAACATACAGGCAGGCAAAATACCCATGCACGCAAATAATAATAATAATAATTTTAAAAATTAATTTAGGGCTAGAGTAGTGGTTCTCAACTTGTGGGTCATGACCTCCACAAGAGTTGCCTATCAGATATTTGCATTACAATTCATAACAGTAGCAAAATTACAATTATGAAGTATCAACAAAATAATTTTATAGTTGGGGGGGCACCAGAACATGAGGAACTGTATTAAAGGGTCATAGCATTAGGAAGGCTGAGAACTATTGAGCTAGAGAGGTGGCGCAGCAGTTAAGAGGACTTGCTGCTCTTGAAGAGAAGGACCCAGGTTTGATTCCCGGAACCCACATGGTGGTTCACAACCATCTATCACTCCAGGTCTAGGGCATACAATGTCCACTTCTGACCCCGATAGGCATTTAACATGCATGTGGCACAAATATATACATGCAAGCAAAACATTCATACACACGAAATAAAATAATCTTTAAAAATTAAAATTATAGGGCTGGAGAGATAGCTCAGTGGTTGGAAAAGCTGGCTGCTCTTCCAGAGGACCTGGGTTCAATTACCAGCACCCACATGGCAGCTCACAACTGTCTGTAGCTCCTGTTTCAGGGGATCTGACATCCTCACACAGATATACATTCAGGCAGAACACCAATGTACATAAAATACAAATAAATAAATTATAAAAAAATTAAAAGTTTATAGCATCCAGAGGGTGGGTCCATGGCTCAGTGGGTAAAAGCGCTTGCTGTGAAAGCAGGAATCCCTGAGTTCAAATCTCTAGTACCCACGTAAAAGCTGAAGGTAGCCAAAGATGCTTGCAACCTCAACACTGGATGACAGAGACAATAATTCCCGGCGGCTTGCTGACCAGCCAGTCTAGCTGAAAGCAATGAGCTTCAGGACCAGTGAGCGACCCTGTCTCAAAAATAAGGAGGAGGGCTGTTGAGGTGGCTCATTGGGTAAAGACAGTTGCCAGTAGGCCTGGTGAGCTGAGTTTGATTCCTAAGATCTATGTGGTGAAAGGAGAGAACCAGTTCCCACAAGTTGTCCTCTGACCTCCACGCACACATACAAATAATTGTAATAAATAAAATATTTGAAAAGCAAAATGGAAACGATGACATCCAATGTCCTCCTTTGTCTTCTACACGTGCTCAAATGGGACACACACAAAATACATACACACTATACATACAGGCACACCATACATATATACAAATATACACACATACACTTCATATACACTATACATACATAGGCACACACTACACATACACACACTATACCCACTGTACATATACACATATACTGTGATGAGTACAGTAAAAAAACACGTTTTAGACATGTGAAAATAGCTTACTTAGGAACCCCACCACACCTGAGGCTGTACCTGATAACCAGAACCCAGTGACATCACTTACACCAGATAACTAGACACATGACTAGAACTTTACAATGCCTACTTGATAGTATATAAGCAGGGCTATACAATGCTCGGCATATCTTCAGGACTGCTGGGGACACTGGAAAAACTCTACCTTGCTCTGTCCTGTGGCTGGAGAGTCTTCCCCTGGACCCTGGCCCTCGAACCAGACACTGTCATAAGAGACTGGACCCAACTTTCAGCTAAGATATACCACACAGGTGAGAAGCCTTGGGGAGATAGGCTTAGGACCATAGTTAGGAATATGGAATGATGACCCTTAGCATAATAAAACATAAATTTTGTTATACCAACTATGTATGTACCTATCTTCTTGCTCACAACACACACACACACACACACACACACACACACACACACACACACACATACACATTGTGCAGAGTAAGAGATTCAAATCTAATTTCATGCATCAGGTGGCTCATAAATACCTATAGCTCCAACTCCAAGAGATTCAACTCCTTTGGCCTCCATGAGCACCTACACACACACATGCACATACTCATACAACATAATTTGAAAGATAAATAAATAATTAAAAATAAAAATAAATCACCAGGTGTGGTGGCACACACCTTTAATCCTGGTATTGAGGTGGCAGAGGCAGATGGAGCTCTGTGAATTTGAGGCTAGTCTAGTCTACATAGTGAGTTCTAGAACAGCCAGAGCTGTACTGGACCCTATTTCCAAACAATAACAACACAAATAAAATAAAAATAAATCTAGTTTAAAATTTTTTAATGTATCTATAGTCTAATGTAACTTCTTTTGTTTTATAGTATGTTGATTTCCTTCTCGGCCTAGTAATTTCTTTCTCCACAAGGGTTAAACATCTGTACTGCTATTTTGTTCAGAATAAGTTTAGGGGTGTAGTGGAAAACAACAATAACAATCCCCCTAAAACCTCAATATCCTTACTCAAAAGTTTATTTCTGGCCTGGAGCTGTAGTTTAGTGACAGAGTGTGTGCTGAGTATGTGGGATGTTCTGGGTTTGATTTCAAGTGTCACATGAATACCTCAAAATGTATTTCTTGCTCACACTACATGATGGCTTGGCAGAATGCTTTGTTGGCCAGAGGCGCTCAGGTGCTAGAGCAATAGAAGCTAAGATACGTTCTGCCGTCACCAGGGCCACTTATTTGAAAAAGATTTATTAGTTTGTAGTGTACATGGTAATGAATTTCATACAGGTATGTACTGACTGTATTCACCCCCACTCACCATCTCTCATCTCCCTCTTACTGCTGCTGAGCCTCTCCTTAAGCTAGTTCTTTCTGTCTCTACTTTCATGGTGAATCAATGAATTTAGTTAGGGTTCTTTATAGGAAAGTGTTCAATGATTAGCTAGTACTTACAGTAGCATGGGCAACTTGCCGTGGCTACACCCCTGAAGAAAATATCCTTCCTTCCCCAAGCAGCTAGTAACTACCCATAGACCTTGGCTCACAAGGCCCTGCCCCTCTCTCATCCTTAATGGAATGTTACTGGGCCCAGTCTTGTACAGATCTTTTACAGGTAATTATAGTTGGTAAAAGGTCAAGAATGTGCCTGCCCTGTCCTGTCTGGAAGATGGTGTTCCACAGCACTCCACCTCTTCCCCAGGCTCTTATTCTTTCTGCCCTTTCTTCCACAGTGGGTAACTCTCATTTTCATTTTCAAGATATTACAGTGAGGAGATTGCTATCAGTTTAAAAGAGAATTTATAGTCAGATGTCATGGAGTGTGCCTTTTATTCCAGTACTTGAGAGGCAGAGGCAGATAGATCTCTGAGTAAACCTGACTAGGCAGCCTCTGGTTCCTGAGTTCCAGGATTAAAGGTATACACACCATAGTTTGCCTCCTTCACTTTCTTGTTTCCATGTTAGATGGCCATCTCTTGGCACTCTTCTCCTATAAGAATGCCCACGAGGAGGGTTTCTCTCACTGAGGTCTGGTATAGTGGAGGTGAATTAGGTGTGGGTCAGGGAGAACCAGCACAAACTCAATTAGAGGTGGAATCAACTTTGCCAAGTGCTATGTTTAAATAGGAAGGCATCTTAGGTAGAAACATTGAAGCTGAGCAAAAACCTCCTGTTATTGGTTGTTTTTGTTCTTTTTCTCTTTGGGGGTGGGGGTCCTGCCATCTAGCTCCCAAATAAATCACTCATGGAGGCTTATTCTTGATTATAAGTGTCCGGCCTTTGCTTGGCTTGTTTCTTGTCAACTTTCTTTTAACTTAAATTAGCCCATCTAGCTTTTGCCTTTCGACCTTTACCTTTCTCTATGTTTATATACCTTTCATTGTTTCTTACTCCATGGCTTGCTGTGTAACTAGGTGGCTGGCTTCTTGTGTCCTCCTCCTTCTTTTGCTCTTTCTCCTCCCAGACCTTTCCTTCTATATATTCTTTCTGCCTGCCAGCCCTGCCTATCACTCCTGTCTTGTTATTGTCTGTTCAGTTCTTTATTAGACCAGTCAAATATTTTAGACAGACACAGTAACACTGGTTCACAGAGTTAAACAAATGCAACATAAACAAAAGTTTTATTTATGCATGCACATACACATATATATGCCCGCTATGGTGATATTTTATTTGTACTGAAATATGATTTTATTTGTATGTTAATAAAGTTGCCTTGGGGTCAGAGCAAGCTATAGTAGAAGCTGGGTGGTGGTGGTGCACGCCTTTAATCCCAGTACTTGGAAGGCAGAGCTAGGTAGATCTCTGTGTGTCCAAGGACACAGCCAGAATGGCAGACACATGCCTTTAATCTCAATACCAACCATAGAAGACCTGGAGGCAGTGACGAGGAGGTCATGTGGTTGGGTTTACAACCAATGAGAAGGCAGAACAGAAAGTCTATAAAACAGACAGGACACAGGAAGCAGGTCTCTCGCTGAGGGAAAGACAGAGCAGCAGTGAAGGGTAAGAAAGGGTTTTCAGCTTTTAGCTATTGCTCTGACCTCTTGGCTATTAATTAACTCTGTATTTGGCTCTGTGTTTCTTATTTAACAAGACAGTTACATCTACAGCCCACCATACATATATATTCATAAATATATGCTATGGTTTTAATTGTTTCTGTAACAATAATGAGGTTGAGCATCTTTTCACTTATCAATGTGCTTTTCACAGGAAATATGCTTTTTTTTTGGAGCTGAGGATCGAATTCAGGGCCTTGCGCTTGCTAGGCAAGTGCTCTACCACTGAGTTAAATCCCCAACCCCAGAAATATGCTTTTTAATGGCATGCCAATTCCAGTCTCATCCATTTCTCTATTGGACAGTCTGCCTTCTATTTTACTGAGTTGAAAGAATACCATGAATTTCTAGTATAACTTAGATTGGTCCTTGGTTGGATGCATATATTTTCAGTATCTTTTGCCTTTATTATCTTTTGGTTTGCTTTTTTGTTTGTTTGTTTGTTTTTGTTTTTCTGAGACAGAGTTTCTCTGTGTAGCTTTGCACCTTTTCCTGCATCTTGCTCTGCAGCCCAGGTTAGCTTCAAACTCACAAAGATCTGCCTGCTTCTGCCTCCAGAGTGCTGGGGTTAAAGGTATGCGCCAGCACCTCCCGGCCTGCCTTTATTATCTTATCTTTTCTCTTTGTTAACAACGTTTTAGGATTATTAAAATTTCATGAATTTCATATATTTCAACTTTTTAAGGTTTTCTTTTTTGGTTGGGTCTATTTATACACTGTCCTAAAAATTTTTTAAGGAGTTAGATAGATAGCTCAGTGATTAAGAGTATTTATGGCTCTTCCAGAGGACCTGGGTGTGGGTTCCAGCATCCATATGGTGGCTTACAACTATCTGTAACTCCCGTTTCAGGAGATCTAATGCCCTTTTCTGGCAACCATGGGTATGGGTCACGTACATGGTGTATGTAGGCAAAGCACTCATGCACATACAATAAAAATAAATACATTTTCGCAATAAGGTTATGAAGATAATCTATATTAATTTATGAAATTTTTGTTGTTGTTTTGAGATAGTGTCTCTTTGTGTAATTCAGGCTGGCCTTGAACTTAGGTCTTCCTGTTTCAGCCATCTGAGTACTAGGATTATTAGGTAATACCACTATGCCTGACTTCTGACATCTTTTCAATATTGAATATTTGGATCTATGAAAAAAGTATAATCTTATTTATTAGGTATTTAAATTTTAAGGGAATTTCAATAATTTTCTGAGTAGAAGGCCTATTGATAAATTTATTTCAATTTTTATTTTAAAAATATTTTATTTTTGAAATTATGTGTATTAGTAGTTTGGATGTAATTGGCCCCCATAATCTCACAGGGAGTGGCATTATTAGGAAGTATGGTTTTGTTGGAGTGTGTATGGCTTTGTTAGAGGAAGTGTGTCACTGTGGGGATGGGCTTTGAGGTTTGCTATGCTCAAGTTACCACCTAGTGTGTCAGTCAACTTCCTGTTGCCTATGCCTGCAAAATGTAAGATTCACAGCTACTACTCCAGAACCACATCTGCCTGCAGGTTGTCATGCTCCATCCCATGATGATAATGGACTGAACCTCTGAAACTTTAAGCGAGCCACCCAAATTTTTTGGGGGGAGAGGAAAGGGTTTATTTGGATATTTCCACATTGCTGTTTATCACTGAAGGAGTTCAGGACAGGAACTCAAACAGGGAAGGAATCTGGAAGTAGGAGCTGATACAGAGGACACAGAGGGGTCCTGTTTACTGGCTTGCTCCCCATGGCTTTCTTCAGCTTGCTTTTATATAGAACCCAGGACCACCAGCCCAGGGGGAGCCACCCCAATTAAATGTTTCCTTTTTTTTTTGTTTGTTTGTTTTTTGTTTTTGTTTGTTTTTTGAGCTGAGGATCAAACCCAGGGCCTTATGCTTGCTAGGCAAGGGCTCTACCACTGAGCTAAATCCCCAAGCCAATGTTTTCTTTATAAGAGTTGAGCCAGGTGGTGGTGGCGTATGCCTTTAATCCCAGCACTCGGCTTGCATGTTGGATTTGGTGAGCTACCTTTTCAAAGTCTCACCCACTATTCCACTGGAATCTCTGTTTTTCCTTTTAAATGGCAGAGTACTCCTCAAAGGGAGGATCGCCGGGGGGTGTGTGTGTGTGTGTGTGTGGCACATGCCTTTATGCCCAGCACTCAGGAGGCAGAGACAGGTGGATCTCTGTGAGTTCGAGGCCAGCCTGGTCTACAGAGTGAGTTCTAGTAAAGGCTCCAAAGCTACACAGAGAAACCTTGTCTCAAAAAAACAAAACAAAACATAAAACAAAACAACAATAACAAAAGAATTGCTTTGTGGTCATAGCATTTCTTCATAACAATTAAAAACCCTAAGACAGTATGTATCTGTGTGTGGGTATGTGAGTATGAGTGTAGTGTCCAAGCAGGCCTGAGAAATCAGAGCCCCGGGAACTAGTGTTATAGTGAGGGTTCTGGGAATCAAACTCAGGTCCTCTGTGAGAACAGCAATTGTTCTTGACTGATGAGCCATCTCTCCAGTCCCTATTTGTTAGTTTTTCTATGTGTTTGTTGTTTGAGACAGAGTCTTACTACGTACTGTTGCCTATCCTGGAACTTAGTACCAATGGCTGGCTCACAGAAAACCCACAGAAACCCAACTGCCTCCACCTCCCAGTTACTGAGATTAAAGAGGAGGACCATCACTCTCGGAGTTTGTGTTCCCGTTGCTAGAGTTGTTTTGAAAATTAGTAATGGTGGCGTATGTAGCCCAAGCTGGCCTTACCCTTCTGAATGCCAGAATTTGGGAATGCCTGTATCTTTTTTTTTTTTTTTTTTTTTTTTTTTTTTGAGACAGGGTTTCTCTGTAGCTTTGGAGGCTGTTCTGGACTAGCTTTGGAGACCAGGCTGGCCTCAAACTCACAGAGATCCACCTGGCTCTGCCTCCCGAGTGCTGGGATTACAGGCGTGCACCACCACTGCCCGGCACCTGTATCTTTGTGTCATTGCTGGTATCAGAAGGAATGCTTTCAGTATTTCATCATAACTGTAATAATTTTTGTAGATTTGAGGAAGATGCTTGTAACCATATAAACAAATTATCTTGTATTCTTGTTTCAATAAGTAATGGCATCACGAATAGGTGTTCAATTTTTATTAATTTTTTGTGTGTATCTAATTAATGAGAATACCTCAAACACACACACATCCGTTTTATTTATTTTTTGACACTATATCTCATGCAGCCCAGGCTGGTCTCATAGTCATTATGTAGCCAAGGATGACAAGTGTCTTGGCTCAGGTGTGCGCTCTAGCTCTCTTGTACTTTCTCCCTTTCACTGTTCTTGAGATGGGGGTTATCACTGTTACCCAGGTTGGTCATGAACCCTTAGGCTCAAACAATACTACCTTAGGCTCCAAATTCTGGAACCACAGATATGCATGTCTCTCTTCTATATTAAAATTATTAGTTTTCAAATATTAAACAATTAATACAGATCAATTTAGTATTTCTATAACAAATCCTGCTTAGCTATATTGTGGCTATTGAACGGGGCTCAGCCTGAATCACCTTGCTAACTAACATACACAGGTGTAATATGGAAGGACTCATTAGGAATAACAAAAAGGCATAACTATTAGGGAATTGCTGGGGACTTTAGGAGTTTTGTGCCTGGGAAAAGGGACAAAGGCTGAACTGTATTTTAATTTTTTTTGGGGGGGGTGGTTCGAGACAGGATTTCTTTGTGTAGTTTTGGTGCCTGTCCTGGATCTCGCTCTGTAGACCAGGCTGGCCTCGAACTCACAGAGATCCGCCTGGCTCTGCCTCCTGAGTGCTGGGATTAAAGGCGTGCGCCACCACTGCATAAGTCTGGAAGAGGGTGGGTTGTGAAGAGTCCACAAAACAGGCTGCCTTGGTATATTTTAAAAGCAGGAATCTGCTGGACTCAGACTTTGGAAATAAGTGAAAGGAGAAGGTAAGGATGCTTTTGAGACTTTCATTTTTAAAATTGACCAAATACTCGGTAATAGTGAAATTCTTGGGAAAGGAGCAAGACTGGGTCAAAGGTCTCCTTGACAGGATGAATGGGAGGTGATGAGGAGATTCAGAATAGATACTAGGTAGCTAGCAACATTCATGAATCAACCTCTTTCTAATTCATTCACTAATTAATTTTGAGACTTGAAGCCCTAGCTGACCTGGAACATACATACTTCCTATGTATGCTGGTCTCAGTCTCACAAGAGATCTGCCTACTCTGCCTGGAATGCTGGGATTAAAAATCTGCACCCCATCCACTTTCATAATAATAATAATAATAATAATAATAATAATAATAACAATAATAATAAATTATTTATTTGGGGATAGGATCTCATGTAGCCTAGGCTTGCCTGGAACTGGAACCCCTGATCTTTTACCTTCCAACTACTGGGATTTCAGGCATGCAACCCATGCCCAGTTTTATGCAGTGTTGCAGACCACGTGGCCTCTTGTATATTAGGCAGTTAGGTAAACAGTCCACAAATGGAGCCGGATCCCTAGGTCTGCCTGGATTAGGATTGCGTGATGAAGTCTAAGATGCAGATGTATGAAAATCATTGTATTATAGACCAAAAGTCCCAGTTGAATAGTAGCTCTCGGTGGTTGAATAAAGATCATGGACCGAGTCCTAGATTCGCCACTATTTAAAGATTAAACCAAAGCTGGGCAAAGTGGTGCATGTCTTCAACTCCTCTGGGAAACAGAGGCAGGTGAATCTCTGGGGGTTTACCAGTCTGCTCAATATAGCTAATTCCAGGGCTGCATAGAGACCCAGAGTGAAATGGGGTGGGGGTGAAGGAGGGAGGAGGAAGAAGGGAGAGGAAGGAAGGGAAGGAGAGAGAGAGAGAGAGAGAGAGAGAGAGAGAGAGAGAGAGAGAGAGAAGCAGGCCAGCTCCAGCTGCCCCAGGGAAGGAGATAGGAATGGAATGGAATGTCAGGACAGTGACAGTGATATGGAGGAAAGTTCAGGAGAACTGTTTCCAGAGAAAGCAAGCACACCAACTGTTAGCAGTTCCCTCTAGCCAAGTTAGATAAGACCTGAGAACCGAGAGCGGGCTTTGCAAAGGTGTAGATGAACAGTCGTCATCTTGATAAGTGGTCAAGATGGTGGCAGTCTAGCTGCATCAGGGTCGGTGGATGCCACTGAGGAAGTGGGAACAAGTACTGTAGAAAAAAGAAGTCATGTTTGCGATTTTATTCAGTGAAGAGAGCAGAGAAATAGAGTGGCCACTGAAGGCAATTTTGGACCCAAAGCAAGTTTAAATTTAAGTAAGAGGAATTTTGATGTTTATATGCTGATGAGAATGATTCAGTGGAGGAGGGGAGCAGGAAACTCAAAACACACTGAAGTAAAAACTTTAGGAACCTGGGAGTGAAAATAATCCAGGTCACTGGTCAGGACCTGGCTTTCCTGAGACACTTCAGAGTAACTCAAATGTTAAGATAATTTTGGTAGTGAAAAGTTGTTCAGTAAAAAAGCCTGGGGTTTTGCAGGAAGTAGAGGAGCCATTTAGTAGCGAGGAGTAGGCATGAAATAATCTTTCTTCAAGTCTAAATATCAATGTAGTTGGAGAAAATCCTTTTGGGATTAAGCACACCTCCCCTAAACCATTTTCCCCTCTTAATGAGTCTTTTGATCCCAACGCTATTCATCACCATTAGTAGTTCTATCTTTATTACTTCACAGATCCGTCCCATGTGAGTGACAGGACAGTGATCTTGCCTAATTTCTAAACTCACGGGGCGACTTGGCGAATGGAAGTTGGCAGAACTTGTCTTTGGACACCCCGTTAAATAACGTTTGAGCGAGTCCCTTTCTCCTCTGAGCTTTTATTTCGGAAAAGATACCGTGAGAATGACAATCTTTTCTTTGACGACCTCATTGCTTCATCATAAGGATCCGCGTCAATAACCCCGGAAACAACAAAACTGGCTAGTTGTGGCCCGCACACAGCTGTGTTCCGTGCAGGTGAGGAACGCATCTAGCATATGGGAGGCGTTGTGGCTTCGGTCCACAGGGGCTCAAGCCGATAGCCTAAGGGCGAAGCTCAGGCCAACAAGCTCTAGCTGCTGCCTCATTCCGGGATGCTCCTGGCCCGGCCAGTGTGGGGGCGGGGAGGCCGAGGTAGTAATAACTGTCAAACCTCCGGCTTGGCGCCATTATTTAAATAGTACGTGCCGGTCTAGCAACTGTGCGTGCCCGGGGCGGGGCGGCGAGCTCCAGGAGCGGGGCGGAGGCCAGGGGCGGGGCGGGAAGGCTGAGGGGCGGGGCGGGGGCGGAGTCAAGGCAGCTAGAGGGGCGGGTCCAGCGCGGCCCCCGGCGAGCTTCACTGCGCTTGCGCTGACAGACGCAAGATGGCGGACAGTGCGGAACTAAAGGTAAAGCGCAGCTCGAATTCACTTCTAATATTCGGCCGCGGAGACGGCGCCGCTGGTGCCGGGGGGGATGGGTCGGACCCTGGGGGCGCCGCTCGGGCCGGGCTCCACCCGGGTCTGGAGTTGTAGACCGGAGAGGCGCTCCGGGCCTCAGTAGAGGGGGCCTGGCTGCGGCGGGCCGTGGGCCCCGGGTGCCTCGGGGGCGCTGACGGGTCGTCCCCGGCGTGTTATTGTTGTGGGCGCCTCTGGCGGGGGTGGCGGGGCGATGAGAGAGTGAGTCGGGACGTGGCGGTAGCTGCGGTCCCCGGAGCCCGGGTGCCTCACCTTGCAGCCCGCCTCCCCGCCCCCCCTCACGGGCAGCCGGGGGCTGGGGGGGGTAGGGTGCGCTTGGAAGCGGGGGATTGGGAAAACTGCCCCGCCGCCGCTTCCTCTTCCTCTTTCGCGGTCCCGGGCTCCTGTCAGGCGCTGCGCTCGGACCCCCGGGAACTTAGCTCCGGCCGCCCCGCCCCTCCGCGGCGCCCAGGCGCCCCCGCCCCGCTCGCAGCCGCTGCTCGCCTGTCAGTGGGTGCCGGGCCAGTGGGAAAGCGCGATCCTGGGGCGATCGGCTGGGGGACACGGGGGAGAAGCTCTTGGAAAGTTTAGCGAGCCCGGAGCCGGCGTTGGGGGTTCGGCTAAGGGGTTGCAAGGAGAGTCTGCCGGGGCGGGACGTTACTGTTTTCCTCTTGGTTCCGGGCCACCGGGGTGGGTAGGGGAGTAACCCCCTGGAAGAGTGTGCATTTGGGAGCGGTGGTAGCGATGCACCTCTCTACTCTCTTGCTGTTGCTGGTGTGGCGGGTGAGAGCAGTCTTGGGGGTCTCTGTACACACCATGATGGCGATGCTATAGCTGATGGAGGTGAATGGTTTGTGTTTATATCCCCCCGTTGCCTTTTGTTTGTTAGGGACATCTTGCTGGCCATGTTGATTTAAACGAAATTCTCCTCCCACCCCCCATCCTACTCCAACCTCCAATAAATAGAATGTTCCATCGTTCCTCTCAACTGTACCAATTACTCATGCCTCGCGAAATTAGATGAAAGGGTGCCCCCTTTCCCCCGCTTTTTCTCCCACCCCAATCTTTACCTGATGATGGCTTCTTTACCGAAGCAGATATACCACTACACAAGCAGTTGGGGGAGGGCTGGTGGAACCCTTATGATTGGATTGTGACAAATGGGGCTCCGCTTGAATAATTTTGGTTTAGTAGCAGGCAGTTCTTAACTAATGCATATTATTTAGAGGCTCTGAACACGGTATTCCCTTTTCTGGCTTCCTGTGTGCGAAGCAAACAGCTGGTTATATAGCCCAACAGAGAACAGTGGAGATTGGGCTATGCAAATTGTAAATCTTCAGGGGGATTTAGAAATTCTAATTATAATCAATAAAAATTACTAAATTTTTTATCCATTATGATGAGAAAACTTCTAGAATAAGCAGACCATTACATTTGTTTCTGGGCACTTTTGTGTGTGGAAAAGCCTCACTGGAAGATCCTTTTTCTCTAGTAACTTTGCAGTGTTAACATTCCAAGATTTTTGTATTAAGATCTTTGTACAAGATTTGAGTATTTGTTCTTTTAAGTTTACTTCTAATTACTAACTGGTTTAAAACAGAATATGTTGAGAGTTCCTTTTGTTTGTTTTTTAAAGATGGGTTTACTCTATAGCTCAGGTTGGCCTGGAACTCACTGTATAGACAGACCATTATGGCTTTGAACTTGCAGAGGTTCTGCAGCCTTTGTCTCTCTAGTGCTGAGATTAAAGGTATCCACCATTATGCCCTTTTTGGATTGTTTCATGTATCCCAATTTCAGACTATTGACTTCACCGAGAAAGACTCAGAAATTTGAAATTTTGGAGATAATCAACTTGCAATTAAAAACAAACAAACAAACAAACAAACAAACAAACAAGCTGGGTGATGGTGGCACATGCTTTTAATCCCAGCACTGGGGAGGCAGAGGCTGGAGGATCTCTGAGTTTAAAGCCAGCCTGGTCTACAGAGTGAGATCCAAGACAACCAGGACTACACAGAGAAACCCTCTCGAACCCCACCTCCCCAAATCCAAACTCAAAAAACCCAAGCAAACAAACAAACAAAAAAGAGCTCAAGTATGTGTGTTTTGTATTCTTTTAATAGTCACTGTGATGCTGTCATCTTTGTTGTTGTTGTTGTTGTTATTTGTTTTGATTTTTGAGACAGGGTTTCTCTGTAGCTTTAGCTGTCCTGGAACTCACTTTGTAGATCAGGCTGGCCTCAAACTCAGAGATCCACCTGTCTCTGCCTCTCTAGTGACAGGCCTGAGTGTTGTGGTCATCTTTGCCTCCTAATATTAATTTTATTAGGAGTCTATTTGAAAAAATAGCTAGCCACGTTTTTTTATTTAAGTGTCGTGGAGTAAGGTTGAAAAGCTTGTGGGAAAAGTACATGCATGCAGAGAGATGACCTTCTTTGTTCTTTCAGTTTTAAGAAAGTGCCTCAGGGGCCAGGTGGGTGGTTCAGAGCCTTTAATCCCAGCACTCAGGAGCCAGAGGCAGGTAGATCTCTGTGAGTTTGAGGCCACCTGGTCTACAGAGTTCCAGGACAGGGTTACATAGTTAAGACCCTGTCTCAAAAGAGAGAGAGAGAGAGAGAGAGAGAGAGAGAGAGAGAGAGAGAGAGAGAAAGAAAAGAAAGAAAAGAAAGTGCCTTTGGGGATAGATGAGATCCCTGGAGTGAGTCTTGTTAGGTAAAGTTTCTCCTTACACACACTGAACACTTAACGGGAAATGGTGTTTTTCTAAAACTGGTCTCCATTTTTTCACCATCTCTAAAATCTCCTTGAGAGTTTTCCAGAGGGCTTGTTTTCCACTTCTGTGTTTCTGTTAGTGTGTCATTGTATGTGCCTGGGACTTCGAGGAGCTGTGATAGATTACTTAGCTGGTGATAGCTGTGTGGTTAGGTTTACTGTTCTTTTTTGGGGAGTAGGAGAGGTGATAATAGAAGTGCCTACCATAGTAACTTAAGAATGCATATAATCTTTTTGTGCAGTGAAGTCTGGAAGATATTCCCTTCAGAAATAATTTTTCAGGGTGTGTGTGTGTGTGTGTGTGTGTGTGTGTGTGAGAGAGAGAGAGAGAGAGAGAGAGAGAGAGAGAGAGAGAGAAAGAAATTGATTGATTGATTTTTGGAGGTGAATATCATATAGTCTGATAAAATAGAGAAATCCAAATAATAAAATAATTAGAGGGAGAAAAACCCTAGGTTTTTGTTTTTTTTCTTTTAAATGGAAATACCTTACTAATAGGAGCCACTGAGCAAATACTGATTTTTTTTTTTTTCCTTATCCCAATTCACAACCCACATTTGACTGTGCTGTGGATTGTATTCATGACTATTTTCCTAATGGCCCTTTTAGTGAATCCTTTTAAATCTATAGTGATTCTGCAAAGATCAAATGGAAAAAACAGATCTGTATTCCCTGTAGGGATAGCACAAGTTTGAAGATATTGCCAGTATTACTAGATTGTGAGTTATAGATATCAAAATGAGTTCTCTGTGCACTTTGCTTATGAAAAGTTTAATTTTTCATTAGAGGAATACCCACAAGTGACTTCTGGGAGGCTGTGAAGGTGAAGGCACTTCAGGTGTGCAGACTTAGTGATCTTGTAGTGAGAACCTGACAGTTTGATTGCTCCTCTGACTTGTTTGTTTTTTACACAGTCTCTCTCTGTAGCTCTGGCTAGCCTGGGACTTGTTTTGTAGACCAGGCTGACCTCCAACTCACAGAGATCTGACTGCCTTTGCCTCTGGATTGCTGAGATTAACGATGTGTCACCATGCCTGGCTGTAGATCCTTTAAAAATACTCTTTTAGAGCCAGTGGTTAGGAACACTTAATCCCAGCACTCAGGAGGCAGAGCCAGGTGGATCTCTGTGAGTTCAAGGACAGCCTAGGCTACAGAGTGAGTTCCAGGAAAGGCTCAAAGCTACACAGAGAAACCCTGCCTTGAAAAACCAAAGAGGGGGGAGGACCAACCAACCAACCAAACAAACAAACAAAAAAACCCACTTAGATCGGTGGCACTTTGGAGGCAGAGGCAGGTGGATCTCTGAGTTCGAGGCCAGCCTGGTCTACAGAGCAAATTCCAGGACAGCCAGGGCTACACAGAGAAACTCTGTTTGGGGCGAGGGGGACAAAACAAAAACAATAACAACAAAAAACAGCCTCAGATAACAACAAAACACCCTAAGCCAGTGGTTCTCAACCCTCTTCATGCTTTAATACAGTCCTTTATGTTGTGGTGACCCCCAACCGTAAAATTATATCTTTGCTGCTTCATGAGTATAATATTGCTGCTGTTATGAATTTTAAAATTTAAATATCTGATGTGATATGCAGGATATCTGATATTCAACCCCTGTGAAAGGGTCATTTGACCCCCCAAAGGCATCTTAACCCACATGTTGAGAACTGCTGCCCTAAACTAAGAAAAAACAAACAACAATAACGAACAAAAATAATTATTTCTCTTATACAGACAGGGACTCACTTTGTAGTTCCTGATGGCCTGGAGTTGACAACCTCGCCTCAGTCTTCAGAATGCTGGGATCTCAGCTTGAGCCACCACACTCACCTTCCAAAACCATTATTTTTTCTTAACAAATGTTTTTTTGCATTAAAACTCAACGTAAGTTATATTGCTATTTTAACTCACAGGAAAGACAGTAGGAGGGAAGGATTCATTGCTTTCAAGGAGTAAATAAATAATGGAATCCAATGAGAAGGGAAACCATACTTTTTAAGGTATCTGCTGTGTAAGCGTATCAGTAAATTTTGTTGTCATATCTGTCTCTTTATTTTCAACAAATAACCACTTAGTTTTGATCTCTGTGGTGTAATTTGTCTGCTTTTATTTCACATAGAGGCAAGTAAATCTGACATTTTATTCATGGATTTGATTTTAATCTCTCTGACTTGCTTTGTGAAATGCTGCATTTAGATGGCTTTTGTTTTATGTCACTTCTTGGGAAGTGTATTTTAAAACAATTTGAAAAACACTTTAGTTTTTAAGTAGTTCATGTAATTGTTTTGAAATATTGCCGCCTTTTCCTTGGTGGTTTTCTCCGGATGAGTGCATTGTCTTTCTCTTCAATGAGTGCCTTGTAATCCCCTTTGATTGCAGTAGTGCTTAGTAGTGAGTCCATAGCTGATTAACCTTGGGTCTCTCCTGGTGAACTCCATCAGCATGCTGCTCCAGGGTTCATGCTGAGGCTTTTGATTCCAATGTAATTTGTACCCTTTCATGCTAGTAACTAGGAATAAGAAAATAAAGTGGTTTGTGGTTGTAGTGGGATGTAGGAAGAAATATCTGTTTCAGAAAGTAGAATTTTATAAGATGTAGCCTATTAAAAACTAAACAAAAACTTGCTTTTTTCACAGAATTGATGGTATTGTTTTCTTAAGTGTTCAGCTCTGTTACTAAGCATTTATTTTTTGAGATAGTAGTTTCATGTAGTCTCAGCTGGCCTTAAACTTTGTAGCTGAAGATGACCTTGAACTCCTGATGTTGCTTCTGTCTCCCAAGTTGATGACAGGCATAAGCCACTATGCTCTACTATCTTCTTCTGTTTGAAGAATATATTATCTTATTTGTGTACTTCTGTTCAGTTTATACTGCATCACATTATAGCCTTTGCTCTTTATGGTAGTTTTTCAGAAGGTAAGGAAGGAAACCTAGAAAAGGCAAATTTTAACAACACATTGTGGCAAGAACTTGCGTGTAGGTCTTTGGTTTCAAAGCTATTCTCTATAAGCCTCCCTAAAGATGCCAGGGCAGTACTGGAGGTGGGCAGGCACCTAGCTCACAAAGGAATTTTTTTTTGTACCCCCCCCCCCCAATGTTTCTCTGTGTAGTTTTGGTGCCTGTCCTGTAGATCAGGATGTCCTTGAACTCACAGAGATTCGCCTGGCTCTGCCTCCGTAGTGCTGGGATCAAAGGTGTGTGCCACCACAGCCCGGCCCTAAGCTGTCTTTTTTTTTAAAGACAAGGTTTCATGATATAGCTGTGGCTGGTCTGTAACTCGCTTTGTAGACCAGGCTAACCTTGATCTCATAAAGAGCCACCTGCCTTTGTCTCCACAGTGCTGGGATTAAAGGTGAATGCCATCATGTTTGGAGTTTGTTAGTTGGAATCATACAAATTAGTTTTCTTTTTTGCCTAAATGTTATGTCTATGCACAACGTTCATGCAGTATCCACAGAGGCCAGGAGAGGGCGTTGGATCCCCTGGAATTGGAGTTAACAGATAGTTGTGAGCCACTCACTGCCATGTGGGTGCTGGGGATAGAATTCTGGCTTCTGGAAGAGCAGCCACTGCTCTTAACTGTTGAACTATCTCTCCAAGCCCCCACTTTTTTGGATTTTGAAGCAATCTCACTATGTACCTAAGACTAACCTCTAACTAACTAAAGCATGCCAATTTTTGCAATTACTATTTTGCTTAGGAAACTGTCATAAAATACTAAAAAGAAGACAGAAAAATGGCACTTGTAATTCCAGCTCTCAGAAATACTGTGGTTAACATCTAGGCATCTATCCATTTAGACCTTCTGTAACTGTAGATGTGTCTATATTGTCACAAAAAGGGATCACAATATTAAAAATCGTTATTATTTATTTATTTTTTTTGAGACAGGGTCTCTGTTATGTAGGTCTGGCTGTCCTGGAACTTGCTGTGTAAAACAGGCCTTGAAACCTCAGAGATCCACCATGCCTGGCATATCTACTCAGCACACACACACACACACACACACACACACACACACACACACACATACACACAGTGTCACAAGTAGCCTGGATTGGCTTTAGATTCTCTGTGTAGTGTAAGATAACCTTGAATGCCTGATTCTTCTCTCCACCTCCCCAGTGTTGGAGTTATAAGGCGTGCCTGGTGTATGTTGTGCTGGGAATTGAACTCAAGCATCGTGAATATTAGACTGGCAGTTTATCACCTGAACTACATCCATAGCTTGTATTATTATTTTTTTTTTTTGGTAATTTGTTATTTTTGTGATAAGCCTTTCAGCTTTGTAGATATGGATCCAGGTTACTTTGTATTTTATCCTTATATTAACTCAACATTATATAACTGGTCTTTTGGTTGGGGAGGGGGCTGGGATTGAACCCTTGTGATTTTCATGCCTTGACAGATAGCTTTGTGTAAAACTTTGCAAATGTTCATTTTAACAGCACAGACTTTCAAGCTGCAGAGAGCAGTGTAGATAGATGCTTTTCTGATGCAGGTGTCCCAAGTGAAGAGAATGAGCAACTCTTAGCTTGTTTCTTATTTTATCTTCATTGTTCTTCTGTCTTATGTGTCAGGTAAGATTGCTAAATAATGTAAACAAACAATGCTTCTGAATCAGAACATTTGATAAAGAATGAACTTGATGATGATGTAGCATATTTAATTGATTTCAAGTACTTTGATGTTGGAAATTATATAAAGTAATCAAATATTGTGAGTTCTGTGTACTAGGTGTTTGTCAGTTTTAAATGGCATGTTGAAACTATTGAACATTAATATAGAGAAAGTAGAAAGGAGAACAACTTCCCATTTTTTAATGTGAAATCAGTGTTGCCATGGTTTTAAATTGGTAGGTAATGCTGTTTGGAGGAGCTGATTATGGAAAGGTTACATAGGCTGTGGAAATATTTTTCTATTTTAAGAAGAAACCTTTTTGGGTTACGGTAATTAATAAGTGCACATGTAAGTTATGAATGCTTTTTTCTTTTTTGAGGCTGTGTCACTGAGTAGTCCAGGCTAGTCTCAAATTCCAGATTCTCTTTGCTCAGCTTCCCGATTGCTGAGACTCCAGGTGTGTGCTACCACCCCATGTGGGAAGTTCATCTGTGGAATGGATTGTGTTCTAGAGTTGTTGATTTGCTCTTTGTTCATTCGCGTTCTTTCTGAGTAGGCGGCAAATTTTAAAGTGCTTAGTTGCTTTATCTATAAGTGTGAGTGATCTGGGATTGATGCTTTGACTTTTGATGAGTAGGTAGTGACTGACAGGAGACCCCTGGGGTAGGCAGAAGCAGAGAGCAATAGCTTGCACACAGTGCACAGCCCACTGTCAGGGCAGCCACTACACTGCCTGGTTGGGCCGGCTTGGGGCTTTCTCAGGATACAGCTCCTGTGCTTTGGTAATCTTGCTCTGCTTCTCCTGCGTGAAGAAGCACTCCCGAGCCCTCCGCTCTTGGTTTCAGTGTCTCATGTTAAGGCAGTCACTCACTCAGAGCCTTTTCCTCAGACATTTATGAAGAACCCATCCTTTCCCCCTGTGTTTTTTCAGATCGATCAAATAAAACAAGTGTAAACCTTTTGAACAGTCCAGATACTGACAGTGCTGGTGCAGGTGCACTTATATCTGAAAACATCACTTCCTTACCTTTCTTTCCTGCTGCTCTTGCTTTCAGTTTCTCTTGTTGGTTGCCATGTTAATTTCACACAAATAGTTCGGTCACCCTGTGACTCCCATCTATAAAAACTTTCAGTGGAGATGGGTGTGGTGACGCATGCCTTTAATCCCAGCACTTGGGAGACAGAGGCAGGTGGATCTCTTGAGTTCCAGACCAACCTGGGCTATATAGTGAGTTCTAGGATAATCAGGGCTATAGAGTCCCTGTCTTATTCCCCCTCCCCCGCTCATTCCCCTCCCACAAGTCCCCAAAGCAGGAAACAAAATACCTTCAGTGGCCGCCCATAGAACTGTCAGTCTTGGCTCTCTGGTTTGGTACTCAGGACTCTCTCCAGTTTAGCTTGAGTCCACTTGATGTGTGGTGTGCGTCCTCAGCTGCAGCAAAAGTCCAAAACTGAATAGCAGAGTTGTTCATTTGCTCTGTTGTGGCTAGTGTTCTGACACTGCCCAGGAGAACTGCTTAACAAATTATGTTCCTGGGCGTTCTTGCCAGGAAGCAGGCTGATGCCTGTTTCTGCTGCTATGACAATCTAAATTGGAAATGTTTCTAGACAGTGTCATATCTTTACTCTTTCCATGCTATTTTCTAGATTAACTGGAATAGTGTTAAGTCTGGGATAATTTTTTTGAGATTTACTTATTTATATGTATGAAAGTTTTGACTTCATGCATGTATATACATCATGTATGTACCTGTTGGATATCTTGTAACTGGGGTTGTGGGTGGTTGTGAGGTGCTGTGTGAGTGCTGGGAATTAAACCCAGATCTTCTGCAAGAGCAGCAAGTGCTCTTATTCTGACCCATCCTCTCCAGCCTCCAAGATAATTTATGAAGGACTCTTCTGAGATGAGTTTATACTATGTAGCTCAGGCTGGCCTGGAATCTACTGCCTCAGCCTACTTGAAAGCTGGGATTATTAGAGTAACACTCCTAGTTGTGTTTATGCATGTTTAGGTGAGTGGGGAAAATGGTAATGGAATCATCTGCAGTTTAATACCATATAAGTCACATATTTAAAGAGCTAAATTAATTGCTTTTTGTGTGTATTCTCCAAGTTGTACAATTATTCCTGTGGTCAGTTTCTCACCCTGGAAAGAAATTGTTCTTCGGTTGTAACAGCCATCTCCATGTTGCTTTGGCCTCAGTTACAGACAACTGCTGATCTGTAGTTTGTCTGTAGATTGGTCTATTTTGGTAGTTCATATGAATGGAGTTATATGATTTGTGACTACTTATGCCTGGCTTCTATTCATTTTTTTCTACTTGTGTTAAGTATGTATCTATAAATTTGTAATTTATTATATGTGTATTATCTGGATTAGAACAAAACTCTGCTTGTAGAAGGACCTTGTGTTTTAAAATGTATGTATAAGTACATAAATTGATCTGTATTGTACATGATAAATATAATTTACTTTCTTTTTTAAAAAATCATTTATTTTATTTTATGTGCATTGGTGTTTTGCGTGCATGTAAGTCTTAAGGATGCCGAATTTTGGAGTTACAGACAGTTGCTAACTGCGACATGGGTGCTGGGAACTGAACCTGGGTTCTCTGGAAGAGCAGTCAGTGCTCATAACCACTGAGCCATCTCTCTAGCCTTTTCTTTTCCTTTTCTTTTCTTTCCCTCCTCCTCCTCCTCCTCCTCCTCCTCCTCCTCCTCCTCCTCCTCTTCCTCCTCCTCCTCCTCTCTCTCTCTCTTTCTCTCTCTCTCTCTCTTTCAAGACAGGGTCTCTCAATAAATAAATTATTTAAAAAAGGGACAGGGTCTCAATAAATAATATATATAATGTATATGAGAGATAGGGTCTCTCTCTGTCTTGGAACTCAGATCTGTCTTTCCTCTGCTTCTGGAATGCTGGGCATACACCACTATACTCACAATATACTTTGATTTCTCAAAAAAAGTGTGTGTGTGTGTGTGTGTGTGTGTGTGTGTGTGTGTGTGTGTTTCTGTGACATGTCAAAAATGAGATATTTTAATTTATTTAATGCATAATGCAGTAAATATAATACTGTGTTTATAGAAGTTCATCTCCTCACTTCATTGCATATGTTAGATGTCCTTCTGGGGGTGTAACCTAGTGGCAGATTGTTGACCTAACATTTGAGTTATTTATTGACTTCAGCCCTGACTGCTGCAAAAGGAAAACAAAAAGTTCTTAAGCACCTGTTTTGGTTTCTTGAGATGAGATTTTATTGTGTATCCCAGGCGGGCCCATGAACTGATAGTAATCTTGCCTATTTCCCTCATGCTAGGACTATGAGGCTGGGTGTTTTTATACTTTTGTTATATTGTTGTTAAAAGTAATTCTCACTTTTCTTCTTTCTCTCTTTTCTCGGAATGGGAAGGGTGTGGGGGTGGTGGAGAGTTCTGGAAATCAAATCCAGGGCCTTGTGCATGCTTAAGCACATGTTCTACCACTGAGCTGCTTCTGTAACTGTACCACATTTACTGTAACTAATCCAGTATTAATGTTGGCATTGCATTTAAAATAGTTGTAACAAACAAAACAGGAAAGGGTGGTTGTGCTAAGGAGAAATGGAGTGTGGGCCCTTTATGAGGTTCTGGCAGTGCATGGCAAAGCACTTCTTCGTTTGAGTTTCTGAGTGTGAGCAAGCTTGTTTCTAGTTTCATGGCACAGAGCTTAAAATAGAACTTAACATGCTATCTTGTACTTTATGGTGATTTCAAGTTTTTTTTTTTTCCTAAAAAAAAAGTCATATGGGTCTATTCTTAAAGATTGGTAGGGTTTCAGAGTGAATATATAGTTTTTCTTTTCTTTTTTTTTTCCTTCTTCAAGACAGGGTTTCTCTGTGTAGTTCTAGCTGTCCTAGAACTCACTCTGTAGTCCAGACTAGCCTCGAACTCAAAGATCTGCCTGCCTCTGTCTCCTGAATGCTAGGATTAAAGACATGTACCACCACTGCCTGACTCTTTTAAATTTCAAAGTATCTCTCTAAAGGTTATTTAATTTTCCTGCTTTTAAGGTATTTTATTTATATTATAATATCTTTTTAGTTGACATGTAATTGCACATAATGTATGAGGTAAATGCTCTTCCAGTATTTTTTTAAAATCCTTGTGGCAGCGGTGACGGGCTTTGATCACTAGCACTCAGATGGCTGAGGCAGCCTAGTGTACATACGTAGTGATTTCCAGGCCAGCCAGGAATACACCTTCAAAACTAACTAACTAACTAACTAACTAACTAACTAACATAAAATAAAGTCATTGTTGTGGATTCCAGGCTCCTGCAGGTTACTCATGAGGAGGAATGGTCAGGCTTGGTGACACAAAGGACATGGCATGGGCAGCCGGAGGGGAGGTCTCCTGTGGCTCCTGGTCTCAGCTTCCAGCCCACATTTACCCCAGTGGTGTAGGCCTGTAGTGGAGTAGAACATCATGGTGGCAGGGGCTGGCCACCAGGAAACAGGGAGAGGAAGGGCCCCAGGACAAGGCACCCTTCAAAGGATCTCCTCTACTCCTAAGATTCCCACCAGTTTCCAAAGTAGTGCTGCCTGCCAGAGAACAAGCCTCCAAACAACAAGAGCCCATGGGGGACATGTCCTATTTAAACCATGACGTGCTTCTGGCTTAGACCTTGGCTTGTAGTGTGGTAGCTAGTATAAAAAGTATCTAACATTCTTCCAGTCATTTATGTGTTTGGATGTGTGAGTTACTAGAATATAATTTTGAGTGTCTGTATGATTACTTAAGCATGTATGTTTTATGATTATAAATGCAATGCATCAACCATTACCATCTCAGAGTTTGTTTCTCAGACTCCTGGTGTTTCCCTGGGAATCTCCAGGTCAAAACCATTTTTTCTGGTACTAGTTGAACATTGTTTGGTATGCTGACAATTATAACATCAGTGATTAATAAAGCTATTGTGACTTAGTATGATCAATACTGTGGTATGACTGTGTTATACTAATGGTGTATTTCTAATCATCAGACCCTTGGAATTGAAAAAAATAAATGCTTTACAAATAAAACAAGGGGTTGGGGATTTAGCTCAGTGGTAGAGCACTTGCCTAGCAAGCCCAAGGCCTGGGCCGGGTTCGATCCTCAGCTTAAAAAAAACAAACAAAAACTGGGCAGGCTATATGGCTTGGCAGTAGAGTGCTTGCCTAGGATGCCCAAGGTCCTGAGTTTGGTTCTGTGCTTGCTCGTGTGCGCTCTCTCTCTCTCTCTCTCTCTCTCTCTCTCTCTCTCTCACACACACACACACACACACACACACACACACACACACACACACACACGCAGAGTGAGGGATGTCAGGAAGAGTGACTGGTTACATTTAATGCCCTTGATGAGGCAATAAAACTTAAGTGATGTGTCTGTCATCTATTCCGCCTTTGCTTAGCTCCTAGAACATGCTGTTTGAAGTGCTTTTACTGATAGCAGGCCTGATGGTTAACTTAGGAAAGAACCTATGCAGTTGTTGAGCACAAATTAAACTCTGAGGCCTTTCTAAGTGGAATACTTTTTTTACTTGAAGTAATTGCTTGGCAAAGCATGGTTATATAGAATGGATATTTGGCATACATTTTCTTGAAAATAAAGTGAGCCTGTCACTACAAGGAAAACAACTGACAGTATTCATTGCTAATGATAAAATTTAAGCTCTCAGGGGGAAATTGAATTTTGGAAAACCACTACATTTGCCACTATGAGTTTGACAGATTCTGCACTCGACTCCTTTGATGAAGTTGGTGTGATATCAGTAACTGTGTTATGTTGAAGACAGTAGTGAGCAGCAACAATGTTTGAAGCAGTGTGCAACTTGGTGAACTCTGATTTGTTTTGACACTGGATTTCATGTAGCCTAGGCTAGTCTTGGACTGTGGATGTAGTCCATTCATCATGACCTTGAACTCCTGACCTTCCTAGGATTTCAGGTATGTGCCACCATACTCAGCTTAACTCAACCTTTTTTAAAAAACCAGTGCATGGTTTTATAGTCATATGTGAGTAAAAAGACCAATTGGAATAGAAGTTGGACCAATGAATTTTTGTTTGTGTTTTGAGATATGATTTCATGTAGCTCAAACTGGCTTTAAACTCAAATTGCAGTTGGTTTTGAACTTGATTTTGTTGTTGTCTTGAGAAAGGGTCTCAGGAATCCCAGGCTGGCCTCAAGTTCTCTATTCACTGAAGATGACCTCGAAAGTTCTGATCTTTCTGCTTTCACTTTTAAAGTACTAGGGTTATAGACATCTCCTACAATGCTTGGTTTATGTAGTGCTGGAAATTGAACCCAGGACCTCCCAGGGTTTCCTGCTAGGCAAACATTTAAACATTCTATCAATGAAGCTAGATTCCCAGCACTGACCTTTGCTTTCTGGTTCTCTTATTTGTACCTCCCAAGTGCTGGAATTACAAATGTGTACCATTGGACTTCAAAATGACTGGTTTTTTGAGATGGGGGTTTCTCTGTTTAGCCCTGGCTGTTCCTGTCCTGGGACTCGCTCTGTAGACCAAGCTGGCCTCCAACTTAGAGATCCACTGCCTCTGTCTTCCAAGTGCTGGGATTAAAGGAGTGCACCACCATACTTGGCCTTCAGAATGACTTTATTTATTTATTTATTTATTTACTTACTTACTTTTTTATTTTTGAATTGAAGATAAGAGATTCATTTCTTAAATCTGTACTATTTACTTTTTCAAGGGGTGACCAGACTAGCTGGTATGTTTGGGGTAAAGTTTCTGCCCTCTGGTAGCATGGGTAGGTTGCTCTGTCTAAATGCATCCTCCCTCAGGTGCTTAAGGAATATGCTGTGGGTTGAGGGCTGATAAATTCCATTTGACTTCCTATGAAATACCAGTCTCACCAATTTTGATCAATTAGACCAGAAGAAGGTCAACCAGAACTCATGGAGAAACTTAAATATATATTTTTGAAACACCAAACCAGTAGTGGCCCTGACAGTCAGTATTTTTTTGTTGTTATTGTTTAAGATTTATTTATTTATTATGTATACAGTGTTCTGCTTGCATGTAATCCTGCATGCCAGGAGAGGGCACCAGATCTTATTACAGATGGCTGTAAGACACCATGTGGTTGCTGGGATTTGAGCTCAAGACCTCTGAAAGAGCAGCCAGTGCTCTTAACCTCTGAGCCATCTCTCCAGCCCCCAGAATGACTTTTAATAAATAAGAAATATTCATTGTTATGGTTTCAGATTCTATATTGGAACAGTCTTTAAGAAATTGCCAGCTGGGCGTGGAGTTGGTTCTCTCTACCTTAACATGATTTCTGAGAATTGACCTCAGGTCAACAGATTTGTGCAGCAAGTACTTTACTGGCTTAGCAGTCTGACCAGTCCCCTCATTATTATTTCATATTTATTTTATTTTTAAGTGGGGGAGGGCACACAGGTATGCACTTGTGCTAGTGCAGGTGATTGTGCAAGCCAGAGGTGTGGGATCCCCTTGAGCTGGAGTTACAGGGAGTTGTGAGCTGTCAACATGGGTACTGGGAATTGATATTGGATCCTTTCTTAACTGCTAAGTGCTCTCTCAATTCCACTCATTACTGCTTATCTGTTTGTCTGTCTGTCTATTTATTTTGAGCCCAGGTTTCACTATGTATTTCTGGCTGTCTTGGAACTTGCTATGTATGTAGTCCAGGCTGGCCTTAAAATCAGAGAAGTGCCTGTCTCTATCTACCCAGTGTTGGGATTAAAAGCATGCCCTATTACTCTCGGCTTATTCAGTTTTAAATGATGATTTTTTTCCCTCTATTTTGCTGGACCTGGTGGTGTATGCCTCTAAATTATGCACTAAGGAGTCTTATCCAAGGGTAATTTTGAGTTCAAGATTAGCCTAAGCTATATAGTAAGACCCTCTCTCAAACTAAGAAATGTGTAAGCAAATACAGGTCTGTTGGCTAGTTTTATGTCAGCTTGACATAAGCCTAGAGCCATTTTGGAAGAGCGAACCTCAGTTGAGAAAATGTTCTAACTAGATTGGGCCTGTGGGTAAACTTGTAGTGCATTTCCTTGATTGATGACTGATGTGAGAAGGCCCAGCCTACAGTGGATGGTGCCACCCCTGGGTCTTGGGTACTGTGGTAATAAAAGAAAGGTAGCTGAACAAGCCATGAGGAACAAGCCAGTAAGCAGCACTCCTCCATGGTCTCTATATCAGTTCCTACCTCTAGGTTCCTGCCTTGTTTGAGTTCCTGTGCTGACTACCCTCAGTGATGGACTGTTACCTCAAAGTGTAAGATGAAATAAACCTTTTCTTTCTTTGGAGCTGCTTTTTGGTCATGATGTTTTTTCACAGCCACAGAGACACCAGTTAAGACAAAGTCCAATATTTTCTATTTGATTTATAATCAGTAGGTTTTTCTTTTTCCTTTTTGTATAGTCCTGGGATTCAAACCCAGGGCCTCTTCCATGATAGTCAAAAAGCTCTACCATTGAGCTTCAGCTCAAACCCTAGTAACACAATTGATAGGTTCAACACAAAGGGGAGGGCATAGTCTCCATTTTCAAGAATATAAAAACTAGAAACTTAAAATTTTTTGAAAAGAATATGAAGAGGCATACTTCAGAAGTTTCTAGTTTAAAATGAGACTGTCCTTTTTACTTTGTTCTTGACATTTTTTTAAATAGTTTAAAAAGACAAGAACAGGTCACTTATAGAAAAGACATCTATTAACAAGTTAGCCAACCCATAGCTGCTGAGTGATGGCCTGTGTCCCTGCAGCCAATGTACTGAATGAATGTGCTGGAAGTGCATTCATGGTATGGGATATATAGATATATAGATAGGTATAGGTATAGGTATGTTTATTAGGTTATGTCTCAACCCTGCATTGCTTTTTTTCAATGGACATAGATGAAAATTGTATAGACAAATGAACAGTCTGTAAGATGTGCTTTAACCTGAGTTAATTTCCTCTCTAGCATGGCTTAGCTCTTAGCAAATATATCTGTGATTGATTAACAACTTACATATTTGTTTTAGTTTTTCTCCCTTTGGGGATGAAAGCCAAACATAGGCTATACAATTGTGTGTGTTTACATTTTTGTCTATACTTTTCCCCCCCTACTCTTTGACAACTTCATACAGGTATATAATACATTTGGGCCACCCTACCCCATCTACACTTTTCAGGGTTATGGTCACCCTACCCCATCTACACATCTAGGGTGGTATCTGAAAGACTCTGTTCAGTTTTTTGTTTTGTTTTTTGTTTTTGTTGGTAGGATTTTAAGACAACCAGATGTGGTGGCACATGTCTGTAACCCTAGCACTTGAGTGGTTGAGAAAGGAGGATTGTCATAAGTTTGGGGTCAGCCTAGTCTCCATAGGGAGTCTAAGGCCAGCCTGGGCTACATAGCAAGACACTGTCTTAAAAAGACTGGAAAAGAAACATTGGTCCAAATGTCCTTCTAATAAGATTTCAAAATACTGTAGCCTCTTAAGGGTAAAAGACTTTTTAAAGAGGTGTATAGTGGCAGGAGAGATGATTCAGCTGTTAAATCATTGACATCATCAGACTTTACTAGAAAGAGCATTGAGAACATTGAGAGACATGTCTTGGAGAAAGAATCTCTTTCCTTTTTCCCTTTTTCTCCCTCCCTTCCATCTGTCTACTTTTTAATATTTTTAAAACAGGTGCTTACTCTGTAGCCTAGACTATCCTAGAATTCACTGTGTGGCCCACACTGGCCTAAAACTGGTGACAGTCCTCGTTTCCTCAGCATCCAAAGTTCTGGGATTAAAGGCATGAGGAACCATTCCTAGCTAGAGAAAACCTGTACAAAGTGTCACAGATATTTGGGAAGAGATCATGTGGATGTGAATTAAAGTGGTGGTGGGCTCTATTAAGGACTTGGTGGATGCAGGAGAGAAGGAAGGAGCAGGGTGGTGCACTGGGAAGTGGTTAGGTGATGCAAGACTTGGGAGGTTGGCAATGGGTTTGGACATGTTGACTTGTGTATATCTGGCTCATAAAGGAGAGGTGCTTAGGAGGAGATGCAAGAGTTATTAGTGATAGCATTTTCAAATCATGAGGCAGTGAGTTCACCCAAGATTAGGTTGAATGGAAGTAGGGTCAATAATTCTGAGGAGGGGCCGTTAAGCTGGCTCAGTGGGTAAGGGCACCTGCCATCCAGCTTGAAGATTTGAGATTGACACCCAGGACCTACATGCTAGAAGGAGAGAACCAACCCTTTGCCCCTTTATTTTGAGACAGAGTCTCTCTATGCAGCCCTGGGTGTCCTATAGCTCACTATATAGACCTGACTGTCCTCAAGCTCACAGAGATCCTACGTCCGTGTCTCTCTCTCTCTCTCTCTCTCTCTCTCTCTCTCTCTCTCTGCCTCCCATGTGCTGGGGTTAAAAGTGTGCTGAGAGAACCAACTCTTGAAAGTTATCCTCTAACCTCTACGAGTGTTTCCCCTTCCAATAAATAATAAAAAAAGAATGTCCACTGAATGTTGACCTACTTCTCCATGTACACACATGGGCAAGTATATCTGCACAGATGTGCATGCACACAGAAACTATATTGTTGGTGGAAAGTTTGTATTCTTTCTAGAGGTATTAAAATTACTAGTGCCTCTAGTTGTTAGCATTATTGGAGCATTGTTGGACTTGAGGTCTGACTCTGGAGTCTGAGTTCACACACTTCTAACTCTAGCTTCAAGTAGGTTCTGCCACTACTTTGAAGTAGTTCTGATACAGGCCTTCCAGGCTTTTCCTTCATCTGAGTTCTGGGATCCAGACTGAGGCCTGCAATTTAAAGACCTTATGTAGTTATAGAATACACTCTTTTTCTTACTTTTTTGATGCATTGAAAGTTCTCCTGTTTAGGCTTCTTATCCTTCTCTTAGCTGTACAGTTTCTTTTAGTTGCTTGTCTGAAACATGTTAGGTGAGCTAGTGTCTCCAGTTGCAAGTGCAGTATGTTTGTTTAGGTTGGGGGAAGATTGGGAGGTAGCAAGGGTTTTTCTGAGTTGGGTAGATGCAAGGTTTCTTAAACCCTGGTTAACATGTATGATATACCACTCCAAGCCCCATTTGTTCGTTTGTTTCTTTTCTTTTTTTGAGGGGGGGAAGTTTTGAGACAGTCTTGCTGTGTAGTCCAGGCTGGTCTTGAACTAGCAATCTCATCCTAGTCTCCCAAGTGCTAGAATTATGTGTGTACCACTATGCCTGGCAATCCTTTAGTGTGTGTGTGTGTGTGTGTGTGTGTGTGTGTGTGTGTGTGTGTGTGTAACTTGACTAGTGTGTAGAGTTAGAGGACAGCTATTGTTGGTTCTCTTCTTTTACCCTGGGGGTTCCAGAGATTAAACAGGTAGTCTTGGCAGTAAGCGCTTTTACAAACCACTTTGTCATCTCACTAGCCCACAATTCCTTCCTTTTAAAAGTGAGAGTGCACCCCTAAAGTTATAGTTTGATAAACTAGCGTCCAATCAATACCACTGTCTAAATCCTATACATAGTATTCCCATCCTGGCACACACTAGGTGTTGGGTTAGTGTGTGCATCCTCATGCTCATCTCTTGATCTTCCCAAGCTCCCTTCCCCAGTGTTTGGAGTAGAGTAAGTGTCTGAACATCCATGGAAGGAGAATTTCTAGCACAACTGTACATTACAGCTCAGATGGAAAGGTATCCTGGGAGTCAGGAGCCAAGGAATACCACAGAGTCGTGCCGCACAACAAACCCCATAGGACATTGATTGAGAGGGGAACAAACCGAGAGGGTGGCTGCCTCTACCAAGAGAACAACAGAGAACTGTCCTTGATACAGGGCTTGCATAGAGATTTTTGGGGAGGGTAAGCTTTCCAGGGCAGAAATTGGTGGGAGTTCACGTCCAGAGATTGTGTTCTTTACTCTGTAGGGTGGGGGTTGGGTCCAGCAGTTAGGGCAGTTAGAGTGTCCTGCGGGTGGAGCCTGGCAGTTGGTGGGGTTTAGTGAGGCTGGTAAAGCTGTCACCCTACCCTGACAATAGGGGAACAAGAAGATGTGGGTCGCTAAAACTGTGTCAGAACTAAGTTGGTGGCCTCCAGTGTCCAGAAGGGAATGGATAGATCGCCCTGATATTGTGATGTCTACTCAAGGCTTCCAGTCAGAGATGGCAGTGGTCAGACCAAGGGAGCCTGGTCTCCTTAGTCGTCCATGGCCAGATCTAGGAGGTTGGCTGAAGGACGATCTGGGCTTGATGCCCTTCTGCCATGAGGATCATAGGTCTGGCTGGTTTACAAGGGTCCAGACAGTCCAGGGACCAGTAACCTTCCTCACTGCATTTGAAACAGGGACCTGCAGGTTCTCAGGCTTTGGGAGGTCACAGAGCCTGGGCAGTTGCAATAGTCGAAAGGCCTTGGCTAGCATCAGGTATTTTTGTTTTGGGCTTTTTCATCTTTCCCGTGGTACACCTCTGCTAAGACTTCTGCCTGTCGAGTCAGAGGTCCTTTCTCTAGATGTTTAAGAGGCCTAAAATCAGGGAACTCTGGGAAAATAAGTAAGTCACAGGGAGTTGTTTTCCATTTGGGGTCTGGGGATACAGATTGGTATATTGTAAGAGGGCATTTGTGAGGTGGTCTAGGAATTGAGTCAGGTTTTCATGTTTGTCCTGGTTGACCTGGGTTTTTTCATAATCCCTACACCGTTTTAAGGGTATTCTTGTGAAAACCAGCCAGGAGGCAAGTTACAAATTTGTCCCTAGCAAGGATGCTCTCTGGGATATTGTAATTCCATTAAGGTCCTGGTTGGGGACTATCTGGGCCCTGTCTCTGAGAAGGGAAAAAGGAAAACCAGAGAGGCTGGAGAGGAAGAGAAGGGACTGTTGGTTGAGGCTGATAAGGGGGAGACTTGTTAGTGTGATCGAAAGAATCATCTGGAAGAATCATCTGGTTTGGGCCTCACAGCTAGGAGGAGTTTAAGCTCTGCCTATGACAGAGGACACAGTAGGAAGGAGCTGAGAGATGCACCAGCCAGTGAAGAGTATGTGCAGGGTGTGTGCAGGTTGCAAACGGCCTACTCCTTTGCTTCCCCCTAGCTCCTGCTATGTCTGGATCCTGGTGCCCACTTTGCAACAAGCTTACCATCAGTGGTAACTTAAAAGACAGGATGTTTACATGGGGGTTGGGGGGACTACGCTACACAAAAAACGGCTAGAAGCAGAGAAAAGGGGAATGGGGAATCTCCATTTCCCCAATTGCTCACAGTATTGGTAAAGGTCCCAAATAATATTAGGATCTAAGGTGCCATTAGGTGACATTTTGGATTGATTATATAAGTGGTATTGAAGCCAAATTTGATTACAAAAGTGAATAAATTTAGGGCCCTTCAGGTAGGGTGCCAGGCGTATAGGCTGGAGGTTTTCTAAGAGGCATCCCAAAGGGGAATGAGAGAGTATGAAAGACACGTTCCCATGGATGAGAGAAGGAAATGTCACTGCAGCCTGTAGTAGTGGGCATCCTCAGGACTGAAAGAGGACCAAGCTGTTCAGTGGGTCACCACACTCAACAAGGGTCTCAGGGACCTATCCTGGCTAAGCCATCGGAGAGACTTTGTGCCTGGTGCCAGATCTTTAGAGAACAAAAACTGAGCTCTAGGAGGATAGTCTCATCCACAGGAAAGGGTCGGGAATGGGGTCCCAAAAGCCACAAGGGCCTAGAGGAGTTGTGGGATTACAGGCAGCTCTGTTGGCTTTCCCAACAAAAGGGTTACAGCTTGGTTCCAGAGCGGAGGGTTTTCCCCAGCAAAGTGTTATAGATCTGCTTCGGCAAAGCCCTTGCTGTGCTCTGGCCAAAGCCATTCACTGATTGCTCTGCTCTGTGCTCTGTCTGCTCTTATTCTGGGCTCTGGGCTCTGTACTCTGTACTCTGTACTCTCTACTCTCTGTTCTCTGCTCTATGCTCTATGCTCTGTACTCTCTACTCTCTGTTCTCTGCTCTGTGCTCTGTACTCTGCTTTATGCTCTGTGCTCTCTACTCTCTGTTCTCTGCTCTATGCTCTGTACTCAATACTCTCTGTTCTCTGCTCTATGCTCTGTACTCAATACTCTCTGTTTTCTGCTCTGTGCTCTGTGCTCTCTACTCTCTGCTCTGTGCTCTCTGCTCTGTGCTCTGTGCTCTGTTTTGTGCTCTGCTCTCCTCTTTGCTCTGTGTTCTATGCTCTGTTCTGTGCTCTGCTCTCCTCTATGTTTTTTTTTTGTTTGTTTGTTTTTTGTTTTTTGAGCTGAGGATCAAACCCAAGGCCTTGCGCTTGCTAGGCAAGTGCTCTACCACTGAACTAAATCCCCAACCCCTGCTCTGCTCTTTGATCTATGCTCTCTGCTTTTATTCTCTGCTCTGCTCTATGCTCTGTGTTCTGCTCTGTGCTCTATGCTCTGCTCTATACTCTATACTCTGTGCTCTGTGTCCTGCTCTATACTCTGTGTTCTGCTCTGTGCTCTGTGCTCCATGTTCTGTGCTCTCTGCTTTGTTCTTGCTCTTTGCTGGGCTCTGCTCTCTGCCCTGTGCCCTGTGCCCTCTGCTCTGTGCCCTCTGCCCTCTGCTCTGTGCTCTGTTCTGCTCTGAAGGGAAGATGGGAGAAGAGGGCAGCAAGGGGCACAGTAGCTGGTTTGGCTTAAGGAAACTGCAGTGTTACAGCTCAAGGGTGAGGGCATGGGGTAAGATCAAGAGAGCGGTGCCCCCAGCCACCTTTCCCTCCAAGACTACCAGAGGAGTGCCAGACACTTAACAATTGCTTCCTTAGACCAAAGGAGAAACTTACCTAATTAATTGCTGCTGGTGGATGGGTTGCTGAACGATTGGTGAGTGGGAAGGTGAGTCTGTTGCAGGTGGACTAGAGATGAGGGATAGGGTCCTAGTGCAGCTTAGACCCCAGGGGAAATGCAGGCACTAGGAGAGCCTATTCAGTCATGACAGAGCAGCATTTTCCTTAAATAAGAACCATATTTTCTTGTCTCTGCACATGAAGTTGGTCAATGTGTTAGTGTTTTAAATTCTAGAATTTTAAATTAAATTAAACTAAACTTAATACTGTGTCCAAATTTTAAAACAGTCTAAGATAGATTTGTTATTTTTAGTATTCATTTTAACAAAAAGGAGCTTTCTGAAGCCTATATCCATATGTTTCATGAAATGTGGTAGGGCATAGATAGGGATGACGTATAAATCATCTATCAAAAAGTGAAACCATGGTAACCCTTTCAAAATGTTAAGTTTGTGTATTGCTTGAAGGAAAATGGAATCTCTGTTTACATATAATCACAATATTTTGTCATCTTTTGAGAGCATAGTGTAATCAGTATGATGGAATGGAGGCTGAGAGATGAAGGTGATAGCTGGAGGGGCTGGTGCTGCAGATCACTCTCCAGTTGTCTTATGTTGAGAAATAAATAAAAGATGAGACATTGCGAGGGAGATGATTATGGAGAAGGATGCAGCCAACCTGATTTACTACTTGGAGTAGAAACTGTCTAACTAGGTTTTCTGGTTGAACTAGACATTGTTGACAAATTACTAATCTACCAATTTTGTGTTTTCATTTGTATCTTTTTTTTTCTTTCCTTTCTGTTTGTTTGCTTGTTTGCTTTTAAAGGCTATGTCTCTGTCTCTTTGTAGCCCATGATCTGGGACTCACTATGTAGTAGCCCTAGTCTTCATGCTGAAGCCCTGGCTTCACACTCATGGCAATAAACCTGCCTCTGTCTCTCAGGTGTGAGATTTGAGCCACTGTGCTCAGTTTATGAACCATTTCTAATGGGAAAGATTAGAAATGGTCCAGAATTGAGAATTTAGTCTCATTGAATCATCTGACTTTGAAAATAATGGAATTTTATTTTAATATGCCTTTCTTAATATATCTGATTTGTTGTTGAGTTTCTTGGGGGACAGTCTCACTTTGCATCCTAGCAGGCCTGGAATTCATTATGTAGACCAGGCTGGGTTGGAACTCTGTAGATTGCAGACTTCTCTCAGCCCTCCTGCTTCTTCCCAGTGCCTGGAGTAAAGGTATGAATCACCATGCCTGACATTAGTGTATATAATTATAGAAGTTTAGATTTATAGAAAATAATATTGTATCTGAAATAAGACATTATTAGTTGCCTATTTTTGTTTGTTAAAATTTCATTCTAGTTCATACTTGGTTATATAGTGATATTAGATAAAGACTCACAGTGCAGAGTCTGCTTTGTGACTGACCTGAAACTACCACAGCAGGCTGTGAATGAGAGCTGGAGTGGCCTCATACCTGCTTACAATATAGACACGACTTTTAATAAGGAAGGCTATGGCTAAGGAGAGTATGAAACTGGCACTTTCTATTTAATTGCAAAATGGACTCCTTCCCCTTGTGTGGTTGGGAACAGGTAGGGGTGTGTGTGTGTGTGTGTGTGTGTGTGTGTGTGTGTGTGTGTGTGTGTGAATTTTATGTATCTACAAAGGAGATTGAGGTGATGTTGTCTTTGGAATGACAGATAATCCTATTCCATACAATCCCCCTGAAAACACTTAGGGAAGTTTAGTATCTAAATGGCAGTCTGTGAGAAAGAGAACAAAACAAAAACAAAAAACATGGAAGACTTGTTAGAAACCCTCCAAGACATGTGTCTCTAAATGTAAAGGCTCAACAGTTACTAAAAAGTCATTGTTGAGGTATGATGCTGTGAAATTTCAGAACATCTAAAGAGGAAATTCTACCAGCTTCCAGATGGGGGATATACAGGTAACCATTAGAGATGAACAGTAAGGGGGTTGTTGGTTGGTTTGTTTGAGATAGGGTCTCCTGAAATACAGGCTAACACCAAACACACTGTTTAGCTTAGGGTGACTTTGAACTTCTGATCCCCCAGCCCCACCTTCCAAGTGCTGGGATTATATAGTCATGTGCCACAAAAGCCTATTATCTAAGCTTAAAAAAACATTTTAAAAAGATTTATTTATATATTATATGTATGAGTATTCTGCCTGAATGCATGCATGTGTGCCTCCTGCCCTCAGAGATCAAAAGAGGGAGTCAGATTCCCCTAGAACTGGAGTTAAAGATGGTGGTGAGCCACCATGTGGATGGTGGGAATTGAACCTGGGCCCTCTACAAGACCACCAAGTACTTTTAACTGCTGAGCTTTCTCTCCAGCTCTAACTTTTTTAATAGCAACACCAGAAATGGAAAATAAGGAAATATCTTAAATTCTGCTGAATTTTTTCTCTCTAAAATTCTATACTGAGCCAAACTCAAGGATTGAGCGTGAGAAAGTATTGATTTTATAGTAATGCAAGGTATAAAAGACACCTCCCATGCCCCCTTCTCAGAACTCTACTGGAGGAAAAACCCCCCACTAAGAAGAGAAGCCAAGAAAGGAGGCCCAGCGATGAGGAAACAGTGTTCAGTGTGGGATACAAATGAGAGTTCCTGGGACACAGAAAAGGGAAATTCTGTGATCATAAGTGTGCACTAGGCTCAGATCTAACTGTACACATTGGAGCCTTGTAGCAGGCTACTGGGGCTATGTTTTTAGGAAGAAAGAGTTCTGTAATTTTAGCACTCTAGGGTCTGAGGTAAGAAGATACTGAGTTTGAAGCTAGTCTGAGCTACATAGCAAGTTCCATATAGTTTGGGCTATATATGGAGAAACCCCTGTCTCAAAGAAATAAAACAAGACAACTCAAAACAAAATAAGATTAGAAAAAAAAAAAGAATAAAAAAATATAAAGTAAAGCCAGCCAAAATTAAAACAGCTTTCACATAATTGAATATATTGAGAGGAAAGTTTGACTATGCAAATGAATCGACAGTAGGTACATGGAATACTAATCAGGCACAAAAATGGTTGATATTAAATATAAAGAGAGTGAAGTTATATGAAAAGAAAGCATAATTGTGATGTACTTTTGGTTCAGCAGTGAATTTTATTTACAGGCGTTGTAATAATGTAAGCAGAGATAGTTGATTCAATCACAAATTATGATGGGGAGATGGTAAGTGATGAGATTTGACAGCTAAAAACATTATCTCTTATAATTGGAAGTCAGTAGATACCTTCAAGGAAAAATTAACAAGCTGCTGTACAGATGGCGTCAAATTCCAGAAGAAAAGGCTAAAATTGAAGATGCAGCAAGGAACTACTGTTCTTATAAAACTATTAGGATTTTAAAAGATGTGTACATGGGCTGGGTAGTAGTGGTGCATGTCTTTAATGCCAGCACTTAGGAGGCAGAGGAAGGAGGATCTCTGAATTGAAGGCCAGCTTGGTCGACAAAGCAAATTCCAGGACAGCCAGATGTACACAGAGAAACCCTGTCTTGAAAAACAGACAAACAAAAACAAATCAAACAAAGTACATGGGCTAGAAAGATGTCACAGTGGTTAAGAGCACTTGTTCTTACTGTGCTCAGGTTCAATTCCCATGACCATGTTAGCTCACAACCATTTATAACTCTAGTTCCAGAGGATCCAATGCCCTCTTTTGACCTCTATGAGCATCAGGCATGCACATGGTGCATGTGCATACACGGAGGTAAAACATTCATACATATAAAATAACAAATTTTAAAAAATACTTTAAAAAAATCTATATTTGGGGCTGGAGAGAATGCAGTGGCTAAAATATGCTTGCTTTTCTTCCAGAGGACCTGTGTTTGGTTCCTAGCATCCACATCACATGGCTCACAACTGCCTGCAACTCCAGGTCAAGGGGATCTGATGACCCCCCCTCTGGCCTCCTTTGGAATTCACATGCAGGTGTACATCAAATACATCAAAAAATTTTAAAGCCGTGTATATGTCTGTCTGATCAAAGTAGAACACTTTAGGAAGATTGCCTTCACAGAATACTCTCTTGCTGTGGGATAATGCTTTTGTACACTAGTTTAATAAAATGCTGATTGGCCAGTAGCCAGGCAGGAAGTATAGGCTGGTTAAGCTGACAAAGAAAATTCTGGGAAGAGGAAGGTCGAGTCAAGAGATGCTGTCCGGGGAGCAGCATGTAATGGCACACAGGTAAAGCGACAGAACACATGGTGACATATTGATTAATAGAAATGGGCTGAGTTGAAGTGTAAGAGCTAGTCAGTAGTAAGCCTGAGCTAATGGCCAAACACTTAAAATTAATATAAGCCTCTGACACGACTGGGAGAGATTTGTCCCAACAGCCAGCAGGCCGGGACACAAAAGAACTTTCAACTACACTCTTCTGTGCAGAATATATACACTTTCCAACCCTTTTTAATCCCCTAGGAGTCTAAGAACTATATCATCAAGTATGTAGTCAGCAGAATGCTGGAATTCCCTAGGAGGTGATGATTTCTAATAGCTACCATGGCTAATGTTATCCTTAGTGTAAGTACTCATTTTATTGTAGTCTTAACAAATGAAGAATTTTAAAGCACATTTCAGATTAAAATATATTTCATTTCAGCATCTCAGAAGCATTTAAATGTTTAGTTTTCCTGTCTGTTGTCAACACTTCTGCATTGTGAATTAATTGCTGCATGCTTCTCTGCAGCCTTTTCATCTGAGTGATACTTCAGATGGCTGGACCTTTCCGCCCTCTTCTTCAGTTCTCGTTCTCTAAAATACAGTGCTTATTATAGTCCCCCAGGAGTATGCAAAAAGCTGTTCCAGTAATAGCAAGGACCACCACCTGGCCTGCCGCTGGGCAAGGTTATCAGCTGCACCAAATGATTCATGGAGCACATATATGTCTTAGCCATAACTTTTTTTAAATTCAGATGCTGAAGCTTGAACTGGAAACTGAGGTAAACTACATGCATTTTTTAATTGATTCCCACCCCTCAATTAAAAAGCATGTGATTTGTTTCTTTGAAATGTCTCTGTAAAATTGTGAAAATTTATTTGAAGTAGAATTAATTGTGGATATTCAGCAGATTTTTTGCTTCCTGTGTAAAAAATGATGTTTCCTGTTTCAAAAATACAACAATGATATGTCCTCTTAAAAAAACAAAACACCCCCCCAACCAGAAACTTTGACTTGTTAATAGCATCTGTCCTTTGAGTGGATGCTGTGTAGGTATTCTTTTAACAGTTGCTAGTGTTCCCTTTGTCTTTTTGAGGCAATTAAAATGTAATTGACAGCTGTCGAGTTTATTTTGTCACTTACCTTTTTCTTTGATCCTTCAAACAAGAGATTTTATGTAAATTGTCAGTGTGTTTTTCATAGAAATACAATAATACATCTGTGCTATATTTAATCTTGTAGTCACAATTAATGACAAAGGTTACCATCACTGAAATTTGTCGTAATTACTGAATTGCTGTTTTTGTTTGTATCTTAGAGAATGGAATTGAATTAAAAGGAAAGATATTTATCTCTAAAATTTAATGCTGTTCCCCCCCTTTTAAAAACAAACACATTTGCCTGTGTGACTGCTAGTGTTAATTGACAGAACCTAGAATCACCTGGGAGTTGGGCCTCTGGACATGCCTATGGGGAGTATCTTGGTTTTTTTAATTGATGTGGGAAGACCTGCCCCTGTGGGCAACACCATTTCCTGGCCATTAATAGCAGTTTTGGGTCCTGGGTTTTATAAATGGAGAGAGGGAGCTGAGTAGCATGAATGTATGCAATGCTCTCGGCTCTCAATTGGGAATGTGGTGTGGCCAACTTCTTTAAGCTCCTGTCGTCTTCCCCATCATAATGGATTTCCCCTTGGATTTTGAGCCAGTGTAGATCTTTTCCCTTAAGTTGCTTTTGTCGAGCATTCTATAACAAGAACAGGGAAAGAAACTAAGACAGTGTGATGTTTGAATGAGACTGGTTCCCATAGGCTCAGATGTTTGAATACTGGTCCCAGTTGGTTGCACTGTTTGGCTAGGGGTAGGAAGTGTGGCCTTGCTAAAGGGAGCATGTCACTGGAGGTGGGCTTTGAGAGTTTAAAGCCTCATCCCATTTCGAGTTTGCTCTCTCTGCTTCCTGCTTACAGTTTGAGATGTGAGCTCTCATCTGTTCCAGCTGCCTGCAGTCAGAATTCCCTGCATGATGGATGGAATCTTGTCCCTCTGGAACTATAAGCTAAATAAACCCTTCCTTCTGTAAGTTGCCTTGGTCATGGTGTTTTATCCCAGCTCCAGAAGAGAAAGACCAGCCAACTCCCATTTGTTTTTAATTACTAATCCTTAAGGTTTGATTTTTTTTTTTTATTTTATTAAAAACTAGATCACTGTGAAATAATAGGCTCTCCCTTTGTAACTCAAGTTGGCTTTAAACTCAAGTTCCCTCTGTCTCAGCCTCCCAAGAGCAAGAGTACAGATGTCCAGCATAAGATTTACAGTGCATTTCTGGGAATGGAGAGTCAGTTTAGTGCTTAAGAGCACATGCTACTGCTCTTCCAGAGAATCCAAGTTTTGTTCCCAGTACGCTTGTGGGGAACCTCACAGCACCTATAACTCTTTCCATAGGATCCAGTACCCTCTTCTGACCTCTGCAGGCTCCAGCACATATCTCTCTCTCACACACACACACACACACACACACACACACACACACACACACACACCACACTGCGCGTGCAGGCAGGGTGATGTGTGTATTATGGCATGCATGTGGAGGTCAGAGGAAAATGATTAGGAAATTGCTCTCTCTTTCCACTGTGTAGATGCTGGGGTCTGAACTTAGGCTGGTGTCAAATAAGTACCTGTACCCACTGAACCATCTTGTTGGCTCTGTTCTCTCTCATCCCTCCCTTCCTCACTTGACAAGGTCTCATCTCACTGTATAGTCCTGGCTGGCCTGGAACTTTATGTGTAGACCAGGTTGTCTCAGAGAGATTTGCCTCCCAAGTCCTGGGATTATAGATGTGTTCCACCATGCCTGGCAGTTATTTTTTAAATAAAATTTTCCAGTTATTTTATACCTTTCTAGGATGTTTCAGTGAGTAGGGAGAGGATACTGTAGTCCTATTTTCAGTGTCTGTTAATATCAAAAAAGAAAATACCTGTAGCATTGGGGCAGAATTATTTGTTTTATTATTGTTTGAGACCATGTATCTTAGGCTGGCCTTGAACTTAAGTTCTTCCTGTCTCAGCCTCCCAATTGCTGCTCTTTCACATGTGGGCCATTACGCTCATCAGTTTGTTCCCAAAGTCTATGTTACATCTTTGTATGCCTCTGTAGAGCACAAGAATTTGGCCATTCATTTGAATGATTATCGCTGCACACTCCATCTCCATTCCTTCTGGAATGCTTTTCTTGTTCATTTCTTCACTGTCCATGTAGTTGATAACAAACTGGTTCTAGGTGCTGAAGATAAAATGGTCATGTACCCCAGAGGACCTCAGTCTAGAATGGTCATCAGCTCTGGAGAACCTCAGTCTAGACAAGGAATCACCGCATGGATAGAAATGACAGTGTAACAGGATAAGTGTGAAAAATAAACACCCAAGAAATGCCAGTAGAGTTAGACAGTAAAGCAGCTCCAGTCTACTGGGACAGGCTGCTGAAGCTGGACCTGAAGGTGGGAAACAGTGCAGTGACTGACAGCTTTGGCTAGCCAGCCCTTGTTGCATCAGAGTGCTTCATTCATCGGTCACTTTGGGGGCTGTTCTGCCACCTGAACAGACTCTCTAATGCAGCGGTTCTCAATCTGTGAGTTGCAACCCATTGTGGTGGTGGTAGGGTCACCTAAGACCATCAGAAAACACAGACATTACAATTCGTAACATTAGCGAAATTGCAGTTATGGAGTAGCAAGTAGCAAGTAAGTAATTTTATGGTTGGGGGACATGATGAACTGTCCTAAAGGGCTGCAGCATTAGGAAGGTTGAGAGCCACTGCTCCATTGGATTGGCTGAGAAAGGGTATTTGTAGTGAGTTGTACAGGAAGGTGGGGAGGGAGGCAGTGCAGCCACTGTATGTTGGTATTTGGTATGAGGCCAGAGAATCCAAGTGGAAGAAGAGACAGGGCTTCTTCTATACCTAGTAGTGTGGTCAGGTCAGTCCTTCTTTGAGTCCCTTTTCTGTTGCTTTAAAATGGAAGGTTCTGATTAGATTTCCATTTCCTATTCTTAGAAGGGGGGTAGAAACCGTGATGAAATAAATTGTGAACCCAGGATTATTGAAGGTAAGTAGATTTCTGTCATTTAGCTTCATGTATTATAGTGTACAGGCGGAATTCTTTATGTCTAAGTGGGAATGAAGAGCTTTAGCATCGGATGGGACTGTATAACAGCAAAGACTAAGAGAATAGGCATCAGGAAAATAGCGATAGCTCCTTGAATTTCAGAGTTGGTAGAGAGAGCAGTACTTGATAATCTGTCTGGGGTTTGAGGTGGGATGTTTGGTTTGAGTGTACTTACAGTTTTTTCCCAAGGCAGGACTGCTCTTGAGGGCACATTACTACTCTGCTATCTGCAGTCTGTGCTTCTGGAGAATTAGTGCTTGCTTGCTACTGTCACTGAATGGTAGGATAAAGTGAGATACGGTCCTGCATAGTGTTACTCGATCCTGTGTCCTTTATAATCCTACATGGAAATCAGTAAACTTACACATATTACTTTTCAAGTTTCTTTATTATTAATGGTTAAACTTTGCTTGAAATGGTAAGGATGTTAAGTGGGCTGGCATTTAAGCAAACCACATGAAGAGGCTAGGTGAAAATTGTTTAGAATTGTAAATTATGGTTTCATATACTAATATTTTACATTTAATTTTTTCTCTAAGCAAATGGTTATGAGCCTTAGAGTTTCTGAACTCCAAGTACTGTTGGGCTACGCTGGGAGGAACAAGCACGGACGCAAACACGAACTTCTTACAAAAGCCTTGCATTTGTTAAAGGCTGGCTGTAGTCCTGCTGTACAGATGAAAATCAAAGAACTCTACAGGCGGCGCTTCCCTCAGAAAATTATGACGCCCGCGGACTTGTCTATCCCCAACGTACATTCAAGTCCTATGCCAGCGACTCTGTCTCCATCTACCATTCCACAGCTCACTTATGACGGTCACCCTGCATCATCCCCACTACTCCCTGTTTCTCTTCTGGGACCTAAACATGAACTGGAGCTCCCACACCTCCCGTCAGCACTGCACCCAGTCCATCCGGATATAAAGCTGCAAAAGCTACCATTCTATGACCTGCTGGATGAGCTGATCAAACCCACCAGTCTAGGTAAGATAGGAGGCCATTTGGTTACTGCTGTGATTTGTACTTTCCTTTTAGACTTTCAACCTGACCCAGTTTGATTCTTAATGAAGTTCACGTTTGGTAGTAACTTAAGGATGTTAATGAGAATCTTTTGAGTTTAGATTAAATCAACTATATAAAAGTTGTTCTTTAGACAAAAGTAAACAGTTTCGGACACAATATATACTTAAAGTTTCACCATATAATCTCTGGCTGTCCAGTATATATAGACCACACTGTCCTTGAACTCACAAAGATCCTCCTGCCTCTGCCTCCAGAGCCATTGGATTAAAGGAATGTTCCACTGTGGCTGGCTTCTAATTAATGTATAGTAACCCTTATAAATTACAATTGAAAACAAATCTCCACCAGTCTCTAAATTCTGTTCTTAATTTTCAGCAGTTGATGACATCTAAAACAATCTGACCAGTTTTGATTACTTGAATGTATAAATGGTTTTAATTATCATGAAAGAAAATTTGAGCTTTGATGTTGTGGTCAGCTTTCAGCTGCTGTTTTTCAAGTGGAGACATGTGTGTTAGACATACATGTGACACATACAAATTCTTATATGTAATATGAGTGCTAGAAGTTTCTGTTAGTAGGTTTCCCATCCTGAGATTGCCTTGTCAAGGTATAGAGTTCAGCATATTTATTAATCAGTTTTAGTTGGTATGATGTCATCTGCTTTATTAATGTGACACACAGTTGACTTTGTTGTGATTTTTGATGCCTTTGGTAGACTATACTTTAACAGCAAACTTTTCTGGATGTTGCCTTGTTAGAAACCAGTGGTTGACAAATTGTAGCTGGCAAGCTAATTCTAGTGGTTTGGTTTTGTGTGGTATTTATGTAAGAATTTAGTTGTTGTTTGAGGGAGAGTCTCACTCTGTAACCCTGACTGGCCCAGTACTCACAGCAGTCCTGTGACTACTTCTACTTCCTGGATGCTAAGATTGCACGTGAAAGCCACTATCCCCAGTTCAGAATTTTTTTTTTTTACATATTCCTAAAATGTAAACAAAGCTAATGAATATATAAATAACAGATCATGTGTGCCCCCAGAGCCTAAAGTATTTCCTGTCTGGCTCTTATAGAAATGTTTTGACTCCTGTCATTAATATTAAACATTTCAGTTGAAGGGATTGCTGAGTACTGAGAACAAGTTTTGAGTACTTTTAGAGAAGAGAAGGAGTTCATGTTTAGGGGGGAATGGGTCTCATGTAGTCCAGGTTGGCCTAGTATTCTTCATGAGGCAGAGTATGACCTTGAATTCTTGATCCTCCTCTCTGCCCTCTTAGAGCTGGGATTGCAAGCATGAGCCACCAGTCTTTTGGACCTCTCCAAAATTTTAAAAGTAGATTTTTAATTTATTCTTTGAGAATTTCATATATGTATACAGTATATTTTGATCGTATCCACCCTCATCTCCTTCAGCTCTCCTTGGATCTTCCTAAATATGGCCCCCTCCTCACTTCCTTTCTGTTGGTTTGTTTACAATCCATTGAGTCCAATCAGTGGTTCATGTTTGTGCATTGGTGTGGGATCATGATTTTGAAAGCATTGCTGAAATTCTGTCACTGAACAACAAAGTATTTTTATTTTAGTTGCATTTAACAGAATTTCTAAGAATAAATGAAGATACAGAAGGTATTTTCAAAAAACGTGCATTTTATTCTGTATGAATTTAATTTTACATTTTGTGTGTGTGTGTGTGTGTGTGTGTATACTGTATACACATGTGTACTCCCTTTATGTATGTGTTACAGCATGCATAGAAGGTCATAGAGTTGGTTCTTCCTTTCTACTATGCAAATCCTTGGAATCAAATTTAGGTGGTCAGGCTTAAAGGCAAATGCCCTTACCTGCTGAGCCATCTTGCCAGCCTGACAAACAACAAAAACCATTTTATTCTTAAAAAACATAAAAACACTAAAATATAAGGGTGTATTTTATTTTATTTTTTTATTTATTTGAGTGAATGTTTTGTCTGCACATGGGTACCTGGTATCTGTGGGGATCAGAAGAGGCTATTAGATTCCTTGGTGCTGGAGTTACTGGTTGTAAGTCACTCTCTGGATGCTGGGAATTGAACCCAGGTCCTCTACAAGAACAGTAAGTGCTCTTAACTGCTGAGCCATCTTTTGAGCCCCATTTTATTCTTAAAATGGCCAAACAAGGGAAAAAAAATCTACCTAATACATATAAAGCTTATGTACGTTCATTGTAAAAAAGAAAAGAAATTGTTAGCAGTTTGTATGTATACACAGATTAATACATGGTGTTTATTATCTTTCATAGATTTTTTTTTTTTTTGGTTTTTTTTTTGTAATTTTGCGCCTTTCCTGGAACTTACTTGGTAGCCCAGCCTGGCCTCGACCTTACTGAGATCTGCCTGGCTCTGCCTCCCTAGTGCTGGGATTAAAGGCGTGCGCCACCACCGTCCGGCTATAGATGAATTTTGTACTTAGGATTGTGTGCTTTAACTTTTATTTCTTCCTTAATAAGATAAGCATCTTTTGTTGACTGATTCATGTAGATCTCTACCATTTTATATAAAGTTAATGTGCCATGTAGACACATATCATCTGGAGAACAATTGTTAGATCATCTGAAATTTTATAGAAGAATGTTGGTAGCTTGTATTTTAATCTGGCTTTAAAACTCTTTTCTTAACAGTTAACTTTCCATGTTTTCACTAACATAAATCTCAAGTGTTGGTGTGATTAGATTATATTTCATATGTGTACCAATTTTGTTATGGAGAGTAGAAGTGCAGACTGGATGAGCATATGGGTATTGTAGTTTGATTTAATTTATCATTGTTTACCCTTACATTTTAGTGTTTTAATCCCAGCACTCAAGAGACAGAGGCAGGTGGTTCTCTGTGAGTTTGAGGCCAGCCTGGTCTACAGAGTGAGTTCCAGGACAGTCAGGGCTACGCAGAGAGACTCTATCTCAAAAAATAAAAATAATTTTAAAAGATTTATTTTTATTACTTTCATTAAGTGTCTGTATGTGCATGTGAGTGCAGGTGCTCAAAGAGGCCTGAGGTGTTGGATGCCCCTCTGGAGCTGGACTTAAAGGTGATTGATTGTGAGCCACCTGACAAGATTTCTAGGGATCGAACTTGGGTCCTCTGGAAGAACAGTGCATACTCTTAACCACTGAGCCATCCATCTCTGCAGCACATGATCTCCACCACACACACACACCCAATTTTTTTAAAGACAAGAGTCTTGGTATGTAACCCATGGTGGCAAACTGATTGTAACCTGTGTCCTCTTTTTTGGGTGATTCCTAGTTAAGAATTCTGTTGTGTAAGGCTCTGTAGTCTAGGCTGGCTTGGAGCTCACTGTGTAGCCTAGCTTAGTTGGAGCTTGCATCAGCCTTCCTAGGAAGGCTCTAGTCCTTAGGTCCTGATTACTTATGAGACAGCAGACCCAGTTCAGAATTTGTTGGTATACTCCAGATTAAAATTAAACCAGTGACTGTACCAGGAGGTGACAGGTTGGTAAAGGTCTTGTCACTAAGCATGACAAAATAACTTTGATCCTTGGGAACTACATGGACAAGGAGAAAATTGACTCCCCAGAGTTATTCTTTGACCTCCACATATGTGTGCCACTCCCACCCTATAAGTAAATAAATGTTGTTGTTGTTGTTTTAAATCAACAGTGAATATGTAACAGAGACCATGTGTGCCTGCACAGCCTATTTACTGTCTGGCACTTTCTGGAGAAAGTTTGTTGATTCTTGTCATAAATCACTGAGTATTTCAGTTTTATGTATTGGTGAAACCTGAGAACACATTTTGAGAAGTTTTGAAGGTTTTGTTTTTGTTTTGTTTTTTTAAGAGAAGGTCTCATGTAGTCCCAGACTTGGAACTCTTTGTGTGTAGTCCAGGCAAGCCTCAAACTTGTAATAGTCCTGATTCTTTGGTCTCTCAAGTTCTGTAACTACCTGTATACAGCCCGACTTAGGGACTGTTTTTTCAGGGACACCCCCCCCCTTTTTGAGACAAGGTCTTTCTGTATACTCTGAATGGCCTGGAACTCATTATGTCAACAGGCTGGCTTCCACCTCCTTCCTTCCAAATGCTGGATTAAAGATGTGAAGGTTTAGAATATTTTTAATTTATTCTTTGACACTTTCATGCATGTAAAAAATAGGTCTTGATCATGTCCATTTCTGCCTCCCACCACCACCACCTTAAGGGCATTTTAATGTGTAATAGTTGTAGATAAGCATATTTGATTTTCCCGTAAAGATATTAAGCAGATAGCTACAAATTCAACTCATGTAGCTGCTGATGACCTTGAACTCCAGATTTTTCTGGCCTTACCTCCCAAGTGTCACCAAACTTGGTTCTTTTGTTTGTTTTCACTGTTTTAAATGGCCCCTAAATGTCATCCTAAAATATTGTATAGTGGTCTGATTGATGTAAACCTTGATTGAGCTGGGTGTGGTGGCCCATGCCTTTAGTTACAGTGCTTGGGAGGCAGAGACAAGTACTGGGACAGCCAAGGCTATACAGAGAGAGTCTGTCCCCAAAACAAGAACTATGTAAGATACAAGTGTTAGGCAAGCTTTGTTCAGGCAGGGTTAGCAGTGTTGGCTTAAGGTTGATGAGTCAGCAACATATTATTAAATGAGGAGTTTTCAGATGGAAACACACAATACACAAAATATTAGCACATACAATGAGGTTATGTGCTGATTAGTTGATGTAAATTTTGTGAGCTGAGAGGCTTGCAGGAGCCAAACCCCACTTCCATTAGTACTAGTTCATTGCTTGAGTACCTGACTGCACAGAGCAGAACTGCTGCAAAGAACCAGAATTGACTGCATGTAGAATTTGATTCAAATACTAGGTGTTTGGATTGTGGTACGTTTTCACATAAGAATACAAAAGTAGTGTGTCACTATGTTTCAGATTTCTCATTCCTTATCGTAGAATGAAAATAAACATTTTGATTCTGAATCAAATGATCATACCAAAAAGTAATGTGTAGAAGCTTGATTCAGTAAACATTTGTTGCATGGGAGTGCTTTCATGAATCTGAAAAGGATTTATTGAGAAAGATTGTGAGTAACCTGAAAAATTTAGGATGAACACAGTTGTAGGACTGTGTTTTTCTGGGTTCTTTAGTGTTAGTAAATGAGAGGGTCTTACTTATACTATGTAACCCTGGTAGACCTTGAACTTGCTATGTAGTCCATGCTGTCTCAAACTCACAGAGATCAATCTGGGATTAAAGGCATGTGTTACCACACCTAGCAAAACTGTTTTGGTGTGTGTGTTCTCCATAGAATGAAGTGGCTCCATTCATACAGAATACAGATTTTTTTTGGAAAAGCTCATTTGTTTAGATCTTGGAAAATCATATTGAGAAATTAAATAGCTTCTGGTATTTTCTTCATTTCATATTTCTTCATTTCATATTCAAATACACACATTAAAATAAAGCCTTTAAAGAGCTTAGCTTATAGTTGATTACCTGATCACAGCTGTCACTTGATTTAGAATGTGACAGGTAAATTTGATTATTCTTTCCCCCTTCCATTTGGCCATAAGCATTGATATGATCACAGTCTAAAAATACTCAGTCTGGATGTTGTGATAAGTGTTTCTAGTCCTAGACCTTCACAAACATACTACATTAAAAACATTCAGCTTATAACTGCAATTAATCAGTTAATCAATTGATAGGGTCTCCTTAATACAGTCCAGACTTTCTTAAAACTCACTCAGCTCCTGCTTCTGTCTTGTAAGTACTGTAATCACAGGTGTATGTCAGGAGATCTATGTTTCCTGCTACAGTCAAAGGAGTTCTGAAGATCCTAGCGGATAGGATGGCTGAGAAGATAGTTTGTAAGCTGTGTTTGTATTGACATCAGGTCTTATGTAGCAGTCTAGCTTCACATTCCCTATTTAGTAGAAGTTAGCCTTGAGCTCCCGATCTTCCTGCCTCCTCAGACTATAGGCAGGCTACCTACCATGCCTTGTTTTATAAAACCCAAGACTTCATGCATGCTAGGCAAGCACTTTGGCTACTTCTGTCCCATTGAGGGCTTATAGTCTTATAAGGCTAGATTATTGTTCCCTTAAAATTTTAATTATTATTATTAATTTTTGAGCTGAGGATCAAACCCTGGGCCTTGTGCTTACTAGGCAATATTATTATTTTTTTAATGTGTGTGTGTGTTTTGCTTATATCTAAGTCTGTATATCACATTCATGCCTAGTGCCTAAGGAGAGCTTTGGGTCCCCTGGGACTGGAGTTACAGATGGTTGTGAGCCACCGTGTGGGTGCTGGGAATCAAACCTAGGGCCTCTGCCAGAGCAGCCAGTGCTCTTGACCTCTGAGTTGTCTCTCCAGGCCAGAGTAGCCCCTTTTCTTTATTTTTTCCACCTCTCTATGTGTAATTAAGCTCAGGGCCCTATGCATGTGACGAAGGTAGCTACCATGGAATTATTTTGCAGCAGCCCCTTTCCTTTTTTTTTTTTTTTTTTTAAGATTTATTATTATGTGTACAGTGTTCTGTCTGCATGTATGCTTACATACCAGAAGAGGACGCTAGATCTCATTACAGATGGTTGCTTGAAATTGAACCCAGGACCTCTGGAAGAGCAGCTAGTGCTCTTAACCTCTGAGCCATCTCTCCAGTCCCCTCCCTTTCCTTTTTAAAGGAAGTATTTCCATACAGATATCTGCAAGTCAGGCTTTTAAAGATAACATAAATCATTCATATAAAAACTTCTGAGGGCGGTGGTGGCACACATCTTTAATCCCAGCACTCGGGAGGCAGAGGCAGGCGGATGTCTGAGTTCCAGGGCAGCCTGGTCTCCAGAGTGACCTAAGCAGTGATGGAAGAGCTTTCAGGGGGTTTGTGAGCACTCTTAAGAAGTGAGCACAAGCTGTGTTCCTGTGTACAGATGGAAGCTTGGGGGCAGAGTGCAAAGTCCTCAATTTCTGTGGGTGGGCCTCCTCACTAGAACCTTTGCTTCCTACTTTGGCAGCACTGGCTCTGATCTTCAGAGCAAAACTCCAAGGTTTACCTTGCACACCTATGCCTTGTTGATAATCTTCTTATCTGCTGATTCTAGCTTCATATTTAGTAGTGTTTACACAGTTGTCCCGAAGTCTGAGGCTGAGGTATTTCGTGTGCTTTAGTGAATAGTATCTGAGTATTTGAATGTCATCTTGGGAACTATATTAGACTTTCTTGCTTAGAAAGGAGTTTTGACAGAATCAGTAAAGAGCTCATTTATACAGTTGTAAATATGAAATAAAGCCTGTTAGAATGGAGAGGTCTGGGTAGGGAGGTGGCTCAGTTAAGTACAATGGCTGTTTTCAGAGGGCTAGGGTTTGATTCCATGACTTCTCATAAGGCAGCTCACAACTGTCTTCCTCCAGATCCCGGAGACGCAGAACAGGCACTAGATAGAGACAGACTCACATGTTTCCAGAACACCCATCCACATAGAATGCAAATTTAAACACACACACACACACACACACACACACACCCCTTCATGCTGCACATGATAGTGCAGACTTATAATTCTAGTATTCAAGAGCTAAAGGAGGATCAAGAGTTCATACAGTGAATTCAAATCAGCCTCAGGTTCGTGATATCCTGGCTTATTAAACAAACAAACAAACAAATAAAAATAAAAAGGAATCAGCCAATGAGCACATTGTAAAGTGTTTTGACTCAAGTGGTACATTTAGCATCTAGTTTCCTTTGCATCTTCCTGTTGCCCTCTTTGGTACAACTAAACCTTGATTACATTTTATTTTTAGCAAATTTAGCCAGACGTAATGCCCCCAAAACGAAAATAGCTAAATAAGAACAAAAAAAGAATTTGAATAACTCATCTCCAAAATTATTGGGATCCTCTGTAAGTACTGTTAGAACAGAAGAGAGGACATGCCTAGGAAGGGTCTTGAGTCACCCAGGTACATTCACGGGGTCAGTGATCGGAGAAGACATACTTTTGTATAATGTAAACACTTCCTTGTTGCCTTGTCTGTCTCTCCATACAGTGGTCAGTGTACAGTTAGTAGCCTATGGTCACAATGTAAGAAAACTCAAAGGAAATGATAGGTAAATCTGGTTACATAATCATTATTCCTAAGATTTAAAGATAGTTATTATTATTTGAGAATGTAATGCATGCATATAATGTATTTTGATCGTGTTCACCCATTCTCCTCATCTCTAGCTTTCCCCAGACCTCCCCACAGAACTCCCTAAGTGAGATTTTTTAAAGTTCAAGTATAAAGATGAATACCAAATAGGAAAAACTTTTTTAAAGACTCATTTATTTTTACATATGTGAGTGCTTTGCTTGCACATATATGTGCACATGCACTACATTGTGCCCACAGAGGCCAGAGAGGGTTTTGGATCTGGATGTAGGGTTACAAATGGTTTTGAGGTTGCAAATGGTTTTGAGCCACTGCATGGATTGAACTGAACCTGGGTCCTCTGCAAGAGCAACAAATGCTCCAAACCACTGTATTTCTCCAGCCCCAGAAAACCAACTTTTAAAAGATGATTTATTTTTATGTGTCTAGTGTTTGCCTGCATGCATGTTTGTTCACCATGTGTGTCCCTGGTGTCCATGGAGGTCAGAGGAGGGCAGCAAAACACCTGGAACTGGAGTTACAGACTGTTGTAATACCGTGTCAATGCAGGAACCAAACCCTGGGTCTTTACCTGATGGGCCATAGCTCTCGTCCTCAAGGGTGGGAGAGTAATCCGAGATACACCTAATGGAAAGAGCTGATAGATCACTGTGAGAGAGGGTACAAGAAAACATTAATTAGACAAACCTTTAAAATGAGCAAATTTGGGGCATAGTTGCCAATTTCTCTCATCCCAGTAAGTTTTTAAATTAATTTTTTTTTTTAATTCAAAAAAAGAGACAAATTCTAAGTGAGTCAGTAATGAGATTTAAACCTCATCTCCCTTGCTCATTGTTTTGGACTGGCTCTACTCATTGCTTGCAGCTTTCCTGGTTAGTCATTTCATGTTCCTGTTACCTCTAACTTCCTGGGGTTCCCATCTGTCTTGTCCTCACACTCAACTTCACACACTGCTGTTGCAGGGGCTGCTGCAGGTATCCTAACTCTGCCACACAATGTCAGGCCTCCTAGACAGCCTTTGAAATCTGGGTGGTGGTCCTCATGATCCTGTAACTCTTACATTCTGCACTAACACAAAGCTAGCATCATGTGGACAGTGCCAGGTTCTGCCACAGGTTCCAGTGGTGGCCTGGCCTCTTTGGATCATGCCTGTGTTTGCATCTGAGTGTCTAGATGGCTGGAAACACTTCAGTCAGTTGCCCCGTGTAGCACACATCTTTAAAGGGCTTATTAATAGAATCAAACCTGAAGCCTGGTGTTGGGGTGAATGCTGGAAGATCAGAGAAGCAGAACAAGCCACGGCTTCCTCACCTCGCATTTCCTCAGTTGATCCTGTTTCCTCAGACTGGAAGCCTCTGAGTCCTCATATCCAAATGGATCTCAGCTAAATTGCTTCTCAAAAGCCTGAAAGCTTAACCAGGCCAAAAGCTTCTAGTTCCTGGTCCTCATGCCTTAAATACCTTTCTGCTTTTTGCCATCACTTCCTGAGATAAAAGTCTCACTTCCAGGGATTAAAGGTGAGTCACAATGCCTGGCTGTTTCCAGTGTGGCTTTAAACTCACAGAGATCCAGATGGATCTCTGCCTCCCAAGTGATAGGATTAAAGGTGTGAGTGCCACCATTTTCTAGCCTCTGTATCTAGAGGCTGTTCTATTCTCTGACCCCAAATAAGTTTATTAGGGTGCACAATATTTTGGGGAACACAATATCACTACAGCCCCATGTACACACTGCACCTAAAACTCTTCTTAAAATCGTTCAAATGTGTTAATAAGACCATTATATCCTTGAGCCTGCTTGGGTGGGGTTTGATGGGTGGTGCCTGAGCAATCTGGAGGTGCCTTTAAGGCACTTTCCTAATGTTCTCTCACAAAGTACTTGGCTGCCATTATTCTCAACTGCCACACTTTTCTTGGTCCCAACTTTATACACCTTCCTTATTTGGGCAACTGTTTCTCAACAGAAGTTTGTGAAACGTTTTAAAAATGCTGTTTTCGGCTAGCAGTCTCAGTGCAAGTGTGACTGAAGGTAGCCAGCAATAACCTGGTACAGCCTGACATCTTCTGTCACCTCAGTCAGTCACTTTTCAACCTAGCCTTCCACAGAGGTGTAGGGAAGCACACTTGGAAGTGACTTCTTTGCTCTAGTGTAACACAGACAACTACTATGTGAACACTGAAGAGCCTGGCCTTCACCGCCCAGAGTTTAGAGTTCTGCTTTCTGAGCACCCACCAGTGTCTCTGTCTGCATGCAGTATTCTCAGACCATTACTAACTCCAGACTTCCAACTCCTCCAGAAACCAGTTCCCACTCCTTAAGAACCACATGTTCAGGTTTCCTGACAGCAGTGACCTCACTTCCCTGGGACCAATTTTGTGCTAATTTTCTGTTGCTGTGGCAGTGATGGAGGAATGTAGAGGAAGACAAACTTCCTTCGGGTGAGTTTGAGAGTACCCATACTGAGGTCCACGTGACAGTGGCAGGAGGGTGTGGCATTCTCAATTCCAGAACGTGACCCTCAAGCGTGGTCCTTCCCTCACTCACCCTGCCCGGCTAGACCACTCGCCTGCCTTCTGGTGTCATCTCTCTTTACTTTGCCGTATAACTTGGTGTTGTTTGAGAGGAGGGCTTTTTCTGAGGCCAGCACGAATTTTTGCATGTTAATTATGTATTTTGCCATGTTCTTGGCTTTCTATATTTGTAATATTGTACTGTTCTTCCATTTCTGGGGGGGGAGCCAATTATTGCTATAAAATCCTTTTTATGGATTATTACATTTGAAGTATGCACATTTTTGTCTTAACTTCTTATAGAATAAGGCATCTTGGTTGGTTAGTGGATTGATTTTGGCTTTTCAGCCTAAGTTAGCTAGCCTAGAACTCACATAAGAGTTTAATCTGGCCTCCAACTCATGGCAATCCTGCCATAGCCTGAGTACTGAGATGTTAGGCATGAGTCCCTTGAGTTTGATAACATTATTTCATTGTGTAGCCAAGGGCATCCTTGAACTCTTGAGCCTCCTGCCTCATTCTGAGTGCTAGGATTACAGGTGTGTTCCCTCACACCTGGCTTAGAGTTGATTCTTTTCCACTGATCTGAGTTGTTTTGTGCTATATAGGTTTTTTTGTTTGTTTGTTTTTGTTAGCATCTCCTGTAGCCCAATTAAGACTCGAACTTGTGATATATCTGAGGCTGCTCTTGACATTTGGATTAGAGGAGTGCTTTGCCCCAACCCCCATAGGGTTTCTTTGTGTAGTTTTGGTGCCTGTCCTGGATCTCGCTCTGTAGCCCAGGCTGGCCTCAAATTCACAGAGATCCACCTGCCTCTTTCTCCCAAGTGCTGGGATTAAAGGTGTGCACCACCACCACCCAGCTTGTTTCTTTTTTTTTATGAACTGATTGTTAGATATTTATTCTTTCAAATCAGATTGTTATTGTCTCCCCTCCCCCCCAATCTTTGAATTAAGAAATTTAGGCACAGCAGGGCATAGTGGCACATGCCTTTAATCCCAGCACTCAGAAGGCAGAGGCAGGTGGATCTCTGTGAGTTTGAGGCCAGCCTGGTCTACAGAGTGAGTTCTAGGACAGGCAGGACTACATAGAGAAACCCTGTCTGGAAAAAAACCAAAACAACACATGTAGCTCAGTGGCTAGAGTGTTTGCCTAGAATGCCTAAAGTCCAAGGTTGATCCCCAGCACAACAAAAAACAATGTGGTGGCAGACATCTGTTCTCCGGAACTTGGAGGTATAGGCAGGAGGGTCAGAAGGTCAAGGCCACCTGGACTGTCTCCTTTTTCTTACTTGAGATGAGTGATAGAAATGACCCGTCATTTTATAGTTATTGCTGAGTACTTTTTTTTTTTCCAGAGCTGAGGACCGAACCCAGGGCCTTGTGCTTGCTAGGCAAGTGCTCTACCACTGAGCTAAATCCCCAACCCCGCTGAGTACTATTCTACAGTATGAATGTGTCACAGTATATTTACTTCTTGAGGCTGATTTGGTGTCTAGTTTCTGGCAATCACAGATGGTGACTAGTGTTAATATGGATGCACATTTTTCCAGATACACACCCAGGAGTGCATCCTGGTCATGTGTGTGAAGAAAATACAGAGCCATTTTCTAGAGTGACAGTATTTTTCATATCTACAGGCGGGTTGCCAAGCAAGAGTGATGACAAAGCCTTGTGTGTTGTGGGTGCCTCTGGGCCTCCCTGGCCAATAACTCATGGGGGGGATCCTGTGCTTGTCACTGGGATTTTCATTTAATAACCTGTGTCTTCTAGGATAATAAACATTGTCCCCTCATGCAAGACACCTGCATTCAAACTTGTTTATGTTTTTTAGAAATTGTATTTTTAGCTATCCCATTTAAACATTTAACCCCACATCCTTACCGTCACACTTACTATTGTCATTTTAAAATTGTGCATATTTGTTTGTTGGTTGGTTTTGTTGGTTTTTCGAGACAGAGTTTCTTTGTGTAGCCTTAGTTGTCCTGGAACTTGCTCTGCAGACCAGACTGGCCTCGAACTCACAGAGATCCACCTGCCTCTGCCTCCTGAGTACTGGGATTAAGGCATGTGCCAACACTGCCCAGCTGCTGCTGCTGCTTCTTAAATGCATGTGTGTGTGTGTGTGTGTGTGTGTGTGTACACTGTTTGCACTCTTTGTTTTGTGATGTGTTGTTTCAAGCAGGGTCTTACTATGTAGCTCAGGTGAGCCTTGGACTTCTTTTTCCTCCCCTCTGCCTTAGCCTCTGGATGGAGTTCTAGTAACCGAGGACCAGGCATTCAAACCTGAGCCTGTGGAGGCCATTCTCATTCAAACACCACACTCAACAGCCACTTTTACCTGCTGAGACATCTTGAGGTTCCCCTTTCTTTTTTCCTTTTTCTTCTTCTTTTTCTTTTTTAAAGATTTATTTATTAGGTATGCAGTGTTCTGTCTGCATGTATTCCTGCAGGCCAGAAGAGGACACCAGATCTCATTACAGATGGTTGTGAGCCACCATGTGGTTGCTGGGAATTGAACTCAGGACCTCTGGAAGAGCAGCAGCCAGTGCTCTTAACCTCTGAGCCATCTCTCCAGCCCTGTCTTTGTTAATTTTATATTGCTGTGATAAGACACCATGACCAAGGCAAATTATAGACAAAAAAAAAAAAAAAATGGTTGGTTGGGCCTTACTGTTTCAGTTAATGTCCATGACCATCATGGCAGGGAGCATGGCAGCAGGCAGGCATGGCACTGGGGCAGTAGCTGCAAGCATACATCTTGATCCATAAACATGAATCAGAGATAGAGCTAACTGGGAATGGTGTGGGCTTTTGAAACCTCGAAGCCCACTCCCAGTGACACACCTCCTCCCACAAGGCCATACCTCCCAATCCTTCCCAAATAGTTCCACCAGCTGGGGACCAAACACTCAAGTATTTGAGATTATGGGGGCCATTCTCATTCAATCCATCACATACACATTTTCAGTTCTCTTGTGTATGTTCCTAGGAGTAGAACCGCTACTTTATATGGTAACTCTGAATGACCTTTGAAGAACTGCCAGACTTTTCCAAAGCAGCTGTACTATTTTACATTCCCACCAATACTGTATGCATGCTCACATTATCCTACATCCTCACCAACACTTGTTATTGTGTGTGGGTTTTTTGTTGTTGTTTTTTTGTTGTTGTTGTTGTTGTTATTTTCCAAGACAGGCTTCTCTGGAACTTGCTCTGTAGAGCAGGTTGGCCTTGAACTCAGATTCCCCTGGCCGATTTCGTCTTTTTTTTGAAACCATTCCAGTGGACAGAGTGGCACATGTCTTCATTATAAATAGCACACTATAACCTCTGTAAAAGTTTGGTTTTAAAACATAATCTACTTTTTTATGTTAACTTTATTATATTTGTTTTTCATTTGTTCTTTTTTGTTATTGAGGGCTTTTTTTTTCTCCTGGTCTCTGTAACATGAATTATTCTTTCTTTGCTTCTCTTTGATTTTTCTAGGACTTTGAAACTACTTAATAGTTCTTCTTGTTTGTTTTGTTTTTTGAGATAGCTTTGTCAGGTAGCATCAATCAGCCTAAAGCTATTGATCCTTCCTTAGCCTCCTCAGGAATGTCATTGCATGTGTATGCTAAAGTGTCCTGGCATTGTTTATATAGTCCTTTGTATATTTGTGCCTTAGTTCTCTTAGCCAGATATAGATGGATATGTAGATAGATAGATAGATATTGATAGCACTGTAAACATTGCAAGTCAAAGTTACTCAGATTCATATGTGATTGCTTCTCATAATTTCTTACCTTATGATCTAGGTGTAGAAGAGAAGAGAGCATTTAGAGAGGACATTCATCTAACTAAGTGCTTCTAGAGCACAAACTGGGGCTTTGGCTGCTTTGTGGCCAGCCATGTTGGCCCATTTAGCATTTGGCTTTTCCTCCACACCTGGTTTAGGACTTTATCCAGTTCTGCTTTTAACGTAACTACTGGATTGTATCCCAACTTCAGTCTGTGCAAAGAAAGTCCCATTCTGATATCCGTGCTTTGCTAGGCTCCTAATGTGTAGCTCAGGCTTGTTCTGTAGAAACAGAAGGTAAACTTTCTCCTTTGGTTCTTGAACAGTACATTTCTTTTAAATAAAAATCATCACTTGAGCCGGGCAAGGATGGTGTAAGCCTTTAGTCCCAGAACTCTGGAGGCAGAAGCAGTCAGATCTGTGAGTTCAAGGCCAGCCTGCTCTACAGAGCAAGTTCCAGGACAGCCAAGGCTACAAAGAGAAACCCTGTCTTGAAAAAACAAAAACAAAAACAAAAAAATGGTCATGAGTTTAGCTCTTGAACTGATTGTTCTGGTGGTAAAATTCATCTGTAAGTATGGACTCAGCTAACAGAGATGGCACCTTTCTTTTCACATTTATACTTGAGTTTGTGTGTTCATGCACTTGTAAACATGCACAGGTCAGTGCCACAGAGGAGGAAATGAGGGGGGAATATCATATTTTTATTATATATTATTTATTTATTATAATATATATATATATATATATATATATACATATAAATAAAATTGCACACATGAGAGACAAAACTAATATTTATCCACACCGTCTCATCAAGGCAAAAAGTGATGGTTAAATACCATCTCTGTGCCCTTGTGATTTTCTGAACAGTAGGCTTTGTAGTTTCAGAAGAAATAGAAGAAAATATTCTCTTGGGTGCAAAACTGGCCCAGGCCAAATTTCAGGAGACAGTGTCTTTGGTATCTTTCAGGTTGTCCCTCTTGGTCATCTCCTGATTCCTGCTGACCTCTTCCTGAGTGTCGTGTCCTCATTTCTTACTGGCATTCTCCCCAGGCCTGCAGATAGACACCTTGTTATTGCTGAGAATATCTTCTACTTTCCTTCTGTTATTACCTATAAAATAGGAAATAATCATCTGCTCTATGGAATGTAGTGGGTCAAATTCCGAACTCCCTGTATTGGCCCAACTGCTGGGAATTTCCATGACCGTCCATCAGTCACCATTGTATTCCTTATTTAAGTAGATGCAGCAGGTTAAGCTCCTCTCCAGCATTAGGGAAGACTGCTCTTGCTGTGAACACTGATGAAGCTGACTAATGGCTGGGACCATGCTGTGTAAAGCTCCGAAGTGGATGTAGAAAGACTAGCACCTTGAGATCTCACTGGAGAAGGCCGGCAAGGAAGCCATGCCACCCATCCTTCTCCATCCTGCTTCTCTTGGTGGGGCAGAGGCCAGCAGTGCTTTGGGTTGTTGTTTTTGTTTTTGTTTTTTGAACCACCTAGGAAAGACAGTTGAAGACAGCCTCCTCGGGCTAAGGAGCCGGCCTTTGCTCTAGCATCTCTCTGGGCCAGCTCCAGTAACTGACCTTTCTGAACACATCTGCTGCAGGCAGAGTGTGCTGGGTTTCTGTTTGAGGCAGGGCTGTAGGCAAGTGGCAGCACTGCATATGCTTTCGGGGGCCATCTGAGCGGTCCACTCACTCGCAGTTGTTTTCCTTTATCTTTGCTTATCCTGGTGTACATGGGCATGGACTTCCTCAGACCACCTACCCTACCAAGTGAGTTCTCTTAGTTCTCATCAGAGGGAATGCCATTGTAAGACTGTGTTTTCCTAAGATGTCCAGAATCTTGAGTTCATCTGTTGTGAATATAAAATCAGTGATAGGCAAATGTTAAATGTCTCATATTTACATTTAGTATTTCATCTTCAGAGGACTTTGTGGGCCCATGAATTTAGGCTCCTTATTCAGTGTTTTATCCATTGGCCTTATTCTTCATTTAAGAAGGAAGCATAATATAGAGTAGATGCAGTCAGTATTTTAAAACTTTACTAGCATGTGTGTGACCATGTGTATGTCAAAGTCAAAGGACAACTCTGTGGAGTTTTTAGTTTTCTCATTCCACCTTTACATGGGTTCCAGGGATTAAACTCAGGTTGCTAAGATTACCCAGCAAGCACCTTTACTCACTGAACCACCTCACTGGCCCGTGTTGAATGGTTTTGAAAAATGCCTGTTAAATTATATCTAAATGAAGTTGTCCAGCTAGCAATCATACATGATGAAAGAAAGATGATGAGCATTTATAATGGGGAAAAGGTGATGGTAAAGAAATCATGTTCTTAACTAGAGAAACATGTTTAAGGAAAACAACAATAAGCCCAAAGCCAGATATGGCATACACCTGTAATACCAGACATTCTGGAGGCGGAAGCTGGAAGAATGCAAGTTCAAACTAGCCTTAGCAAGACCTTGTCTAAAAATAAAATAGAAAAGAGGGCTGGCCGTGTAGCTTAGTGATAGAGCACTGTCTTAGTGACTTAGTCAGTGTTCTATTGCTGTGAAGAAACACCACAACCATGGCAACTCTTACAAAAAGGAAAACATTATTGGGGTGGCTTACAATTCAGAGATTTAGTCTATATTGTCATGGTAGGACGCATGGCAGCACACATGCAGACATATGCTGGAGAATGAGGTGAGAGGCCTACATCCAGATTGGCAGGTAGCAGGAAGAGAATGCCACACTGGGCTTGACTTCAGCATCTGAAATCTCAAAGCCTGCCCCTAGTGACACACTTCCTCCAACAGTGTGACTTCTACTCCAACAAGGTCACACTTCCTAATAGTGCTGTTCCCTATGAGCCTATGGGGGGGTTTTCTTTCAAACCATCACACTTAGCAACCCTGAAGCCCTGTGTACAGTACCTGATACCACAAAGGGAATGAATGAATACAAGTAAAAATGCAGCTTCTTGGGTTCTTGATGGCCTTTCTTCCTGTCTACTCTCCCAACTTTTTTTTTTAAAAAAAATGTGTGTTGTTTGTTTTTGCTCTTTTAGGGGCCCGCCACCCAGCTCCCAAATAAATCAACATAGAAGCGTATACTTAATTATAAATGTCCAGCCTTAGCTTGGCTTGTTTCTAGCCTTGTTTTACCTTTTTATATTTCTTTATACCTTTCATTATTACTTACTCTATGGGTGGCTGGCTCCTGATGTCTTTCTTCTTTTCCTTCTCTTGCTTTTTCTTCTTCTAGATTTCTCCTTCTATATCTTCTTTCTGCCTGTCAGCTCTGCTTATCCTTTCTGCTGCCTCACCATTGGCCGTTCAGTTCTTTATTAGACCATCGGGTGTTTTAGACAGGCAAAGTAACACAGCTTCACAGAATTAAACAAATGCAATATAAACAAAAGTAACACATCTTAAAATAATATTCCCCAACAAATGTGTGTTTTGTTTTCTTTTGTTTGGTACAGGATCTGTCTGTGTAACCCTAACTAGTCTGAACTCACTTCATAGTTCTAGGCACATTTGAGGTAGTCTTCCTACCTCTGCTCCCCAAGTGTTGGGATTGCAGGTGCACAGTGCCCAGCCAACTGCTGTATTCTTGCTCTAAATTTTTTATTTGTCTTTAATATGTGTGGGTGTTTTACTTGCATGTATGTCCATGCATCATATGCATGTAGTACTTACAGAGCCCAGAAGAGGATGTCGGATCCCCTGGGACTAGAGTTTAAGGCAGCTGTGAACTGCCATGTGTTGCTGGAAATTGAGCCCAGGTCCTCTGGAAGAGCAGCCAATGCTCTTAACTATTGAACCATCTTTCCAGTCCCTGTATTCTTGTTTTGAAAGCTCTTTTTAAAAGTTGATTTTTCTTTTATGTATATAAATGTGTACCATGTGTGCACGCTTCTTGCAGAAGCCAAAAGAGGGAGTTGTGAGCTGATATGTGAGCGCTGGTAATCAAAGCCCAGATTTTTTGTAAGAACAGCAAATGCTCTTAACCACTGAGTCATCTCTTCATCCCCCAACTACTACATTCTTAGACAAGACTAATTATAGAAGGAAATTATTAGGCACTAGGCATGGTAAGTCTCACCTGTAATCCCAACACTTGGAAAATAGCAGTTGGGAGATCAGCAGTAAAGACATCTCCTATATAGGGAGTTTGAGAGCAGGTGGGCCATGTGGGGCATTGGTTTTGGTCTTTGTCTACTTGTTATTGGTGTATCCCAGTATCTAGCATAGCCTTATATCGTATACATATTAGATGCTCAGTGATTGTTGAATGAGTATTTGTGCAACAAATCCTTTTCATGATCTTTATTCTGTGCCTTTCCTTCTTGGATACTGATAACATTTTTAGGCTTAATGAGTTCCTAAAGTATCTGGAATCCTTACAGATTCAAATCTAGCAAAAAAGGAAAACTCCATGTCCCAACTTTGCAGCAGAAAATCTTGAGGTAACTGCCAAATTCAGCCCTTGACTAGTCAGCCATGACCTGGGGAATGCATTACACTTCTGGCCTAGCCTTTGATCAGGTAGTCTAATTCTGAATCTGGAGATAAAACCACAAACAATGTCTGCCAACAAGTTCTGAGAACTGTCTACTAGCATATGTACTAGTATAAAATGTCGTCTCGGATGCTGACTCCATGAGATGCTAGTAAGTAGGAGCTCTTGAGTCTGTCCCACTGCGTTTAGAAGTTGAATTTCATTGTGATAATGTACTGCGTGTATCTCCAAGCAGGAGGTAATATGAAATATTAAACAGATTTCCAAAATGCCTTCAACCTGAGACCTCTTTCCTTTGGAAACACCTCCAGGAGTGTTGTGATATTCTACACTGTGAGAAAGTTGATGTTCATGTCTGCTAAAATCACATAGTTAGAAAATTAGAGAGAAGGCTCCTAGAACAATAAAAATGAAAACAAAATATTGTTTTAAGAAAATAATTTTAAATTCACAAAGAAATGATTCAGATTTTGTGATGGACTAAAGATTTTATGGAGACGTTTTAAAAAATACTATTATACTAAGTGACTAAGCAAGAAGAGATTTTTGTAGCATGAGATTCCATTCCTCATCGTCAGCATGTCACATGAAGGGCGCCTGGAAATAATATGTGAGTGGAGGAGATGGCTCTGCTTGCCATCCTCCTGTTTCCAGAGGACCTCTTCCACCTCATCCCTAGCCTCACACTCCCAGCTGCTCTTGTGCCTCTTCAGTGAGATCTCTGCTTTCATTTTTACTCACTGAGAAATTGGAAACAATCAAAATCACTTCTCTTGATGTATATATTTTACATTTAATTAACCTACTGTGTATGTGTGTGCCTCAGAGAACAACTTATGGGAATTAATTCTGTCTTCCACCATGTGTGTTGCAGTGGTTGAACTCTGGCTGTCAGGCTTAGCCACAAGTGGTTTTCTCAGTGGATGTGGCTTGCAGGCTCTCGTGTATGTACTTATTCCTCCTGGATTCACTTCTGCCTGAGATGTTATGAAGCTTTCTTCTATGATCTGGATGAACTCTGAGTTGAGGCTCATTTCTGCCCTTATGGATTAGATTACTCTTGCTTGCTTAGTCAAGGACGTAGCTTACCAGTTCTTTCCATTTCATTATATCATTCATCAATTTTTCTCTTTTTATTAGCTTATTACCATTCATGTACACTTTTATGCTAATTCTCTTATTTGAAAAACAAACTTGGGCTGGAGCAATAGATCAGTGGTTAAGAGCATTGGCTGCTCTTCCAGGTGACCCAGGTCCAATTTCCAGTACCCACATGGTATCTTGAAACTGTAACTGCAGTTCCAGGCATGATCTGACATCCTCTTCTTGCCTCCACAAGCACTGAATGCACGTTACACAGACAGGCATGCAGGCAAAGCACCCATTCACATAAATAATAATAATTTCTTAAAATTTTCCTCTAGCTACACTCCTCATTTTTTCTCTTCCTCCACTCAAAAAAAAAAAAAAAAAATCATTTGCCAGGAGTATGTCTCAGTTCAGTCTTTTCTGATTTCCTTCTTAACTTTCTGTCTTGAACCCTGTCCAAATAGTTTTTCTTCAACTACATGCCATAGAAACTGCTGTTACCATAGTCACTAATGACCATTGTAATATCAAAAACAGCAAGTGATTACAAGTTTTGCAGAATCACAATGAGTGACCTCCTCAGCCCAGTAGGATGGTTGGTATGGTGTAAGACAGGAATCATCTTTTTTTCTCTCTCTAGTGTCAGAAAAGAAGTGTAGAGCTCTTGGGTATCCTTTGCCATGTCAGTGAAAAGTGATGCACCATGCAGAACAGACTGGCTTAGAACTCACAGAGATCCATCTGCCTTGGCCTCTTCCTCTGGAGTGCTGGGAAAGGAGTGGACTACCAGAACCCTGTGTTTTTGTTTTGTTTTGATTTTTAGACAAGGCCTCTATGTTGTCTGAGCTGACTTCAAACTCAAGATTATCCTGCCTTTGCCTCCCAAGTGATTGGATTTCAGGCCTGTGCCATTGTGCCCAGCTAAAATCAGTCTATTTCTTCTTTTTTCTTTAATTTAAAAGATATCATCTTTATTTATTTATTTTTATTTTTATTTTACATGTATCAGTGTTCTACCTGCATTTGTGTCTGCACCAGGTGCTTGCAACACCCCAGAGGCCGGAAGAAGGCATTGGGCTCCTTAGGACTTGGGAGCCGCTATGTATGTGTGCTGGGCATTGAACCTGGGACCTCTAGAAGAACAACCATTGTTCTCAAGTGCTGAGCCATTGTTCCAGTCCCTAAAACTGTCTTTGTGGTAGTAGTTTGGCCATTTATATGAAAGCTTTCCACATGTACATATCGTGGGTTTTCAGTTTTCTTACTTGACCGTGGTGTATATGTGAGTGCAGGCATGTGTCACTTTATTGTATGGAGGTTAGAGGATAACCTGAAGTTGGTGGAACTCAGGCTATAAGTATGTGGTGATACATTGTGTACCCTAATAAAATTTGCCTGAAGATCAGAGAGAGAAGAACAAGCCCCAGCCACCTCTTACCTCTAGGACTCCTCAGCCTGGAAAGGCTTTCAGCCAAAAAGGGCTTCTGCCAAAAAAGTTTCTGTAGTTGGAGTTTTCCTGCCTGGCCCACAATCAGGACAAATCTCTCTCACCCGCCAGGCCCATAGATGCTCAAAACAACCAAGTAAACACACAGAAACTTACATTGTTTACAAACTGTATGGCCGTGGCCCATTTCTAATAATCTATACTTTGCCACATGGCTTGTGGCTTACCAGTACCTTACATCTTCCTTGTCATGGCGGCTGCTGGCAGTATCTCTCTACCCAGCCTTCCACTTCCCACAGTTCTCCTCCTCCTTGTCCCGCCTACCCTATCCTTCCTGCCTGGCTACTTGCCAATTAGCACTTTATTTATTTTAACCAATCAGAGCAACACATTTGACATACAGAACATCCCACAGCAAGTTTCCTCAGCCAAAAAGGCTTTAGTTCCCGTCTCCTCATGCCTTATATACCTTTCTTTGCCCAGCCATCACTTCCTGGGATTAATGGCATGTGTGCTTCCTAAACAAAGGCATGAGATCTCAAATACTGGGATTAAAGTCTCTCCTAGACTGAATCAATCTCCTGTAGTCCAGGGTGGCTTTGAACTCACAGAGACCCAGACAGATCTCTGCCTCCCAAGTGCTAGGATTAAAGGTGTGTGCCACCACTGCCTGGCTTCTATGTTTAATCAAGTGGCTTGTTTTGTCCTCTGATATTTCCCTAACCTTGTAGAAATTTGTTTATTTTGATATAGAGTCTCATGTAGCCCAGGCTGACCTCAAATTTGCTATGACGATGAGGATGACCTTGAGCTGATCTCAAATCCTTTTTGCATGCTGCCTTGCTCCCACACTGTGTTCTTTACTTTTCCATGACTTGTGTTAACAACAAACGTGACTTTCTGTAAAAGAGAAAATGAACGCTCAATTGCAGTCTATTTCTTTCTTCTGTTTTCTTTAAAATTTCAGTTAGCTTGGTTCCTAGCTGCCTGGTTCAGCTTGATAGCCAGCTCTGAAGAGAGTACATGGGCCAGATAAAACTCTTTCTGTTTAGTTCCAGAGCTGCCCTGGAGTCTGTAGAGTCCAATCCATGTATCTGCTCCAAGGCCAGCTGCTAACTCTCAGGGTTAATCGGAGAAATAACGTCCAGAACAAAACAACAGGGCAGGCAGAGTTGTGCTCTGAGGAAGAAGAGTGACAAGTACAGGCTGACTGAGGTGGGGGACAAGACACGTGTGTCCTGCAGTTAGGACACGTGTGAGGGCTTTGAGCGGCAGCAGCAGTCCACTGCTGTCACTTGTGCAGTCACAGCATGTTCTTTTAGTAAACTCTATGAGAGAGAGAGAGGGAGGGAGGGAGGGAATTTTCTTCGTGCTCCCCAAGAATCGAGCTGGCTTGATCATCAGATACTTAGGACATTTCACAGCATTAGCAGTAGGGTGCCAAGACTTCACAGATAATGTACACAGAGGGTAATACATTAGCTTTGTGTTAGGCATATGGAGTTATAGATATGATCATATTCGACATGAAGTTTAAAGTAGGAGTTACAAAGAAATATGATTTTGATACTTGCTTTGATCTTTCAATGAAAAAGCTACTGTATATTTCTTACAACTTATATTGGATGTTTTTGGCTCTTTTTCACTTAAAATTTTTAAACCCTGCTGGGCGGTGGTGACACACACCTGTAATCCCAGCACTCGGGAGGCAGAGGCAGGTGGATCTCTGTGAGTTTGAGGCCAGCCTGGTCTACAGAGCTAGTCAAGGACAGGCTCCAAAGCTACAGAGAAACCCTGTCTCCAAAAACAAAAACAAAACAAAACAAAATTTAAACCCAGAAATTTAACTTTTATTTATATTGGTTATTTTATGTGCATGAGTATTTTGCCTGTGTGTATGTCTGTGCACCTTGTGCATGCCTGTGGAGGTCAGAGGAGGGCATCATATCCCTTGAAACTGGAGTTTTAGGTAGTTGTGAGCCACCATGTGGGTGCTAGGAACCTAACCCAGGTCCTCTGCAAGAGCAGCCAATACTTGTAATAGCTGAGCAATCTTCCTAGTTCTCATGTGATATTTTATGACTCTCTTCATTAAATATTATTTTCTAGAAAATTCCATTTTAAAGGTCTAAGTAGTCCTGGAGTGTGACCCAGTTGGTAAGAATACTTGACTAGCATGCATGAAGCCCTCAGTTCAGTCCCAGTACTACATAAACCAGGCTTGGTGTACAGACCCTTAATCCCAGAAGGTAAAGACAGTAAGACCAGAAGCTCAGGATTTTCTACTACCTAGTGAGTTGAGGCCAGCCTGGGCTGCTGAGAACCTGTCTCAAAGAAAGATAGGAAGCAGTCGGATACAGCAGTACAAATTTGGTAGTGAATCCGTCTGTCCAGTCTTGCTGTCTAATCCTGGCCAACCTAGAACGTGCAGACCATGACCATTTGATCAATTCTCCTGATTGAGCCTCCTGAAGTTACAGGCATGCACCACCACACCCAGCCTGTGATTTTTTGTTTCAAAGATAGTTGAAAGCCTGATGAAGCTAAGCCATTGCTGTCATGTTTTTGAAGATTACATAGTTATCTAATTTGGGATTGTAACTAGAGTTCACTAAAGACCAAGAGGTTGACATTCAGAGATAGGTGCTTTAGTTTCACTTCGCCCAAAACAACAAGAAGTATTCTATAACTGAAAGATGACTATTTTTAGCCTCTCTTTCTGTTGTAAGGTAGAATAGTGAAAGTACCGCCATGAGCTGAGCTCTGTGTTTCTGTATCAGGCCTCATGGCCTGGCTTTTTATATGCCTAGGATTTGCCTTCTGTGTTCTGAGTTTGTGTGCACAATGTGGTTCCTCTTTCTTCTTTATTTAGTTCACCTCTTTGTGGAATAATTTGTAAAAGCTTAAAAGGGTGAACTTTGTAAAACCCCTTCTCTCTGTGTATATCTAGGGTGTTTGTCTTTCCTAGAGATGGGCCTTTGGCAGCTTATACTTGAAAAGGTAGAGTGTCGAAAAGTCATTTCCCTAAGTGTCATAAGTGCTCCTCACAAACATTGTCAGCCCTCAAAGATGGATGCAACCAGAATGGTTCTTTATCCACAATGTCACAGAAGATGCCTTGGGAATTTGCAAGACTTCTGTGTACACGAGAGCTGAGAACAAGTTCCTAACATTTCAGATGACGAGAGCTGAGAACAAGTTCCTAACATTTCAGATGATGCTGAGTGGCTGTCACAGTGACTGAAGAACACTTGTCCTATATCCCAAATAGCTAGTATTTAAACTCCTGTCTTAGCAAAACTTCTAACTACTGTGCAGTTAGAACTTTAAGAACCTGCAGAATTGATGACAGTTACTCAAACACTGTAGTGATTTAGCTTCAAACCTGGGAGTTTAATGTAATTTCCTATTTCATTTAGGAAAACAAAGATCTCCTATTTTTATATTGAAATCAGTGACTTTAATAAATTATTCATTACCAAAACTTGTTATTGTCTGTCTTCTGTAATCTACATGCTGTTATAGACTGGCCTGGCACGTTTAGGCATGAATGATTTGGGGTTTTTTTTCTCCTTTTTTTATTTTTTATGTGTGTGTTTTAATTTACACATCAGCCATGGATTCCCCTGTCCTCCCCCGTCTCGCCCCCCCCCCCACCTTTCCCCCAGCCCCTCTCCTCCGTTCCCATCTCCTCCAGGGCCAAGACTCCTCTGGGAATTCATTTAAACCTGGTGGATTCAGTACAGGCAGGTCCAGTCCCCTCCTTCCAGGCTGAGCAAAGTGTCCCTGTGTAAGCCCAAGGTTCCAAACAGCCAGCTCATGCACTAAAGACAGGTCCTGGTCCCACTGCCTGGATGCCTCACAAACAGATCAAGCTATTCAATTGTCTCACTTATCCAGAGGGCCTGCTCCAGCTGGGGGCTCCACAGCCTTTGGTTCATAATTCATGTGTTTCCATTCATTTGGCTATTTGTCCCTGTGCTTTTCCAATCTTGGTCTCAACAATTCACACTCTTAACAGTCCCTCCTTTCTCGACAATTGGACTCCTGGAGCTCCACCTATACGATAAATAGGAAGTTAAATAAAGGGCTTCGTTGTGATATTTTCATACATGCATGTCACATGTCCAGGTTGTTGGCTTGATGGCAAGTGCCCTTACTCACTGAGCCATTTTGGTATCAGCCACTATTGTTATCTTTTTAATTTTAAGCATTCAAACAGACGTGTAGTACTGTCTCAGTGAGTTTGGTGTGTATTTTCTTAGCTAAGACTACTGAGCATCTTTCAGTGGATTTTTAGCTACCCACCTCCTTTGCTGAAATGTCTCTTCAAATCTTTTGCTCATTGACTTTTTTTAGCTAGCCTTTTTGGGTTAGTGACCTCTGTGTGCATTCTGGGTAAAAGTCTTTCAATGGATTTGTAAAATATTTCCTTCCATGCTATGGCTTCTCTTTTCATTCTCTTAACAGATTCCTTCCAAGAGCATAAATTCTTGATTTTTATGAAGTCTAGTTCATTTGTGATTCTCCTGCCCCTTAAATACTGACTTTGACTTTGCTATTTTTAAGTGAAATACTTAAGTGCAGTTCATTGATATTAGCAAATGTGATACAATAGTAGAGCTTCCCAAATAGTAACCTTATTAAATAGTTCATTCCATATTCTTTTCTCCCTGCGAGGCCTTAGTTAACGTCTAATCTACTTTGTGTCTCTAAGAATCTGCCTAATTTTGGCGTCTCCTACAGGTAGAATCATACATACACTACCTTTTTGTATCCATCTTATTTCACTGGGCATCGTGATTTCAGATTTCACCCACATTGTAGCGTGTATCAGAACACCATTGCATTTTATGCAAAATAATATCCACATCACATTTTGCCCATTCTTCTGTTGACACACTGGTTAGTTCGCCTTTCACTGGTAGATAAAGCTTTTATGAATATTGCTGTACAAGTACCTGTTTTGTCTCAAATTTTTCATGTTCATTTTAAAACCTAAGGAAATAATGCAAATGTGATTCTCCAAGTATTGTTATTTTACCATGAGACATGTGATTTAATAGCACTCATATATAGTCCAAATACATATAATAGCCAAGTAACATGTTCATTTCACATATAGATAATATCAAAGTATCAATCAAAGGGCACAGCTTATATGTATTTTACATAAGATAATAGCAAAGTATCAAAACCAAAGCACATCAGCCACAGGAGAGCTTCTCAGGTGTGGAAGTTGGGCTTATTGGCATGCATCAAGTGTGCCTTAAGTGTGGCATTCTGTTCCTTTCCTTCCGCCAGACAGGTGTCTTTTCTGCTGTCACATCATCAGTATTCCGTCTGAGGGAAGGAAGGGAAAGAGCCAGAGGTGGGTAGGGAGCACAGGGGAGGCTAGAGAGGAAGAAGAACAAAGTGTAATAATGTCACATGGCTGAAAATGCAATAATGAGACCTTTTACTTGTTGTGTTAACTTGGAAGAATTTTAAATTTTTTGAAAAGAATAAGGCTTTGTTAGTGTTACAAAGCAATAGTGAAAAATATGTTAGCAAGTTAAAATACAACAAATTCAGTATAGAGTTACATAAATCATACAGAACAAATGCAGTAATAATAGTATTGGGTGAATTAAGCTTACAAAAATGTTCCATTTGGTTTTTTTTAACTTTCTTTTATTCATTCTTTGTGTCTTTGACATCATGCATCTCTAGCCTGTCCCTTCTTTTCTGCCCTCTGCCCTCACAACCCCCACAAAATAAAATAAAATTTAATAGAAAAAAGAAAGAAAATAAAAAGGAAAACTCTTAGTGAGTCACACAGTAAACGTTTTATCTATATATCTTTATGTGCAAGTGTTCATTGCAAAGAGTCATTGGCCTGGTTTGAGGCCTCTGGCTTCTGTTACACTATTGATGCTGGCCCTCACTGGCACTCCTCTTGGACGTCCTCTTGTTGCCATGTGTTGTGGAGATCCTACAGCCTTGGGTCTGCAGGACTGGCCCCTTCCCGTGCTCCAGTAGATCATAGATGGGTGAATCTTGGGATGGGCCAACTCATAATCTCTCCCACACTTACACCTTCAGGGCTAGCTCTACTGTGTTGCCCATGTGATGTGTAGGAGCCACTCTCCCAAGTACTGCAGCTGGGCAATGACAAGGACAGCTCTCCTACTTTTTTTTTTTTCCTCCTTCAGAGCTGAGGATCAAACCCAGGGCCCTGCGCTTGCTAGGCAAGCACTCTAACGCTGAGCTAAATTCCCAACTCTGGCTCTCCCACTCCTAGGACCTTTATACAGGTATCTTTCTGTGTCCCTACTCTTGATTGCTTTGTGCAGTACACACCTAGAAGGGGAATTACTTGACCATATGGCAATTCTGTGTCACCAAACTATTCCGTAGTGGCTGCATGGCAGCAGTTATTTTACATTCCCACCAACTATGTACACAAATGCCAGCTTTTCCGTTTCCTTACCTACACAGGATAATTTCCAGTGATAATTATTTTTGTTGTTGTTGGGGTGGGAGTTGTTTCTTTAGGAGGGACTGGTTTTGTTTTGTTTTAATATAGCTGTCCTAATAGATTAAAGAGTACTACCTCATTGAGTTTTGACTGACATTTCCTGAATGAATAGTAACATCGAACATCTTTTGTGTGTTTATTGGGTTTTTGTATTCATGACTTGGAGAAATGTCTGTTCAAGTTCTTTGCCCATTTTTAAATTGGATTGTTCTTTTTATTCTCTCTCTGGGAGGGGGGGGGTCAATGTCAGGATTTGTTCCTTGGGAGTACTACATACCTTGTTTTTTCAGTCAGGGGTTTCAGTGGCCTGACGCTCCACAAGTAGACTAGACTGGTTGTCCAGCAAGCCTTGGGGTTCCTTCTGCATCTTAACTACCCCCCCACCCCCAATGCTAGGATTATAAACATAGGCTCTGGACTCCAACTCAGGTCCTCATCCTTGCATGACAAGCATTTCACCAACTGAGCCAACTCCCAGGTCCTTTCAGTTGGGTTGTCTTTCTGTAGGAGTTTGTTGTTTCTGTTGGTTTGGTTTTTTTGTGACTAAGACCTGTTGGAGAGTCCAGACTGGCCTTGACTTTGTGTTCTCCACCTGAGCCTGCTGAGGAAGTGGTAGTGTAGGTTGTTGTGCCCCGCTCTAGGACTTCCCATAGGCTGGGTATTAGCACTTACCAGTATGTGTTTACAAACAGTCTTACTTCTTCCGTGGGTTGTCTTCATTCCTCGGAATACGTGTCCTGTGTTTGACATAGGAAAGGCTACGTTTCTTTCTTTTTCTGTGTCCTATTTTGTGTCATCTTGTCTGGTTCAGTTACGAGGATTAATTAGTTCCCGTGTTTTCTTCTAAGGTTTTTAACTCTGGAATTTAGTTTTCTCCTTATTTCGAATTAATGTTTATAGACAATGTAAGATGAAGATCCAACTCCATTCTACTGTCAGTGAGTGTCCAGTCCCCTCTTCCCCATTGTTGAAGAGATCCGCTTCCCTTATGAAACAGCCTTAGCCTGTTGTCAGAAGTGTGGCCATAGATACCTGGGCGTGTTTCTGGGCTGTCAGTTCTCTTCCGTGTAGACATCAGAATCTGTTCAGGAACAGTGTGGTAGCGATGCCTTTAATTCCAGCACTCTAGAGGCAGAGGCAGGCAGAGCTCCATGAGACTAGGCCAGCCTGGTCTACATAGTGAGTTCCAGACCAGCCAGGGCTGTACAGAGACCCTGGACCCGGCCCATTGGTACAGTGACATCTTCGTAGTAGTTCTGCAGTCATCGAGCTCAGTCTGTGGAGTTCACAGTCCACTGTGGCTATGTTTTGTATGGCCTGACAAAGATTTCCTGTCGGATTTTTTTTTTTTTTAAAAGAATTATGTACTTTTCTTTTTTTAATAGGTTGGTTTTGGGTTTTTGAACCAGGGTCCTACTGCATACTTCAGAATGGCCTTGAATTTGTAATCCTGCTCTTTCCTGCTGAGGGCCAGACTTATGCATGTGGCACTTATATATTCAGCTTAACTTTTTGTTTTTACTTTTAAATGAGTTTCTTATGAATCAGTTATAACTATCTTTTAAAGCAGTGTTTAATAATATCTGCTAGTCTTATAATACCAGCCCTTTAATTGGGTTATTTAATGCTATTCATATATTTTGTTTGTTTTGTTTATGATTTTAGAGACAGGGTTTCTCTATGTAGCCTTGACTGTCCTGGAACTCCCTCTGTAGACCAGGCTGGCCTTGAACTCGCAGAGATCTGCCTGACTGCCTCCTGAGTGCTGGGATTAAAGGTGTGTCCAGCCACCCCATTTTTTTTTTTTTTTTTTTTTTTTTTTGTTTTTAATATAGGGTCTCCATATAGCCCTGGCTGGTCTGGAACTCACTATGTAGCCCAGGCTGGCCTAGTCTCATGGAGCTCTGCCTGCCTCTGCCTCTAGAGTGCTGGAATTAAAGGCATCGTTACCACACTTAGCCTGATATGGTTGGTTCTTAATCTACCCTCTTGGTATTTATTTTCCTTTTGTCCCTTTAGTTATTTGTTGCTCTTCTCTCCCTAACTCTTTTTTTTTCTTTCCTTAAAGCATGCTTTTCCCTAGATTACTGGTTCTTTATCTCTTTGCTGTTTTCTTAGCTATCATGGATGTGTGATGTGTTACTTTGTAAGGTATTCTGAGGCTTGATGATTACAGTCTACCATTTAAAGCATTGCCCCACCACGTGCTGACTTCCAGCAGTGTGGTCTCCATCCCAGCCCTGCTGTTCCTCACACTGTTCCTTTGGAAGCCCTGCTTCCCTGTAGCTTTGAAACTTGGTAGTTTGCTGCTGTTTTAGGAAATGATGGTCTATTTACAGAGACTGTGCTTCATTCTGTTTCTCTCTGTTGTTTGCTTTTCTGGTATTCATCCTTTGTGGACATCCAGATTTCAATCTGGTGTCATTTCCACATGGCATAAGGACTTCCTTGGCCATTTCTTTAAGTATAAGGGTGGCAAGTGAATTTTTTTTACCTTTTATAGGTTTTAGATTTGTTTTTGTAGATTTATTTATTTTTTTACTGAGCTAAGAAGTCCCAGCTGATAGTTTTTGGTGTGTGTGTGTGTGTGTGTGTGTGTGTGTGTGTGTGTGTGTGTGTGTGTGTGTGTGTGTGTGTGTGTGTGTGATTTTGTTTCTTTGTTGTTTTTTCTTTTTGGTTTTTCAAGACAGGGTTTCTCTGTGTAGCAGCTCTGGCTGTCCTGGTACTAGACTTGTAGACCAGGCTGGCCTTGAATTCACTGAGATTCACCTGCCTCTTCCTCCCAAGTGCTGGGATTAAAGGCATGCTCCACCATGCCTGGCTTTTGTTTTGATCTTTGCTTGTTTGCTTATTTATTTATACTATAAGATGCTTACCCCTACCCTATTCTGGATTATAGGCCTGCACTTAACTGTGGTCCACTAGAGCACTCCAGTTGACTTGCTGACCTGTCTTTCCTTTGCCTTTTTTCTTTGGGCCGCTTTGAAGGCTCTCCTGCTGTCCTGTGACTGAGTGGTACCACAGTGGTGCATTCTGCCAGCATTCTATTTTATTTCCTTATGCATGTGGGTTGTTGACTTTCTTCAAATTGCCCCCCCCCCCTCCCCATTCCCCCCCCCCCCGACTTTCATCTCATTTCTTAATGGCCACTAGTCCCAGAAGTTGGCTTTCTTACTCATCAGAGATGCCTGGTACTCTTCCCTCCCTGCTTTATCCACTACCCATTTCCACCCAGTATTTCTTTTTTTTTTTTCTTTTTTACCTTTATTATTTTTAATTATGTGTAAGTGTATGTTTCTGAATGTGAGTTGTACATGTGAGTGCAGGTACCTTCAGGGGCAGAGGGGTCAGATCTCCAGGTCCTAGATTTGTGTTTCTTTATAACTTTCTCTGCCTACATGGAGAGAAGTGATAGTGAATACCCGTGGAGGGAATTGGACCTGGAGGCCTATGTTAAAGGACTGCAAAGTAAGAGGATGAGCTCATATATCCGACAAGCTACTAGAAAGCAGTTCAGAGAAGACCCAAAGGGCAAATGACTGGTGGGTGGTAGCTGGCTTCATTTAGCTTCACCAAATAGGCAATCCCCTCCCCCATTCACTGAATCTGGCACTCAGGCAATACTGCCTTGAATACTATGATAGAATAGCCCCCAAGAACTTTGGGGCCTAGAGGAATGATTTGTAAGCTAGAAGGGAGGCATGACAGTGCCCACCTCCATCCCCATGGCAACTGTTAGTGTATTGTGGAGCTGAATGGGTGATGCAGGATTTACCTGCCTTCTAGTGAGATGCAGTCCTCGAGAGGCCAGCCACACAGCAGCTGCTAGGGAGGCAAATGAAAACAGCTTTCAGGGTAGTTCCAAAGCATTTTATAATCCTGTTCCTTTAAGTTTAGTTTCATAAACTTTGTTGTTTCATGGAAAACTAAATAGTAGCAGCTTAATTTTGAATGCCACATCAATGACAATCTTTGAAATGGAGTAATTTGATTATTCTATTTTTTTTTAATGTAAAAGTCACCGCTTACCTGTATAATAGTGCTCACACTGGTTCTGTTTGTCACTCATGTGAATGAGCCAACTAGAGAAACCCAAAGATATGCTGGCGTGCTCTCTCTCTTGTTTTGCCTCTGTGTGTGTGTGTGTGTGTGTGTGTGTGTGTGTGTGTGTGTGCGCGCGCGCGCGCGCGCGCTCTATCTCGTGAACACGTGCATATGCGCCTGGTGCCTGAAGAAATCAAAAGAGGGTGTTGCATCCCTGGAACTTGAGATAGAGATGGTTGTGAGCCATCATGTGGGTGTTGGGAACTGACCCTGGATCCTCTGCAAAGCAGTAAATACTCTTTACTGCTGACCTGTCTCTCCAGTCCCTGCATTTCCATTCTTGGGAGGAATCTAGTAGAATCTATTAGTATTTAAAAGCCCAGAAACTTTTACATTTTTAAATCTCAGAGATTTTTAACATTCCCCAAAACCACTGTTGAGTTCACTGCCCTTGAGATTTCTTTATGATAAAATCAAAGCTGCTATTTCATCTCATTTTCTTCTCCTTATGTTTTGGCATGTATCGTGTATCTATTCTAGATAATTTACTTTAAAGTTAGTAACTGAGAAAATCATTGTGCCTTTTATAGAAACCATTCTTACCTAGAACACTCTGAGCTGTGTTCTCCATGTTAAATAATACATGGAAGTCTACACTGGAGGAACCAATTTGCTTAGAGACTCACTTGCATGAGCAATACCCATCTATATTCTGTAATAGTTATGAAAACCTTGTTTATAAAATGAAGCTTGGGTGATTTATATCTTCAATGAGTTGATTAATAAAGCAAATTAGATACAATTTCCCTAGCACTGTGCTCAATTGAAGAAAACAGTGTTGACCAGTGTTGTACAACATCTACATGTTTTACCAAAAAAATAAATAAAATAAATAACAAAGATATAAGCAGAGAACAAGCCAAATTTTGTTAAATAAAAGTTTATCTAGTTACGTGTCGAATAAGGATGCTTTGGTAAGGGATAAATATACGGTGGTGGTCTGGCCACATTACATCTCCTAATGTCATAAGTCTCTAGATTGTGAAGTACATTTTATGATGTTTGCATGACAACTAAGTTGTCTAGCAATACAGTTCTTTCCTAAAAAACGAATTTATTTATTTTTATTCTATGTATGTAGATGTTTTGCCTGCATATATGTCTGTATACTACACACATGAAGCCAGAAAACGTTGTCATATCACCTGGAACTGGAGTTACAGATGGTTGTGAGTCACCATGTGAGTGCTGGGAATTGAACCCAAATCCTCTGAAAGGCAGCCAGGGTTTATACCACTGGGCAGTCTTTCCAGCCCCCAATATGAGAGTCATTCATTTTTCTTTTCTTTCTTTCTTTTTGTTTTTGTTTGTTTGTTTGTTTGTTTTTGTTTGTTTGTTTTTCGAGATAAGGTTTCCCTGTGTAGTTTTAGTGCCTGTCTTGGTCTCGATCTGTACACGAGGCTGGCCTTGAACTCCCAGAGATCCACCTAGCTCTGCCTCCCGAGTGCTGGGATTAAAGGCGTGCGCCACCACTGCCCGACAAGAGTCATTCATTTTTATTTTATAAGTCTGGGTATTTTGCCTGTGTGTTATCTCTGTGTACCACATGTTTACAGTTCCGTCAAAGGCCAGAAGAGGGTGTTGGATCCTCCGGAATTGGAGTTAGAGACTGCTGTCAGCGTCCATGTGTGTGGTGGGAATGAAGAATAGTTATGCTTTTAACCCCCAGCTGTCTCACCAGCCCCATGATTTTTTTTTTTCCCAGAGCTGAGGATCGAACCCAGGGCCTTGCGCTTGCTAGGCAAGCACTCTACCACTGAGCTAAATCCCCAACTCCATGATTTTATTTTTTAAATGAACAAGAAGATATTAAAAAAAAAAAACCCATAGGCTTATGGTATAATGTGATGTTTCTCTATACGTTGTGTAATGTTTAAATCAGTTAAGCATGAAGCATGAATCTAATTAATCTTTATCAACAAAAACCAGGAGTCCTATTCGGGGTAAAAACCTGTAAGATCAGAAAAGCAGGGGAGCAACCACCAATGACTTCCTACCTTCCTACCTTTCCTCCAATCAAAAGGGGCAAGGTCCTGGCTCAGCTCTGCCTTACCACTTCCTGTCGTCCCTCTGTACAGTCATCCAAACCCCTATGGTTAACTAGTGGCTAGCTCTGCCCTCTGACTCCCAGCCACTCCCTTTATTTGTCAGAACACAAAGTATCACACAACATAAGCATGTCTTCTTCTTTATAATGAAAACATTAAAAATCCTTTATCTCAGTTTTTTTTTAAATGTGCAGAAGTTACTTTATAATTGTCCAGCACGGAGTAGCACACTAGACCTTTTCACTCCTGTCTAGCTATAACTTGATATTAATTGATTATGGCTTGGGACATGGCTCAGCCAGTAAAATGCTTGCTAAAAAGCATGTAGTCCTGAGTTTGATTCCCTGGTACCCATGTTGAAAAGCTAGATGTAGTGATACACTTAACCTGTCACCCAGTGCTGGGGAGACAGAGGCAGATGGAACCTTCAGACCCTGTCTCAGAAAATACATGTGAGCTAGGGCGATGTCTCAGCGGGTATAAAATTTACTTTACCATTGTGTAATGAGCAACTTGAACAACAATGAAAAGGAGATCAAATTAAGTCTAGAACTGACTTCAAATTCTCACTTTTCTCTTTATTCCTTATCCTCTGCCTCTCATAGGTAACCTTTAAATTTTTTAAATTTAAAAACTAAATAATTATTTATAATTGGGTATATGTGACATAATGTGGGTGTGAAGGTCAGGAGACTCCTTTGCAGATTTGGTAATTTCCTTCCACCTTATGTGGGTTCAAGGGATTGAATTCAGGTCACTAGGCTTGCTTAACAAACACCTTTACCCACTAATCCATCTTATTGGCCCTAGATGGCCATTTTTAATTCATTTTAAGTTTATCTTTTCATTTTCTCAAAAAACCCAGTATTTATGTGTGTGTGTATGTATACACCTGGGTGTGTGACAGCATCTCATCTTGAATCTCCACCTGGCCTGGAACTTGAACATAAACCAGGCTGACCTTAAACTAGGAGAACTCTCATATCTCTGCCTCCAAGTGCTGGCATTACACTGCCATATTCTGCCCTTTATATATTACCATTTTTTTTATGTGAGATGGGATCTTTATGTGTGCCCTGGGTGGCACACAGCTTTACCAAACGCCTACCTTGGTCTCCTGAGTGCTGGTACCAAAGGCATATACCACCTCTCTCAGCAGCCTTTGTATATTCTTATTCCTTCTCTTGCAGCAAAGGCAGGGGATTACAGTTTTCTTTATCTCATGTTTTGTTTTTTCTTATATACTTGAATGGAATTGAAACTCTTTCTTTTAGATTTATTTTATGTGTGTGAGTGTTCTGCCTACACGTATATATGTGTACTGTGTTTGTGCCTGGTACTCTTAGAGGGCAGAAGAGGGCATTGGCTCTTCTGGAACTGGGGTTATGAATGGTTGCGAGCCACCATGTGGAAATTGACATATATCCTCTGCAAGAAAAGTGCTTTCAACCACAGTACTGTCTCTCCAGCCTCTAATAACATATTGTGAGGCTCACTCTCGTAGCAGTATACAGTGATTGCCTTCGTTGTTTTTGCTTATACTCTTTCATAGTATGCTTATTCAGACATCTCCTACAAATAAATATTCTGTATAAAAAGGATATTTGTGAACACTGTATAGCTATATGGTGGATATAAAGCTTTGAGATTATGAATCAGTGGGTACAGGTATAATATTCCAGGACAGAAAGATTAAAGATGTGAAGATAGAAAGCTCTCAACGTAAGTTGTATGTTTATAGTAATTCTACTTGAAATATAATTGGTCTTTAAAGTCAAAATAGTAGCCAGACATGGTGGCTTTCTCCTTTAATCCCAGCACTTAGGAGGTAGAGGCAGGCAGATCTCTGTGAGTTCAAGGCCAGCCTGGTATTCACAGTTAGACTCTCTTTAAAAAATTAACGATAATAGTAGGACTCAGCAGATGGCTCAGTGGGTAAGAGCACTTGCTCTGCAAGGATGAGGGCCCGAGTTTGGATCCCCAGTGTTTACAGAAATAAGCCAGCTCTGGCTGTACCTGCCTGTAACACAGCAGTAGGACTGGGGACAGATGGATCCCAGGATTTCTCTGGCCAACCAGTCTAGCTGTACTGGAGAGCTTCAGGTTCTGTGAGAGACCCTGTCCCAAGTGGGTAGAGGTGGAGAGCAAATGGAGGAAGAGATCCAACATTGTCCTTTGGCCTCTGCATGGACTCCCACACTACAACCCTCAAATAACCTAGTAGTTGGAAATCTGTCTAGGTGACTGTATTTGAGACTTATTCTGAAGAAGGAGGAGGAGGGAGAGGAGGAGGAAGGGGAAGAACGAAGGAAGGAAGGAAGGAAGGAAGGAAGGAAGGAAGGAAGGAAGGAAGGGGAAGGATATGAAGAAATCAAATGATGAGATGCTAAAGCATAATAAGCTATAACATTAAAAATACCAAGGTAAAAGAGCAGTGGGAACTGAGCATGGGCATTGCTGCTTGAAACCCCAGCAATGGAGAGGCTGAGGCGGGAAGATCACAAGTTTGGATGCAGAGTGAGTCTTATCTTCCCTCCACAAAAGTGGTCAGTGGAAAAATAGCTTACAACAAAACAAAACAAAACAAAGTAATTGGGGCTGGAGAGATGGCTCAGAGGTTAAGAGCACTGTCTGCTCTTCCTGAGGACCTGAGTTTAATGCCCAGCAACCACATAATGGCCCTCATTACAACTATCTGTAATGAGATCTGGTGCCCTCTTCTAGTGTGCAGGCATACATGCAGACAGAGCACTGTATACATAATAAATTAATTAATTAAAAAGTGACTTGGATGTAAGGATCCAATAAAGGATCAAGCAAGCACACGGACCTGTAAGAAAAATACATCTTTGTTTTTCTTTTTGTTGTTGTTGTTTTTGTTTTGTTTGAGGCAGTTTCTCTTTATATAGTCCTAGCTATCCTGGAACTTTATTATAGAGCAGGCAGACCCTGAACTCAAAAATATCTGCCAGCTTCTGTCTCCCAAATGTTAGAATTAAAGGCATGTACCACCATGCCTGCCTTGAAAGTCTGAATTATTTAACAAATAATTGTAAGCAATTTGAAGTAATAGAAAATTAACTTTTTAATATCATGTATTAAAATAAGTTTCAAGTGTGTAAATAATTACATAGAAACAATAAGAATTTGTGTACTGATCTTAATTAGCATAAGAATTTACAAAGGAGATGGCTAATAGAGTAAGCCATATAAAAATTTAACTTCAAATATTAATTTAGTTTTGTGAGTGTATGATATGTGTGTATACATGTTCATGTATGTTGTATCACTCATGGATGTCAGTGAGCAATCTCTGGTGTGAGTTTTCCCCTTCTGCTTTGTTTGAGGCAGGATCTCTCTTGTTCGCCTCTGCATGTGTTTTCTAGGCTAGCTGGCCTTTGAGTGTCGGGGGTCTGCTGACTGCACCTTCCATCTTCCCACAGGGGTGCTGGGGCTCCACACGTGCACCACCACATCTCGCTTTTCATAGGTTCTGGAAAGCCAGTGATGCCATTGGACTTACTCAGCAAGCACTTACAAATGCTGAGCCATCTCTCTGGCCCAGATTTTACTTTTTTTTGTAATAATTTAACTTTATTTTTATGTGTGGATGTCAGATCCCCTGGAGTTACAGACAGTTGTGAGCTGCCAGTTGGGTGCTGAGAATTGAACCTGGAACCTCTGGACTCCCAGCTAGTTCTCTTAACCACTGAGCCATCTCTACAGCCCCCAGATTTAACTTTTATACCATCCAAAAATGCAGCCAGGGGGGGGGGGGGGGGGTGGGGGGAAGGGGGGGGATGGGCAATTACCAGACTCTAAGAAATATCTGTAGCAAATTTCCAAGGGCTTTAATATTTTCACATATAAAATCATATAAGTAGGCATAGAACTACATTAGACAAAATAAAAAGTTTTTAACAAGCATAGAAAAAAATGTAAATTAAACTACTAAGTAGTTACTGAGAGCTACACATTAAATTAGCGGCAACTCCTTTGCTGACAAGAATAAAGGCATTTGCTAGACGAATAAACTGTTGTGGACTGTTATTAACACAACTACTTAATATTCTTGTATTATTATTCATGAAACTGTTGGAGTTGGCAGGGCGGGGAAAGAGACAGAATTGCCCTCCACCTTGTTTTTTGAGACAGAGTCTCTCCTACTGAGCCTGAAGCTGAGCAGGCTGGTCATCAAGCCCCAGACAGAGATTAATGTCTGTCTCAGCCCTAGGATTGCAGGTGCATGCCAACAGCTTATCAACATGCCTGGCTTTTTACATGAGTTCTGGGCATTTAAATCAACTCCTGTAAACACTATACCCACGGAACCATCGCTGCACTCCATGAGCATACTTTTTTTTTAACTGTGAAATTGTACAGCTCTGAATTGATTGACAGAAAATAAGCAGTTTCCTCTTTCCCAAAAATTAACCTATAAACTCAAAGATGTTCAGAAATTGTCCCAATAATAAACAGTGATGGTAACTGTTAGTAATTGTAGTGTTCTGGTCATGGTCCACCTGTAGTATCAAAGTGACAGAGGTCAGTGGTTGACACCTGAGGTTTGCTTCTCCATGGGTTACTGGCTGTGAGGTGCTTCATATTCTGCGCTCTGGGATCAAGGCAGAGGGAGAGAAAAGTGATGAAACTTAGAAGGCTGCTTCATTTCATTGAGGGAAGGATGATTCCATTTGCACAAGGCAGTATGACCCTCCCATGGAGTTGGGCCAATCAGTGCAGAGGGGCTGCAGAGATTAGAACAAATAATAAATGCTATGAAAGAGTGTGTTCGGTTATGATGGCCTTTTCATCGAGTGTCACAGCCTAGGGTATGCCAAGAGAAATGGCTGATGGGAAGAGGAAGGGGAAGGTGTCCATGTTTCCTGATAATTGAAAAATGGCTGTTCTGGATAATGAGATTAGACCAGTGCCTTATGGCACCAGTGGGTAGAATCCACAGCATTGCAGATTTTAAATCATTGCAGGATGGAAGAAACAGCCATATTCTTTTAGCAGTCATCTTGTCTTTCTAAATCTGTATATATCTGAAACTTCATAATAGTCATATATTTGAAAGTGAATCTAAATTTTTGCCTAGTGAGTAATACGAATTTTTGTTCTTGGGAGATATTTTAGCACTGTTTTCAAGTGGAGCCAAAGATTTAAATTAGGCCAGGCCTGGTGGGCAAATAATCTCCATACAGGATCCTCTGAGAAAGAAAGCTAGCTGCTTGGGTTGCTGACAGAGGGCAGTGTTCGCTTTCCTGAATGCTGCTCTTTGGTTACTGGTCATTGCCAGATTGTCACTTGAAATTGCAGTAACTTTTTCTGGTTAGCAACCGTTCCTTGGTGATAGATTCTTTAAGAAAAATCCTGGAATAAGCCTCTCCCCACACATGAAGTAGAAATGCAAATCTAGCCTTTAAAAGATGCTGCTCCTGCACTGAGATGTAATTTTAGACCCATGCTCTTTTCCATTGCTTTTTCTCATAGTGGTAGTTGTGCAGATTTTTCGATGAGGCATGCTGCAGTTGAGGTGGTTTAAATGCTGCTTGCGAGAGAACAAACCCGGTTAAGCAAGAGATTAAAATTAGCCAACAATTAGCTTCTCTGCAGTCTTAGATAGCCCACAGCCAAGCATTCCTTGGTAATAACTCTTAGTGATTCTTTTGTTGCAGAAAATTACCTTGGAAAAGTGCAGTTTAAATTTTTCCCTTGAAAGACAGAATCTCCTGTAGCCCAGACTGACCTTAAACTCAATATGTAGTTGAGAATAACCTTGACCTTCTGAACCTCCATCTCCTGAGTACTGAGATGATCATGTGAGCCACCACACCCAGTCCGTGTGGTACTGGAGTTTGCTAGCAAGCAACCTCCCAATGGAGCTATACCCCCAGGCTTGATGTTTCTTAATGCCTACAGTTTATTTATATACTCCACAAATAGTCATTCAGTGCTTGACACCCAGACACTGTGTGTGTGTGTGTGTGTGTGTGTGTGTGTGTGTGTGTGTGTGTGTGTGTTTACTTCTGTGTGCCTAAATGTCTCTCGGAAAGACAGTGGCTCTGTTGCTGATCTCAGCATAGTTGGCAAATCCCTGTTCTACAGTGACAAGTGTTTCCCTGGCTGATTGCTGACTTCCTTCCCCTCCCCTATTCCTTTTTGTTCTCCATTCTTGTGTTTCTCTTATACCTGTTCCTTCTTTGAGAAGTGAACTTATCTAAGAGTAAGAGAAACTGGATGTGATATTGTATAAAACGTGTGTAGTGTCTAGGTGTGGTAGCGCACACCTATCATCACAGTGTTCAGTATAGAGGCACAGGAGGATTATGTTTGAGGCTGACCTTGGCTACATAGCATCATGGCAAGACCCTATCTCAAAACAAACAACAAGCCTAGTATAAACAGGAGACAGTACAAGTTTTCGTTTACTTCAAAAACCAAATGCAATTTCATCTGTGCAGATCTCAAAGCAAGTACATTTGTTTCTTAGTTCAGAAACTGTATATTTAAATGAAGTTATGTAATTACATTTTAAATGAAATTAGTGTCAGTATGCTATTATAGAAATGTGCATATAATTAGACAACTTTTGGTTAGTCTTTGTACTCTCTGAATTTGAATTCTGATGTGCTATTTCTGGAATTAGGCATCTCTGTATCTTTCTGTCTGATATATTACATCTAGCATATTTGTTAATTCTCAGTGCTTTCATTGTCTAGTCTCTAGGATATACTCCAGTTAATTAACGATGTGATTCTGGCTATTGTCTTCTGTTCTGATGAACGTGAAGGTTATTAAAATGTAACTCTTTTCTTCTTCAGCGTCAGACAACAGCCAGCGCTTTCGGGAAACCTGTTTTGCATTTGCCTTGACTCCACAACAGGTGCAGCAGATCAGCAGCTCCATGTAAGTCATCTTCCATCTGACCTGCAGCTTGGTGGCAGCCCAGGACCAACTATAGTAAATGAGTCTGGCCTCCAGCATCTCTGTCTCTGTTTCTCTCTCTCTCTGTCTCTCTCTCTCTCTCTCTCTCTCTCTCTCTCTCTCTCTCTCTCTCTCTCTCACACACACACACACACACACACACACACACACACACACAAGCACTGTTGTTGACATTTCTGGTATTTAGGAATGGAGTGACATGTCTTCATGTATATATTTAAAAATAATTTTTATTCTTATTCTATTTTAGGGATATTTCTGGGACCAAATGTGACTTCACAGTGCAGGTCCAATTAAGGTACAGTGTTGACTATAATATATATATTCAAATTTTAAAATATGTTCCTTAGAAATTAATTTTTTTATGTCTCCTCAGTTTTCAGCAAGATATTGGGTGAGCTAGTAAGAGAAGGCGTTGTGAGAGGCTCTGTTTGCTTCTCCATGGTGGTAATCCTTGGTGGTTGGGAAGCTGCACCTGGTGGTGTCTTTAGAGACTAAGAAGCGTCAACTTTTGGCTGTTTGGAGGCACAGGCCTTTAATCCCAGCATGCACTTAGGAGGCAGGCTCAGGTGGGTCTCTGAGTTCATTTGCACATCAGCCTGCAGACTCTCAGGAACACTCACCAGGATATTCTAACCCGCCTCATCCTGTTTCACTTGCCCTAATTCAGAACCCACAAGAGATGTTTTGTGGAAGTTCTCAGAAATGTACAGATGCATGCCAACACAGGCTTGCAGCCACCCCTTCTCAGTCCTTGTTTCTAGGCCCTTCTATTCCCTTCTGAGGGTATCTAAGAAATCTTTTTTCTTTTTCTTTTTAAATTAGTATTTTTTTTTGTTTTTTACTTTATTTTTATTCCATGTGCATTGGAGTTTTGCCTGCATGTATATCTGTGTGAGGATATTGGATGCCCAGGAGCTGGAGTTAGAGGCAGTTGTGTGCTGCCTTGTGGGTGCTGGGAATTGAACCTGGGTCCTCTGGAAGAGAAGCCAGTGCTCTTAACCATTAAGCCAGCTCTCCAGCCCCTCTTTTTTTCCTTATATAAATCCACTTTGCTGCTTTTCTTCCTCAGTGAGTATCCATATCCCATTAGAATAAGAGAAGAGAGCAAAGCAGTTGATTTCCTCAGTGGGCTATTTTCCCTGTAAACACCCTAGTAACAGCAGTCACATAGAAATTATAGATGCACCAGTGAGCCAGAAAAGAGATCAGTCTACACACCACCCAGCTTCATGGAGCCATGCAAACACTTCTCACCTAACCTCTAATAGTGAGGTCAAAGTTCCTGAGAAAGTAACAGACAGGATTTAGGAGCTTTTACACCCTAAAGCAACAGGACCTTAATCTAAGACTTTGTTCTAAAAGAGACTGGCCATGATGTCATTGAGTGTGAATGATACTTCATCTTCTGTCAGGAGCAGACTATGAAAATGACTGAAGAAATTAAAAGACAAAATGTAGTGCTTTCGTAATTAATTACATTTTGCTGCAATATTCTGTACTTCAGTGTCTACATATTTTTCTCACATTTACTTATTTGTTGACTTGCTTATTTATTTGCTATGTTTGGGTGTGTGTGCATGTGGGGATCAGAGGACAGCTTCACTCCTCCTAGCATGTAAGTTCTAGGAATCAAATTTGGGTTTCCAGGCTTGACAGCAGGTGCCTTTACCTGCTCAGCCATCTCTCAGTGCCCCCCCCCCCATTTTGGATGGTGGGTGATGGTATTACTTGTTTGTTTGGTTTTGAGGTAAGGTCTCACATAGTATTCCAAGATGGCCTGGAACTTACAGCAGTCCTCCTGCCTCTGTCTCCCAAGTACTGGAATTTCAGAGCTACCTCTCCGAGCTGTTTATTCTCCACTTGTTTCAAACATTGCTTTTTGTGCATATTTACTAGTGGTTCAACACTGGAGCCTCCATTATCTATCCTTCTTGTTATCCTCTACCCAGTGCATGTCTACTGAATAGAAGTCCCACTGCCTCTTCTCTTGTGTCTGACTTCTAGGCCAAGACCAAAATAAAGGTTGAAAAGCATAGCTTAGACTGTGATCTAGTGACTTATAATCTTAGACTTAAGACCTAGTACTATGCTCAGTATTTCATAATCATATTCAACAAATATGGTTCACATTTTGAAGGAAGATTATCTTTCTTAGATGTTAGCTGTGTTACAGTTACTATTGCTATTATGAAACAATTTGGGGAGGAAAGGGTTTATTTGGCCTACAGGAACCTGGAGGCAGGAGCTGATACAGAGGCTATGGAGGAACACTGATCACTGGCTGGCCCCTTGTGGCTTGCTCAGCCTGCTTTTTGTTGTTGTTGTTGCTGTTGCTGTTACTGTTATTAATGTGTTTTGTTTTTTGATACAGAGTCTTTCTACATAGCCCTGGCTGTCCTAGAACTAACTGTAGATCAGGCTGGCCTCAAACTCAGAGAGCTCCACCTACTTCTGCCTCTTTAGTGCTGGGGTTACAGGTATGTGCCACCATATCTGGCTTCAGCCTATTTTCTTATAGTATCAAAGACAACCAGCCCAGAAGTGGCACCACCGGCCATGGGCTGGGTTGTACCACATCAATCACTAATTAAGAAAATACCCTATGTATGGGCTTGTCTACAGCCTCGTCTTTTAGAAGCAATTTATCAGTTAAGGTTCCCTCCTATGAGATGACTCCAGCTTGTGTCCAGTTGACATAAAATTAATCAGCACAGCAGCTGATTCAGAAATTCCAGGGGACTCTTGATGGTTACAAATGATTTAGCTGGGGCTGGAAAGATGGTTTAATGGTTAAGAGCACTTGCTCTTGCAAAGGCTAAGAATTTGGTTCCTAGTACCCACCTCCAGCAGCTTCCAACCACCTGATACTCCAGCTCCAGGGGATCCAATGCTTCCTTCTGGCCTCCATAGTTACTGCATACACCACACATATGTTCTTACAAGCACAGAGACTCACATGCACATACATCCTTTAAAATTTGAAGACTGGCCGGGCGGTGGTGGCGCATGCCTTTAATCCCAGCACTTGGGAGGCAGAGGCAGGCAGATCTCTGTGAGTCCGAGGCCAGCCTGGGTTACAGAGTAAGTTCCAGAAAAGGCGCAAAGCTATACAGAGAAACCCTGTCTCGAAAAAACCAAAAATAAATAAATAAATAGATAGATAAATAAAATTTGAAGACTGTTGTACCCCTACCCTTCTTTTTTTATTTACTTTTGTGTTTGTTTGTTGAATCCAGTTTTTGCTATGTAGCCCTGGCTCTCCTTCAACTTGCTTTGAAGACCAGAGTGGTCTCAAACTCAAGAGATCTGGGAACGCACAGAGTGCGGGGGTTGAAGTTGTAAGACACCACACTCAGCCTTTCGTAGCCATTTTCAGTTAAAATTTATCTCCAGATTTTCATGAGCAAAAACCACCTAAAACATTTTGTGCTGTTCTTGCAATTTGTTGTCAGTCTTTGTGTCTTAATAAAATAAAATAGTCTTTCTCATTTCCTTTGCCTCCCCATTCCCCCATTGCTAAACTAATGGATTATTTAGAAGGCATGTGCCTTTTTGATTTCTTCATTAGGAATAATTATCTAAATCATGAAAAATAATTTGGTTACTATTAAACGTCTGGTCTGTTTTCATTTATGGACCTGTTGATCCCACCCTTGTAAAGCACCTCACAGAAACTCTGTTGTTGGCCCCTCTTTTGCCTTCAGTTTTTGAGAATCCTAGCATTCACCTTTTACCTAATTGAATAGGAGTCGCTTGTTGTGTAGATTATTCTTTTCCTGCAGGTTCAGGTATCATGGTGTCTGTGTTTGAATTTATTACTGCACTTGGATAATTATGAACTGTGGCATCCTTTTACTGTTGGCAGATGTAGTGACACACTCCTGTCATCCCAGCACTCAGGTGGCAGAAGCAGGGGGATTGCCAGCATATAGTAAGACTTATCTCAAAAATAAAAAACAACAACAAAAGAAATCACCTGAAATGGAGACCTCTACTGGGTTTAATCTATCCCTATGAACTCTGATATCAGTTCGCAAGGAACATTTGTAGCAAATTGTTGTAGATCAGTATATCTTAACCAGTTGAGAATCTATTGGAAGCTATGGATTATCTTCCTAAAAATGAATGTGCGCAGGGTGTGTATGCGTGGTCTTGCACTCATGTACTTTGACATGGCAAAGTGATTCTTTTATGTGGACTGTTCCCACACACAGATTCCATAGCAGGCAGATTAAAACCTTGCAACAGATGTTGAGAGCAGATGAGTGCATGTAATGAATATTCTACACAATTCACAAGGAGGGCTCTCCCTTCTATGCAGTCCAAAGGTGCTGTGCGTTTATGGTAAAAATGGAGTGAAGTATGGGTGTATATTGGGAATAGAAAATAAAAAACCTTTCTCTATCTTATAAAAGTCAGTCAGTAGGATGAGAAGTTACAAAATGTGTATCAAGCCTTGGTTTTCCCAAGAGATTATGCATTTAACTTAGAAATAAATGTTTTTGTGAGTTTCTGAAAGAGTGTTCTAATTTATGCAGACATAGCACAAATGCTGTGATTATTCAGTGTCTTTGGTTTTCCAGGAGTGAAGGAGCTCTTTGGCTCACTGGACAGAACTTGATCTTGGGAGTGGGATTTAGGCCTTGAAACCATGTTTTCAGTATATTCTACTGAGAACCAAAAAAAAAAATGCTTCAAAGGCTGTATCAGAACTACTGTGCTCTGTATTTCCTCTTGGATTTATAATGCACATGAGCCAGTTTGAAGCTCTGGGAAGGTCTTTGATACGGGTCTTTTTTTTTTTTTTTTTTAGCTGAGGATCAAACTACCACTGAGCTAAATCCCCAACCCTTTTTTTAAAAATTATTTATTTGTTTGTTTGTTTATTTTGATTTGAGTTTTTTAAGGTTTATTCAACTACCGAGGCTTAAAAAGAGAGAAAAAAAATGGAGTTCATGAGGCCTCAAGCAATTAAGGAACATTGAGAACAGAAAAAACAGTCTTCCCCAGGGAAGAGCACCCCAGCTGGTCATCCAGTACCACATACATGGTCAGGTTGAAGACACAAATACAGCTTTATGGATGACCATACCATATTTATATATTTAGAAATACACATACACACAATTGAAGAGAGAGGGAGGCCGTGAATTTAAAAGAGAGCAAGGAAAGGGGGTGGTGAGGACAAGGAAGAAGGACATGATATAATTTCAAAAGAAAAATAAAAGTTGAAAAAATTGATTTTTTTTTAACACCTGCTAATACTGAGGAATTTACTGTTCCTCAGAAGATAGATAATTCTAAAGTCGTCATGAGCACTTAAACAGCAAGTTGGTAGTTGTAACTGCTAATCTAGATACTTGATGGAACTGTTTACTGCTGACCTTAAGCAACTTAGGTGAGGTATAAGTTAAGGATGCAAACTCTCACCCCTTGTCCTAAATCCACTTGGAACCTTTTTGGTTGTTTAAAAGAGGGTGTTGCTACATAGCCCTGTCTAGCTGGAACTCACAGAGTTCCTCCTGCTTCTGCTTCCTCAGTGCTAGGATTGAAGGTGTGGTCACTCTGCCTAGCCACATGTAAGTTTGGAGTCTCCCCCAAACCTAATTGTGAATAGTTGACTGATAACCTAGACAGCCAATTAGTATGGTGAAAACAAGCAAAACTACCTGAGGCCATTTCTACTGTGACTGTCTGTCTGAGGGATTGAAGGACTGCTCAAAGAGATGACTGAGCCTGAGCAGTGGAAGCAGGTCCTCTCCGTGGTAGAAACAGGGGGCAGTTTACAGACACTCCTGATTCCTAAACTTCTGTCCCCAGCACGTAGGCAGGGTCTGTTCCAGTTGCCCAGAAACAGGAGGCATCTGGACGGCCCTCTAGCGCATAGTGTGTTGTCTGGCTTTGTGTTTGTTTTCCTCTGGTTGAGAATGGCACCAGGTGTGGCCGGTCTGGGTGCTAAGTTTGATGGACCTTAACATTTAAGATTTATATGTATTTTGTAGTAACTTGGAACACTGTCATCCACATACATTTTATGCATTTATGGGCTGTCTTAATTCTTAATGTTTTTCAACATCTAGGCTAACTGGTTTTTCCTCTAGTCTGTTTAAGATATCACAGATTTACCCACACGCACCTTTGGGCCTGTACAATTCAGACCTCTGTTCAAAGATCAACTGTGTTTTAAACCTGTTTGCCTGTGTTTACTCTTTCTGTAGAATATATTGTTTTTATTGTTCTTTTTTCTGTTTTAAAATTGATCATCTTTTAAGTTAGCTATCAATAAAAATGTTAGAGGTTATCTTTTAATAAACAAAATTAAACTTGACCTTTGCCGTTTAGGTTTTGTTTATCAGAAACCAGTTGTCCACAAGAAGATCACTTCCCACCCAACCTTTGTGTGAAAGTGAATACAAAACCTTGCAGCCTTCCAGTAAGTTCTAAAAACAAGTTTTGAACTACATTACATATGTGACTATTACATGAGTCATCTTAGATATTTTTAATTACAATTTTACATTAAGAAACAGGACAGGGGCTGGAGAGATAGCTCAGAAGTTAAGAGCACTGACTGCTCTTCCAGAGGTCCTGAGTTCAATTCCCAGCACCCACATGGTGGCTCACAACCATCTGTAATGAGATCTGGTGCCCTCTTCTATATACTAAATAAATAAATAAATAAATAAATAAATAAATAAATAAATAAATAAATAAATAAATAAATAGGGGAGGGAGGGGGGAGAGAGAGAGAGAGAGAAGAAACAGAACAGTGTTCAGTGGTAGAGTGCTTGCTTGGTATTGAGAAGACCCTGGATTCAGTCCCACTACCACAAGGAAGGGGACATTTTACTGTGTATTCTTATGACTAGATGAGACTTGCAGACTTCAGTTAGCATCTGTGACATGAGCCATGGATAGAAACTTGTAGCATTGCCTATGGTAGCACCAATATTGTGCTGGTTTTCAGGAAACAGAATCTCAGCTATATTCCTGCAGTGAGTGGCATTCAGAATGCTGCTGTGCCTTAGATGGAGTGAGGGTGGGAGCTGTGTTTGTTTCAGAAATGCTCCTTGTATACCTCTTTAAGCCATTATGAACTCATTCTGATTCTTAGATTTAAGAGACTTTGAGTTTTTATCACTTTTTTCCTCAGGCTTGCTAAAATGAGACTGTTAGGTTATTTAGAGAGATCATTGCCTAAGTAACTTATAAATGTTTGCTTCCCTACTTTTTAATGAAAACATTGGTATTGTCTAGCCTGTACTTTGTAGTTTTTTTTTTTTTTTTTTTTTTAAGAAATTGAAACAATTGTGGAAATAGTAGAAATAAATTATATTTCTTTCTTAGGGTTACCTTCCACCTACTAAAAATGGTGTGGAACCAAAGCGACCTAGCCGACCAATTAATATCACCTCACTTGTCCGATTGTCTACGACAGTACCAAATACCATTGTTGTTTCTTGGACTGCAGAAATTGGAAGAGTAAGTAAGCTTCTGTTTGTAGCTGTTTTCCTGTCATGAGGAAGGGTTAATTACCATGGCTGCCTATAATGTGTGAGTTATACTGTAAAGGAGTAGAAAAAGATTTTTGTCTCACAGTGAATTTTTAGCCTATTCCTACTCGAAACAGGTTCATTTAGTCTCCATTGGTTTTTAACTCTATAGTTTACCATAAACTTCTTCCTGTGTCATTACACATTCTTCTGCTGCATTTGAATTGGCTATATCATACGGTGATAAGAATATGCCACTGCTTACCCTAGTCTCTGGTGCTGAGTACTTAGCTCTGAGTACTGGCCTGACAGCTGTGGCTTTGCATACATGCAGAACGATTTCCTTACAGGAAATTCTCAGACCCAAAGAGCATGGAGAATTTTGAGAAGTTTTATGTGCATTGACAGATGGCTTTCCCCAGAGATGTGTTCTCTGATGAATGGTGTCTATTTGCTTGCCTGCAAACAGTATTATCATTTAAAATTTTTTTACCTTTAAGTAAATGTTAGCATTTAGTACCCCTTTTATTTTTAGTAAAAGCAAACATATTTTGTGTTTATAACTATTTACATTTTAAATTTGCATCCATGTCCGTTTCTCTTTTGTTCTTTTCTTAGTTATCTTGCTAGGTTTATATGTTGAGAATTCACCCTTTGATACATCTTGTAAATATTTGTCTCTAGTTTGTTAGCTTTCTACCCATCCGGTTATTTATATGTAAATTTACATTTTCGTAGTACCAAATGTTAACTAGCTTTTTGGCTTATAGTCTTTTCCTCTTAACCATCATTCTCTGTCTACGTATGCTTGCCAAGCTGATGTTAATAAGCTAGACCACTAGAGTACAAGGGTTTCTTGTTTTATCTTTAAATATTTAATCCATCTTGAATTCATATGTTGTATGAGAAAATTATTTTCACTAGTCAACCCAGTTCTAAGTAAATGGTAGTTCTGAAGCCACCATTGTTACATACATAATTTTTTATATTCTGTTCTTGTTTCTGAACTTTGTCTATACTCTTTCTTAGTCTAGCTTTCATTTTCTGGGCTAGTCTTTTAAAATTTTGTTTAAAAATTATTGTAGCTTTTTAATGGAAACCCCTCTATGTATGAGTTAGGATTGATTGACGGTGTGTCATATGACTGCATAGTACTACTGTAGGAAGAACAAATCCTTGTTTCTCTGGGGGCTTTGTCCATACACTCCAAGAACTGTCCTTCTGTTTAAGTGCTGAAAAGGGACAGTGACTGGGATCTTAGTGTAGTCAGGGACTTGAAAGAGAAGAGAGGTCAGGGAAGGGCTTCCCTGAGGAAGCAGTAACTTGAGAGAGAAGAGCAAGAGAAGGGTGGGAGTTGGGAAAAGTTGAGAGGAAACATAGCAGCCCGGTGGCAAGGGTTAGCCTCCACTTTCCCAGACAACTGAGGTGCAGTGAGTGGAAAGAGCAGCAGGGACCTTTCTGGAGAATAAGACTGGGCTCAACCATGCAAGGCTTGGTAGGAAATGTCAAAGGTAAGCAGTTCTGTTTTTAAGCAGAAAGTTTACATGTTTCCTTCAGAACTGGGTTACTCCTTAGAGTGGTTAAGTAGTTGGGGTAGATGACAAAATCATACAGCAGTCACATCTTAGTAGCCTAGAGTGGTTAGGGACGACATCCAGTGTCAGTATCTGGCCTTTATGTGCACACACAAATGAACCTATGGACACAAAATAGCTGACTCGAGAGCACACAGGTCACATTAGCAGGGAAAGTTTTGATAGAAGATTGGAATGTTCAGTTGTGATAGGTGAGCTGTAGAGATGATGGATTACAAGCCTGTCAGTTAGGAGAGAGATGGAGATGAGCTGGAAGGTTGTGAGACTGAAAGTTCTTTGTCTTAATGGGAGAGTTTTAAGTGTGTCTGGATGATGGTGGCGATCTTTTAGAGAGTGAGAGACGTACAGGAAGGAGGGATGATCAACAGTGAATTGCATCTGCCAGGGAGCTCATAGTAGGCAGGAAGAACAGCTTCTTTACTGGGACAGTGAAACGATTGGAGGTTACATTCTGATTGGGTGATTTCTCTGTCAAGTAGGAAACATGAGTTAAGCTAAGAGAGAAGTCACAAAGAAGGACTTGGAGGAGAGTTGGCAAAGATATTAGCATGAGACATGGTGAACCTTCTCTCCACATTTATTCTACCATACAAACTGTGGAATTACTTAACAGTGTGCCTTCCTCTCCCTTCCTCACTCTGCCTCACTCTTTCTCAGACTCTGAGGAAGAGTTCTTCAGTGTCACAGGTGGAGCTTAGGGGACCGGGAGGGTTTTTAATGCTAATATATAGTGTCATCAACTCCAGGAACCGTATTTCTCTATTCACTCAAATTCTCCTTGATGCTCCTCAGTAGATGAATTGGGTTAGTATCTATCTGTCTCTGTAAGTCCTTTTTAATTCCTGTTTTGATTTTTTTGTTGATATTTCTAAGTGTATCTTTTGGTTTTGTTGTTGTTGTTGTTGTTGTTTGAGGAAGAAGCCCTTTATTTATTTATTTGTTTGTTTGTTATGTATACAGAAGAGGGTGCCAGATCTCATTACAGATGGTTGTGAGCCACCGTGTGGGTGCTAGGAATTGAACTCAGGACCTCTGGAAATGCAGTCAGTGCTCTTAACCTCTGAGCCATCTCTCCAGCCCATATCTTTTGTTCTTGTTACATTTTCTAGGGTTGTTTATTTGCTTATTCAGAAACTACTTGTTTGTGGATGTTTCCTACTTAAGTTCATATATTGTTTTTTTTTTTTTAGTTGATTTTTTTAGTATTTCCAGGAACGTGATGTTTAGCTTGAGATTATCATTTACACAAATACATACATATGCCTCTTTTATTTCTTCTGTTCGGAACTTTTAAAATATAACATAGGTGCTACTGAACATCTTTATTGTTTCCTTTGTTAAGGAAAATACTGTTAAGATATTTAGTATTTGAATGGTATGTGTATGTGTGTACACATAGAAGCCAGAGAGGGTATCAGTGGCCTCTTTCTCTCTCTTTGATGCACCTCTGAGGCAAGGTAGCCAGACCTAGACTAGAAGCCAGCACACACACCCAGCAGGTCTCCTGTATTGATCACTAGTTGCAAACCTTTGTAAGAAAACCTAAAACTCAGGTCCGCAAGTGCTCATAACTTCTGAGTCCTACCATGAGGGTTTTGGTTTGCTTGCTTGGTTGTTTTGTTTTTAGGCAGGATCTCACTATGTAGTTTCAGCTGGCCTAGAACTCATGTAGACCAGACTGGCTTGGAACTCACAGAGATCCATCTGCCTCTGCTTCCTGAGTGCTAGAATTAAAAGCATGTGCCATCATGCCCAGCCCCACTATTACTAGTTTAGAACTTAATTACATTAATGATGTCTTTACAATATTCTTCTTTTGCTGAATTTCTTTATTAGAAACAGATTTGGGGTTTTGGGAATATAATTCAGTTGGTAAAATACTTACCTACCATGAAGCCCATGGTTTTATCCCAAGCACTCCATAAACTGGAGATGGTGACATGTGCCTATGCTCCAATAGTCAGAAGGTAAAAGCAGGAGGATCAGAAGTACGTCATCTTGGGCTCCATAACAAGTGTAAGACCATCCTGGGATATATGACAATAACAAAAGCAAACAGAGAAGAGGAGGCAAAAAGGAGGCAGAAGTTTGTCTTTTCAAAGAAAATAAACTCCACACAGTCCCTAAAGGAAAGAAGCATATTATAACTTCTTGTTCTACTCTATGGCTTTTTCCTCTATTTAGCATTTATTAAACTTTTCCTATGGATGGAGGATCATTTGGACACCACTGTAATGAGGGACAGAAGGACTAGATGTTTTGATTATGGAGAAAGTATCTTATGAATTTAAGCAGTTTACAGACTTTTGGGGAAATACAGACATTTAACAATGTGAGATAATATATATAAAGAGATGACCCTTGAGGGGCCAGCTGAAGCACTGTCTACTTAGCCACTGTTGTCTTAGAGGATCTTTGTGTGTGATGTCTCCTTGTGACATTGGTACACGTGGGATTTCATTCCTGGCATTCTTGCAGCTTTTGTTTTCTTCTCTGGTTACATGTTTCAGCTAGAGCACACATACCTTTTCGCTGAACTTGGATTTTTTTTTTTTTTTCTTCTTTAACTTCATCATCATAAATACTAATAGAAAGCCCTGGGGTATTTCCACGTTTGAACATTGAAGCTGTCAGTCCAGAATCTCACTGTTGATTATTAGTATCTCTCAAGTTTCTGTTTGACCTGAAACATTAAGCAATCAAGGAGTGATGGTGAACAGGGTTTGGGTTTCCTCCTAAAAGACATTTATCGGGTGGGGATTTAGCTCAGTGGTACAGCGCTTGCCTAGCAAGCACAAGGCCCTGGGTTCGATGCTCAGCTAAAAGAAAAAAAAAAAAAGACACTTATCACTTCTATATTAGATTAGTAAGTTATATGCTTTAAAATGTAGGGACATTGTAAAGTTACTTGTTTTTTTGTTAAAACACTATGAAATGTACTAATAAGTAAATTTGCTGTTTTCTACTTCATTTTTTTTCCAGAAAATATGCAGCATATGAACACAGATAGGTTTCTGAACTTCACAGGAAATGTAACCTTTCAGAGGGTACTGTAGGATGTGTGCTCTTGTTGCTAAGAGGCAGATACATATTTAAAAATGTAAAACTGAGGCTGGGAAAATAGCTCAGTGGTGGAGTGCCTTCTTAACATATGTGAGGCCCTTGCTTCAGTTCCTAACACTGCAGGGTGGATGGACGGGTGGTTGGGTGGGATTGGATGGATGGATGGATGGATGGATGGATGGATGGATGGATGGATGGATGGGATGGATAGATGGTTGGGTGGGATGGATGGATGGATGGATGTTTGGAGGGGATGGGTAGTTGGGTGGGATGGATAGATGGTTAGGTGGGATGGATGGATGTATGGATGTTTAGAGGGGATGGGTGGTTGGGTGGGATAGATAGATGGTTGGGTGGGATGGATGGATGGATGGATGTTTGGAGGGGATGGGTGGTTGGGTGGGATAGATAGATGGTTGGGTGGGATGGATGGATGGATGGATGTTTGGAGGGGATGGGTGGTTGGGTGGGATGGATAGATGGTTGGGTGGGATGGATGGATGGATGGATGTTTGGAGGGGATGGGTGGTTGGGTGGGATAGATAGATGGTTGGGTGGGATGGATGGATGGATGGATGTTTGGAGGGGATGGGTGGTTGGGTGGGATGGATGGATGGATGGATGGATGTTTGGAGGGGATGGGTGGTTGGGTGGGATGGATAGATGGTTGGGTGGGATGGATAGATGGTTGGGTGGGATGGATGGATGTTTGGAGGGGATGGGTGGTTGGGTGGGATGGATAGATGGTTGGGTGGGATGGATGGATGGATGGATGTTTGGAGGGGATGGGTGGTTGGGTGGGATGGATGGATGTTTGGAGGGGATGGGTGGTTGGGTGGGATGGATAGATGGTTGGGTGGGATGGATGGATGGATGGATGGATGTTTGGAGGGGATGGGTGGTTGGGTGGGATGGATAGATGGTTGGGTGGGATGGATGGATGGATGGATGTTTGGAGGGGATGGGTGGTTGGGTGGGATGGATAGATGGTTGGGTGGGATGGATGGATGGTTGGGTGGGATGGATGGATGGATGGATGGATGGATTAGAATGTTTGTGGGGCTAGGCTAAGAGGTTCTAATAAACTCTGGTGTGCAGAAGCAAGAATTAGTGGAACTGCACAGTCCTTGCTCACACTGCCTCCTGGAGTCCTTGCCCTTTCTTTTTCTTTTCTACTGCCTAAGCCATGCAAGCAGTTACATGATCATAAGCATATTATATAACCTGTGCTTCACTCAGTTTCATCAGCCTTTTAAGATATAGCCATACCTGTTTCCCACTATAGGCTGCAGGCAGAGTTGAAATGAGGTCTGTAGTATGTATCAAGAGTGCCTTGAAAACTCTGTTTTCTCAATTCTTTTCATGTCTTGATCTACTTGATCCCAGCACAAAACAGAAAAAGGGCCTTCTCATTCTGACCTTTCTCTCTTGTCCCTTCAAGTCTTCCTCTTTTCCTATCATGTGCCCTTCACTCAGCTTGGCTTGCTACCTGTTTCTTCTCAGGTAGTCCCTGCCGGATTGGGTATCCTGCTCATCTTCAAGCAGCGCTTCTTGGGGCAGCTGCAAGATGTGTGCTTGGTCTAAGTCAAGTGTCTTTAGGATCTAGTGTTACCCCAGGCATAGTGAGATACTAAATAAGTACACTAGAAACCCATCTTATTGGTAATGTTTAATAGCTACTATTTTAGAATATGTGTTACCTACTAAATATAGTTTATGATACCTTCAACATCTTAACAGCCTTGGTTCATACTTAGCCTTAATAGTATTCTTCTGTGAAGAACCTTAAATCTGTTAACTTCAGTCATTCAGTGCTGTAGGTAGGTTGAAGGTCTCAGCTTGATGCTTGCATGCTACAAGTTAGGGCAGCTTCTTTACCTCTTTCCTCAGTTTGTTCATACACACACACACACACACACACACACACACACACACACACACACACACGAGACAGGTTTTTAACCACCTCAGCAGTGTATCAGTCAGGCGTCATCGAAACACTTAAGACAGTGCTTGACACACAGCTGCAAGAAGTGTTCGTTTTTTTTTCCCTGTCACTGTGGGGTTAAATAGATGTGCTGTTTACTTAAATATGTCATTCGTTTTCTACATCTTTTTTTTCCAGACCTATTCCATGGCAGTATATCTTGTAAAACAGTTGTCCTCAACAGTTCTTCTTCAGAGGTTACGAGCAAAGGGAATAAGGAATCCGGATCATTCTAGAGCTTTAAGTACGTATGATAAACTTACTTCATATATGCAGCTAACTGTCTTGTTAAGGTTAGAGTAGTGTTTTTTTCTCAACTCAAATTCTAGTGTTTCTTTTTTTCTTTTTTGTTTTCTTTTTTAACCAGAACCTGTTGTAGAGGATTAAAAATTCCAAGAACCTAGTATTGTGAGCTTGTAAGTTAAGATCCAAAGGTAGTTTTAATGTCTTTGTAATGAAGCTATATTTGATGATCTGTGTTTTACAGATCTTAATATTTACTTTGTAAAGTTACTTCCTGAGTGCAATGTTTTATTACAGCTTCATAAAACCAGTGTTTAAGAAATTTTAGGAGATGGAAAGGAAATCTTGGCATGAATTTCAAGAACATTATTTTTGTTCTCAAAAATATTTTAGGGCTGGAGAGATGGCTCAGAGGTTAAGAGTAGTATTGGCTGCTCTTCCAGAGGTCCTGAGTTCGATTCCCAGCAACCACATGGTGGCTCACAACCATCTGTAATGAGATCTGGTGCCCTCTTCTGGCCCTCAGGCATACATGCAGGCAGAACACTGTATATGTAATAAATAAATCAGGGTTTTTGTTGTTGTTGTTGTTTAAAGACTATCTTAGATCCAGGAGAAATACACACAGTTACAAGATAGCTGTTTGCTTGCTTTACCAAAGTAAAAGTCAGTGGGATGGTAGAAGGAAGTGTGTGTGACCTTGGATACATTTCTGAATGTTTTGTCTGTGTATGATAGGTTTTTAAGATATGATTTTTTAAAAATGTTTTGAGGATTTTATCCATGCATACAGTGACGTGCGCACACAGCTTCCCCTTGCATGTTTCGTTTTGATATGTTAAGACTGAAATTAAGTAAGGTCTGAAAAATAGACTTGTGTCTCAAGTTTTGAGCATTATTAGCTTTTCTAAAGAGGCTGTCTACGTTCTTCATTCTCCTTTCAGGAGCTGTGAGTTCTTTGTAGGAGAATTTAGAAGTGGGGCTCGGTACTTAGGAAGCAGCACATTGCGTGCAAGAATGTGACAGCTATCCTTGACTCTGGAGCTTAGCTTGGCTTCAGACTTGTGGTTCTCCTGCTTCAGTGCTGGGATCGTAGGCATGGGCCGCCACACCCTGCACTTGAAGCTCTTAAAAGGAGTTAATAATAGCAGCACATTCTCAGATTTGTTGTTAGCGCCCTGGTGGGGAGAAGGAAGATGCTAAGGCCAGCTTCCTTGCAGCGGGTCTGAAGCACAGCTTGTGTCCTTTCTCTAGCTGTTTCCACAGCAGAACGACAGATCGACAAAGCGCAGCACCCCTGATGAGCTGAGCACCTGCAGCAGTTCACTTGAGATTTTTTCCCTGTACTAAAAGGATCCTTTTGGAAATGCAAATAGCTGGGCATGGTGGTACACACCTATAGCCCCAGCTACTTAGTGGGCTGAGGCAGGAGGGTAATTTAAATGTAGAGTCAGAGCTGAAACGAAAGCACTGTTTGTGCATCTGGGGGACTGGAGGCCCATGAGTCAGAGACAAGAAAATAGTAGGGTCCTGACGGAGAAGAAAGGATAGACATCTACTTGGAAATAATGTACAAGAGAAGCATTTTTCCTTTTACAGCCAGCCTAGCTACAGTCAGTCAATCCTGGCTGACTTCTTGCCTTGCATTGATAGATCTTAGCTAGTCAGAAAGCATTATGGAATTATGTGGTAAACAGTGGTGGAAAAGACAGAGATACCATGGAAGAAGTTATGTAATTAAAATATTTTATATTTTATAAAATATGCTTATATTTATAAAAATAAATTGTTCAAGTTACAAGAAAATGTACTTCTCAGAATTTTTTTTTTATTATTTTTTTGGTTTTTCAAGGCAGAGTTTCTCTGTGTAACAGTCCTTGCTGTCATGGAACTTGATCAGTAGACCAAGCTGGCCTTGAACTCACAGACATCCACCTGCCTCTGCCTCTTGAGTGCTAGGATTAAAGGCAGGTTCCACCACCGCCAGGCTTTCTTGGAATTTTTGAAGCATGAACTTGCTTACAATTGTACTGATTATAAGTGATTCTTAACCTTGTAAGGAAGGTCTGCTGACAGTTGTATTAATCAAGTCCATGCATGAGCATGTTCTTGGAATAAGGTTGATAGTATTTAAAATTTAGACTTTTCATTGAGAAAAATGCATTCTGTGGGCTGGAGAGATGGTTCAGCCAGTAAAGGCTAGGCTCAAACCAAAACATCAAGATAAATGAAGTGAGTTCTGTATTTTCATTCAAGAAATTAAATGCAGAGTCTGCTGTGTTATAGGAACAGCAGAGCAGAGCATTACACAAGACCACACCTTCTCGTGTCTCCCGAACATTTACAATGTGATGGGAAAGACAGACCAAGTCATTATTAGTAAGTTATAGTTGTGACATGTGCCTTGAGGAAGGAAGGCAGGGAACTCTGAACAGCCACCACGGGGCATTCTAGTCCCCTGTGTGTGACGCCCCAGGATAGGAAGGGAGTATGCCCAGAGAAAAGACCAGGGAAACTACAATATTGAAAAGTTTGAGACTAGCTGGGGTAAGATGAGGGGACTGTGTGAATTCATAGGTGCTGTAAAGGTAGGTGGTAGAAAGCCATAAAAGAATTCTTAACCAGAGGAATGACATGATCAGTTTTGAACCATCTGATCATCAACTGGAGGATGAGCAAGGGGGAAAGTCTGATACTCTGGAGCCAGTTAGGGACCTTTCACTTAAAAAACAAAAGCAAGTTTGTGTGTGTGTGTGTGTGTGTGTGTGTGTGTGTGTGTGTGTGTGTGTAGAGAGAGAGAGAGAGAGAATTATGTGTGTGGGTGTGTGGGTGCGCATGTATGTGGGTGTGTGAGAGAGAGGGAGAGAGTATGTGGGAGAGAGTATGTGTATGCATGAGAGAGAGAGGGTGTATGTGAGAGGGAGGGAGAGAAGTATGTGTGGGAGAGGGAGAGAGAGAGGGAGAGAGTATGTGTATGCGCGCGCGCGCATGTGTGTGTGTGTGTGTGTGAGAGAGAGAGAGAGGGGGGGGGGGGGGAGGGAGAGAGGGAGGAGTGTGTGTGTGTTGAGGGTGGAAGCCAGAGGACAACTTTGGAGTCATTTCTTCCACCTTTGCATATATTCCTGGAGGTCAGTTTGTGCAGCAAGTACCTTAACTCACTGAATACCACACTGGCCTACATTCTTACGTACTCTCTTCCACACATTAATGTTATTCTCTGAAATGGCAAATGAACTTTTCAAGAGGAGACCGTGAAGGAACGGACTGCACTTTCAGACTTGTGTTGGAGGTGTGAGTGCATGGAAACAGCAGTACACACCTGACACCCCACTGCACCTTCACTCCTATTACTACTTCCTCTGGTCTCGTCAGGTGTTCCTGATGGCTCTCCTGCATATCTTAACTCTGCTTCTTGCTGGGCAGTGATAGAACACTCCTTTAATCCCAGCACTTGGGAGGCAGAGGCAGCTATCTCTGAGTTCCAGACCAGCCTGATCTTGCAGGCCAGCCAGGGCTAGACAGTGAGACCTTGTCTCAAAAACAGAAACAAACCAAACCAAAGCACTCTGCTTCTTCTTTGTCCTGTTTCTCTTGGCAGAGGTGGTCTGCATTGCTCTGCGCCTCCTCTGTGCCACTCGTGGCCTGAGCCCTCTCGTTCCCCTGAACGTGCTCAGTGACTGCAGTGCTGCTTTCAGTGCTCTGCCCAGCCTCTTGGATGCTTTGCTGCATGGGGCACCAACCTCTCTCTTTCTCCTTGCAATGGCCCTCCCTCTTCTGACCTCAACCCCTTCCTTCAGGGGACTCAGAGAAGCATCCTCAGTTTCAGCACGGGGAGGGAGAGGCAGAGTGTAAGTTAAGAGGCCAGCCAGGGCTATGTAGTGAGACCCTGGGGGCCCAGGTGGGGTATATTGTAAATGTTCCCTGGAATTCCATGCTTGTTCTGCTTTTCACATGCACTGTTACTGCTTAAACTAGTCCTAACTCCCAAATACAGATCTTCATTCAATTCTTTTCTCCAATTTGAGATTGCATAAGCTGACTGCCTTCTCATTGCTCTACTTCATCAGAAGAAAGAATTTGAAACTCATCCAGTTTTGTCAACTGCCAACTAACCCTTTCTCAAATCTGTCTTCGGCCGTTGCCCTTGTTCAAACCCTTACATCTTGTCTTTATCTTTAGAAACTTTGTCCTGAATGATGTATCCCACTCTTTCTTCGGCTTTGGGAAGAATGACCCTTAGTCCAGATCTTTGAAAATATCTTTAGCAGGGCAGGGCTTGGCATCCAGCTTCATTGGAGAGCACTTGCTTGCTTAGCAGGCACAAGACCCTGGGTTCAGTCCCTAATTGTGGGATATGCTTTATTACTAACACATTTACATTAAGAATATAGTCAAGTTAGTAGTTTTCTTCACAGTTTAAAGAGTCACAGACTTTTTACCCATGTTCAGAATAGCTCAGTTGTTAACAGTGTTGTCTGTTCTTAGGAGATGCACTCCATTTTGTCACTCCGTCTAACTACAGCCTCCTGGAAGATTATTCCACTGTCTCTGTAAGACTGGTTGTGTCAGCATCTGCCATGGTGCTTAATAAATGAGATTTCAGTAACACATGCTGGTGCTGCACGTACTTGTTCACACGGCCCTCTTTCTGATACTGCAGTACAGCAATCAGCTAGCCATTCTCTTTTAGGAGCTGCCGGATGGTCTCCCTATTGACCATAGCCTTGCCACACATCCTGTGGGTGCTAAGATGACCAATATATTGTGTGATAGATTAGAACCCTCAATCTGGAGTAGCTGAGCTGCTCATAGCTGACACAGAGCCTACATTATTACCTCACTTTTTACAAAATGTCTTTTAAGACTAGGATTAGGTCTGTTCTAGCAAAGGAGATTTCTGTCTGTTTGCTGGTTGTAATAGAGATCTGCAAGTATGACTTCAGAAAATCTGTCTCCCAGAGAAGGAACATGCAAATCATTTTAAGTAACAACTACTAGCATTTATTAAATGTAATATTAGGTATTTTAAGACATTTTTCATTGGGTTAAACTCATTTAATCCAATGCTGTGAGATAACTGTTATTCTCATTTACTAGATTATGGGAAAAGTTACTAAAGTGACTTGACACATCAAAATTTTGACTTACTGGCCCAATGTCGTATATCCTGTGGGACCTCCTCTGTTTGTTGCCTTTCTAAGTACTGACCACTGAGTTTTGATTGAAGGCTGTTGCTGCATTGAAGTGCAAGCTTACACAAAACTCAGACAGTCACTATTACTGTTGCAGTGTAGGAGAGTGCTGCTGGACCAATTGGTAAAGGAATGTAGAGTAGACCGTCTTACTCAGGGTCCTCGAGAGCAAGTGAGAACCAGGAGGATAAAAATAGAAAGACTAGTGAGAAGAAATAATAGAGGCTTGGCTTACATGTTGATAGAGGCTGAGAAGTTCCATAGTGTGCCATCTGCAAACTAGAGAAGCAGGGAAGCATGGCTGAGCTGAAGTCCAGAGGCTCAGAGGAGCCGATGCCGTAACTCCCAGCTAGGAATGATGGCTGGAAGTCTCTGGGGTGCTAGTGTGAATACTAAAATCCAAAGGCTAATTCCAGTGTTTTTCTGTTCTGTCCTGCCCACTTCCCAGCTTCCTTCACAGTTAATTGGATGGTCCCACCAACACTGAGGGTGAGGGCAGCTCTTACCGTACCTAGTTCATGGACTCCCATGCCAGTCTCTTCTGACTCCCTCAGGAACACATTTGAATTCTGTTTTCATGCTTATTTTCTGTGGCCGATATTTGTTGTCCCTGGGGATTAGGGAGTTAGGATTTGTTATTGTTAATTGAGATTTTGTTTTGTTTTGTAACAGGGTCTCATACTGTAGCCCAGGCTATCCTGGGATTCACTGTGTAGACCAGGCTGGCCTGGAACTCGCATCAATCCTCCTAGGATTACAAAGTCACTTTGCCCTACCAATTAAGTTAGTATTCTTTCAAATTATTTTATAAGAAAGGATTAGCTAAGGTTGTGTGAATAGTGACAAACAGGTAAATTCCTAATTTATATTTGGTATTACTTAGTATAGTGTTTTGATGGCTCTATTTTCCAAAGGTTTTGTGGCTGTGGGGGTATGAAAGTCGGACTTCGAAAACTTTGGATTTGTAGTCTACAAAATAACTTCTTAGTCTAACATCAGAATCTCTGTCGAGCTTTTTAAACCACTGATCCATATCCCTCTTCCCTAGTCTAATGTAGTGATCAGTTAATAAATTAGAACGCTCCAGGTGTAATTCAGATGTACTTCTATGTGGAGATTCCTAATGTAAGAAAATACTTTAGTAGACTGCCCAAAAACTTGAGCCATCTAAAAATCCTAGTAGTTCTCTTAGTGGCAGTCAGTACCCAGACATTTGCTTGTCAGTTTGTCCTTCCTCCACTCTGTTTTCCTCACTGTGTCATCAGTGTTGTCACTATTACTGCACAGAAGCTCTGAAATTGTGGTTGGTTGTACTCAACAACCACTCCACCACAGGCCGCTATTTCTAAGACTTTTGGAATATATTCCCTGGTCCTTTCCTGACTTGGTATTTTCTGTTGTTGGCTGCTGTCTTCAGAGGTTAACTGCCGCCCAGGGTTTACACGTATAGGTGTCTCAATGTTCTGTTGCTGTGAAGAGACACCATGACCATGGCAATGCTTATAAAAGGAAGCATTTGATTGGGGCTTACTTACAGTTTCAAAGGCATATCCATTATCATCATGGCAGGGAGCATGAAGGCAAGCAGGCATGAGCTGGAGCAGGCCAAGAGAGAATGGGCTTGGCTTGGGCTTTTGAAACCTCATAGCCCACCCCCAATGACACACTTCCCCCAATAAGACCACACCTCCTGATCCTTCTCAAGCAGTGCCACTCCCTAGTGACTAAGCATTCAACTGTATGAACCTGTGGGGGCCGTTCTCACTCAACCACCACATGTGGGACATAGAGAGAATCTTTTATAGTGAACTGGAGGACAGTAAAAGAAGAGCCGTGAAAAATAAAATCATTGCTGGCTCCTTTTTAAAAGTTGTAGGAAGTTTGAACTGAAAAGACTTTAAGAAATTATCTGGTGTACCTTCCAGATTTACTGGCAGTAACATTAAGCTGAAAGAGGCAGATTGATTTGCTAAAGATTCACAGTGAGTTAATGGGTAAATGGCAGGATTCAGTTTCGTGGTAAAGAAAATAGTTGGACCTTTTCTTTTCATAGCATGTTTAGTTTATCATTGATCTTTATTACCCCTCCCCTTTTTGTTGTTGTTGGTGGTTTTGAGATAGGGATTCTCTGGGCAGCTTTGGAGGCTGGCCTGGAACTCACAGAAATGCACTTGCCTCTGCCTCCCAAGTGCTGGGATTAAAGATGTGTACCACCACCGCCCGACTTTATTACTTTCCTTTAAGAGAATACAAGTTAATCATATTTTAAAGAAAATCCTTGGTGTCTTAGAATAATAACTAAAAGGGGCCAGCCATCTCTGGATATGGTAAGCTGCTGTTGAGCTTTCCTATGGAGCGTGATGCAGGGCCAGCGCTTTGCAGGAGCTTCAGCTAGGCTGCGGAGTGAGGCTCTTCTGAAGGATATAAGCTGTGCGGCTGCTCCTAGCGTTCCAGTCGGTTGGTCAGGAGAGAGCTGGGTGGATTATTTTTGAGTTATTTAGCTTTCAGATTTTAAGTTCCTTTTTAAACATGTTATGTTGGTAATATCTTTAATAAACTTATTCTGTTTGTTTTCTCTTCAATGCATTTCAGTTAAAGAGAAATTAACTGCAGATCCAGACAGTGAAATAGCTACCACCAGCCTGCGGGTTTCCCTGCTGTGTCCAGTAAGTGTTTGCTAATGCATGTTTTTGAGGGTAGTATGTACACTTCCTCTTTCTCCTGAACGTGAATCAAGGATCTACCCGCTCTACATTTTATCAAAATGGAGAGACACTGAGGCATAGGCCTGTGAGCTGACTAATTCTAAAGTGTGCTTCTCTCATGGTGTGGATCATCTTAAGTACTGCCTTCAGTAAATAACTGCACAACTCTTTCTCAGGTTCCAGTAAAAGAGTGGAGTAAGGAGTGCTGTGGACTGTTTACACACTACACACACGCACATGCACACACACAAGAGCACCACGTCTGGTGACCAATGCCTATAATCCCAGAATTTGGGGTGGGTTGAGGTGCTGAGTCAGATGGATTACCATGAGTTCAAGGCCAACTGAACTATTCCCTGTCTTAAATTTTAAAAAAAGAAAGGAGAAAATCCTGTTGTGCCTGACTGCATTTCTTATGCCTATAGAATTAACTTAAGAGTACTTATAAACCAGAAAGGGAAATTTAAGAAACAGTCATTTGAATTAAACAAATATTATTAAGCCTATAAGCAAAAAAATAGTGTTGTTGAAGTTCATTTCATACCTAATTTATTAGGCCCACCAGCATTAGAGATGGCAGTTGAATATTGCCTTCATATGAAAAAAGGTGAAAATTAGTAATAAATTACTGGCAGTTTGATTACCTCTTGTTTTATAATCAAATTAACTGTTTAACTACATGAAGAATGAAAGGATACAGTTGTTTCCTGATTTGCCTGGATTGTTCAGAAAGGCGCTATCATAGTGAAAGCTTTCAGCATTGAGACCCCACTAACTGGTAGTTCTTGTGTTCTTGAAGGAGTAAAAGTTTTCTTAGCCTTGTATTGCTTACTAAGCCTTAACTTGAATATAAAGTTATTGGTGGATGATTAGTTTTCAGTTCTGTCCTTTTCATGTTTCCTAAAGCTGGGATCCCTACTCCTTACACACTTTCGTGGCCATAGAAGAAACAGCAGGAGCCACTAAGTCCTCTTGCCATGGCTCTGTCAACTGCTCTATGGAGGGCTTTCCTTCTGAATCTTCTTTATAGCCCATCTCCTTAAGAAAAGTTTTGTTAGTTAGGCTGTTTTCCGTTTTTCAAGACAGGGTTTCTCTGTGTAGCTCTGGCTGTCCTGGAACTCACTTTGTAGACCAGGACAAACTCAGAAATCTGCCTGCCTCTGCCTCTGAGTGTGCCATCACCGCCCATCTAGGTTATTATTATTAAAAGTTCTTTAATAACCAGATAAATGTTATAACAGTCTAAACATAGGCTGTAAAGGAACCTAGGGTTGTTGTTGTTGTTTATAAATTGATAAATATACATGTGGAAATAGTTGGAGAATAAAAGGACAATCAATTTTTTTAAGAAGCATAAAATTGGCTCAAGACCAGGAAGGTAGAAGGTGAGAGAGAGAAGAGAGAACCAACTTAAAAATAAACAAAATATTTTAAAATGTCATATTTCATTCTTTTCCTCCAAATCCCAACTTAACTGCTTTGTTTCTTGCTACTTCATTTCATTGTAAAACCCCAGTTGAGAGAATATGAAAAATACAGAAGCTTCATTTCCCACTTGGATCACTAGAGGAGTCTTGTTTCTTGGCATTCCCAACCTATAAGTGTTTACAGCTGTGCTAAATATGTGGTATTTATAATGTTGAGCAGTCACAGGAAATGTGTCCATGTAAAGAAGCAGCCCAAGGTATACGGTGGCAGTTTTATTTATGGAATGAGTTTTGCATTCTATGCTTCAGGTGCTTTCCCATGTTACTAGAAATATTGATCACATTTTGCTTCTTACACTTCTTGATCTAGTGAGCCAGCTTCTAATTTTTATTCCAAGTCCCCCTGTGCTCCTCTCTCATTAGTTCCAACAGTTTTAGCAATTCATTGTAAATTAGCATCTGCTTTCAAAATTCAGATTATAAAAAACCTACTATAAATAATATATAATTATAATAAGTCATGACTTCCTATCTGGCTAAAGGGATAACTTCCTAAAGTTACTGGAACATCAAGGCCATTTTAGGTATGTTTTTGCTCAAAAATAAAATACAGTTGTGATAACTCATCTTTATATCACATTTATGGAATCATAAAAAGAGATTTGTTCTTTGAAATATGTAAATATGCCATCTTACTGTGCATATCTATTTCTCTTTTGTAATATGCAGGTCTCAGAATAAATGAGTTTCTGTTATTTGTGTGCCATTTAGCTAAAGGCAACAAAAATAATTAAAATGTCTTTGCTCTTTGAGGATTGTCAGTTCTAATTTATTAAGAACAGAAACAGAAATGTTGAGAAGTCAGATATGAGCTGTGTGCCACGGATCTATCCAAATGCAGATATTTTAGAGTTTATAAAAGAAAAAATAAACTAGAAATTCATTTTATGAGTATTTATTAGTGTGAAAAACTTAGGAAATGTTTTTTTCTTATTTCAATCATCCATTGTATTTTTAAGAAAAAGTCCACGTTGTCATGACATTGCAGGTCCTCGTGCAGCATCATGAGCTGTAGCAACGTGAGTAAGGTCAGCCTAACTAGAAAACATCCGGGATTTGTTTGTGTTTGTCTGCGGACGACACAAACATCCATTTGTCCCACAAAGGAAGAGAACTTTGTAATCACAAGACTAAACTGCTTAGTGCTTACCCTTTCCGACACCAACTTAGAGATAATTGATGCGTGTTTGTCTGATAGACACTTAGTTCTTTAGTGATTTATTTTAAAAATCAGAGATAGGAGGATTTTTCACGTATGAGTTATTTTATAATTCTTTGAGGTGGCATTTGTAGTATAAAAGGCCATACCTTTGAGTGTGAACTTCTGCTTTCTTATGCTGTTTATGCCTGTCGTTCCTGTACTGTTTCCCTATCCGTTTGCCTTCAGACTGCAGCTCACCACAAAGGCTAACTAAACAGCTCCAGGACACCTTTTACTGCACTTGGATTCGGTTCTGATGGTTTGATTTCCATAAGCACATAAGAAAAGGCCAAAGAACAGTAGTTCTAGCAACAGGAAATCTATTGCCTGTTTGCCATTAGCTAAGTCCAGCAAGATTTTCCAAGTTATGATCTAGTTAATGGTGCCAAATTAAATTTTCATCTTTTTATTTTTATATACATTTAGTGGGAAGGACATTTGGTTTGTGAAACTGATAATCATATTGCCCAGACTGGCCTCAGACTCACTATTCTGTCCAAGGATGATTTTGAAGAGTTTCTAGTGTTCAAGTGTTGGGACACAACACAGGAACTCGGGACTTCCTGCATGTTAGGCAAATGTTCTACTGACTATATATCTCAGTCCCAAATTCAATTTTTTTTTTTTTGTTTTTTTGGGTTTTTTTTGGTTTTTCAAGACAGGATTTCTCTGTGTAGCTTTGCATCTTAAATTAGACCTTAACTGTGAAATGCAAATTCCTATTGTTGCTTAATATTAAGTGAAGAAACCATAGGTTGAAAGTCCTATGGGAGCTCAGTGCCAGCATACTAAGCTCCCAGCTGCAGAGCTGTTAGGCTCCTCCTGATGCTTCATGGAGACAGTGAGTAAGATATGAAGAAGGATGATTTCAAAATCCAAGCAATAGGCCGTAGAATTTATGCTTTGAAAGAGGTAGTTTTTGAAGGCTTTCCTTTTATGTGCCTTTATTCCTGTAATCCCCAGCTGTCAGTCACATCTTTCAGACATAAGGAGTTTCTCTTAGGACTGCTAGTATGTACCGCTGACAGTTTATCAGTATATACAAGACTATACTATCATTCTGTAGTATAGCAGGTACTTTTCCAAAGCTGAGGACAAAGACATGAGTCTGACCTTTTTCCCATAGGAGATACACAAACAAATAGTATAATCTTACTTAGGCAAGGCTAGAGCTGGGACACAAGAGAAGAGCACGCTTATTTTACTCTGGATCTCTCCTCTCGCTGCTTTGGATATGACAAAGGGACATTCCTCCTGTTTTAAGCGAATCATGTGTCCGTGTCCTTTTTAAATTCTTCATCTCTGCATCCGGTGAAAATAAGGAGGAAATGGTGCTACTTTCGAGATAGAAAAGGAGGCCCAGAGAGGTTAAGTGTCTGCCCAGGAAGTACAGTAAATCATTGGTACCAGAACAGTAATTTAGGGCCCTGTGACAGTTGGTTTCCTTGGTAGACCAGGAAATTACACGTTTCCCTGGAATTTTTGTAAGCCAAGAACTTTTTTTCCTCTTTTAACTCACAAACATACAGAAAGTCTTTTTCCATGAACTTAGAAAGTAATATCATTATAGAAAGTGAGGGGCTGGAGAGATGGCTCAGAGGTTAAGAGCACCGACTACTCTACCAGAGGTCTGAGTTCAATTCCCAGCAACCACATGGTGGCTCACAACCATCTGTAATGAGATCTGACGCCCTCTTCTATGTACATAATAAATAAATAAATATTTTTAAAAAAGAAGGAAGGAAGGAAGGAAGGAAAGAAGGAAGAAAGACAGAAAGAAAGACAGAAAAAGAAAGAAAGAAAGAAAGAAAGAAAGAAAGAAAGAAAGAAAGAAAGAAAGAAAGGAAAGAAAGAGAGGCGCTTACATGCTCTGTGGCCATTATAGACTTTGGGGAACCTGTAGGAGTCATGACACAGCATTCCTTGTGCAGGTCCCCAGGCAAGGTTCTACCTTGGGCCCAAACAAGCAGCTTAGGACAAAGAAGATGTTTATATGTGGGATAGAGTCAGCCTGTGTCAACTCAACAATTAAAATGAGGCAAGAAAAATAACCCTGAATTGTCTAGCGATGCTTGAAACCCAGGGAGGCTGGCTGTGTGATTATGCCCAGTGAGGAGAGAAATATAGAATACACAACACCTGCCTTCTGTTCCAAGCTACCCCCAGCCATTATGCCTCACATTGGAGGAAATGGGTGATTTTGGCTTCATCTTGTGAACTAGAGAGTCATTCAGAGATGAAGATGGAGTCCATACTGATCTCCATGACGAGCCATAGTTAATAAGACTCTTCTTTTTCTAAAAATTTAATTAGATGCTTCTTAACTTTTTCAGATCAAAGACTGATTTAAGAATGTGAGAGTGTGAGAGGGCTGGGAATATAACTCAGTGGTAGAGTGCTTGGCTAGCATGCACAAGGCCCCAGGTTCAATTCCCAATAACACACACACACACTCTCTCACTCTCTCACTCACAAAATATGATAGCGCTTTCAAAGGGGTTCAGGCCTTCCCAACGAGAAACTCACTTGCAGGCTGTAGATGGTAGTAAATGGCCCTTGTGGTAGGACTAAATAGTCACTGTTTTGATAGTCAAAGATATACTGTAGTATTGAACGTGCAGATAGGTTCCTCAAAATAATGTGTTTGATGTTCTTCTGTGGTATTGAAACACAAACAATGCAGATGCAGCATATTTTTATATTAAAATTTTAAATATTGAAATTAAAATGTAAGTATAACACTTTCCCATTTCCCATTCTTTCTTCTAATCCCTCTCAGGTACCCACTCCCTTGCTCCCTCTCAAAATCATGGTCTCTTTTTCTTCAAGTGTTATTATTACATACATTTGTATTTATACACATATGTGTTCCTAAACATATAAATACAACCTGCTCAGTCCATATGATGGACTGTTAGTTGTATGTATATCATTTCAGGGCTGGCCATTTGGTATCTGATAACCAGTTAGGTTTATCCCTGGGGAAGACTGCTTCTCCTACTCTCAGCCTTGCTTAATTGCCTGTATGTAGTTCTTTGTCCAGGAGTGGGGCTCTGTTAGGTTTCCCTGTACCATGTTAGCTTGTCTGTTGGTGTTATCCTTGTTCAGGTCCTGTTCAGGCAGCCATGTTGTTCAGTATTGTGGGTAAGAAGCTTCCCTGTCATTTCTAGGAAGCACAGTGTCAGCAGATTTTGTGCTTCTCTGACTAATGTCTTTCTGCCCCTCTTCCATGATGTTCACTGCGCCTTAGGTGCAGGAGTTGTGCACACAACAAGCTTTAAATTGTAATATATGCACATTGTATTTCAGGATATCATTAGTAAAACCCAAGTTTGAATAACGGATACTAATACTGACCTTCCCCTTCTCTGAAAGCTCGGGAAAATGCGGCTGACAATTCCATGTCGGGCACTTACCTGTTCCCACCTTCAGTGTTTTGATGCAACTCTTTATATTCAAATGAATGAAAAAAAACCAACGTGGGTTTGTCCTGTCTGTGATAAGAAGGCTCCATATGAACACCTTATTATTGATGGGTATGTATGTTTCCATTTCTCTGTGTGTTTTCAAAGGACCCGCTGTTAGCCGAGTCTGTCACCATCAAATTTGAGTTAAAAGCTAGAGGGAAATTTTTCAAGGTAGGATTTTCATTATTCTAGAAATCAGTGAGTAATTAATATTGTAAATACTTTTCATCTTTCAGGGTTGTTTTTAAACATTTATTGGTGGCATAGTGTGCACATGGAAGTTAGAGGACAACATTGGGTTCTTGCCTTCTACCACGTGTGTTTTGGGGATCAAACTTGGGTTGTTAGGCTTGGCAACAGGAAGCTTCCACTGAGCCATCTCGGTGTCTCCCCCACCCCTTTAAAAAATTTTTAACATTGAATTTTATTTATGTTGTGTGTGTTCATCTTGTTTTGAAAACAAGTGCGGGCTGGAGCGATGGCTCAGCAGGTAAGAGCACTGACTGCTCTTCCAGAGGTCCTGAATTCAATTCCCAGCACCCACATGGTGGCTCATAACCATCTGTAATGAGATCTGGCGCCCTCTTCTGGTGTGCAGGCATACATGCAGACAGAACACTGTGTACATAATACATAAATCTTTAAAAAACAAAACAAAAAAAAGGTGCTTTTTCCTTTTCCTTTTCCTTTTCTTTCAGTACCTTCTGTTTACCACTTAAAGCACCACTAGTTCTAAACAGGCTATGCCTATACTTTTGAATACCTCTAAGACCTACAGAATGCATTGGAGAAAGCATGGTTATTAGGAGGTTCTGGTAAACTCGAATTCATCCAAAATAAATAGATAAATAAATAATAAATAAAGGAGAGCTTTTGGAGCTAAAGAGATGGCTCAGCAGTTAAGAGCCTGTATTGCTTTTATAGGTCACCCACCCAGGTTCAGTTCCCAGACAGGGGATCTGAAGCCCTTTTCCATACTTCGCGCGCGCGCACGCGCGTGCGCACACACACACACACACACACACACACACACACAATTTAAACAATTTATAAGTAATAAGGTCTCTTTTAATAGTTGGACTCGTTAGTAGAAGGTAGCCAGTTTCTAGAGACTAGCTCTGCCTCTGCCCTGTCCATCAAGCCCTGTTCTCTGTTCTCAGGGCTCCTGGCAAAGGGCAGCCAGCTGATAGCAGCTCCTTTTGTTCTGTTTGTGGGTGTCTATCCTCGCCTTGTGTTCCTTCTCTCTGTCTTTACCCGTGCCTCACAGTGATCCACGGCTCTCCTTAAGATCACGGCTCTCCTTAAGATCCATCTGTCTGTGGTGTTTGACCTCTTACTGTCTGGCCATGAGTCTGTCACATCTGTAGGTTTCTGTTTGCCTTTTTCCACTGAACGTGAAACAAAGAAATGAACTGTGAAAAAGGAAAATGCCTTCCTAATATTTCTAATATTCTTCAGTAAAACACTCAAATAAGACATTTTATTTATAGTATATGAGAAGGCATATGAGCCTGAAGGGAATAATACAAGCATTTGAATGTGTTTATCAATAGACTTACAACCCAGAGCTTTAAAGATGCCAGTCTTGGGAGAATATGAGTAGTTAGCGTTGTTTCATGTTGGATTTTTCAGAAATGAAATAACATAAATTTAAATTAATAGTAATATTTTTATCAGCTCTGTATAGTATATATCTTAGTTCTTTCCTTATAATAAAATTTTTTCTCTCTTTCTCTCTCTGAAAAATAGAAAAAAAACAGGAAATAAAGGCATTTTTGATATAACTTCTGATTTTATTTTTACATAAATTCTGATTATATGCTATTAATAACCTTGAGTCTTTAGTTTTATTTAACATTTGAATTTCATGCATTCCCTATAAATATTCTTTTAGTGCCACTGTATTATTTTATTTGGACTTAACTGTTGGTTGTATGGTTTTTTGTTTTGTTTTGTTTTTATTTTGGTTTTTTTGAGACAAGGTTTCTCTGTGTAGCCCTGGCTGTCCTAAACCTCACTCTGTAGACCAGGCTGACCTTGAACTCACAGAGAACTGCCTGCCTCTATCTCCTGATTTAAAGCATGTACAACCTCCACCTGGGTAGTTGTTACATTTTTTTAAAGATTTATTTATTTATTAATTATGTGCGCAATGTTCTGCCTGCATGTATGCCTGCAGGCCAGAAGAGGGCACCAGATCTCATTACAGATGGTTGTGAGCCACCATGTGGTTGCTGGGAATTGAACTCAGGACCTCTGGAAGAACAGCCAGTGTTCTCCACCACTGAGCCATCTCTCCAGCCCTACATTTTTATATGTATGGCTTTAGTTTAAAAAAAATAAGACCTTATGACAATTGGAGTTCAATCCCCAGGACTCACATGGTGGAAGTAGAGAACCAGCTCTTATAAGTTACCTTCAGACCTCCAAACATGCACTGTGACAGCTACCTACCCATATAAAACACACTAAATAGATTTTTTTTAAGCTAAGGCAAGTGCTCTACCACTGAGCTAAATCCCCAACCCAATAGATATTTTTAAATTGTCATTTTTTTCAAAGTTACATAACATTTTTAAATGAATGCTCCACAGTTTGAATAAATACTTTCCCAATTTAGCATTAGGTTTTAAGAACAAACGTAATTTATCTGTTCTACTTTCTTTACCCCCATTTACTATTTGTATAAAAACATAGAAAATCTAAGTATTTTAAGAGTCAAGTTTCTCATCCCTCTTCATTTAAAACTGCTATATTAAGGACAGACTGTTTGTCTAGGTTGTTTATGGAAATCCTAAAGTACTGTACAGACTGTGACGAGATACAGTTTAAGGAGGATGGCTCGTGGGCTCCCATGAGGTCGAAAAAGGAAGTGCAGGAAGTTACTGCCTCCTATAATGGAGTTGACGGTGAGTAGCTGTCCACAAATAAAGTAGTCGCCACTGTGATATACCATTGTTTTCACACTTTTGAACGTTCTGAGCAGTACAAATAGCTCAATAATTATTAGGTAATTGATTAAATGTCCACAAATAGCGAGATTCCTTTTAAATCAACTTTGTTTGTCAGCCTTAAGATTTTTATGGCGCTAGCTTTCAGAGTAGTCTGAAGTCACTTTTCAAGCTGTGGTTTGAAGCACTGCCCTGTTAAAGGGTTTATAGTTTTGGTGCAGAGTAGTAAATGTTACTTCTTTTCCTTCTCTCTTTTTTTCTTTTTCTTTTGTTTGCTTTCTGTTTTTGGACAGGGTCTCACTATGTAGCCCTATATGGCCTGGAGCTCACAGAGATCCACTTGCCTCTGATTCCTGAGTGCTGAGGCCGAAGTGTGTGCCATCACACCTAGCTTCTTTTTTCTTTAAATATGTAGATAGGTTTGACTTTCAGTGTTTTGCTAGGAGGAGACAATGAAACTTTTTAAAAATATGTTAGTATTTTCTAGGTATTTTGGATGCTGTATAGATAAACATATATCCATACAATCCTGCTCTAAAACACTTTTATTCTAAAGTGGACATAAAAGATACTTTTTTTTTTTTTTTAAAGGTCTCTTCATGTATATAGCTCTGGCTGTCCTGGAACTCACTATGTAGACCAGGCTGACTTTGAACTCAGATCCGCCTGGCTCTGCCTCTAGGGTGCTGCGATTAAAGGCTTGTGCCACCACACCCAGCCATAAGATACATTTTGATTATTCTACTTGAAAATTGTTTTTCAAAATAGTTCATTAACAGTCAATAAGAAGTGGCAGTTTTAAACTTAGTAGAACAGAGCCACTGTTACTTCTCAGTTCTGGCTACAGTAGCGTTGTCCCTCTCAACTGCTATGCCATCTACAGGGACCCTGAGAAAAGAGGAGAATTACATGGGTCTTGTGCTTTCATCATTCCCACACAGGATGCTTGAGCTCCACATTGGAGCATCAGGTGACTTCACACAACCAATCCTCAAATAAAAACAAGAAAGTCGAAGTGATTGACCTAACCATAGACAGTTCATCAGATGAAGAAGAGGAAGAACCCTCTGCCAAGAGGACCTGCCCTTCCCTGTCTCCTACATCACCACTAAATAATAAAGGGTGAGTACTTCTAAAACTTTTCCAAAAAACTCTGTTGTGAAAGCTTGTTTAGTAAGTAAAGTAAAGGCTGCCAGATAAACCACTATGCTTGAGTGCAAAATGTAGATTGACTTTTCCCAGGGATGTAGCATTCTTGAGGAATTAGAGTACTACACTATAAGAGTTTGAATATAAGATTCATCATATCAAGAGATGCTTCTGGGCCTAGAGAGATGCATCAGTGATTAAGGGTGCTTGGTGCTCTTGCAGAGGACCTAAGTTCAGTTCCCAGCACACACATGATGGCTCACAACTGCCTGTAACTTGAGCTCCAAGGGATCTGATGCTGCCTTCTGGCTTCCAGGAGTGCACATGCACACACACAATTTTTTTGTTTTTTGTTTTCGAGACAGGGTTTCTCTGTGTAGCTCTGTGCCTTTCCTGGATCTCCATCTGTAGACCAGGCTGGCCTTGAACTCACAAAGATCTGCCTGCCTCTGCCTCCCTAGTGCTGGGATTAAAGGGTGGTTCTAGTGTGTACAGTAGTATTGATACACATCAGAATCATCAAGAGTTTTGCTTACATTTAACCATTCTATTTTGTTTTGTTTTGTTTTATAATAAAGACTCGTTTGTTTTGTGTCTGTGTGTGGAGGTCAGAAACAACCTTCAGGAATTGGTTCTTCCCTTCCACCATGTGGTCCCAGGATGAAACTTAGATCGTTTGACTTAGTAGCATGTGCCTTTACTTGCTGAGCAATCTCACTAGCCCACATTGAACCAGTTTTGGATTAATATTGTAAATAGAATTATTCTTGGACCAGGTGTGGTGGTGCACACCTTTAATCCCAGCATGTGGGAGGCAGAGGCAGGTGGATCTCTGAGTGTAAGGCCAGCCTGGTCTATAGAATGGGGACTCCCCTACCCCCATGCTCTTTCCCTGCATCCTCTCCTCCTCATTTGTGGTGTGGCTTTCCTTGCAGTATCTTGTTGCAGTCTTTATCCAGTTTTAGCCTGGTGACAGGCCACCTTGCTGGAGCGAGTGCCACATGACAGACAGTTGAACCACTAGTCTTTCCTGCACTGGGTTTGTTCAGTGTAGACAATACATTTTTTCCTGTGAACTCAGACTGCTCTGCCGACCTTCATGGTGTCCTTGAACAACCCAGACTTCCTCACCCTTTGGGGTGGGTGGGTGGGGATGGGGGATGGACAGAAGAGAGCTCTTGGGAAAGAGGGCAAGACTGACCTTCCTCTGAATCTGAGGAGGTGACTGAAATGCCTTTCACATTTGCTGCGGGTCAGAAGCCACAAAGGGATTAGACTTCATTTTGGCATGCTTGTAGGGTTTAGAACACTGGCTAAAAACTGGAACCTGCTCGCTGTAAAGTTAACTCTGAGCTCTTACAGTGGAAAGCTGAGCGCACCTGATCATTGAAGCTGGCTGTAGATGAGTGTGAGCTGCCAGGCAAGATCTGCGATGACTTGGCTTTCCTTCCCGTAGCCCTGTTCTTGTTGCCTTTGTTTCCCAGGAGCCTCCCATCGTGTTGTGCCTTGGAGCTGGAGATTGTAGCACACACTTGTAACCCCACCACTCGGGAGGCTGGGGCAGTAGGACTTCTGCTAGTTCGGGGCCAGCCTGAACTAGATGACAGCCTGTCCAAAAAATCAGTTGCCATAACAGTGCTAATGTAGTAAGTGTTCTGAGGAACTTAGAGACCAGAGGATATGCTTCGATGATACATTAATCCTATGACACATGAGGGACCAAAGGAAAAAAAATGACCTTGTGTCTGGGATATCTGCAGGAGGTCCTAGAACCAGACCCCCACAGATATCTGGAGAAAACTGTATTGTCAAATTTTTGTGCCATAATTGCAAAATTAAAAGACACTTTCTAAAACAAGTATATCATACTTTAGGGTTAATTGTAAGGCTATTTTCTACTCTTCAGGATAGTCATATGTGAACTCTGCAGTAGTTTTACTATCTGAGTATATTTTTTTCATCAGGAAAACTTTGGAGTCTTTAGAAATCTAGTATTTCTTCTTTGTATATTTACTTTACAGTTCCTCCCAAAATAGATCCCAAAATACTGTGTTTGGAAAATGACATTAGTTGCATTAACTACTTCCCTGAATTTTTGCCTTTGAATTGTGCCTAGATATAGCTCTGCAAATGCTACACCTTTATCTCTGACTGGGTAGATAAAACCTGGATGTCTCTAGCATCTTTAAAAGAATGATTGATTACACAGCACTGTGAGTGTTCACAGCAGCAACCAGCTGCCAGCTAGAACACTTTCCCTGCTGCTGTACACTGTAATATGGAAGTGCACTGAAAGCAGTCACAGAATTGAAAGACGGGCGGCCATCCCATAGCCAGGAGATAAGCACTGCAGCACCTTGCCAAGTGTTCATTCACCCGAAGTTCCCTACTGTGTGGTAGACTTGGATGTTTGTAAATACCAGCAGTCAACTGCTTTTTCCCTGTTGCAGTCTTGTGAGCATAGACAAAGAACACAGCTAAGGAACGTGGCATTCTCTGTAGGTATAAGAGGTTTACATTCTCATTGGCTGGAACACTTCTGTGCAGCACCTGAAAGTGTCTTATACTTACTGTCCCACTCACAAAAGTGTAATGCATACTCATAATTAGGATTCTGTTGCAGAACTCTAACCTTGGTGTGGATTGAAGTATTCCATACCCTTAAATTTGTACCCCTGCCTGCAAGTACTTCATGTGGGGTATTAGAGGCAAAAGTACTTGCTGTACAAACATGATGACCTGAGTTTAGATCCCCAGATCCCATGTAAGCCTGATGCAGTAATGTGCATGTCTAATTCCAAAACTACTGCATCAGGAAGGGACTCAGACAGAAGCCCTGTCTGGCCCAGCATATCATGAGCAACAAGGGGACAGGCAAGGACCAGTACATCAGGTTGTTTTCTGCCCTCCATGTGTGTGCTGTAGCACCTGTGCACTTACACTAGCATGCAAACGCTCGTCATGCACATGTAAAGTGAAAGAAGTCTGTATTCTTCTGGTTTTGTTACTTCATTTTCCTCTGTGCCTGTTAGCCTTACACGATTGGGATCATGTGTAATGATACATAAACCTTCCTAGGACTATCATAACTATTTTTTTCAAAGTCAGTTCTTTATTCCTCCCCAGCACACACACACACACACACACACACACACACACACACACACACACACACACACGGTTTCTCTGTAGCACTGACCAGCCTGGAACTCTCTGTAGACCAGGCTGGCCTTAAACTCAGAAATCCACCTGCCTCTGCCTCCCAAGTGCTGGGATTAAAGGCGTGTGCTACCACTGCTAGGCTTTCCTCCTTATTTCCCACCCCTCACCCCCTCACCCCCACCCCGTTTTTCGAGACAGGGTTTCTCTGTGTAGTTTCATGCCTTTCCTGGAACTCTCTTTGTAGACCAGGCTGGCCTTGAACTCACAGAGATCCACCTGGCTCTGCCTCCCGAGTGCTGGGATTAAAGGCCACCAGCGCCTGGCCCCTCCTTATTTCTTACAGGAGATAAGGGGAAAGCTTTGGCCTCTAGCTGATGAAGCATGTCATTGCTTTTCTGGAGTGCCTGTGTTTCCTTTCTGATTGTGCCACTCCCCCTTTGAAGCCTCTCTTCCTCTTTACTGCAGGACACTTCTTTATCTTGTCTTCAAAGGCTCTATCATTTGAACTGTCCTATAGCCAAGCTAGACACTGGGGGAACCAAAGTTCCTGCTCAGAGTTCACTCTCTCAGCAAGCTCATAAATCTGTTTTCTCCTCAGTGCTCAAATTGCTTCATTCCAATAGTTGTTTCTATTTGTGTTTTCCTTACCAAGTCTCTTAGTTGAGGTTTCTTTTGCTGTGATGAAACACCATGACAAAAACAAGATGGGAAGGAAAGGGTTTGTTTGGCTTACACTCCCATATCACTGTTCATCACTGAAGGAAGTCAGGACAGGAACTCAAACAGGGCAGGAACCTGGAGGCAGGAGCTGATGCAGAGGCCATGGAGGGGAGCTGCTTACTGGCTTGTTTAGCCTGCTTTCTTATCAATCACTAATTAAGAAAATGCCCTACAGGCTTGTCTACAGCTCAGTGTTAGGGAGGCGTTTTTCTTAATTGAGGCCCCTCCTCTCAGCTGATTTAGCTTGTGTTGAGTTGACATCAGACTGTCCAGCACAAAGGGTGTCCCTAGATTTCTCACTATCTACCCCTTGAGTATCTACGTTAAAAGGGCCACAGTTTCCTTTGTTGTGTGGACCTTCCACTCATGTCCTGTTATGGTGACTCAGCTCTGCATTGCCCCTGCATCCTTAGAGTGGAGGGTGGCCATCTAAGGACTGTGTGGACTATGAACAGTGATTTCATTGCATCTCTCTGATTCTCCTTACAGCCTCTGCAAAAATACTACTGCATGCCAAATTATTCCTTACCACTTGTTTTGTTTTATGTTTGGTTGGTTTTGTTATTGTTTATTTTTTTTATCATAATAAAAAGTAGGACTCATTGTGGGATACAGTTTCATTTGTTAAACTGTTAGAGTGACTATTACATTTTCTAAACATTTCTTTCCCACAGTATTTTAAGTCTTCCTCATCAAGCATCGCCTGTGTCCCGCACCCCCAGCCTTCCTGCTGTAGATACAAGCTACATCAACACTTCCCTCATCCAGGACTACAGGCACCCTTTCCACATGACACCCATGCCTTATGATTTACAAGGTGAGTCCCTGGTCCTTCAACTGCTGTCACACAGGCTGAGGAATGCCTTCACTCTGTGTGGCTGCAGTCTGGGGATGAGGGATATAGGGAAGTGGAAATGGGGAGAACAGGCCTTTGGATCCCAGGAAAAACCGCCTGGATCTTGGTGGCACCTTCCTCAGCAGCCAGGGCTCACTGCTGTGGGAATACTGAGGCAGGTCTAGGCTGTTGGAACACTTCTTGCATGTGGCCTTCATTTTGGTGGGGGTGAATGCTGGTTTTTATTCTTTATGGCTTCATGTAACAGACACTGTGTGTGTATAACTGAGTTGTATTATGAGACATGATCTTGCTGGGTAGCCTTGGTGCTGGCCTGGAGCTCACCATATGGTAAACCAAACTGGCCTCAAACTTGCTGTCATCCTCCTGCCTCTGCCTCCCAAGAGCTAGGATTTTAGGCTTGCACCATATTGTGAAGGTGCTGCATGCCATGGCACACAGCCTGGAGGAATTCGTTCTCTCCCTCCACTGTGTGGATGTCAGGGATCAAACTCCAGTCACTAGCTTTGGTGATAAGCACTTTTACCCTCTAAGACTTCTTGCTAGCCCTGTAATAGTAGTGAATTAAAGCATTAGACATTTTTTAATTTGGTTCTTTTTTTTTAATCCTTTTTTATTTATTTGTTTGTTTATTTTGAGGCAGCCTTTCTTTGTAGTCCTGATTGACATTGAACACTACCATGCTCAGACATAGCCTTTTTTTTTTTTTTTTTAAGCTGAGGATCGAACCCAGGGCCTTGCACTTGCTAAGGAGGCGCTCTACTGAGCTAAATCCCCAGCCCTCAGACATAGCCTTTTTAAGAGAAATTTGAAATGCCAATATATTCATTTGTATCTCAAAAAGAATTTCAACTCTGGGTGTGATCTTTAAAACTTAATGGCGGGGCTGGAGAGATGGCTTGCTCTTCCAAAGTTCCTGAGTTCAGTCCCCAGCAACCACATGGTGGCTCACAACCATCTGTAATGAGATCTGGTGCCCTCTTCTGGTGTGTAGGGATATGTGCAGACAGAACACTGTATACATAATAAATAAATAAATCTTAAAAAAAAAAAACCTTAATGGCTTATGGACTAGTCATTTAACTTCCCAGAAGCTGGTTACTCCCAGCAGTTTAGAAACGGCTCTCCTAGCTCTTTGTACACATCCATTACTATTAAGACACATTTGTAGATCCTCGTACTATATATAGTCTCCTCTGGTGTGGGGAGGAGTGGTTGCCAAAATATTGCATTGCTGTGTACCTCAAGGTTAGACGTCAGCATGAGACACTCCTTTTCTTGTTCTTTGTTATGTAGTGCTGAGTAGTGTAAAGCAGTAGATGGGTTAGGAAGGGTTTGCCTGCAGCCAGGAATCAGGGCTGAGCTTTTCTGTGATGCCATCAGACACCTGTTTTTAAAGTCAGGGTCTCTTTGTGTAGCAGATCTGCCCGCCTCTGTTTCCTAAATGTTGGGATTAAAAGCATGCACCATCATGCCCGGCCATACAGTCACACTTGGGTTTTAATCTGGTCTAGATGATGGGAAGTGAACACACATTTGAGAAGGAGAATAAAAAACTTTGCTACAACTTGGGTGGCCTCTTAAAGTTTCACTTGTAAAATCAAACCATAAGTAATGAAAGACCCCAAGAGGCATTCATGTACAGTAAATTAGATTGAAATCTAAGGGCTATATAGGTCAGTGTGCAGAGTGCTTGCCAAGTATGCATGAAGCAATGGGTTTGTTTCACAGCACCAGATAAACTGAACATAGTGATAGATACCTGTAATCCCAGCACTTAGAGGTAAAGACACAATTAAGAAATTCAGAGTCAAGTCCAAGACAGCCAGGACTCTGTTACACAAAGAAACTCTTTCTCGAAAAACCAACACCCCTGCCCCCCATGTAAGTTCAAAATCAATATAGGTTGTGGCCATCCTGCACTACATGAGATTCTATCTAAATAAATAAATGTTTAGCCAGGCGGTGGTGGCGCATGCCTTTAATCCCAGCACTTGGGAGGCAGAGCCAGGCGGATCTCTGTGAGTTCAAGGCCAGCCTGGTCTACAGAGAGACACCCAGGACAGGCACCAAAGCTACACAGAGAAACCCTGTCTCAAAAAACCAAAAAATGAATGAATGAATGAATGTTTACTTGTGAGAAATCAGTGAAAGCAAGGTATTTGTTTCCAGACTTGGACTTTATCCTTCATAGCTCAGAGGTAGAAGAGCCATAGGACGTTCTTAGAGCTTTTGTTTTGTTCTTCATTTGTTTGTTTGTTTGTTTGTTTGTTTGTTTTGTTTTGATAGGCTTTTTTTGTTGTTTAAAAGTCTTTTAATGTCACCTTAGCTGTCCTGGAAGTTGCTGTGTAGACCAGGCTAGCCTCTAACTCATAAAGATCTGTCTCCGTCTGCCTCCTGTAAGTGCGGAGTCAAAGGTGTGCACCCCATGTCCAGCATTCCTTGTGTTTAAACATGAATCCAGAATGTACAGAGTGTAAGACTTAAGTGCTGGGATATTTTGAAAGGTTTGCTTTTCTTTTTTGTTGTTTTTGCCTCTAAACTAAGTTTTTTTTATTCTTTTCACAGGATTAGATTTCTTTCCTTTCTTATCAGGAGACAATCAGGTACGTTAATGTGAAAACAATCCATTTCTTTAATTGTATATTAAAATATCTAAAAGTAAAATTTCCTTGGAAAGTAGGGTACCTATGGCCAGTATTGCTCTGGCTGTAAGAATTTAAATAAAAGCCATCATTCGGGGTTGGGATTTAGCTCAGTGGTAGAGTGCTTGCCTAGCAAGTGCAAGGCCCTGGGTTTGGTCCTCAGCTCTGGAAAGGGGGGAAAAAAAGGCCATCATTCATCATCACCCTTCACCCCCAGTAGAGGGTAAAAGCAATGTCTGCCTATTGATTTCTCAATACTGCTGTATAAAGACACAGGGCAGTGAACCATGTTACTGGTAGATTTCAGACTTGGCCACATGTGTGAGTGTCTATTGCCCAGGGCATCATAGGCTGTGGTGCTACTGCATCGCCAATGGTATGTTTAAAGCAAACACTTGTGTGCAGTCCATAAGTACTAGGTAGTGATATCGAGTGACTCTGGACTTCAGTTATACAGTATGCTGTGCTTCCTCACACTGTGTTTACTACAGCTCTGATTGCCTCTTCTCCTCCCTTGTTTGTCTCGAGCTCCTGTTGTTTTATTCATCTCAGACCCTAAACCGTACAAAATCAGTTGCTAAAAGGCCACATAGAGTGACCTGGAAACAAATCTAAAAGTGATCACGTGTATAGAAGGAGAAAGTCAGTGAGTATTACTCACCAGTCAGGCTGTCCCATTGCACTAGAGCTACAGACTGGAAGAGCAAGAACAAAGTGACCAAAGTCTCATCGAAAACAGTGAGACAACACAGATTGAGAAAGACCTGCTTCAGCCATAGAGAAATGGCTAAGGACATGGATTAAGGACAGGAGGCAGAAGCACATCCTGCTCAGTACTGTGGCGATCACCACCAAAGCAGTGATCCAGCCACTGTCCAGATGTTTCATGCCAGCAAGCTGGAGCACTGGTTGGAGATGAGCAAACTTTGCAAGATGTTGTTCATTGGTGATGGTGCTCACGTACATCATCCTTCATCCCAGTATCACAGTGGTGGTCTTGTTCCGACACCATGTCTCTGACCCAACCAAGAGAAATAGATCAAGGATATTTTTAAAAATTTTTTTGAGGATTTCATACATGAGTATATTATATTCATATTATTTCAACCCATCCCTCCTCCAGCTCCTCCTGTGGCCCCTGTGTGTGTGTGTGTGTGTGTGTGTGTGTATCTATAATTTTTTATAACTGTTGTATGCATGGTTGTATATGTGCAACACAGCACATGTTTGGAAATCAAAGGACAGCTGTATGGAGTCTGTTCTCTCTACCTCTGTGTGGGTTCCAGCCATTGAACTCAAGTACTCAGGCTGTACAGCAAGCACCTTTATCTACTGAGCCATCTTGCTGGCTGATCAAGGAGATTCCGTGGCCTTTGAGCCCACTGCCTGAGTAGGACCTTTGTCCAGACTCTCCTGCAGCAGGAACACTGAGGAGACATACCTGTGGATGGAAGGCAGCGCCAGTGCTGTTCAGTAGCCTTGTTTAGGCTGATGTAACAGAACTAATGGCATCTGGAGGAAACTCTCCAGACATTATTACTGATCGCTTTTGGTGAGGAGGTTGCAAAGCAATGCTGTAGTAACTCCAAAATGGTATGTGTGACACTAAGGTGCCCCAGAGAGGTTCCTAAGGAAACTGTTGTGGAAGCCTTGGAACTTAAAAGCAGGCAAAGAAAGGGGAACTGAAGGAGACAGAAAGAGCCCCCAAGAAGTTTCATAAAGGAGCTAGCGGAACTTCTGCAGACATCAGCAGCCCCCTTTGATGCTTGAGAAAAGAACGTCAGAGAAGGGGAGTGTTTCTGGTGCACTATTCACAAGCACATCTCGGATGGAAAGGGACAGACCAAACAAAGTACCACGGCATGTTTTGAAAGGATGGCACCTGCTTAGGATGAGCTCTAGTGGGTCATCAAGAGGGATCCAGAAGTAGGCATTATCCCTGCCCTGAAAACCTTCCAGGAAACAAGATGTGCCTGGAAGACAGTGATACTGACCCCTGGCCTATGTAGACCTAGGAGTATGTGTATATTTTTGTCTTTCTTTTCAGCAGAATACATAATTAGATCTCATAGGGTATAGAGATGATGAAAGAATGTTTTTGCACAGCTATACAGTCTATTTATTTTTTTAAGTGTTATTATAAAGAATAAAGTAGTTGGAAGGGCTTAGGGAGCCCCAGCCTCTCTGAAGATCTATATGCAGTAATGTTTAGTGGGGGAGACATTTTTTCCGCAGTGGTTAGCCACTTAATGACTCACTGGGACACACACACATTGGAAGTGGAGTGTGGAGAAGAGGAGGAAGAGGGGACTAGGAGAAAGTAGGAGGGGTAATTGTAATCAAAAGACATTATATACATGTGAAACCCATTATTGTGTATCATTACTACATGTTATAAAATCTTTAGAAAATGAACAAGTTTAAAAACAAAGTAAAATTGTTATAGAACTGTAGTTAATTAAAGAAAAGGTGAGCACTGGGATTTTTTTTAAATAAATGTAGAGTAACTTAAGCGTAGAGTGATGGTAAAGCCCACAGTAGTACAGAGATAATGACCTCAGCCTTCACAGCCACTCAGCCACAGTCCCTGACGGAGACACTTGCAGCCCCACACCCCCGACTCTGGAAGTGCCCACACGAGTGGGACATTGCTTATCTTTTACAGCAGATTCTCCCTGCTTTTTCCAGCTCAGACATACTCGAGTGCACAGACGCTGTGCCCGGTGCCTGCCGTGCAGAAGGTAGCAATAGGCTGCACAGAGCCAGCCTCGGGCTGAGCACGGTAGCAGCTGAGTGTCTTCATGCAGTTCTCAGGATGAGCTTGTCAGTGGGAATGCCGGGTGTATCTGAGGAGGGGGCAGCTGCCCTCCTTCCTGCTGCTGCGGAACATCTCAGAAATAGAGTTTTAAGAACTGCATGCAGTACAAACTAAAACACACACACAACACAATCAAAAATTTTATTCCAGTTTCAGATACCATGGCAAAGCGCTCTCGGTATCAGTGAGCAGTCATTCCCTGCAGAATGTGTTGTCGTTTGAGGAGCCAGGCCTCAGGATATGCTAACTTGGGACTTGCTCTGCTGAGAAGAGTACAGAGGTGCATCTGATTGTAACGAGAGTGTTTTGTCTCTGGTCCCTCCTAGCATTACAACACCTCCCTGCTTGCCGCAGCGGCGGCGGCAGTATCCGATGACCAGGACCTCCTGCACTCCTCCCGCTTTTTCCCGTATACCTCCTCGCAGATGTTTCTGGATCAGCTAAGTGCTGGAGGAAGCACTTCTTTGCCAGCCACCAACGGAAGCAGTAGTGGCAGCAACAGCAGCCTTGTGTCTTCCAACAGTCTGAGGGAGAGCCATGGCCATGGTGTGGCCAGCAGGAGCAGCGCGGACACAGCGTCCATCTTTGGCATAATCCCAGACATTATCTCGTTGGACTGAGGCCCTCGTCCTGCTGCTCCCACCCTGTCCCACATGAAATGACTTGGCAGAAGAGAACTCTGTGCTGTTTTACCTTATCCTCTTTAGAAAAGTACACAAGCGTGGGTTTTTTTCCTGTTTTTAGGGAAAAAAAATTAAAAGAAATGTACAGAGAACAAAACTATATTTTCAGTTTTACTTTTGTATATAAATCTAAGACTGCCTGTCTGATAAAACACTTGTTTAAAAAAAAAAAAAAAGGAAGGAAAGAAAAGAAAAAACAAGCACCCACAAACCTCCTTCAGTTAATTTTTTCTGGATTCTGAAGACTTTTCACCGTTTGTCCTTTGGTTTGGGTTTTATTTTACTTCAATGGCATTATCTTACTTGCAATAACAGAAACAGAATTGCATGTATGAAGTTTTAAATTGTGGGCTTTGTTGTGGGGAGGGGGTTGGGATAGTTTTGATTTCCATTTTCTAAAAGCAACAGACTTGGATTCTGTTTGTGTATTCGTGGATTTTACCAGCCTTAAGTTATGAATCTCACCTGTCCCACTCATTCCCTTTGTTTTCAGGACATAGCTCGTGGGGGTGTGTGTTTTCAGTGTGTCCCTGTGTGTACTATTCCGTCATCATTGTCCCCTCTCTTCCTGGGTTGGCATTTCGTTAATATCAGTTGCCTGCTTCTTTCAAAGTGCTTCAGAGGTCTTGAATGCTCACGTGAGCATCTTTCTCAGCTCTCCCGATGCATGTTCTCCATCACAGGTTTTCTGTGATCTGCTGTGTACCCCCTAAGAGAAGTGCTGGAGCAAAAGCTGCCTGGATAAGCAGTCTGAGGGCAGGCCTGTGAACAGTGATACACTTGGGTTGATTCTGAATCTGAATTGCCAGTATTTTGTATGTAAGCCAAGTCTATGAGTACCTGCATTTTGGCCACAGGGTAACAAGTTTCCTTGAGAATCTTCATACCAAAGTGGGATAGGAAAGAGCCCTAGAACCCTCAGGGGGTGCTGTATGCAGCTGGCAGAGGACAGTATTCCACCTCAAAAAAGAAAGAATTCAGTTTCCCTCAAGTTGACAGTACAGTGCAGCTCACATGTGGATCTGTAGCAAATCTATTTGATAAACAGTTGAAACTCAAAAATAACCTTAGTTATTTTGTTTCTCTGATTCTGAGTACACTTCCTTTCTTAGCCTTGTTTATTTTTTACACACCTTTTAATGACAAGCATGACATAGGAAGCCATTTTTTTAAATTCAAGAATCAGTCGGTTTTATCTACTCTCAATAGCAGAATATGTAAATATATTACAATTTCTTCAGAAGATGATTAAGGGTCAAAGGAAGGAAAAAGTGCTTCTTATGCTTGAGAGTCCTTCAAGAAGACGCAGTATTCTTACAGTGGAAGGCAGATGGATGGCAGTGATGGAAGGCGCAGGTTTCTCAGCAGAGAGGAAGGGGCACACCATCGCCAGTTCCCATACTGGCATTTTATGTTACCACTTTGTGTTCTCAGAGTTGAAGGACCCCCTTTGTGTATAGTAAACTTCTTTTCAAACCTTGCATCAGTAACAGAAGGACCTATATTAATCCAGGTAGAAGTCACGATGGCTGTATCTTCAGTTGTATGATAAAGTAAAATGGTTCACATTACAGTGTGGCAACTAAAAATGTTATCTGTTTTTTATAGCGTCTCTGCTACTAAACTGTCAACTTGAATTTTGAGAAAAGTTGGTGTTGATATGTATATGTGTGTGTGTATATATGTATTTATAAACAAGTGTGTGTGAGTAACATCGTCTTCCCCTGCGCATGTGTGTTCCACACAGAAACGGCTGTTAGAGTCACAAAACAATCTGCAATAAAAACAAGGCATTTGTTGTCAGTTCAAACCAGAAATGGTTACGTTGTTAAATTCATCTGGTGTGGTGAGTACTTGTTCGATTTTTTATTACTGTATTAATTTAGGCTCGTTTCACATAAGGTCTTAATTTGTGTCTAAATTGGGGCTAGAGTAGGAATCACTAAAATTGTGGGTGTTTCTGTTAACATTGCAATAGGAAGTATATTTTTATTATTTCAACTATCTGAGATAAAATTAATAGTCTTCCTTGTTCTTGGATTTTTTTTTTTTAACTTGTTGGTGGTTTTAGGATTCTGATCAGCAGTTTTTGTGTCTGATGCTGAACTACAAACTAGAATGATCCAGTTGAAGCCCCCCTCTGCCTTCTTCAGCCCAGTGGTGGAGGGGTGCTTTCCTTCTGCATCCTGCATTGTACCAACCTAAGGGGAGAGTGAGTAACAGGGAGAAACCTATGTCCTGTGGCTCTGTCATGTCCCATGGGAGAGTGAACCATTAGTTGACTGTGCATTTTAGTTCATTCCATGTAGTAAGGAAGGAGTTCATTTCTTCAGCTGTTGACTTTCTAAAACATTGCATGTGGTTAAGTTCAGAGACTTTCGCAATCTTTAATAATTAGTCATGCACTACTTTCTCTCCTATATTTACAAGAAAAAGCGCATGGCCACTCCATCTCTTTTCTGTTGTTTTTCCTTAGCCCACCTTCACTCCACAACCCTGCCAACCTTGATATGCTGTGGACAGATACCGTTCTCAGCATCTTTCAGCAAGTTGCCAGGAACCCCCTCCTTAGTCTTTCTTACTAGCATGTACACATGTGCTCTGTACAGTGTGTATGTGTGCCCCTGTCTATCTGTAGCACACATCAGTAAAGTAGCCGTCCAACTAGCAGGATGGCGGTGGCTTTTTATTTACTGTGTGGGCATTAATGGACACATTTTCTAATATGAAACTTAACCACGTTTTGAAAAATGTGGGGAGTGTTTTGGCCAATTTTCCTTTGAGTACAAGTGTGTGAAACTGAATGAAAATGTACCCCAATTGTAAATGAATTAATGTAGAAAGAACCTAGTTTTTAAAGCAATTTGAATTTTAAATACATAAAACTTTCAGAATCTTCAGGACTCGTAAAAAGCACATTGGAATTTATTTTGGTAAGAACTTTGTTTTATGGATACACATTGCATTCTTTTTTTTTTTTTAATTAAACACAAAGCGTAGATTTCAAAGAGGGAGGGGGAATAACTGGTGGTCCCAGAGTGTGCTGCTGTTGTTTTATTAACAAAGGGGAAATGTATATAAATAGATAAAAGTTACCATAAATTCCATGAACTTAAATCTGTGATTCATTGCCTTAAAACTTTCTCTCTTAGAATTTCCATACCGCATGCCAAACCAGTAAAATGGCTTTTAAAAAATGTATAGTAGACCAATGTCAGTTTGTATAAAAGTACCAAGTGAAAATATTTATTACATGCATTGGAGAAAAGTTGTTTCCTTATTGAATGTTACCTGTTTATGTAGAGCTCTTTAGATGTAATAAAAGAAAAGCCTTCAGTTAATTTGTGTTCTGTAAAATACTACTACTACTGGGTCTGTAAGGGAAGAGTCCCCAGAGAAAAGTGCTGGCGCAGCGTGCTCCCAGGGGCCCTGTCAGCGTCGTTCAAAGCATGACAAGTAACTGCTGTCTCCACATCATGCTTTGAGGGCTTTCCTTACTAGAATACAGCCAGCTCTAGACTGAACCACAGCACCTTAAATGTTAAAGGTATCTGTTGTCTATCTGCTGTCCAGACACCTGGGCCCTCCAGTATCTATAGTGAGCAAACCTGATGCTAGGTAAACCTGTTGGAATTTGAGGACTGCACAAGTGGGACCCCTGAAGGAACAGCCTTTCCTGACGGTGCTGTGTAAATCAGACTTGAGGAATTTGAGCTCACTTTGCCACCATGACAGAGCAGTGAGTGGGGAAGGTCAGCCCAGGTTATGCAGACGGCCCATTAGCCAAGTGCTCTTTGCAAGCAGTACTGGAGATGCCACTCGGCCAAATAAGATTCAGAAAACATGCTTTAAAACTACACTGCGGGTAGGATATGATGATGCACACCTTTAATCCCAACACTTGGGAGGCAAAGGCAGACAGATCTCTGTGGGTTCGAGGCCAGCCTGGGCTACATAGAGAGACCCTGTCTACGTTGAAACCCAGTCTCAAAAACAACTGGAGTTGGGATGGGGGCTACACCAGAAGGCTGGAGGTATTTGGCAGAGTGCTCACCTAGCATGTGTGAAGAAGCACTGGACTCAATCCCCAGCAGCAGATAAAAGAGGCAAAGTAGTGCACACCTGTTATCTCAGCACTCAGGAGGTGGAGGCTGGAGGATCAGAAGTTCAAGGGCATCCTCCACAAATTTGAGGTAAATTTGGGATACATGAGACCCTATCTTTTAAAAGGAGGAGGAGGAGGAGTTGCTGGCAGACATCAGAAGACATTGGGAAGAACCTCTTCTATAAGGGTCCAGACTATCCTCACCCTGTCCCACATACAGCATCAGCACAGAGCACCTGTCAGGTCTTTGGTATTCTAGACTGGTGAACAAGGGATGTGCTTCTGAATCCATGGCTGGAGTCAGAGGTGTTGGGTCTGGAGCCTTCCCGTCCAGCAGGGAAATACAGCCTTCTCTTTGGAGCTCTAGCCTCCCCTGGGAGGACTTGTGTGGGAGTCATGAAGATTTTTACTGTGTGTTGCTCTCGATTGCTCTGGCTTCTTTCAGGCTCCCTAGAACAGCCCAGAATTCTTTATTTTTTAATTTTATGTTTCCCAGACAGACTTTTGCTTTGTATATGGTGTTGGCCACAAACCAAAATCCTCTTTGAAGGGATGTGCCACTATTATCTAGCCTACTTTTTGTATTAAAGGAACCTGCCAGGTTGCCTATAATCAAGCTTTTCAGGGAACATATAGTGTCTACTCTCAGGAAAATGAGGCCTTCCTTTCTCAGGTCTTCTGTTTGGTCTGAGCTATACAGTGTGAGATAGCTGAATCAAGGTGACACTATCTGGTCCCCTGGTATGTTCCCAGAGCCTAGCCCCTCATAAAAGATGTGTTTCTGGTCAAACTTCCCAAGAGACACCCATGACTTGATATGTCTTGGTGCTTTCACTAAGGGACAAAGCCACAGCCAGCTGTCCTGACACAGGAATGAGGGCCTCCTGTTGAAGAGCTCTACCCGCCTGTGTTGGTGTGTCCCATGGGCACTTTGGTGATCCACTGCTGCCTGCTCCTGGTTTCAGGGCCTCTCAGATTCTGGACACGGCCCCATATGCATCCCCTTATTCTGTTAGTCCCAAGAAAGTGGCTTAAAGTCACTTGAAGTGATCCCAGATCACTTGAGCAGACCATCCTAATTCCTGGGACCTAATAATGGCCAGGACAGCTTCAGCACATTCTTCTAGGAGCATCAGAGGCCTGCTTAACTCTGCAAGGCTTCTGAAGGGGCCAGGCCCCCCACTTCCTTTGGTGTGGAATATAAAGTTGGATCACTTCCCACTACTCCACTGATCCTATACTTAGCACTCACTCTTATGTGTGTTTCCACTTTATACCTGTTTATGAAAGAGCATCCTGCTGATAAAACTGGAAATGGGGATTTGTCAGTGGGATTGTAGAGTTGTAAGTAATAGTGTGTCTGTGTGCCCATGCTTTGTGCTTGTTGCTCTGTGTGTGTGAGGGGTGTGTGTGTGTGTGTGTGTGTGTGTGTGTGTGTGTGTGTGGTGTGTGTGTGTGTGTGTGTGTGTGTGTGTGTGTGTGTCCGTGTCCGTCCTCATTGCTCTCTGTATACCTGCACTTTGCTTATTGCTGGTTCCCAGCCGACTCTACCCTTATCTTGGAAATGCCGAAGAAGGTGGTTCTTGTATCCAAAAGCAGGCTGGTCTGGCAGACTGCTCTTTTGGAGAAACACTATCATGGAAATGACAGTTGCACATGCTCCCAAGTTGCCAATCATTTTCAAGTCATGCTCTTCATCCTTGTGAGATCCAAAGGCTTTGAGAAGCACAATGGTCTACCCAAAGTGAGGGTAATGAAGCTGCCGAACCAGCACTGGCACACAAACCTGACTTCAAATCACAGGCTGTTCCGTGCTGCACAGAGCTAGAGTAACGTTAGTACTAAACTCAGTACAGACAGACCTCTCATTACAGACGTGTCATACCATGGCTGCATCCTTTATTGGTACTTAGCCCCTGTAACAGTTGTGCCGCGGGGTCTTATTGTCATCTTAGATTTCCCTTTAAAACAAATTAATCAGGTTTAGGTTTTCAGACCCTGGAGCTCTCATACTCTGCTCCCTGGATCTCAGCTCCCTCAGTAGTCTTGCACAGGAAGGGTGATCCTTTGGATAAATGTGTCATATTTCACTTGGCCGTTTGGTTCGATGCCTGCTTCCTTGAAAAGATCGTCCACTGCAATAAATCACATTAATGTTTCAATCTGGGTTTGCTGAGGTTAGGGGTTCCCAGAAGTCTTCCAGGATAACCTGATGGACTTTGCCCATGGACTGAGCCACAAACCAAAAAAGGAAGGACATCCTGCTCCCAAGGCCCCCAGAGACCGCTTGGTTCAACTTCCCCACTCTCTACAGGGCCCGGCATATAGCAGAGTGTACTGCTGAGGATTCAGTCACTGAGACTGCCTTATACCTGATTTTAATTTTCACATTTATTTATTTATTGGGGGTGGGGGTTATTGTCCATGCCACAAGTGTGGAGGTCAGAGGACAACTTGTGGGAGTCAGCTCTCTCCTACCATGTGGGCTCCAGAGATCAAACTCAGGCCAGCAGGCTCGGCAGCCAGCATGGAACTCTTTCAAAGAAACATTTGACCTCTGTGTCTGTCTTTCAAGAAACCTTATGTCTTACCTTACAGCCTACTCTTGCAACCTTCCAATCACACAGGCATCATCCCCAGCTCCAAACACAGCCACATTGATCCAGGCTCACTCCTGCTCCTCTCCTCCAGATAAGTGACAAGCACTCTGTTATCATCACCTCACTGCAGAAGGCTGGGTGACAAGAGCACTTGGCTTACGTGTACCTTGGGTTTGAGTTGGATCCCTAGCTTAATTTGAAAACTGCATCTTGTCAATGTATGTGCAAAAAAATCCAACTGCATCTGAAGTTCAAAGCATCATACTGCATTGTTCAGGGGCTGGAAAGATGGCTCAGCAGTTAAAACTGCTCTTGAGAGGACCCTAATTTCATTCCCAGTAGACATGTAGGTGGCTCACAACTGCCTTTAACTCCAGTCCCAGGAATCTGATGCCCTCTTCTGCCCTTCTTGGGTACCTCTGCATATATGACATACCCTCACACTGGTACATACACAAAACCTTTTTTGTTTGTTTGTTTTCATTTTATTTAACCCATGCCCACATGGATTCTCTGAACTTCTACCAGGTTTTTGTTGGTTTGGTTTGGTTTGGTTTTGAGAGGGTATCACTACCTAGAACTTACTGTGCAGACCGGGCTGGCAGGCTGGAACTCAACAGAGCTCAGCCTGCCTCTGCCTCAAGTGCTCAGATTAAAGGCCTGTGCCACCATGCCTGCCAGATAAGATCTTTCTGAAAATAGCTTTTGAAAAATACACTAATTTAGCCAGGTATTGTGGTGTACACCTTTAATTACAAAATTCTGAAGGCAGAGACATGTGGATCTCTGAGTTTAAGGCTAGCCTGATTTATATAGTGAGATCCTGTCAGATAGATAGATAGATACATACATACATACATACATACATACATGATGGATAAATAAATATGTACATAGATACATAGGTAGATGGTAGATAGAATGTACTTCTCTCTTTTTAAACCCATAGGTGCTCTGAGCCTGAGGAGACAGATTCATCATATTTTATGGAAAAGCCTCTAACCTCCAGCCAGTTGGATAGATAGGCCAAGAATCAGCTCCATCATCAGTGACAGACCAGAAGAAGGCAGCACGCCACAGCCAGGTGATAGCTGGTGAGGGTGCTATGCATGCTAAGGACCCGTTTCTTCCAAATCCCCAGAAGAAATAGTTATTACTTTTGGTATCTTGTGTTTCCCTACATCTAAGAGGGAGCTGAGTCTTCATCGGCTCCTTCTCAGTGTGTTGTGCTGGTTAACCCGTGAGGGAAGTCTAGGGGCCTGTCACTGTAGACAGATCACTAACCACCTCAGAGGATACTCCACCAGCAGTGTCATGGGAGTCCGAGGTAAGGGCAGGCCATTTCCCCCCTTCACATGAAAAACAGTTGCAGTTAAAAGCTGCCAACTGAGAGGAATTGGGAGATGAATCTACCTGCCAGGCACCATTTCTAAAAGCTTTGCTCAGGACCTTCATGAGTGCAGATAAAATCTGAGCAGGCTGGTCCATACAATGCTAGCTCTTAGAGGACCCCGGGGATGTCTGTGACATTCCAGGGCTCCCTGAAGGAAAGACCCAGATTCAAATTCAGTTCAAATCACAACCTGAAACTTTGGTTCTGGTTAGTTGTAATCTGACCAAAAGTTGTGGGTATTGGGTCCTTTACAACCCACTGTGTCTAAGTTAAGCCCTCAGGCTGGCCAGCCAACCTGAAAAGCCTGGCTTTGGAGATCAATGATGAAGATTAGGAGCAGGCCGTGGTCCACAACTGTGTCAGCACCAGGGCTGCCAACAGTGCTGTCAGGCTGGAAAGACATTGCAAATAGCCCAAGCATGTACCTAGAGCTTTCTCAGAATTCCCATGCCCATATCCTGCTCTGAAGCAAGGAATGTAATAGGCAGGACTATCTCCTGATCTGTGGCCAGGGCAGGTTTCTTTAGCTAGTTTTTCTCTGAAAAGCTCTCATACCCCCAGCTCCTAGGGCTGCTGGGGGCAGGAGCACAATGGCCTCTCAATTTGGAAACACCATCAGTGGCCACATGAGAGCCAGCTATGGTAAGAAGATGGCTCTGGGAATGAAGGACCCTGCATTCTGCTTCAGCTCTCTCTCGAGAGCCGCTCACTCGGTTGGCCCTTTCCATCAATCGAAGGGCCACTGGTGTTGCCAGTGTGACCTGTGTCATAGCTTTTAATGTGTGGAGCTTGTGTGCACATGGGTATGCCTGTTCATTTGTGTGTAGGCACATGTGTGCAGCACACCCGTGGAAGCCTGAGGTTGACATCTGGTAGCTTCCTCTATGGCTCTCCACATTTGTTTGAGGCAGAGTCTCTTTGAACTTGGAGCCCACAGTTCAGACTACTGTAGCTAGCCATCTTGTCCTGGCATCCCATCTCTGCCTCCTGAGTGAATACTAGAATTACAGGCAGACAGACACACACACACACACACACACACACACACACACACACACACACACTCATCCAGCTTTTTTATACAGGTCCCCAGGATCCAAACACAGGTTCTCCTACTTGTGGGGCAAACTACCTATGGAGCCATCTTCCCAGCCCCCATCATGGCCTTTTGACATTACGACAGAATATTACCTACAAAGTTTATGTTTGATAACCACACAGTAAAGTTCTTTAAACAAAACAAAACACTTAGAATGTTTAAAGTAAGCTTAGGATTTTGTTTGGCTGCATCCCTAGCCCTTGTGGGTCACATCAAGACCCTCAATGACAGACGCCCCAACTGTTCACATAAAAACAGTCACCATTGTTCCTAGGACCCCAACTGGACTATCTCTAGGCTAACTCTCTACCCTGGCCCACTGCCTGTCCCCTCTGGTTCTGCCTGGAGCCCCGGTCCATTCCTCAGCCAGCTTGACTTGTGCTTACAACCTTCTGGGCCATTCATCAATTGGCCATCTGCACAGCTTTGGGTGGTATACCCAGTATTGTCCTCCCTGAGATTCCCTAACCCTCCCCAGATGGTTCAGAGTCAAGTTAGCCAGGCTGTTACCTTCTTTGTGAGTGAGCTTCTCTCCCAGTTTCATGAGTTTTGACCGCAACTCAGATGCCATGATGTAACCTTTCTTCTCCTTGTCTGCCATCAGCATGGCCAAAAGGATTTCTTTCTTTGGGTCTTCTTGTTTGATTTGTGTGTGCATAATGGTCAGGAAGGTGGAGAAATCCAGCTCTCCATGTTTGTCTGGAAAACCCCAAACAGCACAGTGAGCTGGAGACTGTCTGGCTGTCAGAGCCAGCCCCAAGGCTACCTAGTTCTCAAGGCACTGGTCATGGTAAGGGGACAGAGCTCTCCTGACCCCAGGATGGAAAGCCTCCATTTCACCTTCCCAACAGTCTTCAGTAACAACACGTGATAGATAGTGTTTATGTCAACTTGACGGAACCTACAACCTTACTGAAAGGCTTGTGGGCATACCTGTGGGAGATTGTCCTGATTATGTTAGTTGATGTGAAAGACAAGTCCATTATTGATGGCACCATTCCCAATTATATCAGAGTGGAGAAGCAGGCTGAGTCCTAGCATACACACATTCATTGCTACCTTTCTCTTACTATGTGATCAGGTACTTCAAGCCATGATGGACTTTACCTGATACATAAGCTAAAATAAACCCTTCCATCATTAAGTTGCTTTGGTCAGGGTATTTTATAGCAACAGAAAAACAACAACAACAACAACAACCTAAGTCACTATGCTTATTAATCCCTCCCCCAATCTTGCTTGCTAAGATGACAATAGAAACTCAGAGTACTGAATCATGGCATAGAACCAGATGGAGCTATAAAATAGTACTTTCTCATTGGGACTTCCAACCTGCAAATAACAACACAGAGATTATTACTGACTATGAAGCTTGACCTTAGCCTAGGCTTTTTTCTAACTAGCTCTTACAACTTAATTAACATCTTTCTATTAATCTGTGTTCTGTCATGTAGTCCAGTTACCTGTCCTCTTACTTCTGTTCTTACTTATTCTGCATCCCGGTGGCATTTCCCACGCACCTTGATTCATACCTCTGACTTCCTCTGCCCTGAAGCCCCACCTACTCTATCCTGCCTAGCTATTGGCCATTCAGTTTTTTATTACACCAGTCACAGCAATACATCTTCACACAGTATACAGATATCCCACAACATTTCCCCCTTTTACCTACATAAAAGGGGAAGGTTTTAACTCTAACACAGTAAAACTATATATAATAAGAACAATTATCAAGTTGAGAGACATAAAAGCTTAAGTTGTTTATCTAAGAAAATGCTAAATATATTAGAATAATAATGCAAGTTATGATAGAAAATGGCTTAGGTATAAAACTTTGGATTCAGCCTGGCAGTGGTGGTGCACGCCTTTAATCCCAGGACTCAGGAGGCAGAAGCAGGCAGGCTCTAAAACTGCATAGAGAAACCTTGCCTCAAAAAAACAAAAACAACAACAACAAAAAAAACAAAAACAAAATAAAACAAAAAACCTTTTTGACTCATCAAGACAGCATAGACAATAGATTATTTTCTCCAAAACTCCAAATAGAATATACAAATAGACTGGAAATTATAAATGTAATTCTTACCTGATAATTGTTCTCATTATATATAGTTTTACTGTATTAAAGTTAAAACCTTTCCTTTTTATTTAGACAAAAAGAGGGAAATGTTGTGGGATATTTGTACACTGTGAAGATGTATTGCTGTGATTGGTATAATAAAAAGCTGAATGACCAATATCTAGGCAGGAGGTATAGGCGGGACTTCAGGGCAGTGAGAGAACTCTGGGAGGAGGAAAGGTAGAGTCACCAGCCAGACACAGGGAGGAAACAGGAGGTGCAAGATGGAAGAGAGGAGAGGTAATGTCATGTGACAGAACATAGATTAATAGAAAGATGTTAATTAAATTATAAGAGCTAGTTAGAAAAAAGCCTAAGCTAAGGCCAAGCTTTCATAATTAATAATAAATCTCTGTGGGGCTGGAGAGATGGCTCAGCAGTTAAGAGCACACTGGCTGTTCTTCCAGAAAACCCAGGTTCAATTTCTAGCACCCACATTGCAGCTCACAACTGTTAGTAACTCCAGTCAGGGAATCTGATACATGCACACCAATGTACATAAAATAAAAAAGTTAAAAAAAATAATAACAATAATAATAGTAATATATGTTGTTATTTACCAGCTGGTGGTCCTGACAAGAAAAGTACTATCACAATTGGGCACCAAATGTAGCAAGCTTTCTCAAATGTAGTCGATCTTTTTTTTTAATGGGGATTGCCAGCTCCCCAATAACAACACGGAGACTGTATTAAGAGCTGTATTGAGAGCTGCTGGTAGCAAACTAGTGTTCAAAAGGTCCACCTATCAGAACCAAGGGTTCTGGGAGAGGACTAAGCCATCACACAAGGTGTGTTGGAATTATTGCCTTTTGAATGAATTGGCTGTTTCTTGTTGTAAACTTGTGCAATTACACTATGATATCTCCCCATTACTATGCATCTTCATGCAATGTATATATGTAATCTCATGATTACATCTCCATCATATGGGTACACATATATGTGGGTGGTCAGGAAGACGGCTTTTCATTTAGCCTTATAATTTTGATATATAGAAAATATGCTAGGATATGCTTCATAGCCAGATCCATTGTCCCATGAGACTGTAGACGCTTAAACCTTGCTTTCTTCCTTTTGCTCAGACTAACACAGAAAATAATCTCTCCTCAGTTTAACACAAACTACACGCTTTTAGGTTATTTTTACCTCAGAACAAGTTCAAACTAGACTAAAGGCCTTTGTAAATAGATCATAAGTTTAAAACTTTACAGTTATACACAAGGTCAGAGTTGCGGGTGTCTTACCAAGGTTACTAACACAAAACACACTAAGAAAAGCCTGCCAGTTTTTCGCTTGCCAAGACTGCAGAACAGTAGAACTATGTCTCAAATTTTGTCACTGGGCACTGTGCCTTCCCTCTGTCTGGTCCTGAGGCCTTGAGACCTTGCACTACCATGGCTCCTTATCATCTCTTCTAGGAATGTGCTATGACCTTGAGGGTTTTGAAACTTTTCTCAGGACTGCAAGGAATCTCTGATTAGAAATATATGGACAGTCAGGCAAGAGAGGAGCTGAGAATGAGAGCTGAAAAGAAGCTGTAGACTTAAAGATGTTTACTTAGAACAGTAGAGACATGGACTGAAAGAGCACAGGGTTGTGTGTGTGCATAGCTTCATTTCCTTATCCCTCCAATTAGATCCTTAGCTGCTTGTAGAGTCTTCTTCAGACTTGGAGAAGGTCCTTGAGGCCAGCACTTATGGGCCTTTGTTACAGCTGGGCTGTTTTCACTAAGCACATGCCAAACCCTCTGCAAAAGGCTATTTCCCCATAAATATAGGAGCTGAGTGTGGTAGCACACATCGGTAAGCCCAGCATTCAGGGAGTGGACGGAGGAGGATCAGGAACTCAGTATCACCCTGAGCTAGTACAAGGTGAGTTCAAGATCAGCCTGGGCTACATGAGACCCTACCTCAAAATAAAAGCAAAGGGAGGAGTGGGGGAAGCCACTGGGACCAGTGTTAGTGTGCTTTCTAGGGGCTGTGACAGACTCAGTGGGACATCAGACCAGGGAATGAAACACTGTATACATGGCCAGCTACCTCTACAGTTCAGTCCTGGTGAGGCACATTACCACCAGCACCTCAGGCTTCTGAGCTTTCTCCACCACCACCATCTGCTGGGCCCTTCACAATCCCACCTGGACAGTCCACTCACCAATCCCATGAGTCTGCAGGTGCCGCTGCACTTCCCCAGGCGTGGGGCTGGCCCCCAGGCACCTCATGGACACCAGAAGATCCGTGGCCTTAATCTTCCCTCTTTGCTGCTTGTCATACAGGGAGAAGCATTCTTTGTACTCTGTACAGATGGGGAAGGAAGTCAGTAGAGGTGGTCACTCCACAGCCCATGTGCCTCTCCCTCTCTTCAGGCCTTTCTCCTTTGCCCCCCTCCCCCCACCACCACATGCTGGGGATGAACTGGGACCTTGCACATGTGGTGCAGACACCATAACATTGAGCTCCCCCCTCCTCCCAGGTCTCTTCCCTTTGGCCCTCCCTCATTTCTAGAACCCCATAAAAATGGAGTGTTATGGCGCAGGCCTGTAATCCCCGCACTTGGGAGGGGAAGGCAGAAGAGTCAGGAGTCCAAAGTTCTCCTTCACTGTGCAGCAGTCAGAGGTCAGTCTAGGCTGTGTGAGCTACCATCTCAAAAGCGAAGCAAACGGAGGAGCCAGCAAGGCGCTCAGCCGGTAACACTTCGCTGCTGCCAGGCCTGATGACCTGACTTTGATCCACAGAATCCTCGTGGTATAAGGGGAGAAGCAACTCCCACCAGTTGTCCCCTGACATCACGTACACATACACGCGCACACACAGGACATAAATAAGTGTAATAAAAATGGAAAACCACCAAGTTAAATAGAATTCTGAGAAAGACGAATAGGTGACGGTATATTTATATTGTTCTCACTTATTCGTATGTGTGTGGCTCTATGAGTGAATGCCACATGTGTGTAGGTGCCAAAGAGGCCAGAAGGTTGGATGCCCTGGAGCTGGAGTTACAGGTGATTGTAAGCCTCCCCAACAGGTGCTGGGAACCTGACACAGGTCCTCTGGAAGGACTGTCTCTCCAGCCAACCCTGAATTCATTTTTAGTATAAGCACATACCAAGCATATATCAAATTTTACATGGGCTGTACTAGACTCAAAAAGAGTGTTTATCTGAAATCCAAACTGAACAGGGTATCCTGTGGTTTATCTGGCCAGGGTGCCCCCCCCCTTTCCTTCTCTGTTCTTAAGATGCCACTCAAAAGCTGTTTCCAGGGCTACCCAGGAAGAAGAGAGCCGGGTAGGGCTGCCAGACTCACAGGGACCTTTGCAAAAATCGATGCAACTGTCCTGCCTCTGCCTGCCGGACGCATCCAGAAGCAAGTGGTGGACAGTGGTTCCATGAGGCTCTTCTAGGTAGGGATTTATTACTGTCACAGCTACATGTGATACTTCCTATCACATGTCCAGCCCCGGGGCCCTAACTCCTGAACTCTCAAGTTCTCCTCTGGCGGGTCCTGGGAACTGCTGCCAAGTGTGCCCAGAGCCTCAGCAGTGCTGCTCCACAGCTCTCCCTGTACTCCTTCCTTCCCAGTGCGGGAGCCTCCTCCTCCTGCTGCTGCAGATGGACAGCTGCCAGAGCTGTCCTGGCTCTTCCCAGCAGCCCCTGGAGGCAAAGCCAAGCCACCTGGGAGTTTGGGAAAGATCGCAGCTCTGCAGATGGAGATTCTGCAGGGTGAGCTCCCCTAATCCCCTAATCCCTTCCATTTTCCAAAGAAGGCAGCTGAAGCCTGTGAGAGAGGCCCAGGATGTGCGGGCTGTCCAGACAGGCACACAGCATTCCCCCATGTTGGTAACTGGGGCCTAAGGTAAGGATTAAACAGAGGCCAGCCTCTGAACAAACTGTTTTCTCTTCCAGCCTCAACAGATCCACCTTTTCTTTCATTTCTTAAATGCGTTAATACATTTTATTTAGTTAGTGTCTGTGTGTGGAAGTCGGGTATCTTGTGAGGGAGTTGGTTCTCTTCTTTCACCTTGTGGGGTGGGGATGGGGGAGTGGAACTGATTGCCAGGCTTGACAGTAAGTACCTTTACCCACTGGACCACCTCACCAGACCCAGTCCATCTCCTCAAACCTGCACAGCCAGATTCCCTGGAGCTGGAGTTACAGGTGGGCGTGAGCCACCCAGTGTGGATGCTGGGGACCCCTAACTCAGATGCTCTTAACCACTGAGCCATCCCTCCAGCTCCCCACCACCTTTCTTCTAGACCAAACCCTGGTCCTTTACATCTCTGGGATCCCTGCCTGGGTAACCAGAAGCCACTTCTGGAGCCTCCTGGACACTGTCCTGCATCACAGGGCTTTGTGGGTCCTAGATACCCAAAGTCTTACCTCACTGTGCTAGAAGAAGGTAACAAGATACCAGGGATACCAGGGAGCCCCTGACTCCCCTGAGGACCCTGCACCTTCAGTCCCCTACACACACATCCCCTGCACACACACATCCCCTGCACACACATCTCCATCCTCTTAATCTAGCCACCCATCTTTTACTGCTTTCCATTCTGTCTTTCATTCCCCTCGATTGTGACTCCAAGAATGGGGGGTTTTATCTTCTGGCTCACTGCTGAATTTGTAACAACTAAGGCAGGGCTGGCACAGGGCAGGGCTGGCACAGAAAAAGGACACTTGCTGAAGTAAAGAATAAGTTGAGGTAAATGCATTGAGTTAAAAATCCCTAGAGATATGTAAATACTCCAGATAAGAAAAAGACCTTCTCCAGGCCTCCTCCCCTCCCTCAGAAGGCCTGTGTGTGGAAATGGTTAACAGCTGTGCTAACACATTCATACGTTTACCATGCACCTTACCGGTATTAAAGATGTGCAGTGCGCAATTCACAAATAATAAAATATGCAGTGCTCTCCCTTATAAATTCTATCTAGCCTGGAGGTAGAGGTACACGCCATTAATCCCACCACTTGGGAGGCAGAATCAGACAGATCTCTGAGTTTGAGGCCAGCCTGGTCTATAGAGCAAGTTCCAGGACAGCCAAGGCTCCCAAGAGAAACCCTGTCTCAAAAAACCAAAACTGCTGAGTGCTGGTGGCACATGCCTTTAATCCCAGCACTTGGGAGGCAGAGGCAGGTGGATTTCTGTGAGTTCGAGGCTAGCCTGGGCTACAGAGTAAGTTCCAGGACAGGCTCCAAAGCTACACAGAGAAACCCTCTCTTGGGGAGGGGGGGACTAAATAAATAAATAGAATAAATTCTGTCTAACCAACTCAACATTACAAGTGAATTTTGCCCACTCTTGTATTCATAGTTAACCCACAGCTTCGATTTAACAAAATAATGCAATTCTTTTCCCAGTGAATTGAGATTGCATTTTCATTAAATCCAGTAATGGTCCTCTAGTAAACTGTTCCTCACCATGGTATAAATTATATTCACTAAACTGAAACCTCTTGCTTTCTTGAGTCTCATGTGGTCCAGGTTAGCCTTGAACTTCAGATCCTCCTGCCTTTGCCTCCTGAATGCTGGGATTACAGGGAAACACCATCATATCCAGTTTATGTGGTGTTAGAGATTGAACCCAGGTCCCCATGCATGCTAAACAAGCTCTCTACCAACTGAGTTACATCCCCAGCTCCTATCCCCAGCTCCTAAACTGAAACTTCTTCCAAGTCTTTCATGCTACTGATTGCAGCAAGGCTGTCTTCTTAGCTTTCCACACAGACTGAACATAGGTTGCACCTTCCCTGTTTAATAATACTCGATTTTATTATCAGCTTATAAAATTCCTAGAAGTATCCTCACACCCAGTGCCCAGCACGTGATGCTCTTCTCTCCTTTGTCCCTCCCTCTCAGATGAGAAAACCGATGCTCCAAGGTGAAGGACCTGGCAGCAGCCTCCAGCGGCCCCGTTCCTCCCCCATCCCTATCCAATCGATAAATATTAAAGGGCCACCTTCTTGGTATCAGACACTGGGATACAAAGAGAATCTGCTTTCTTCCTTTCTAGTAGTTCCAGAAACCATAGAGAGGAACAGTGAGTCTTCCATCCTGGCATGGTGTGGGGGACTTCTGAGGCTGGAGGTGGCCTCTAGCTTAGGTCCACCTTTAAAGATTTTATTTTTCTTTATGTGTGTGCATGCTTCCAGGTAGGTGCCTATGGAGATAAGAAGTGTCCAATGCCCTGGGAGCTGGAGTCAGAGGTGGTTGTGAGCAGTTCCTAGATGTGTGCTGGGAACGAAACTTGAGTCCTCTGCAAGAGCAGTACAAATTCTTAACTACTGGGTCATCTTGCCAGCTCCTAGCCATAAATGTGGGCTAGTTCCAGTGCTTCAAAGTCCCCTCATCTGTCCCCTCTGGCCTTGGCCTTGGTTTGGGGAATAGGGAGTTAAGGATTCTAGGAGAAGCTACCCACTTGGACCTATTAGGTCACATCCCTGCCCCCCCCCCCCACTTCTAGACCAAGCTCTGGTCACTTATGTTTCTGGGATCCTTGCTGGAGTAACTAGAAGCCACTCCAGTGACCTACTGGCCACTGTGCTGTATCAGAGCTTCCTGGATCCTCTGCACCTGTAGTTTTATCTCACTGACTGGGTGTCATTTCAGCAGCAATGAGAAGTACATAATGGGGCTGTTTCCATCCTCTGTTGGGGTAAGTTTAGGGGCACAGCCTCAGGGGAAGCTGGCTGTTCCCTGAATGGGCTCTGGCCATTTTTGCCAAGTACTCAGCCACCAGACCCCTGGCCAGGTCTTAGCTAAGCCCTGTGTAACCTGATTCTGCCTTTCTGGTCTTCGGGAAGCAGACCTCTACTCTGCAGGAAATTTAAGAACAAGGTGCTCACACTGAGTTGGGCAGGTGGTGTCAGCTGGAAGCCCTAGTTTCATAGAGACTATGGCTCATAAAGGAACATCCTGCCAGCCAGGCGGTGGTGGCGCACGCCTTTAATCCCAGCACTTGGGAGGCAGAGGCAGGTGGATCTCTTGTGATTTCCAGGCCAGACCTGCTCTACAGAGTGAGTTCCAGTATAGCCAAGGCTACACAGAGAAACCCTGTCTCAGGGAAAAATAAAATAAAAAATAAAAAGAAGAAAAGAAAAAGAAAAAAGAGAGAGAAGGAAATATCCTACCGAGGGTGTAGCCCTGGGTTCTGTTCCCCATCTGCACTGACTACAGAGCCCCACCCTTTTGTCTAGGGCCTTCAGCTACTATGTTAATGTTCTCTATCCGGCTATCACCAGCTTCCCAGCCAGACCCACTCTCAGGCTCTGAGGAGCAATCTCTCGTCTGTGACCCAGCTTTAAAGTCACACTGACATATAATAAGCACCAGGAAGTCAGCAAGCCTGTCTTCGGAGTCACCCCCAACCAGATAGCCAGCCACCCCAACAGCACCTGGCCCCAGGCCTGTGGGTGGGCCAGCTCTCCACCCATTAGGCCTTCCTTCCTACCAACAGAACCCAGCAAAGCAAATTGCCTAATGAGACACACATTTTGTGGGGAGTCACTAATTAAAGAACAAGCCCAACCTACCATTAATTTGGTCCTGGGAAAGGAACTTGGCCTGCAGCGGAGAAAGAACAATTAGGAGGGGCTCCAGCAGGACCCTTCCCACCTACTTCCGGCAAGTCCCCTCACTCACCATCTTCAGGCACCCCTTGTTCCGTTCGTGTTTGGTTCTCTTTCCTCTGGCTTGGAGTCGAAAGTCCACCAGGCTGGGTGGAGGCCTGGTAATAAATCCTCTGCTGCCATGGAGACTGGGCCCAGTGCCATGAGGGTCAGATTGCAGCCTTCTCTGAGCAGTGATGCCCCAGCATCCTGACGTTGACTGTGAAGGAATCATTACAGACTCTTGTGGAGGTCCTTGCCACTGGAGGCTGAGGCTCTGCAGCCCCAGGAAAAAATGCCAGTGTCCCTGGGAGCCTAGATGCTGGAAAGGGGGCCTTGGGTAGGGCTGACTCTGTCCTGGCCTGAGCCTGTCTTGGGACCCTTGCTGGAGCCAGACAGCACACACACTTTCTCCAAAGGAGCCTGGCTCAGCCTTAGGGACATTGTCTTCAGCTGGGACCCGAATCCTTCCTCTCCTCTGCCAGTTTCCTCACCAGATACATGATGCCATAATTATAGGCTGCAGGGACCCAATGACCAGCAGCACACTGCCGATTCTACCTCCAGGGGTGGGGGTTGGGGGTGGTGGTGGCTGCTGGAGCTGGGTCTTCAGCCTTTAAGCTAGCTGCTCAGGAGCCTTGGAGTTTGACCTCTCAGTGACTTTCCCAGGCAGGAAGCTCCTCTAACTCTTCCTCTGCTCCTCCTCACCCCTTCCCGTATTAGCGCTGACTTTGAATTTCTCTGTGCTACTTCCCTTCCCCTGAGAGACGGGAATATGGGTGGCTCCCAGAACTGCCATTAAGCCCTGGACATGACTAGGTCCTCACACGGTCTCCTTCCCTCATCCACACCTGGCGGCTGCTTTGCCTGCATCTAATCCAGACAGGCGCAGTCGTTGGCTATTGTGTGTGGCCACCCAGGCTGTGCACTACACAGGGAGCTAACAGGGCTGCCAAAGGCTGCAAGTGCCAGAGGAAGAGGGCTCTCCCGCTAACTTGTATGAGGGCACATGGACACAGGGGCCTCCCTCTGGTTCTGACCACCTCCATGTGGAATGTTTTTTCTTCCCAAGTTTCTCCTGATTCACCTCTTCACGTTCTTAGACTTGAGAATCTTCGAGGTTCCAAGTCTGCACTCTATAGGGTGGTGTGGTGGGGGAAGGCTGGAGGTTGCACCTCAGCGGCCTTGAGAGTAAGGCAAGTAGGCAGAACGTTGATGGGTAGGCACAGGCCTCAATTACCTACCTTTGAGAAGGGCTCAAAGACAGGTAAGGCATTTTCTTGGGTTTCAGTAAGTGGGTACTGCGATCAGTCATGTGCCCTAAGTGTGTCCTGACACCTGTCAACTCTCCCATTCTTTTTTTGTTGCGCGCGCACGTGTGTGTGTGTGTGTGTGTGTGTGTGTGTGTGTGTGTGTGTGTCTATCCTAAATCATTTATTGGCATAAATTTTAGAAACATTGCTTACATCATCGGTAATGGAACTGACTGTTAGAACGTTGTCGCCCTTACAGACCACAACTCTTGTGGCCAGCAGATGGCAGCCCGCGCATCTCCCAGTGCTGATGGACTGCTTTGGCGATCTGCTGGGTGTCAGGGTTTGTTCTGGTAATTAATTTATGGAGTGGGTCATTGAAGAGAACCTCAAGAATTTGTACGTGAATCCTTCCACCCAGTAAGAATTCAGGCCTCAAAGCTCCGCAGTAGAGTCCAGCTCTCTCAACAAGACTGAAGATTGGGCAATCCAGCTGGTTAACACCATGATGGTCAGGCCTGCCTCTAAGGAACTGGGTGTTTGCAGCCCACCCTCCCAAACATGAAGTCCTGCATCTGATGAAATTTTGCTTAGCCTCGTAAAGCAGCCTGTTTGCTTTACCTGGCCAGGTGGGGCGGGGAGCCCTATGTAGCACAGAGTTAGCAGCAACCCCTGAAGAAAGTGCTTTCTGTCAGACCTCTTCTTCCTCTAGAGCAGTGGATCTCACCCTTCCTAACGCTGCGACCCTTAATACAGTTCCTCATGGTGTGCTGACCCCCACAACTATAGAATTATTTTTGCTACTTCATAACTGATTTTGCTAGTGTTATGAATCATATGTCACTCTCTGATATTCAGGATATTTGTGACCCTTGTGAAAGCCATAAGACCCTCAAAGGGGTGGCAACCTACAGGTTGAGAATTGCTGCTTTATAGTCTGTGCTCGTGTGTACCCACCTTGACTCACCTGATGGCTGCCACCACACAGAAAAGCACTTTTAAATATACTTTCAATTGTGTGTATGTTTGCATGTCTGTGTGTTCATGTGAGTACAAGAGCCCACAGAGGCCAGGAAAGGAAGTCTGAGCCAGTGAGCTGGAATTACAGGCAGTTGTGAGCCACTCTAGGTAGATACTGGGAACCAAATTCAGGTCCTCTGCAAATTCAGGCACTCAGGGAGTCATCCATCTCTCCAGCAGCCGTTTGCTGTTGTTTTGAGACAGGTCTCGTGGCCCAGGCTGCTCTCAAAGTCACTGTACAATTGAGGATGACTTGGAATTCTTGCTCCTCCTCCCTCCACCTCCCAGGTATTTGCAGCCACACCCACTTCCTGTTTGTAGGTGGTGAGGATGTCTCACACACTGTTTTAGCTGGTTTAAAGGACCTGCTACCAAGGCTGGGACTACATATGGGCTCATGGTCTGTGCCCACCAGGCTACACTGTACTCTGCATGCAGCTCTTCATGTCAAAGGAACAGAAAACCACTCCAGTACCACTTGGGGCTGAATTCATTCACTTTATTCTTGAAACGTGGCCCTCCTGGCTAGGGGCTGGCACCTCCCCTGGGCATCACCGACTTCTGTTGGGTCCCTTCCCTCTTTTTTCCACCCTGGACTAAGCCCCCTCCCTGTGGAAGGGGCTTCAGGCAAGTGGCTCCTCCTCCTCCCCACTCAGGCTACTTTGTCCACAAGGATGCCAACCAGAGCCGCAGAAGGGCCTCCAGGGATGTCGTAGGAAGATTATGTCGGAGCCAGGCAGTCGTGGCACACGCCTTTAATCCCAGCACTCGGGAGACAGTAGCAGGCGGATCTCTGTGAGTTCGAGGCCAGCCTGGTCTACAGAGCGAGTTCCAGGACAGGCTCCAAAGCTAGAAACACCCTGTCTCAAGCATGCAAGCCCTGGGTTCAACCCACAGCACTGCATGAATCAGACACACATGCCTGTAACTCTAATAGAGAATAAAGGCAGGAGGATCAGAAGTTCAGTTCCACCCTGGGCTACCAAGTGAGTTCAAAGCCAGCCTGTACTATGGAAGACACAGTCCCTGACCCCAGCCCTGTCTCCCTATATCCTGCCCTTGAAAGGGATGCAGACAGCTAGATCTTCCTCTTGACACTTTCTTATGGAGCTGTGTTCCTGAGCCAAGCTCTTAGCCAAGGCCCTTGCCACAAGTGGGAGCCGATAGGGCAGTCCTTAGCCCTTCCCCGGCCAGGAGAGTGAGTCTTGGCAAGCTTCCCGTGTGCCTACTGGGCAAAGTGTGGAAGGGCAAGAAGGCCCTGACTTTGCTCTCCTCACCTCCATCCTATGTGCCTTTTTGTTTCAGGCCTCTTCCGGACTAACTAGTGTCCCCAGAATCCATGTCCACCTAGAGCCAAGGGACTTAATCTGAAGCAGGTCTGTGGATGTAACTGAGATGAGGTCATCCCAAGTGAATAGGCTAGGTCCTAACTCAAGGGGGGGGGGGGTTCAGACACTACACAGGGAGGGCCATGACTAATGAGCCCACAGCCCAGAACACCCAGGATAGCCACAGGCTGGAAGAGGCAGAGAAGCATCCTCTAGAGCCTGTGAGAATACAGCCCTGTCAACACCTCACCCTCAGAACCGAGGAGATGAACAGCTGCTGTTCTCAACCATCGTGTTCATGGTACCATGACAGCTGCCTCGCAAAGTCACATGGGCTGCACATTTGCACCTGGGCAGTAAGGAACTAGGGTCTCATGGATCCCACTAGTTACAACCCAGAAGGGGGTCAAGATGCTGTTTCCAGAGGAAACTGTAGCTGAAGTCCAGGGCCACACTGGGCAGCCAGGGCCTGGAGTGGTGGTCCCCAGAGGGAGCCTACATCACAGTGGCATACAGGGTCCATCCCCAGTTCCTGGTTTCTCCCACAACCTGACTCACTCTGGGACCCAGTTTGCTAGAAGCTTGCTGGTAGAAATCCAGGTAGATGAAGCCAGGTTCCATCCAGACAGCTTTCTAGGACCACATCCCTAGTCAACTGCCCAAGAGGCACACAGTGGCCCAGGGCTCCACAAACTTGCTATTCCTAAATACTAACTTTGGTAAATGTTTTTAAATGTTCCTTATGGTCAAGGAAATGGCTTAGTCAGTAAAGCACTTGCCTTACAAGCACAAGGACCTGAGTTCTAACCCCAGGACCCACATAAAAAAGGTCAGGTGTGGTGGCACATTTGCAATCTAGGCCTGGGGAGGTAAAGACTGGATCTCTGGAGCCCACACTGACCAGTGAACCTAGCCTAATGGGCAAGTTCCAGTCTCAAAAACAAGGTGGACAGTGTCCCTAAAGGACACCTGAGGTTGTCTTCTGGCCTACACACTGCCCACATTCCCACTAAGGGCTCCCAAAAATGCACAGTCTTCAGGCCCTACAAATCAGTCCTGTCCCTGCTTATGAGATAGCTGTTTAGACCTGATGATGATAGTCCTGAAATGGCAGCATCCTGGAGGCAGACAAGGAATGTGCTGGGCAGCTGAGGGGAGAGTCCCATGGATGGAGCCATGGTCCCAGTGGTGAGGTATGGCCAGGCTGAGAACTTTGGCCACCAAGAGCCCAGTCAACTTGCCCGAGGCTCAGGGCCACCTCCTACAAAATAGCTTCCCACTGCCTCCCAGCACAGGGGATGACTGGAGGGGAACCCCCAGGGACAGCTCTGAGATGCTCTATTCCTCCACAGTGGCCCAGGTTCCTCTAAGAACAGGGTACTGACTGGGAAGAGATCCTTCTTGCCCACAGCCCCAGGAGTCTCTAAGTCAGTGGTTCTCATCATTCCTAATGCTGTGACCTTTTAATACAGTTCCTCGTGTTGTAGGGACCCCCAGCCATAAAATTATTTTTGTTGCTACTTCATACTGTTGCTACTGAGAAGAGTCTCAGTTTCTAAGACCATAGGCAATAAGAGTTTTCTGAAGGTCGCAACCCACAGGTTAAGAACCACTGAGATGGCTCAGAGGTTAAGAGCACCAACTGCTCTTCCAGAGGTCCTGAGTTCAATTCCCAGCAACCACATGGTGGCTCACAACCATCTGTAATGAGATCTGGCGCCTTCTTCTGTATAAATAATAATAATATAATAATAATAATTAAAATAGTAGTAGTAGTAAATAAATCTTTAAAAAAAAAGAACCACTGCTCTAGGTGGTAAGCAGATTGGGGAGGAGGGCGCAGTGAGAGAGCCCTCAAGGCCCAAGGGAAAGCCTCTTACCCTGTAGCCTAGGCCCCAGACCAACCAGTCTCTCCCCTTAGTCCAGAACTCCCTCCGGCCTCCCACCACACTCCCAAAGCTAGAAACAGCCGCCATCTAAGCTGGGCTCTACACCAGCCTTTATTCAGACCTCTCAGAACTCAGCATGGTCTAGCCTGTAGAAGGACCATAACAAAGGAGAAAATCTGGGGCCCACTGTTCCCTGAGAGCAACAGAAAAAAAAATACATAGGAGTGTCACAAAGGCTCACAGCACAGGCCGATGCTGGCTACCCAAGGAGGTGGTGGTGCCTTGTGCCAAGGAGACCTGTACCTGAGGCCTGGGAGGAGGCGGGGCTAGGGAGAGGCAGGAGCCACCGTGCACCAGGGCACCCGGCAGGTGGTGAGAGATTCAGGTGGAGATGTAAGTCTTGAGAGAAATTTGTAACACCCCAGACCCTTACAACAGGTCTCAGGGGATCTATGAAACAAGGACTTGAGAACTCTACCTTCCATGTAGCTCAAAACCCAGGCCGGTTTCCAGAGATAGTAACCTGGAGCTGGGCCTCCGGCTCCCTGGAGACTGGGTTCTCAGCAGCATGTCAGTGGAGTCCTAGGCTGGACAAGAGTGGGGGGAACACACCCTCTAGGCTGAGGGTGGGGACGCAGTAACAGACAGAACCACTCTTCCCTGCTGAGGCTACCCCAGGGGAACCAGTAACCCCACAGGGCCCTCTAGAACAAATGAAGCCCAGACGGAAATACTCCATTCAAAGCACAGAAGTTGTGACCTAGAAACCTTGGGTCCAGGAGCAGGCAGCTTCAGGGCAAGCCAGCTTCTGGGTGGGTGGCAGAGTCTCCTGCTTCTGCCCTCCCACCTCTCACCTGCATAGCCACCAGAAGACATTTCCGTGTGAGGTCAGCCCAGTCCTGAGAGACAGGAGTGTTACCTAGGCACCCCTAATAGTAATAAAATACAGGGGACGGCAGAGCCAGGATCTTGGCCTTCATATACTTCCCCAAACTAAATTCCATCTGAAGTCCAAAGCAAAAAACAAACAAAAATCCCTGACCCAAACAGCTGAGTCTCTCAACAATGAACTCTGCAAATCTGTGCACAGCGCACAGCCCACGTTACCACGATGCACATATGCGCCCAGGCACAAATATCCATGGCCTCTTGCTCCCAGGGAGCCTCAGTGTTGACTGCTGACATGGAGCGTGTAGAAGGCCCAGGGCTCGGGGACGTAGATGACACCAGGGTACTTCTTTCTGAGTACAGGGTCATTCCACAGCCAAGCAACCCACAGAGCCACCAGTGAGAGGGTGAGGGCAAAGGAAGAGAAGAGGAAGAGACCGTTGCTGTCCAGGAAGAGGCGCCTGCGCTTCTGGTGCAAGACAAGGGCGAGCATGGCAAAGAAGGTGAAGATGAAGAGAATGAAGATCTGCCCCTCGGTGACCAGGTACCTGGAGAAAGAGGACGGGTGTGCAGATGAAGTGGACGCCATGGCAACACCATCCTGCCTGGGATCCCTCTGGACCAAGTCCTAGGCTGCCCTCCCAGTCAATCAGAATGGCTCCGCTAGGGAGAGGACCCAAATGTGCCAGGACAACCCAAACCACAGCCCAGAGGCATCATATGACTTTAAATGGTTTCATAATGCTCAGCTGGCCAGGCGGGGGGTGGCGCACGCCTTTAATCCCAGCAGTCGGGAGGCAGAGACAAGCGGATCTTTGTGAGTTCAAGGCCAGACTGGTCTACAGAGTGAGTTCCAGGAAAGGCACAAAGCTACACAGAGAAACCTTGTCTCGAAAAATCAAAATAATAATAATAGTAATAACAGTAATAATAATAATAATAATAATAATAATAATACTCAGCTGGATTGCAGGGCATGGTGGCATATGCCTTTAATCCTAGCACTAAGGAGGCAAAGGCAGGCAGATCTTTGTGAGTTTGAGGCCAGTATGGTCTACATAGTTCCAGGACAGCCAGGGCTACATAGACCATGTTTCAAAATAATAATAATAATTAATAGTAGTACTACTACTACTACTCAATATAAGTCAGCTAGGTGCAGTGGCTCACACGTTTACGCAGCCTCCTGGGAGGCAGAGGTAAGAAGGTCTCTGGTTACCACACAGCAAATTCCAAGGCTACATATTGAGAATCAGAAGATATCCGGCTTTGGTTTCTGGCATTTCTCACATGAGGACACGCCCATATGACGGACATTGGCTCTGGAAGATTAAGAGGATGCAGTCTTCGCAGAGAACATGTGGATGCATGGCCTCAGTTTCACACTCTGCTACCTGCTTGGTTTCTGGAGGCATCTGAGTTTGGGGATGCCATCCCAATACATGGAGGCTACTGTCATTACTGTCCCCTTGGAGGCTGGGCCACTGTCATCTCCTTGACATGCTGCCCCCTGGAGTACAGAGCACCCAGAGGCACTTGGAGGCTTCTGCAGTGTTATGTAGGTCTCTGCCTCTGGAAGTCCTGATGCCCACCCATTCACTTAAGGAACTTCAGCTCCACAGCCTACTGGCCTGCGACCTTGGGGATGGCATGTGGACTACTTTGAATAACAACTTCAAGGCTGTTTTCTCTCTTACGGGGAAACAAACAGCGCCACCTCTCAAGGTCTCTGACAGGGGCTGTATGCATCGCTCACTTGGAAAAGCATATTGTTCAGGGAATGGTGTGTTGTGAATCTGCCACTGTTGCACTAACATGTTAAGGGAAGACTGTGGCAATGAACACGCCCAGGTCGAGCCTCTTTCTCCCTGGTATAAATGCTACCATCCCTGGTCTCATGCTCAGTGAGCACGCAGGTTAGCCCTAGTGGGCCCTCTTGCAGGCTGGACAGGTCCTGGAAGTGGCTAGGAGAACAAAGAGCAGGAGAGGCAGGGCTAGGCTGAGAATGTCTCCCTCGTCTGTCCTTGGTCCTTGTCATCTTGTCACCATGGTGCTCATCTCTCCCCACTGGATCCCAACATCTCCTGCCAGGTGGACAGGCAGGTATAACTTCCATTATTGAGGTAAACTGAGGCGCAGGAGGATTCACAAGGCATGAAGCTAGAGGTAGACGCCTGGCCTCTGATGTGCTGGGAGGTAGGGTAGAGAGGACAGCCTCGCCTCTCTCAGTCTACTTAGCTGAGCATCACGGAAACAGGGAAGCCACAAGGCACAGCCCTCTACCCAGGAGAAAGAGGCCTTACCTGGGGCCACACTGCAGGGCTGTAGTCAAACGTGATTTTTTTTCCTTTCTCTCTTTCTGAGACAGGATCCATGTAGCCCAACATGGCCTCAAACTCATTATGTAGCCAATGCTCACTTTGGATTCCTGATCCTCCTGCCTCCGCCTCCCAAGTACTGGGATTACAGAAGTGGGTCACCACACCCAGCACTGTTTACGTGTGGATTTTACTGTGGTGGCTCATTCCGTGCCTGTGCCCTTTGTCCTACCCCAAATGTCAGCATCCACTCACCAGTAGTACAGGCCACTGGGCACCACCAGGAGCAGGGCGGGCCCTGGCATGTGGCTCTCAGCCTTGGAGGTGGTAAAACAACCACTGAAGTACATGAAGAGGATGAGGAAGAAGGGGATGTACCTGGGGTGGACGGAGAGGTGACAGCTTTAAAAGCCTGACCAGGGGTGTCCTCATCATCCCTCCACTGGTCCCTTGCATTGTCGCGGAGGGTGTCACCTCATGGTTTATAAAACCCTTGGCATGGGTCAGGCACACTCCTCTACATTCAGCCTTTCCTGCCCTGGGAGTCCAGGCGGGAGGAACAGAAACCAAAAGATGAAGCTCACACAAAGAAGGGCCCGGGGGTTCCTTGTGTTAAGTACTAAGGTGAAGGGCGTGGGTGCCATGGCAACCGCACCCTACCTGGATTCCCTCTTGGGACCTGGTGCCCACCCAGTCCTTCATTCCACACGGTGATTAGGGGATGTGAGGCTGTCTCGCCCATATGACTCAGAAACCAGCAGGTCCAGTACCACACTCACCTGGAAATGGGGGTACCCAGCAGGGCTGAAGTCAGAGAGAACATAGTTTTGGGAGATCCCGAGGAGGGATGCGGAGCCCTTCATTCACACTTAGCCAACAGTCCCCACCTCGTCCAAGAGTACGGCTTCTCTCCTGACACAGGGGCTTCCTTTCTTTCTCCTTCCAGTACACACACACACACACACACACACACACACACACACACACACACGCTCATACTCTTGTACACAAACCCTTTTCTGTCGTGACACCCCCACCCTCCAATACTCAGTCCATTCCCCCAACCTCTCCTGAATTCCCAGGCCTATCCCACCTCGCTCCACCTTTCCCAACTTCCAATGGGAAAGGTCATCTGGTAGAGTCAGGAAGAGCTGGCGAGAGCCTGTGCAGCGGTCCCCTAACGCCCTCCGAACCAGAAGGATGAGCCTCCTCAACCTCAGACAGACCCACAGACACCGGAGTGGGCCACGTGTTGAGGGAAGTACCTCAGTCCACATGAGGCACCTAGGTGCAGGGCTAGCCCCTCGCCTCCCAGCTGACGAGTGTTCTCATCTCTTCCCGCTGGCTTTAGTTTATCCAGTATAGGATGAGGGGTGGCAGAGAAAGCCTCCGTATTTGAGCTCCGAGTCTATAGTTCTGACCCCACGTTTCTGAGAGTTTCCTCAAAGTGGCGGCAGTGGTGGTGGTGGGGCGGGGATATTCCCCGAGGAGTTCCAGGATGGGGAACACAAATTGTGCCACCCAAACCTGGCCCTCCTGGTTCTTAGCAACCTCCTACATCCCCATCTGTCTCCTGCATCCCACCAGCAACCATCTAGTCCCTAGATTCTAGTGTGTTTGTTTACCAGAGCTACAGCCGTCCCCCACTCCCCAGCCCCAGGTTCAGACATGGCTGGGGTGGACAAACACCTGCTTGCTGACCCTCTAGTGGCTACTTTGGGAACTTCAGGTCGGGAGGAGGCCAACCGACAGTAACCGGGTCTCCCTGGCATGCTAACCAGGGGTCCAGCAGCGCCTTCGCTGAGAAGGGAATTCCATTCAGATGTTCCATTTGATACTTAGAGACCTGGGGTCCAGGGAGCCTTGTCCAGTGTCTCGTGGTGCCTGGGCCCTGGACGGAACACAGACCAGTCAGCCCCTCACTCACCACATGGAGTGGCCCAGGTACTCATCATAGTAGTAGAGTAGCTCAAAGGAGTCGATCTGGGGAGACACAGGGGGGCAGAGTGAGAGGGGCTGGGACCTGAAACAACACCTCCCAACACCTCCCACACACCATTCTCATTCCCTCCCTAGGGTACCAGAGGGGTTCGGGGAGCCAGCCACTGTACCAGGGTTTTGTTTGGTTGGTTTTTGTGATTGTCTCACTTTATAAACCAGGCTGGTCTTGAACTTGCAGCAATCCTCTTCTCTTTCCCTCCTGAGTGCTGGGGTTTCAGACATGCGCCCCACATCCAGACAGATACTGTGTGCCTTTACAATCTAGGAGCATACTAATTTGGGTAGGCAACAGTGCCCTCCCTCACTTAGCGGCACGCTTGTAATTCCAGCACTCCAGGAGGCAGAGGCAGGAGGATCAGGAGTTCAAGGTCATCCTAGGCTACCAACAGAATCTGTGATCAGCCTGGGCTACGTGAGACATGACTGGCTAGGGAGCCTTTTTAGTCTCCAAGTACAGACACCCAGTAGGGCAGCCTTGGGAGGGTGGGTAGGGGAAGAGCCTCACCAGCGTCTCTGGCTTGAGGTTCTTGATGATGGGGTTCTCTCTGACGGACAGGTGGTGCTGGTACCCACTGAAGAGCAGGCGGTGGTTGACGGAGTCGCCCACCAGGTGGATGCTGGCTCCCATGATGAAGGTGATGATACTGACGTAGATTATAGACCGCGGCAGCGTGCGGGGGGACCGCTCGATGAGCTGAGGTTCAGAATGAGGTCCACAGCATGTCTCTGACTCCATCACAGTGTGTGAAAACCTCTGCCTCCCTCCCCTCAGAAAAGTGGGATAGAAAGTCCCTCTGGTAGTTGTGGGTTCCTTAGTAGGACAGCCTAGCTCCAGACCATGGCACCGTGTAAGTCCAGGAGGATGTGCTGAAGGACACCCTTCTTCTTCAGGAAAATCAGATGAGGGTGGGAGATGGGGACAGTGTGACACCAGACCTTCAAGGCAGGAGTCCTGACCAGGCCAAACCCTTCCACTACCCCAGGGTGTCCCATGTGTACTTTGGGTAAGCCAGCATGCTGCAGGGATCTGCTTTTTGAGGGACAGGTCCCCAGTAAACGGAAAGAAAATGTCAAGGAGTCCAAAATGGGGGTGGGTATTCTAAAACCACAGAAGCTGTGTTCTGAAGTGACACTTTTCCTACTTTTAGAGATTTGAAATGTCTTTTTATTTTTTAATTTTTGAAGAAACACCATTTATTTATTCTGTGAGTGTATGTAGTAGGTAGACATGTAAAGCTCAGAGGATAATTTGTGGAAGTCATTTCTTATCATGTGGGGATAAAATTTAGGTTGTCAGGCTTGGCAGTCAGCACCCTGACCCACTGAACCAGCTCACCAGCTCATGAAGAGAGGGAGTGTGTGTGTGTGTGTGTGTGTGTGTGTGTGTGTGTGTGTGTATGTGCGCGCGCCTGTGTTACCAGAGAGGATGGGAGGAAGACAGGCCAGTCTGTACCTTGAGCAGAAGGAAGGGCGTGATGACATTGTAGGCCATGTGGAAGTAGTCCCCGACACTCGGCTTGTTGAGAGGAAACCACTGGAGTGGGAATACCAACTAGGAGAGAGGGCACGGGCTCACAGGAAGGCCTGCAGGCCACTGGACACCAGCCCCCCGACACTGAGCTCATCCTGTGTTCTCTTGGAAGCCCTAGGCCAGAAGGACTGCCAGAGAGAGAAACTGAGTCCTGCAGACAGTAAATGGACTGCTCCTAGTTTATTTGATACACAGCTATCCAGGGAGTGTCTTAGGCCCTCTACATAACAGTACTCTACAGAATAGTATTTTTTTTTTTTACTGTTTTATATTTTATTTACTCTTTTATCTTAGGACAAAACACATTTACAATCTAAAATCTTTTCTAATTTGAAAAAGGTCCTTTCTCCTTTAACCTTTTTTTAAACCAAAAATATGCTATCATATCTACATCTTTTTTATTCTGCTGAATGGGGGGAGCAGAATGGGCCTTCTGAACTTTTTATGGTGTGGTCTTTACTTCCTTGATTAGGTTTGTTTCAAGGCATTTTGCTTTATTTTTCAGGCTTCTGTGGGATGGAACGGGGCTGTCTCCCAGATTTCCTTCTCAGTCTGTATCTGGTATGGAGGAAGGCTATGTTAACTGTAGCCTGCCACTTTGCTGGAAGTGTTCAGCACTTAGGTTTCTTTTGTCTCGTGACAGGGTCTTACCATGGAGCTCTGACAGGCCATGTTTATAATACACGTTTACCATGGGAGGTTAAGTTGCCACTAATAGAAACAGCAATTTGCATGGATTGCTGTAAGCAGTGGTTCTCAACCTTCCTAATGCCCTTTACTACAGCTGCTCATGTTGTGGTGACCCCCCCAACCATAAAACTATTTTCACTACCACTTCATAACTGTAATCTTGCCGTTATGAATTGTAATGTAAATATTTTGGATAAAATAAGTTTGCCAAAGGGGTCATAATCCACAGGTTCTGAATCACTGCTATAGAGATACATTCTAATGTAAAACAGAATATAAGGTATAAAACAAAATCTTCTTTTGGTTAGGGGAAAAAAGGAATTTCTGTACATGTTTACATAAACAGAGAAAGGAATAGCGGAGTGCCCGAGCCTCAGCAAAGTCTAACACCTCCCTATTTCGAGACTTCTACATGTCACTGTCACTGCTTGGAAGTGTCTTTAGTTTGGTCACTTCCAGTATGCAAATGCAGCTGATGGGCTTCTCCAGAGGCCAGAACTCTCTAGCCCAGCCTTACCTTTAAGGAGGGCAGAGGACGTCAGCTATGCTCTGCCTCATGGGATGACTACTGGGATCCACCCAGGCTCTCTTACTGGCAGGACTGGCCAGTCCCACGGCCTCTAGATTCCCCCTAAGACGCGATGTCTGTGAGGTCCCTCAGCAAACTGAAATCACAGTAAGTCCCCTGAACACCGGCAGGACCCAGGCTGACACTTACCATGGCAATGGGGCGGCCGAAGTCCAGAACCCAGTTCTGCAGTGTGAAGTAGAACCAGAGGTCCAAGTGGAAGGGAGCAGTGCGCTCTGTCTCCTCAGCCTTCACAGAGCCAGGCCTGGCAAGGAACAAGACAAGAGTCAGCCCTCTCTCTCCACTTCGCCATCAACCCAAGAGAAAGACCTTTAAAGAGGTCCAGGCAGGTGAAGGCAAGACATACACGTTATCTAGGGAAAGGAAACCCAGAGTCTAGTCAAGAGGACAGTAGATTTCAGTTGTCCTAACTACCCTGTGACTCAGGAAGAAATTGACCTACGGGTGAAGGAACTGTCAAACTTCCATTATAAAATGGTGGGGAAATAAAACAAGGCAAAACATGAAAGATGGATGAATAATGTCAAACATGATGATGGACAGAGGCAGACAACCTTCACGAAACACCCACTCTCCCCCCAGGCACCATGGGTTGCTATCTGCTTGTGTGAGCTCACTTCTTTATTTGTCATGTATTAATTTTTAAGAGACATGAATATGCAATTCTGTGTGTACACATGAGTGCAGGTACCTTGAGATGGCCAGATCCTTGGAGTTACAGGTGATGGTGAGCTGCCTGACATGGGTGTGGGAACTGAACTCTGGTCTTCTGCAGTTGCAGTACACACTTCAAACCACTGAGCCATCTTGCCAGTCCCTAGTTGACTAATCTGTGTGTGAATGATGCTGGGAAGGGACCCAGGGCCTTGCACACGTTAAGCCTGTGCTCCACCACCAAGCTACACCCCTATCCACTCACTTGATTCTTTTAGTCATCATAGAAACTTGTTGAGATCTGAATATTGCCTTCATTTATAAATTGGAGGAAAGGGTCCGATAGACTGTTTCTTGTCCCAGGACTAGAATCTATAGGATTAGGCCTCAGAGTTTATTTATTTATGTTTTTTCAACTCAGGGTTTCTTTGTATAGCCCTGGCTGTCCTAGAACTTGCTATGCAGATCAGGCTAGCCTCAAATTCCGGGATCTGCCTGCCTCTGCCTCCTGAGTGATGGGATTAAAGGCGTGTGTCACCACGGCTGGCTCTGTTTTGTTTTTTTTTTTTTTTTTTTTTTTTTAAAATCTCTATCCCATAGCGTGTCCATGGTGATTGGTCCTTGGGAACAATCATGGTTCTCTAATAGGGACTGGGGGTGGGAGCAGAGCCTCCCTCCACCTTGGCTCCTCAGCTCTGTGGAGGTGCCTCGGGCCGCTGGAGTATCACATTCCTTACCAGTCCACATCAGAGCCTGAGAAAGAAGCCAGCAGGCCATCGTGGGGTAAGAAGCACCAGGGCGAGTACCACCAGAGCACAAAGTTCCTCTCACAAAGCAGCTGGTTCCCTGCTGTTCACAGATGCACTGCAGTTCAAGGGCATTGCTACTTCCTATGGGAGGGCTTCTCTGAGAAAGCTTTTCCCAGCCCACTAGTCCTACAGGGAGCAAGCATTTCCTCACGAACTCAGGCCAGTCATGGCAGCATGGGACTGGGGTTGTGTTCTTCCATCTAAGCCCTCAGAAGGGGAGACTTTTAAAAAAAAAAAATTGAATAGCCTAGTGGTGGTGGTATATGCCTCTAATCCCAGCAGTGGGGGGGGGGGGGGGCAGGAGGGCAGTGTGTGAGTTGGGGGGGGGTAAGCAGAGGCCAGCCTGGTCAACATAGTGAGTTCCAGGACAGCCAGGGCTACACAGAGAAATCCTATCACAAAAACAGAACAAACAAACAAACAAAAAACGAAAGAAAGAAAGAAAAGAAAATTCAAATATTTATTTGAGTGTGCGAGCATGCGCACATACCATGCATGTGGAAGTTAAAAGACTGTTTAAGGCTGCTCTTTTTTCCATGTGGGTCCTGTGATCAAACTCAGGTTTTCAGGTTTAGTGGGGCCTTAACTCACAGAGCCATATCACCAGCCCAAAAGGGGAGAGCATCAAGGTTCCCCAACTCTGTAACCACCTCACTGGAGTCTGATCCTCTTACATCATGCTTACTACCCAGAGACAAACAGTACTAACTTCTAAGATGATGGGCAGAGCCTCATCTTATATATGTGGCCACACCAGACATGGGTCCCCAACCTCCAGAGTTGTCAGCTCTGTCTCTGGCTCAGGCTGACTTAAAATCATCACCACAGCCCATGATCCCTATCCCTCGCTATGGGCACACATGGGCTGAGCAGCACCAGGAAGGCGATCCTCTGTTACATGCTGACTTCCATAATTTGCTGGGATCCTCAGTTAATTAGCTGATGCTAATCCCAAAGATGAATGGACAAATCAAGCCACCCGGGACCAGAGGGTCGGCCCTTGGGGATCTGTGGTCCTGTAGAAGGCAAGGCAGGTAGAGTAGGCATTCCCCAAGTCCGCACAGCCTTCCGGTCCCCCAACTCAGTGCTCCCCACCACATAATGATCACCAACTATGCATGATGCTACAACTTTCCCTGTACCCTCTCAGCTGACCCCAGGCATCAGAGGCAGGAGCTGTCCCCTACTGCTTTTCAGGCTCCGAGGTCAGCATTCAGTCACTGTCAACCGCGCAGTAAGGAGCTGCTGTTACTATGACTTTTACCACCTGTTTCCCAACTCTCACTTCTTCCCAAAAGGTAGTGTTTCATTAACCACAGGGAGGGCTTGGCGATGGGGGATGAGCTCCTTCCCACGCTGGCTCTCTAGGACGCAAGCCCCAAGGCTGCCTGTGGCCAAGGTTCCATCCTCTGGAGACAGCCAAGAGAAAAAGAAAGGGCTTCAAAGAAAGGGTGTGTGTGTGTGTGTGTGTGTGTGTGTGCGCGCGTGCGCGTGCAGAGTGTTCATGTGTCACATGGCAGGCTGCCTCAGACCATATGAACTGGCACCTTCTCTTTGCTGGGGGTGCTGAGCTCACACTGACTGACACCGAAATGCAGGAGTTCTGGCAAGCACAGAACTCAAGCCAGGGCCTCTGTGCTCTTAACCACTGACTATTCTGATTACTGTATATTGCTGATTACTATATATTACGGCAATAAGCCAGCTGCCATTTGAGGTCAACTAGAAAAGGATCAGTGTAGCCAGAAACAGCATGCAGAACCTACAGAACAGAGGGAGCTTTAAGGCAGGGATGGGCACTTTCAACCAGGAAGAAAAGCTTCGTGTGAGCAGGAGGGAAAAGCCTGGGGGGTGTGGGGGGAGAAAGCACCGAAGAAATCCCAGGCCTATGGGGACAAACCGGCAGGAGCTGGCCAAGCCTAAGACAGGGCAGATATTCAAGTTAGCTGTGCAGACTGCTCAGAGTTGGGTGATGGCGCCCCCACAGAGTGATCCCTGTTGTGTTTCTTCCTCTTCATGATCATCAGAACAGGCTTCAAACAAGCAGTGATGAGGGGTTAGGAGGGAGGAGGCAGGTGTCCTCAGTGTTTCATTCTGAAAGCTCCAACTCAGACAGAGCTGTGATGTTTAGTCTAAAGAATAAAGGGGGGGGGGAATTTAGCTCAGTGGTAGAGTGGCAAGCGTAAGGCCCTGGGTTCGGTCCTCAGCTCCAGTTTAAAAATAAATAAATAAAGGGGTTTTGGAAGCCCACGGGGGAGGGAGGGACTTGGTGCATGCCTCTAGAATCTACTGGCTCACACTAGAGGCTCAGTAACAATTTCTTCCTCTACCCCAGGAAGCACTCCCATCCATGGGAACCCCGACATTAGTCCAGCCTAGCTTAGTAGGGCAGGTGGGAGAAACAGGGAAGATAGCAGCTTGGGAATCAAGGCTGGTAACATAGGGATTTTCAGAATCCCGGCTCTGCTTTGCAAGGTCTCTCTCCTTCTCTCCCCCACCCCATAATTGTTGTGTGCGAATGCTTTGCCTCACCCCACTAAAAGCCTTCCTTTACCAACAATAAATAAACAAAAGACTGACCAATATCTAAAAGGTTTTCTTTTGTTGGGGCTGACTGTGAAGGCAGATCACACAGGGTAAGGATGTCTCCCCTCAACATGGAAGCTCCTCCGGTCCTGAGGATGAGTGATCTCAAGCTTGTCCCAAGTTCCTGATTCCAGACTTCCCAGGCTGAGCCCTACAGACCATGCTGGTCCTAGGTCCCTATCGGGAGCGAAGCGATCATGGGCAGAAGTGAGGAGCGGGGTGAGAGCACAATGCTGGGTAACCTGAGGCGCTCGCTGTCTGTCTTTGCTCCTGCCCCTCCACAGCTTCCCCAGTCTGCCACGTGAGGAAACTGACATCTTGACAGCTGGGAAGCCAGTGCGGCTTCTGCAACCCTGGGTGGCAGGGAAGGGAAGGGCTTGTCTGGAGAAGTAAAGGGAAATGTGAATGGGACAGAAAGAGACTGACTCTGGACTCTTTATGAAGGACGAGGACATACCAGACATGTAGAGACACTTGAATGAAAAATGAGGAAATACAGACGAACAAGAGAGGACAAAAAGAAAGATAATAACCAAGAGCAAGCGGTGGTGGCACACACCTTTACTCCAGCACTCGGGAGGCAGTGACAGGCAGATCTCTGTGAGTTCTAGGCCAGCCTGGTCTAGAGTGAGATCCAGGACAGCCAGAGCTACCCTGTCTCAAAACAGAAAACGAGAGACAGCTTAAATATTGTAAACATTGTATACTGACTTCCAATGTTTAGACTTAATTCAGAGATAATATGTAGAAAACAACTATGACAGCCCTCAAGGTGGAAGATAATGTTGACCTCCTTAATACAGGGCATACTAGAGGCGCTTACTAAGTGCCTGCTGAAGTTGTGGGATGTTTCTGATCGGTAAAACATTCTGAGCCTCAATCTGATCAGGCTCCTTAGCCTGCTCCGAACCTATTTCCTTATTAATGGAGATGATGAAGTAATATTTTTTAAAAGTAAATGGACCACAAAGTGACATGATGTTCAATAATGTGTCTACAAACAAATCTGTCCCAGTGCAGACATGATTGAGCACATATACAAACTAAGATGGCTACTATGTTACCAAGCCATGGAACTATTACCAGGGGCAGAACTGCACATGCTCAGAAAACTGGCTTCCAAGTCAAAAAGCAAACAGTCCACACATTCTTGGGGAACAATGCAAGAGCTAACCTCAGCCCAGCCCCCCCCCCAAACTTCTCCCACCATCCCAGAGCATACCAGCAACTTCCTAAAATTCACATGGAGCACACTAGTGCTCAAAACTCTTCCATAGCTCTTTGGTACCTATGGGACAGGGGGGTATACATCCCCCACCCCGTGCCCCAGACAGAGTTTCTCTGTGTAGTTTTGGTGCCTGTCCTGGATCTCACTCTAGACCAGGCTGGCCTCGAACTCACAGAGATCCACCTGGCTCCGCCTCCCGAGTGCTGGGATTAAAGGCGTGCGGGTGTATACATTTTTAAACAGGTCATTTAGGATGAGGAAAATAAGGGCCTACTGCTCAAGAAGTGAGCAACCTCCTTTCAGGGCTGTTCCCATCCAGCGTACCTACCTCCTCAAACTTCGGACTCTAGGGCCTTCTCATTTAACTCTAGGGCATGTAGGGCACTTCAAGTCAGTCCAGCCCCCTGTCATTTTCTCTTACAGCTGTGACTTGTCCACACCAGTACACTCCTTGCCTTTCCTCACATTCTCCCACCGGCTACCGTACCCAGTTTCTGCCAGTTTCTGCGGTGCCGGGGACTGAACCCAGGGCTTCTGCATACTATGCAAACACACTACTGACCAAACTACCCTAGAAACCTTCCTCTACCTCCTGAGTGCTGAGATTAATGACATAGCCACCAGGCCCGACCTAACAAGCCTAAAGTGTCCTCTGCAAAGTCCCGTACCGCTCAACTCCTCCAGAAAGCCTCCAGGAGTTGGCTGTCACCTGAGTGGGCTCCGACTTCCCTGTTTCCCACCTGGTACAGTGCTGGGCACATACACGACAGATGCTTAATCAACACAGATGACACTCGAGGAATGCTTACGGTCAGTGTCAGTAAAGCGGACAGAGGCAGACTGGAGGGAACTGGCAAAGGGCGGGTTCTGTGCCTCTGGCTCTGCCCCGCCCAGCCGCCTAACCCCCAAACATCTCCCCCCTCATTCACAATGGGAGCGTGCCACTTCCCGCTGTCCCCCGTTACCGGCTCACCGTCCTGGGCCCCAGAGCCTCCTGAGTCACAGTCCTGCCCAGAGCAGGAGGCTTCCGCAAACTTGCAGGAGGCGCGGGGACTCAGCAGAGCCGGCCGGGTGACCTCCGAGCAGCCGGCTCCTGCGGTCCCCCCGACCACCGCGAGGTCTCTCAAACTCTGGGGGCCCGCACGGCCTTCCGGTCCCCGCTCCGCCCGCACCTGGCCTGCACGAACGCGCCGCCGGGGCCGCCCGCCGCTCCCGGGAGCTGCCGCCTCCGCGCCGCCGCCTCCATGGCCACCCCGCTCGGCATCGCCTTCCTGGAGCAGAGACGACTGCGCGGGCGGCGCGGGGCCCCGGGGCGGGGAGGAGCTGGAGGAGGGAGCAAGGGGAGGGCTGGAGGAGGGAGGGGAAAGCGGGAGGAGGGAGCAAGGGGAGGGCTGGAGGAGGGCGGAGGATGGGGAGGGACTTAGGCAGGGAAGGGAGAGGAGGCTGGTGAGGGATGTGTGGGACGGGGCGGGGCAGGGAGCTGGGGGAGGAAACAACACCGAAGGAGGTGGAGAGAGGAAGGAGGATGCAGGAAAAGAGGAGGGAGAACGTAGTGGGGAGGGCAATCTCCACTTGAGAAGGCGGGGTCTAACCTATGTCCTGGCGCTCTCTTGGGTCTGAGCTGGACCTGCACACACGTGAGGACACCTGGCGCCTGTGTGTGTGTGTGTGTGTGTGTGTGTGTGTGTGTGTGTGTGTGTTCGTGTGTGTGTGTTCTGGGTCCTCTGCTTTTCTGCAGGAAGGAAGCCTGGCCTAGCCTGGCTGAGGGTGATGGACAGAGGTGTACTGGGGACCCAAGAGTGAGCTGTGCTGAGAACCCTCCTTCCTCGCAATAAAGACTGCTCAATAAACTATCAACTCTGTACTTTGGGGTCGAAGAGGGTAGGGCCCCCCAAAGCGGTGAATTGTCTCTTAGTTGGGTTTAACGGGGTGCAGTGAGGATGGTCCAGAATCCTGCCCTGACTTTGTCACTGGGCACGGCTTGGGAAAGATCCACACTCCTCCCTCATCCACACGTGTTAACAGCTTTGCTGTGAGTGCTGTACAAGGAGGAACCCATGAGCCCTGTTCAGAGGTGCTCCTGTATGTAGTCAGTGATCATGATGGTGGAAGTACCCAGCGGTGCGTGCAGCCGAAGCACAAGAAGGAAATCTAAGCTAGGGCTTTGAACCTCTGAGCTGACAGAGAGGTGTGAACTAGAGGTGGAAAATTGCTCCAGGCAGAGGGACTAGCCAGAATGCCCCACCACCCACCTCACCTCTCCTCATAACCCCCGCCCCCGACACACCCCTGTCCAGAGACTGGCTGGTTTCTGGAGGAATGGAAAGCCCTGTGAGAGCCACACTGGGCAGGGAAATGAGTGACAGGCTGAAGTGGGAAGTGACAGGGTTAGATCGGAGCCCTCCATCCCGGAGAGCCACAGGAAGTAGCTGAGGGTACTGGCAGGAGACTGGCATATGTTTGCATTTTAGACAAAGCCCATCCACGGAGTCCAGGTGGGTGAGAAGAGGCAAAACTGGAGATGGAGGAGGTGCAGCCTGCAGGGTACCGAGTTCTGATGAGGGTTCTGGACTGTAATAGTCATGGTGGATGGAGGGAGGAGCATGAGCAGTGATGTGGGAGGTATGTCTCTGACTGGATGCATGGCTGATAGGGGAGGGAGGGGTTTAGATGCGACCAGGTTCTGTGTCTAAGTGGGGAGGGGCGGGGGTGTGTGTCAATCTTTCCTCAGAAGTGGGTTGGAGCAGGTACAGGGTAAATGAGGTGTCATCTTTGGATACATGAGCCTTGGGTTGGGTCGGGGTGCTGTTGGACCCATCGATCTGAAGCTCGGGCAACACGTTGGAGCCTGGCAGATGGACTTGAGTCAGGGAACACAGATGGTATCCAGAACCTAAGGAGACAACGTCCCAATGAGAAGAGAGAACAGAAGCCAAACAGAAGTACCTGCAGGGTACATTGCTTGACTTCCAGTCGAGCTATTGCTGGGATAAATTGCTCAGTCCCTCCCAGCCTCAGTTTACTAACCTGTAGCAAGGGAAAAGCTATTTCGTCTACAGCATTAGGGTATGGTGGAATACACAAGCCTCTTGCAGACCATCTGACACTGTTGGGCTGCTTTTGTTGGAGTGTGTGTGTGTGTGTGTGTGTGAGAGAGAGAGAGAGAGAGAGAGAGAGAGAGAGAGAGAGAGAGAGACAGACCTTGGAGAATGTACACGTGTACAGGCAGGTGCACTTGGAAGCCAGAGGTCTTCATTGGGTATCTCAGTTGCTCTGTTTCTTATTTTTGGAGACTGGGTATCTTACTGGGCCTGGAGCTTATCAATTTGGCTAGACTGGCTGGCCAAAGAGCATCAGGGATCTACCTTTCTGGGTGTTCCAGCCGTAGGTAACAATGTGCCCCATACACCTGGCTCTTCAAATGAAGGCGGGATTCAAACTCCGGTCCTTATGCTTGTGCAGCACCACCTCACTGGCTGACTTGTCTGCCCGGCTCCTGGGCTGGCTGTTCGTATTAATGTCTCGCCATTCTGAGGGCCTCTTCTATGGTATCGGGCAGAAGAGCTTCCCGCCCCCCCCCCCAAGAGTTTTATTGAGATTATTCTTTCCTTACTTTGGTCAGACCTGCATGGACTGCTTAACCATGGAAGTCTGGGGCTGTCTGCCTCAAGGTCATTCTCCCTCAGCCCACAGGTCACACCTAGGTTGTTGCTATGCCAACTCTACTAGTGGCACATTTGTTTCAATGCATTCTTTCTTTTTTTCTTTATTTTATTTTCTTACTATCCTTTTTAAAAAAAATAGGGTCTTATGTAAATCAGGGTAGTCTCAAACTCACTATATAGCTAAGGATGACCTTAAACTTTTGATGCTCTTGTCTCCACCCCCTGAGTGCTATTCACTTTGCTCAGTTTCAAGACTCTCTGAAGCTAGGCAACTCCATCCCTAGTCCCCCTTCAGTGGTTTTTAATTTTAATTTTTTAAAATTTTTTTGATCTCTTTTATCTTGCCTGTGTCATAACCAGAGCAGAGGATGTCCTGATTTGGGAGCACAGAAAACCAACATCCTGAGCTGAAGTGACATGTTCAAGGTCAGCCAATGGCTACACCGAAACTGGGTCCTGGGCTTAATTCCCAGGAATCTGATCTGCAGACTGGTCAGTGCAGCCTTCCTACTCTGACCCCAGTCCCTCTCTGTGGCTTCGCACTGCTGCTGGGCTGCAAAGGGGGGGTTTGCAGTACCCAGATGTGACCATGAACTTAATAACCCTTGGGGGCTCTATAGAGGGGGGAGCCTGTGACCCATTTAATCCTCCAGTTACTTAAATACCAACAAATCGGCATGGCATTCTGCCTGAAGGACCATAGCCCTCCCCCCTCCCTCCCTCCCCCCTCTCCCAGGGGAGGGGTACAAGCTGCTGGGGCAGGCTTTCCTGGATGAACAGGCCTGTTCTTCCCCATCCCATCAGCCCCCTTGAAGAACACTATCTCCTTTAGCTCTTAAATTCCCTGGAAGTATGCTGTAGAGGGTAAAGTGAGTGTCAACTCCTGGGCACTGAGGGGCATGCATCTTCAGGATCTTGCCTGTGACTTTCTGGGGACATGATTCCAGTACACCAAAAGAGCATTAGTTTCAGTGTACAGCAATCGAGGAATCTGTAGAGGAACCCTTAGGGGTTATTAGAGCACAGATAGACTTTTCCTTCAGCTAAGATTCTTAGTCCTTGCCAATGCCAACTGCAGCCAGTATTTATTTATTTTAGGTTGTTTTGCCAAAAACCTCAGACTTGCTCTGCAGCCAAGGACGACCTTGAACACTGCCCCTCCTGTCTACCATACTTTACAGTCTCATGCCACAACATCTGCCTGTCATCATTATAGTTTCACCTTTTCCTAAATTTCATGGAATGGCTCAGAATTTTCTGTTGGACTTTTTCGCAGAGTACCACAGTTTTGAGATTCAGCCATGCTTTTATCTATACCAGGAGCTCAGTTGCTCTTGTGAGGGAGTAGACTCCATGACTTGGATGTACCACTGCCAGTTAATCCATGCAACTATGAGTTCTCTTGGGTTATTTTTGTTTGGGGCTATTACAGTAAGGCCGTCGGACATGTCAGGCGCCAGGCTTTGTGTGGACAGATGCTAGGTAAATATCTAGAGATGGGATGGCTGGGTCATATGCCAACACATATTTAACTTTCTAAGAAATTTTTAACTGTTTTCCAAAATACCTGAACCAACTCAAGTGATGTATAATCTTGAAAAGCTGAGATGCCCTGTCTTGCATGAGGCAAGAGGGATTGATTACTTCTGAGCTCAGAGCAGTGGGCAACAGACTGTAGCATCCTCAGCCTGCTGGAAAGTCAAAGTAAGAGCTGACCTCCTTTGGCCTAGAGACTCCTCATGCCTGCAGTTCAAGAGAGATGCTCTAAATAGGGTCACTGACCTCCATTCCTGTGTTTCACACTCCCTTGCATTTTCTGATCTTCTTGGGATGGACTTCGGTGCCAAAGAATCAGGCCAAGGCAATCTATGCATAATGCATGGATGACCTGGGAATTAACTTTCCAGCCAGCATAGAAAACCCTACTTGTTGGACATTAGATTAACTATTCATTGACTTGGATACAAGATCCTCGACCAAACAATAAGCTAGTCGTAATTCTTAATGGGCCCAGGAGGCAAAACTGGTTCCTTCTTCCCAGCTAGACAATAAGCTAGAGGCAGTTCTCAGATGCCTGGCAGTCAGTCAATAAGCATCTGTTGAGCTGCACCAGAATAAGGCACACACAGACCAGTATTTCCTCCCATCCCTCTCTCCCTTCCCTTTCTTCTTTCCTCTTCTATTTTATTTTGTGTAATGTGAGGTGTATACTTGTACTGTGCGTGCGTGCGTGCGTGCGTGCGTGCGTGCGTGCGTGTTCCAGCATCTGCAGGTTCACTTGCTTGTGTGCTTGTGTGGAGGTCAAGGTCCTAGTCAGGTGTCTTCCCGCCATCACTGTCTACCTTTATTGTGTGAGCCAGTGTCCCTTACTAAGCCTGAAGCCCAACCATGGGCTGGGCTGGCTGGCCAAGGAGCTTCAAGGATTCACCCAGTCTCCCATTCCCCAGGGCAGGGCTGGGGTCACAGCCTGTGCTGCCACACCTGTATTTACATGGGTTCTGGAGATTGAGTGCAAGTCCTCATGCTGTTGGACAGGCACTTTCCAGATTGAGCCGTCTCCAAGGACCCCTTCCCACTTTCTATGTAGACCAGGCTGGCCTTGAACTCACAGACATCTGCCTGCCTCTGCCTCCTGAGTGCTGGGACTAGAGGTGTTGTACCACCTTTTTTTTTTCTAAACTTTGTTTTTCGAGACAGGGTTTCCCTGTGTAGCTTTGCACCTTTCCTGGAACTCACTTAGTAGCCCAGGCTGGCCTCCAACTCACAAAGATTGATTTTTTTTTTTTTTTTTTTTTTTTTAGAGAGATTTATTTATTATATATACAGTGTTCTGCCTGCATGTATGCCTATTTACCAGAAGAGGGCACCAGATCTTATCACAGATGGTTGTGAGCCACCACGTGATTGCTGGGAATTGAACTCAGGACCTCTGGAAGAGCAGCTTAACCTCTGAGTCATCTCTCCAGCCTCTGTTTTTTGTTTTTTGGTTTTTGTTGTTGTTGTTGTTGTTTTTGTTTTTGTTTTTAAAGACAGACTTTCACTGTGTAACCCTGGCTGGCCTGGAACTATCTATATTGACCAGGCTGTCCTGAAACTTACAGAGACCTGCCTGCCTCTGCCTCCTGAGTGCTGGGATTAAAGGTGTGAGCCACTACATTGGCTATAACAGGGTTAAAAACAAACAAACAAACAAACTTTACCATTTTAAGTTTTTAAAAATTCTATGTACCAGGCTTTTTCTTTGGGGCCACCAACCAGCTCCCAAATCATGACACAGAGACTTATTATTAGTTTTGAATGCTTGGCCTACCTTGTGTATATTTCTGGCTAGCTCTTTTAACTTAAATTAACCTGTTTCTCTTTATCTACCTTCTGCCTTGGGCTTTTTACTGTCTTACTCCTGTGTATCTTACTTCCACTGCTTCTCTGTGTCTGGCTGGCCGGCAGCTGCCTGGCTTCTCGCCCCGACGTGTCCCTCACTCTCTCTTCCTTCCTTGTCTTTCTTCTCTCCGCCTGATTTCTTCCTTATTTATTCTCAATGCCTACAAACCCCACCTATCCTTTCTCCGGCCTGGCTATTGGTCATTTAGCATTTTATCAGACCAATCAGGTGCCTTAGGCAGACAAGTGAAACAGACGCAACACATCTCTGCATAATTAAGCAATATCCTTACATCATTAAACAAAGGCAGCATAAACAAAAGCAATACACCTTTACACAGTTAAAGTAACATAAACAAATGTAACACATCTTTGCCCAGTTAAAATTATATTCCACAATAATTCTATATGAATTTTTCTTTTTTCTTTTTCTTTTTTCTGCCTACATGTGTGTATAATGCCCACAGAAGTCAGAAGAGGGCACTAGATCCCCTAGAACAATATCTTTAATGTAACAACAAATCTTTGTCTCTGTGTGTGTGTGTGTGTGTGTGTGTGTGTGTGTGTGTGTACTAGGGATGGAACCTGGGACCTTATGACTGCTAGCCAAGTGCCCTACCACTGACCTATACTCCTTTAATACAACTTAAAACTAGTAAGCTAACAGTAGTTAACACTGAATATTTAATTAGAAATGATTGTGTGCTTTTAGAAAGTGTCCGAAGAAGAACTCTAATGATTTTGGCCTCCTTATGAAAACTGAACAGAGAGCTTTTCTGAGGTTTTGAGTCTCTCGCTAGGTTCTACTGGCCTCACAGTGTAGGCTGGAACTCACTTAGTAGCCCATGTTGGCCTTGAGTTCTGGGATTGGCCTCTGCCTCCCAAGTGCTGAGGTAAAGGCATTTGCCACCATGCCTGACTTCAAGATAGTAGTCCTGCTACCACCCTTGGGTTCTGACCTTTTCTGTCCCCCTTTTATCAGGGTTGTGCTTTCTCTGGGTGGGTCCACAGCAGGAGTGTCAGGGCTATTTTCACAAACGTGTTTCCGGATTTACAGGCCACACCCCGACAGGGTTCACATTAAAAGATTATTCATATTTGCATGTAAGTAATGTGAAGTTTTGAAGATGGGATTCAAGTCTGGATACACAATGTGTTTTCACACATATGTTTACATAAGCTGAAGGTAATTGTACACGGACGGTATTGTTAGTGCGCCTGTATTTTGAATATGACACATGTACTTGAGGTCAAGTTTGAATTTTTCCATTAGTGCCAGCACATCAGAGCTTAAAACTGTTCACGTTTTACAGTTTCTGGATCCAGATCACCAGGTCAGGGATGCTTGACTGCGATTTCTCTCTCTCTCTCTCTCTCTCTCTCTCTCTCTCTCTCTTTTCCTTTTTAAAAAAATGAAATCCATAGCTTTCAATAGAAACTCAAGGACCTCTCTGGCACAGCTGAAAACTTGAACTATTTCCTGTTGGGTCTTGTTTGTTTGTTGGGTTTTTGGGTTTTTCCAGTCAGGGTTTCTCTGTGTAGCCCTCACTGTCCTGGAACTCTATAAACCAGGCTGTCCTGAAACCCAGAAATCCTCCTGCCTCTGCCTCCCGAGTGCTGGGATTAACTTGAATTGTTTCTCAATCTTTCTTGTTTTTCTGTTACAAGCAATGTGTTTACTTTCCTGGGTTTAGAGGAGAGTTTTGAGTTAGAATTCTTTTTTTTTTTTTTTTTTTAAAGAACATTTGGTTGTGTAGCCCAGGAGGCCCTGAGCTCAAACCCCTGAGGACTTGGAACACCAGTGTGTACCACCAGGCCAGTTTGGGAATCATTCTTTTAAAAATTAGCCTAGGTGGATTGCTCAGTCAGTAAGGTGCTTGCCACAGAAGCACAGGGGTCTGAGTTTGACACCTCCAATCCAGTTCAAACCAACAAAAGGCAGCGGGCATGATGGCATACACTAATTATTCCAACACTGAGGGGCAAAGACAGGAGCATCTCTGGGGCTTGAGGGCCAGCCTCTATTCACATGGGGGATGGAAGAAAATACCCAGCATTGACCTCTGGCCTCTATAGTCACATTCACCAGCACAGATGTGTGTACACACACATAAAAACAACACACGTTAGCTGGAGGAGGAGTAGGCGGGGAGCGGTGTGATTTCGGTGCAAGGTTCGAGGTTTGATCCTCAGCATAGAACTAGGATTGTTCCTTATAACAATCGGACTTGGAGGAGGAGAGAATAGCTTTTTACATTGCTGAGTTCGAGGGCAACCTGAGTTGCAATATGAGCCCTTGCCTTTAAAAAAAAAAAAAAAAATGAGCAAAATTATGTTACCACCACTAAAATAAAATTAAAAAAAAAAATCAAGGAGTTGAGGCAGGAGAGACAAGGAAAGGCTGGGTTTGCTTGAGGGCAATGCCCATGCCAAACGCAGTGCAGTGCCGGGGTATGGACTTGTAGTTCTCATTCTGAAATCTCTTCCTCATAGAGAAGCCAGGAACTACATTTCCCAGAATCCTTGACCACTTGAGTGTCAGCCCCAGGGACCGCAACAGTGAAGATTTTCTGAGAGGTTTGGCACGTGGGTGGAAGGGAGAGAAGAGCTGTGCAGAGGTGCTGCAGGCAGAGCCATAGGCGTAGGGGCCTTCCCTGCAGCTTCCGGGTGTGCTTCTAAGGACAGCCTGCAGGGGCGCTGCAGCTCAAGCTCGTGCGTGGGAGCGGCAACGAAGCGCTTGATCGTGTTACCATGGTTTCATGTCAGGCCTGGGTGCCACACACTGGAGATGCGTTCAAGCCGCCTTTCTCCTTCTTCCTTCTTGAAGATTGCATAGGTTTCATAAACCCGGGATTTTCTGTACTCAGTACTTAAGAACTTAAAGACCATTTCTTGCCTTTTAACTCCAAGCTCCCTTTTCAGTATTTGCTCTGTGATAATGGGCAAAAACCGGGAATGTCACAAATGTCACTCAGGTCTTCAACAGGGAACCCCGGAGAGCCTCTCAGCGAGCGAGGGCCTTCTCCTGCTGGCCCTGGTGCTGTACATTTGGAGACATAGTAAGACAGGAAAGAGGATGCAGCGACAGGCCATGTGCTAGTCCTTCAGTTGCGTCTCTGAATGCTTTATTTTTATTATTATTATTATTATTATTATTATTATTATTATTATGTGTTACTGTTGTTTGTTTTGCGGCAAGGTCACACCATGGTAACTCTGGTTAGCCTAGTACTCGCTGTGTAGCCTAGGCTGACATCGAACCCACAGAGATCTACCCGCTCTGCTTCCCGAGCGCTGGGATTAAAGGGGTGCGCTACCACACCATCTGTCTCCAAGTGTTTATTTGATACTGCATTTACTCTTTCCGTACATCAAATATTACATATCCGTCTTTAAAAGGAGCCTGTAGTTTCTCTTTTTCACCGCTATGTGGCAGTTTAGTGTGTTCAGTAAAGTAAATCCTGGTTGGGAAAGGTTGCAGAAAAATAAAACAGTATGAACTCTTATCTAGTAGTGTTCCACTTTCCTATAGGACATATAAAATAGGGTGTGTTTTGAAACATCTTTATTTGTGTGTACATGTGTATGTGTGTTCAGGCTTGCTCAGGGGTCAATGATAAAACCAGCTTTGGGGGATTCAACACACACACACACACACACACACACACACACACACACACACACGGAGGGAGAGAGAGAGAGAGAGAGAGAGAGAGAGAGAGAGAGAGAGAGAGAGAGAGAGAGAACAGAGCCAAAGCCAGATGTGGGTGCTGGAAAATGAGCTCAGGTTCTGATGTGGGTACTGCAAATGTAATTCGGGTCCTCTGCAAGAGCAGCAAGGGCTCTTATGCGCCATCTCTCCATCATACTGGGCTTGTCTTTTAATAGTTTGAAGGAGGGAGGGAGAGAGGGAGAGAGACAGAAGAGACAGAGACAAAGACAGAGAGAGAGAGACAGAGAGCCATGTCTGTTTTTGTTTGATTGATTGTTTTGTTTTCTTTTCTTGAGACAGTGTTTCTCCGTGTAGCCCTCGCTGTCCTGGAACTCACTCTGTAGACCAGGCTGGCCTCAAACCCACAGAGATCCACCTGCCTCTGTTTCCTGAGTGCTGGGATTAAAGTTATGTGCCATTATCGCCCAGCTCTTCATCTGTATTTTAATGGGATTCTGATGATGGATTAGCAGGTCACATATGTGGCTTGTTTCTGGACTCTCTAGTCTCTGTCCCACAGTTGTGCTTACCCTTGCACAAATAAGCAGGGCATTAATGGCAGTGGCTCTGTATTCTGCCCTGATGCATGTACTTTACATCCTCAGTATGCTTCTTTCTCCTCCTCAAGATCCTCTTCTGCTCCTCTAGGTCCGTAGAAATCCTACCTGGCTCCTGTATTTCTAGAGAAAGGCCGGGAAATGGGGACTTTTGAGCAGGATTGTGATGTGGGATGTTCTTTATTTTAAATATGTTGCCCTGATTGGTTAATAAATAAAACACTGATTGGCCAGTAGCCAGGCAGGAAGTATAGGCAGGACAAGCAGAGAAGAGAATTCTGGGAAGGGGAAGGCTGAGGCAGAGAGACACTGCCAGCCTCCGCCATGACAAGCAAGATGTAAGGTACCAGTAAGCCATAAGCCACGTGGCAAAGTATAGATTAATAAAAATGGGTTAATTTCAGATAGGAGAAGCAGATAACAAGAAGCCTGCCACGGCCATTCAGTTTGTAAACAATATAAGTCTCTGTGTGTTTACTTGGTTGGGTCTGAGCAGCTGCAGGACTGGTGGGTGAGAGAGATTTGTCCTGACCGTGAGCCAGGCAGGAAAACTCTAGCTACAGGATTGCTTTGAATCAGCAGGAGAATAGGGAAGACTGACATCTTCACAGCCCCCAAGCCTTCCATTCAGTGGGTGTAATGGGGTCCTTCATTTGCTTAGGCGCTTGGGTCTTCTCTCTCCTCTCTGCCCCTTCCGCTCCTCATCTGAGATGGGGTCTTGTGCATTCCAGGCTGGTCTCTGACTCAGTTTCTTTCTATTGCTGTGCTAAAACACCATGACTAAGGGAGTTACAGGAGGAACGGTTTATTTGGCTGATGGTTCCAGGGGACAGGAGTCTTTCCTGGTGGGAAGGTCTGGCAGCAGGCAAGCACAGGAACGGGAGAGCTCCCACCTCCAGACACAAACAGGAACCAGAGAGAGTAACCGAAATACTAACACACCAGGGGTCTTCAATCTCTCATACCCCACCCCAAGCGACGTACCTCCTCCATCAAGGCCACAGTTCCTACACCTCCTCAAACAGCACTACCAACTGGACACCAAATGTTCCAACCCAGGAGCCTCTGAGGGACATTTGCACTCAGACCACCGCTCTCTTAAGTTCATTAATCAGGGCTACATCCAAGCCCTGAAGAACTGCCTTTGCTTTATTTCTTCTTCCTGCTCTGTGGGCTGGGCTGGAACCCCAGGCTTTGCTCTTATGCTCTTGTTCCGGAATATTTCTCTCCATCAGCTGTGACTCCCAAACTATTTAGGTTTTTAAAAGTTTATAGCTAGCCTGGTGGTGGTGGCAGCTCACGCCTTTAATCCTAGCACTTGGGAGGCAGAGGCAGGAGGGTCTCCGGGTTCCAGGCCAGAGTGAATTCCAAGACAGCCAGGGCTACACAAGGAAACCTTGTCTTGAAAAACTAAAGCTCCAGGTGCCAGTGCTGCATTCTTTTTAAAAAAACATATTTATTTATTACATCTTTTTTCATTTTACATACCAACCCTAGTTCCCCCTCCCTCCCCTTCTCCTGCCTCCTCACCTCCCTCCCACTCTACCCCCATCCACTCCTCAGAGTGGGTAAGGCCTCCCATGGTAGTCAACAAAGTCTGGCATACCAAGTTGAAGGAGAGCCTAGCCCCTCCCCATTGTATCAAGGCTGAGCAAGGTATCCCACCACAGGGAATGAGCTCCAAAAAGTCAGTTCATGCACCAGGATAAATCCTGGTCCTGCTGCCAGGGACCCCACAAACAGATCAAGCCACACAACTGTCACCCGCATTCAGTGGGCTTATTTTGGTCCCATGTAGTTTCCCAAGCTGTCAGTCCAGAGTCAGTGAGCTCCAACTAGCACTGGTCAGCTGTCTCTGCTGCATTCTTTAAAAAAAAATATTTTCTTATTTTTTGATTCAAGGTCTCTTTGTATAGCCCTGGCTGGCCTGGAACTCACAGTGAAGACCAGGTTTGCCAGGAACTCACAGAGATCTGCTGTGGGATAATGCTCTTGTACACTGTAAAGATTTGTCACTCGAATTGGTTTAATAAAACACTGATTGGCCAGTAGCCAGGCAGGAAGTATAGGCGGGTCAACCAGACTAGGAGAATTCTGGGAAGAGGAAGAGCAGAGAAGGAAGTCGCCAGCCAAAGAAAGCAAAATGAGAATGCTGCACCGAGAAAAGGTACCAAGCCACATGGCTAAACATAGATAAGAATTATGAGTTAATTTAAGCAGCTGGTTAGTAATAAGCCTGAACTACCAGCTGAGCATTTATAAATTATTAAGCTTCTGAGTCAATTATTTGGGAAGTGGCTGCTGGGTATTTGGGTACAGGCAAGCGGGAGAGAAACATCTGTCTACAGAGATCCACCAGCCTCTGCCTCCCAAGTGCTGAGATTAAAGTGTGCCACAACCACCTGCCTGTGTCTGTGAATGTGAGTGCAGTGCCCTCAGTAGTCAGAAGGGGGAGCTAGATCACTTGGAGCTGAAGTTACAAGTGGTTGTGAGCGGACTGTTATCTGTTAGGAGCAGAACCCAGGGCCTCTTCAGGAGCAGTATCTTAGGATTTCTCTTGCTGTGAAAAGACCATGACCAAAAGTAACTTGGGGAGGAAAGGGCTTACACTTGGTGATGGCAGTCTGTTATTGAGGAAGCTAAAGCCGGAACTGAAGCCATAAAGGAACATTGCTCACTGGCTAGGCCCTCATGGCTTGCTCAGCCTGTTTTCTTATACAACCCAGGACAACCTGTCCAGAAGAGGCACCACCCATGGAGCTTACACAAATGTTTTGTGGTTGTTTCCTCATCTGGAACAAGAGGCATACAGCTAACTCACTGTCTCAGAGTCTCAAAATGGAGAGAGGTGCTGTGGCTAAAATTCTTTCCCTGGGGGACACCTAAGCAACATCTGTCGCTCCTCCTAAGGTCCCAGTGACAAATGGAGATACCATTCCACCAAAATACACTCTGGGGAACCCATTAGTTTTGGAGCTTACTTGAAAAGCATAGGTAAGGAATGACTTATGGGGGTTTGGGGTGCCTCTCCCCAAAAGGCCTGTACTGGAAACTTTTACCCATCAAGGATGATGGCTTTCCCATAGCAACATAGGTGGAGAGTTCTCCACCCCCACCCCTAATCTTCCTGGCCTATATAGTCTAGCCCCTCCCTGAGGCCACATGCAATTAGGGAAGAATTGCATAGAACAGGTGGTATGGAGTGGCCAGGTACACAGTCAACAAGCCCAGCTGGGATGATCCTTTGTAAGCCAGCACAGCTGAACTCCTGGAGATGACAGTAGCTTGGCTTCAAGGATGGTCACATGCCACAGGTGTGTTTTCACACATATTCGTGTGAACTGAATATGTCTTTTGGGTGAAATTCATCTGTGAGCACATCAGGTCCCTCCTTATCCATAGAGGATGTGGTCTAAGACTCCTAAGGGTTGTTCATGTACGTACATCCCTATGACAAAGCTTAGTTTACAGTTACAGTGGGCAGGAGTGACGGCCAGAAGTTCAGAGCACCCATCACTCCTGCAGAAGACTGAGTTCGATATCCAGCACCATGCGGTGGCTCACAACCACCCATAACTCCAATTCCAGGGGATCTGATGCCCTCTTCTGACTTCCTCAAGCACCAGGCACACATGTGGTGCACACACATATATGCAGGCAACACACACACATAAACACATCTAAAATTTTTTAATTTAGGCACAGTAAGAGTTTGGCAACAACAATGATTGAATAATTGTAATGATAAACTACAATAAAAAATATGAGTGTGGTTTCTCTTGAAGGAATCAAGACAAATAGTTTTTTTCAGACCATGGGTAGCTGAAATGGTGGCAAACAAAACCACAGATAAAAAGGACTACTGGTATAACTCAAAAAATATGCAAGCTTGGCATGGTGGCATGTGACAGTGGTACCAGCTGCTCGGTAGGCTGAGGCATGAGGACCACGTGAGCTCAGGAGTTTGCGGCTAGTCTGTTTAGCACAGCAAACCCTGCCTCTGGGAGGAAAACAAACTAACAAAACCACTTGGGACACTGTGAGCTGGTAAATCCATCACTAAAAATTTATTATTGAGATATAACCAGATTAGGAAAACATAAAGAAAGGCTGGAGAGATGGCTCTGCTGTTAAGAGTACTGTCTGCTTTTGCAGAGGACTGAGTCTGAGTTCCAATACCCACATGGTGCCTCCAACCATCCATTAACTCCTGTTGGGGGGGGGGGATCTGACACTCCCTTCTGACTTCCATGGCCATCAGGGGTACACATGGTACACAGACAAAACACAAAGAAATACACCTAAACTAAAGACTTATTTTAAAATGTAATTAAAAATGATGTTCCTGGGGGCTGAAATGTGGCTCAGTTGGAGTGAGTACCCGGCTGCACATGTTCTGGGTTTGATCCCACTACATATACCTGGTGTGGCTAGACAGTATATTAATCCCAGTACTGGAGAGGTGGAGGAAGAACACTGATAGCCTAGGATAGCTCACTGTGAAAAAAAAAAAAGAAAGAAAGAAAGAAAAAAGAAAAAAAAAATGGCAACACACCTGGCTATTTCCAGGATGGAGTTGTTACAGAAGAATGTTTGGTAACATTGTAAATCCACAATGTTGTCAAGTGAAGAAAATACACAAAATTCCTGATGAATCTATCTTTTTAGATCGTCCTCTCCCAGTTTCCTTTCCTCCTGTGGCCGCCATAAAATACCCCCACAAAAACAATTTAGGGGAAGAAGGATTTATTTTTAGCTCAAAATTCCGGGTTACAGTCCATCATTGCTAGGAAGTCACGGCAGCAGAAGCAGCCGGAGCACGACCACAGTGAAGGGCAGAGAGAGAATGCATAGGACGCCCCCTCTTCCAGGAAATGCGATGCTGCCCTTCAGGTAGATCTTCCCCCTCCAATTTGCTCAATTACAAAAATCCCCAAGAGACATGCCTGCAGGTCAACCTGATCTGGACCGTTCCTCATTGAGACTTTCTTTCCAGGTGACTTTATATTATGTCATGTGGGCAAAGCCAGCCATCACAGCCCCCATTTTGTTTAATGCAGTACAAATTTGTTTAAATAGTACATGTATTTACAGATTTAGAAGAGAGGGAAAAAAAAGACTAGCTGGCAATTTATAGAAACTCTTCCTGCTTCTGGTAGAATTCTATATACACACTTGGAATCTTAAAAATCACATTTGAACATTTTTTTTTCTCAGTATTTCTCAACAAGCACATGCTGTTTTGTAACAAGAGAAAAGCAAAAACTTTTTTTTCTAAAAATATTTATTTGTGTGTGTGTGTGTGTGTGTGTGTGTGTGTGTGTGTGTGTTTGGCGCAAATGAGGAGGTCAGAGGGAAACTTGTGGGAATCAGTTCTAGATCCTTCCATCACATGGAAATGTTTTTAAAAAGCAATTGGAAATTATAGTTTATTGTTTTACAGAAGCCTTCACAGATCTTAACATGCAATGGCATTAGCATTTTCCCTCTAGAATCACAGTTGGATTCATGTTGAAATCAATGCAGCTGGCTGCCTGAAAGATAAACTGGTCAAGGAGGCCACAGTCCTCAGGTTAAAGAGCAGCTCTCTTCCTCTGCCTGCTCTACCCCTGCTGCCTTGCAGCCCAGCACCTGTGAGTCCTGCTCAGATCTTACACAGGCTGTTTGGCTTTTTTTAAACTCTGGGTCTGCCCCTCGGTCCCTCCTTCTACTGATAGGAGTCTGTCTGTCTTGTCTGCTGGGTGAATCATGCCTCAGAAATGGAAAAAGCCCAGAGGCCGGGGCCTGGTTCCAAGGGTGACATTAATGTGCATGCTAAGGATTTTGCTGCAGGTCCCAGGCTGGAAAGGCAGGTGTGAGTGTTGCTCTGTTTCTGGGCTGTGGGACCCTGGCCCTGCTCCATAAATGCTGAAGTGATGTGGCCAAACACCACTGAGCAAAAGCCTGCTTCTCCTTTGGTGAGACTTCAGGGATCTTGGGGTCCTCCCATCTCACAGGTCTCTATGCAGACCTCCTCGAATCTCCACAGTTGAGGAGTTTCCTTGCTAGCAGGGAGATCTGGAAGGCTGGATCCAGAACCCCCACTAGAGCATGCGTGGATCCCATGGAGCCCCAGTGTAGTCTTGTCTGAGAACAAGAGTTGGGGCCAGTTGGACTTAGGCCCAGATCCCAGCTTCCCTCCAGCTTGACAGTGCTATTTGATGTCGCTGAGCATGGGGCTCACCTGTAAATGATAATAAAAGTCACTTCTACACATCCAGCCTATGCCAGGAACAGCTCTCCCTGCTCTTCTTATATGTGCTCACTTGATCCATGCAATGATAGGCAACTCTGGTGATCATTATATGTCTTATGGATGGGGAAACTGAGGCATAAAGTAGTTAATTTGTTTCAAGGTCACAGAAAGTGTGGCTGCAGCCCAAGCTCTTTTTTGGGGGGTGGGGGGTGGGGAATAGGGTCTTGCAATGTTGCCCAAGCTATCTCAAACTCTCCACCCTCCCACTTCAGCCAATCAAGTGCTGGGATTATAGGCATACATCACCATGCCTTGTGAGCCTGTGTTTTTAATGATGGGCTTGGGGAGTGCTATCGTAAGATGCATAACAATATAACTATGGTTTATGGGCTCACTCAATGCCAGGCACTATGCTAAATGCTATTTAGAAGTTTCCTCATTTGCTCTTCCCACTGCCGGGCTGAGGCAGGGACTATTGTTATATGCTAACATTGATCTGGCAGGACTGTGGGCTATACACAAGGCCCTGTGTGAAGGGCTGGGTCTTTTGAGATGGCTACAGCACAAGGAGCAAAGACGTTTCCTTAAATAACTGATTTCATGGCGGGATCATAGCTGGGTAGAGCTGGAAGAGCGCCTGGAGGTCATGTGGTTTAAACTCGTTTTGGAGGATGACAAGAACTGACTTGCTCTGCTTCTCCCCACAGGGTTTGGTGGAAAGGCTCAGTGAGATAATGGAAACGGCAGTATTTACTTTGCTCAGCCTTCTAGACCAACAGGCAGGTGCTACTGTTACCCCCATTTCACACACAGGGACCCCACGATGTTGAGAAGTTCAGCAAGTAGTTTGTCCAACATCACTAGCTAGGAAGTGGTGGGGTGAGGGTTTCAGCACAGCGGATACAGCCCAGCTCTGGAGGGTGGTTAGGAGGACTGAGACGAAGAAGCTGTACTAGGTGGGTAGGTAAGTGCTCTCAAGATGGCGAGGTGCTGTGCAGACACAAACTATTATCAAAAAGGGACCAGGGACTCAAGAGGTGCTGTGGCTCTCAGGGAAAGTGTGAGATCTCCAGTAGGAGACAGAAAGTGTCCAGATCTGGACCTACCTGCATTTCTGGGAATGAGGACTGTCTGGTGTGTGTGTGTGGGGGGGGGGGGGGTCGAGGTTTGCTCAGACCCTTCTCCAGTAGCATAAAATGACAGACAGATGAGTTAACTGGTGTCTTGGCCAGGTGAAGTGCCCAGGGCAACAGGAAGCCCAAGGCACTTACAGCAAGAGCTGACTGGGTGGAGGCAAGTGAGAGGAGATAAGGTAGATGTGGCTTTCTAGCACTTTCTAGTTAGGAGGTCACAGATGAGCTGCTCCACAGTTCCTGCCTCAGTTCCTTAGTGGCAGATGGAAATAATAGTCCGCACTTAAGCAGCTTACGTAAACTGAGCTAGCCTGCGTTTAGTGGTTGCTATGACCCCTCACACAGAGACGCATTCAACCAGAGCTTGCTATTTATTGCCACTGTCGTCATTAGAGTCTCGGACACCTGGCTGGAGTGGCCGTCCAGGGAAGGATGGCTGAACACAGCTGCCTCACTGTTCACTCTGCCCTCCTGATTGCACTCTGGCATGGCTGGTCTGCAAAGTAACACACACTGGCTGCCATCTCTCCATGGCCTCAATGCTGCCCAGAAGCAGATCTGGTTGCCAGGGAAAAGCCAGAACCGGGAAGCAGAGGAAGTAGAGGCTGATGAGCTGCCCATCCCGTGAACCTGGGCTAACACAGTCTGCTGAACCTGGGTTCATTAGTAATTTCTTGGTTGTTACTCTCATTTTTGAAATTTTCATTCTGTAGCTTTGTTGGGATTTTTAATATCTTCTCTCATCACAGTAATTCTCCTGCCTCAGCTTCTTAAGTGCTGGATTCATAAGCATAAGCTGTCATGTTTAGCTCTGAACCCTTCTGAATGAACCTTCTGCCCACCCACCTCCAGCCCTGTACACCATGCTGTTATTAACAGAGACACATATATTCCTAGGGAGAAAATGCACATAGTATGGGCATTCCTCTTTTGAGTGGGATAATGACACAGTAGAAGGATGCATGCCAGGGTGAGAGAAAGGAAGAGGACATATATAGACAGACACCCCTCCATGGCATCAACTGGCCTAAGGAGCCTGCGTGTCTTCATCACACAGTCCCAAAAGGAATGTACTAAACTCCATTGCACAAGTGAAACCTGCCTGGAGCCACCACCATCAGCCTGCAGACATGGGAGTCCGGCTGGGAATCTGTTTAATACCAGAGTCAGCTCTTCTCTCATACCATATGAGAGGATCATAGGACTAAAATGAATGTCTTTTTAATTTTTTTTTAAGATTTATGTATGTATGTATGCATGTATACAGTATATATGACTGCAGGCCAGAAGAGGGCACCAGATCTCATTACAGATGATTGTGAGCCACCATGTGCTTGCTGGGAATTGAACTCAGGATCTCTGCAAGAGCAGTCAGTGCTCTTAACCTCTGAGCCATCTCTCCAGCCCCCTAAAGCAAATGTCTTTATTGGTGTTTGAAAATGACATAAGATCTCTCTATGGAAACCCGAGAAAGCCCATTGCTTCAAACTGGACAGCCTGGTTTGGAAAGAGGGCTGCCTATTCCATGGAAGGCAGAGCCATTCTGCTTGCAGGCTACCACACTCTCTAGGAAGCCAAGGGCTGTGAAGGGCCAGCTGCCCTGTCTTTTGTCCAGGGAGAAGGCTCCAGCTCACTGCCATCAATGAACCCACGAGGATGCATCTGTTGTGTTTTTCTGTTTTCACTTGCTCACTTTGGCTTTCTGTCTAGGGAGAAAGAGGATTAGGGCTCTGAAGCACAAGGAACTATTTCTGGACTCTGGCCTTTGGCTGTGCAGCCTTATCCTGTTTACACATCCTCTCTCCAGATTTGCACAGCCTGACCACAGAAATACCAACCTCCAAGGACAGGTAAATAGAGGCAACCAAATAGTCTCTAGTCAGCAGATGGCCATTGAGCAACCATGGGAGCCCAGAGCCCTGTAGTGAGTACTGTGTGTTAGTGGTTCAGGACTCTTGACCTCGGGCTGTCAGAGCAGAGGCCTAGCCGTGTGTGTGTGTGTGTGTGTGTGTGTGTGTGTGTGTGTGTGTGTGTGTGTATGTGTGTGTGTGGCCATGCAGTGCTGCTCAGAGGGCCCCTGGATTACTCTTGGCCTAGTTTGTTACAGTACCAAACTGAGTTGAGGAGGTTAAGAGGAGGAAGAAGGAAGTCTCACACCGAGCAGTGGGTATCTGAATAAACCAGGTCTCCTGTAGAAAACAAACTCGGAATAAGGGGCCCATGGCCAGACTTTTAAATTATTTTCTTCAGCTAATCAGGTGGGAAAGGAATGTAAGGATGTGGCAGAGTCAAAAGGACTGTGAAGTGGCCTTTCCTTAGGAGGCAGGCACACACGTTCATGGTTGCCAGTTTGTGTCCAGGTTGTCAGTTTGAAAGAGGGATGGAGGGATGGAGAAAGAAAGGAGAGAGAGAGAAAGAGAGAGAGAGAGAGAAAGAGAGAGAGAGGAGAATGACAATCCTGTGCTCCAGAGTCACAGAAGGAAGTCCAGGGACACAGTGCTAAGCCCCTCTAGATTGTCTCTCTTCTCTGTGATAATCACTGTGACCAAAAACAACTGAGATAGAAGGGTTTGTCTGGCTTACATTTCCAGGTCACAGTCCATCCATGGTGGAAGCTAAGGCAAGAACTCAAGGAAGGAACCTGGAGGCAAGAACTGAAGCTAGATCAAAACCCCTCTTCAGTCCTTTTTTCCAAGGCTGTTTTTGTTTAATATTGTAAGGCGGGGAACAACTCCAATATTTGCATAGGCATCTGTAAATCGGTAAAGTTGTGCCATAGAATAGAAGAGAATTTGAGAAGTAGCCTGATACTCCACTAATTGTAATCCCAGCCTCTCCTAACTGGCTTTTGTGCCTCTGCTCTTGCTTCCTAGGGTATGCTCCCCACACATCGGGCAGCAGGCAACGTGATCTTAAAAAAAAAAAAAAAAAGCGCACTATCTTGTCACTTTCCTATTTAAAACTCTGCACAGATGCCATCAGAGTAAACAGAGCCGTTTACATAGGTCACTGGACCCACGTGACTTGCCTCCTGCTGACTTAATTCTTTAGAACTTTTCCTACAGTCCACAGCCACACTGCTTTCTGTTCAGAGCTCAGCAGATGGTCAAGATCTTTGTACTAGCTATTCTCTTTGCCCAGCCTTTGTTCCAGTCACCTGTCATGGAGGTCTTTTCTGACCACCCAAACAAAGTTTCCTAGTCCCAAACCACATCCCTGTTTCATAGCAAATAGCAACGATACGAATCCAACTACTCCACATCATTTGCTTCCTCCACACAAACCCCAGGAGAGAAAGGACTGGCCTATACCAAGAAATTCCTGATGCTAACCAAAGCCTGGTACGTGGATGACCTATAGCATTCCTTGGATAAATGCTGATTTCAAATCCTAACAATTCAGTGACATACATGAGAACAGAAGTTCTGCAGGCTCAGGACCAGAGACTTAGTTCAATCTGCCTATGACTGCTGCCTCTTAGCTCTTTATCTTACACACTTAATCCCCTTTCCTGGGAGGTCTGTTCAGTCTTTCAGTTCTTTCTCAGTGCAGCGTCTCTTACGCCCTTCCAAATTTCGGAGGCTTAGAGACATACAGAGACCTCTTTTAAAAGTGGATCTTTTGGGTGCTCTTACCCTTCCCTGCCCTCCCCCATCAAAGGCAGAAAGTATTAATATCCCACACTATCAATCATAAAACTGGGTGGGCTCTCTAGCCTGTAGGTTCAGTAGCCTTCTCTCTGCCCCCAGTCTTGACTAAGGATCCCAGGGTCCCTGTGGGGGCGAGGATATGGCTCCTTGCGTCAAGGGCACTAGGGACTTTGAAGCCCAGAATCAGGGCTCGGCTAGCTGCGCACAGCGGAACCTTTCTTTAGGAGAGCCTCGTTTGCCCTCCGGTCGGTTTAGGAAGCGATACCTACTTAAGCGTCCCTCCCACTCTCTCCTTCCCTCCCTCCCTGCGGCCCTGCCTGCGGAGGCTGCCTTCCTCTCGTCCTAAGTTCCGGTGCTGGTGCTGCCGGAGCGTTCCGCGAACACCCACGCGCGGCTCGCGGCAGCCCTCCTCGCACTCGGCGCTTCCGACTGCGGGTGGGCGAGTGCCCGCGTTTTTCCTGCGGCGAGGGGCGAAGCGGAGGCCGTTCCAGGCCCTCCGGCCGGGCGCGGGGCAGGCGCGCACATCGCTCGCCATCCGGGGCGCGCGTGGGCCTCTCGAGACCCCAGCGGCGACCCGTAGCTCGGGCGCGCGCCTGTCGCAGCCCGCAGGAAGGAGGCGGCCTGAGGCCCGGGGCGGCGGCCGCCATGGAGATCCCCTCGGCCCAGGGCCGGTGCCTGGGGCCTCGGGAGCGGCCCTGACCGTCCTCCTCCCCGCCCGGGCCGGGTCACAGTTGTGCCCCCGGCGGCGCTCGGCCACCTCTGTGTCTCCGCCCTCGCTGGGTCGCGCTGCTGCCTGGGCGCGGCGGCGGCGGCGGCGCCCTGTTGAATGGGCTGTGAGGGCCCGGGTCTGAAGTGCTGGCGGACGCGGCCTCCGGGGGCGCAAGGCAGCAGCAGCGGTGGCGACCAAACGGGTGTTGGAGTTGGCGGCGGCCATGGAGGGCCTGGCTGGCTATGTGTACAAGGCGGCCAGCGAGGGCAAGGTGCTCACTCTGGCTGCCTTGCTCCTTAACCGGTCGGAAAGCGATATCCGCTACCTGCTGGGCTATGTCAGTCAGCAGGGAGGACAGCGCTCCACACCTCTCATCATCGCAGCCCGCAACGGGCACGCCAAGGTGGTGCGCTTGCTGTTAGAACACTACCGTGTGCAGACCCAGCAGACTGGCACCGTCCGCTTCGACGGGTAGGTACAGCCCAACCCCAGCTTCCCTCGGACGCGCGCGGACCTCCCAAGTCCTGGCTCCTTCCCCCTCACCCCCCGTCCTCATATGTGGACTCCTATCCTTTCATATCCCCTTGCAGTCCGCATTGATGCCCACCTCATCTTCCAAGGCTATGTTTTTGCTGTCCTTTCTGTTCCGCTCCTACCCCATTCCCCCTGTAGGTGGTAGCCACACCCTGGGTCTTGAGACCTAGAGTCTTCTCCATTAGTCAGCGAACACGCAGGATCGGAGTGGTGGCTGCCTATCTAGGTTTTTGTACCATTCTGTCAGCACTGTCGTAATCGAGATAGGAAATTAACGAGATCAGCAGTTAAAACGAAGACCTTCTGGTGCTTTATTTAACCTCTGCATTCCCCGTCACCCCCCTCCCGATGTGGTCGGATCCAGCTTCAAGCAGATCTCTAGGGCTTCCTATCAAAATAAGCCCCTGGAACGAGCAGTAGATGCAGACTCCTGATTTCGTCATTCAGCCAGGCATCTCTAGACACGATTCTGACTCTCCCACATTGCTGGCCGGTATTTTTGGCTGCACAGGTGGCTCTGGACCTGGAGTAGAAGTTACGCCATTGCTAAATTACATGTTATAAGATGATATGGTGGGAAGGCTTCATGAACACTTAATATCGTTCACAAATTACTATTCTTGTTAAATTTTTTCCTTTGAGGTTAATTGTACATATTTTGGGGGCAAGATAACAGAATCATCATGTTTGACGTTATCTTTTTTTTTTTTAATGTGCTGAAGGATCATGGAATGATTGTCACATTACTGCTGCGTGCAGAGTTTGCTTTGTTGATTACACTGGTTTTTGTTGACCTACAAGTAAATAAGCCATTCATATTTTAGCATTTTCTTCTTTTGAATTAGATGGAATCTAAACATAGAAATGTGCAATTAAGTTTTGGTTAGTGAAAACTGCCTGACCAAAAACCTGTTTGAAAAGCATCTGTCTATTCATCCATCCATCCATCCATCCATCCATCCATCCATCTTTGCTATTTCTGGTTTTCAAAACCAGGTCTTGCTACACAGCCCAGGCTGTCCTGAAATCTCCCGACCTGCTTCAGCTTCCTAAGTGCTAGCATTATAGGTGTGGGCTTTAAAACGTTTTTTGTTTGTTTTGTTTTTAAGATGACTAGGGTAATGTTAAATTTTGGTTGCTTTTTTTCCCCCCTTAAACAATAAAAGCTTTTGGTTCTATTTTAAATGAGAGGGAAATTGTTTGGACTGTTAAAGTGTAATGAAATGCTAGCCCCTGGGTCGTGGCTTATCTTTGGTCCTACTGTAGAGAGTAGCAAGGTGGTATTGAGCAAAGGTGGCAACCTGGTTCATGTTTGTTTTTCCCCTTTAGTCTCTGTGTCCTGGAAATTTCCAGCATCTCCCAGCCTTACCTACACCTAGAGGAGTGAAGCAGGGTCCACTATGTAAACACCTGTATCTATTAAGTTCAGTCCCCTGCGATAGCAGCTGCTGCTAAGGACCTTGCTGAGAGCTGGGTGGATACGAGAACGGTCAGGAAAGAAATTAGTTGTCTTAAGGATTTAGAAACGCTCTGGTTAATGCTCTTCTTGGATCATCAAAGAAAAAGCTATTTTGAGGTGATAATTAAAAGAACCTGATGCCAGATGTGGTGATGTACACCTGTAATTCTAACAACTGGGAGGCAGGAAAATCATGTAAATTTGAGGACAGCTTGGTATATAAAGTGAGTTCCAGGTCAGCCAGAGCTACATAAACCCTGTTTCCAAAACCACCACCCCCTAAACTAAAAACAAATAAGTACCCTTAACTCCTGAAATGATTAAAAATGCAGTTTTGAGCCTCTATGTCTGAGTATCTTGTTCACCATTCTGCACAAGCTAGTGAGATTAGGGAGCTCTAAAGCAGACAATTGTCAGACACCTACTGTGTGCCAAGCTTTTGGTAGGGATCTGTATTCAGAGACAGATGAGACTGTTCTCACTGTAGAGGCTGACAGCTTGGTGTGTGTTGGGGGAGTGTCAAACATGAGTAATTGCAGATGCCCTGCCATTTAGGCTTATAGGAGTCTTTGAGGCCACTGAGGAGAACAGAAGAGGAAGTGCTCAGCTTTGTGGTGGTGGAGAATAAAGGCTTTACAGAGGAGGTAGTTAGTATTTGAGCTGGACCTTAAAGAACAGTGGGGCATGAAGAGAAGACAGCAGTCTGATATCCTTCAGTGTTTCAGTGCTTACTGCAAGAAGAGATACAAGCTAGGACAATTTAGAAAGAGTATGGGATACTGGGAGGATGGCAGAGATCAATTGAGAAAGAGGGTATGAGATCTTGGGAATATACAGAGATCAATTGAGAGAGTGGGGTACTGGGAGGATGGGGGATCACTTGAGTGTGGGTACTGGGAGGATGGGGGATCACTTGAGTGTGGGTACTGGGAGGATGGGGGATCACTTGAGTGTGGGTACTGGGAGGATGGGGGATCACTTGAGAGTGTGGGTACTGGGTGGATGCAGAGGTCAGGTTTTGATGCTGGTCGTCAAAAACTAAGGGAGAGTAGAGAAACTGCAGCCTGAAGTGTTGCCACCATCTGCACTTTGGCCAGAGGAGACTTCTGGAATCTGTCTGTTTAGCCTATGGCTTGTTATGGCTATGAGCTGCTGTATTAAAGTGTTTAAATCCCTGTAGTAGGTCCAATCCTGAGTCAATTAATAAAAGAGAAGGATTGAAGTTCATGATCACATCTCAGCTGACTCACAAGTTTCTGAGATGATTTTGTAGGTTATCTCAGATTTTGACATTTGAAAACCAGGTCATTTACATGTGTAATGGTTTTCATTGACTAATTTCAGCCTGTAGAGCCTGTTAGCCTGAGTGCTGGTAATAGTATGGAGCTCACTCATAAAAGATTTATTTTTAATTATGTCTGTATGGGGTACGTGCACATGGGAATGAAGGTGCCTGAGAATTCCAGAAGAGAGCATCAGATTCCCTGGAGCCGGAGTTGCTTTGCAGATGGTTGTGGCCTGCCCAAGATGGGTCCTTTGACCTGAACTTTTAGGCTTCTGCAAGAGTGGTATGTGCTCTTCCTGAGCCATATCTCTAGTCCCTAGCTGTAGTGGATAGCCATCCCAGCATTGGCCTGGAAGTTCCAACCCCCATTGAGGCTTCGGTAATGGTCACGCCCACAAGGCGGGGTGGAGGAGGAAGCGGAAGACCCAAGATCGAGAGGAGGGCTCTCTCTTGGTTCTGAGACGCTGGACTCAGGAGGTAGACTGAGCAGAGTTCTCCAGAGAACACCACCAGACTGTGCCATACCTTTGCCAGACCCTACAACCTATCCCTTCATTTGTAAGTTACCCCACAAAATAAACCTTCCTTTTAACTACGTGGAGTGGCCTTAATAATTTCACCAATATCTGGCGTCCAACATGGGGCACGAACCCACGACCCTGAGATTAAGAGTCTCAGGCTCTACCAACTGAGCTAGCCGGGCTGGCAGCTGTCTCTGTCTACTCTTGCAAGACTCCTGAAAGTTGCTTGCGTCCTTCTCCCATTTCTCAGGTATTATATTCCTTCTCGGGTCTTTGATGAGGTTGAAGGTTAGCAGTTATCGTTACAACTTAGTATATATACATATATAATATCTTAGATAGAATATATTAAGTATTAGACTCAGGTTCTTTAGAATAGAACACCTTTTGGAATGATCTTTGTAACATGCCACCTACTCATGCTCTAGACTTCCCTGGATTTCACTATGTGTTTTTTGCTTGATATTGTTTGCACTTATTGTAATTCCAACTTATCTAGGTCATTATCCCTCATTACTCCGGGACAATATTTGATAACCATCTCTTTGTATATAGTCTTGTATTAGGTTAGAACTTTCTTATTTAGACAAAAGGGGGAGATGTAGTGGATAGCCATCCCAGCATTGGCCTGGAAGTTCCAACCCCCATTGAGGCTTCGGTAATGGTCACGCCCACAAGGCGGGGCGGAGGAGGAAGGGGAAGACCCAGGATCGGGAGGAGGGCTCTCTCTTGGTTCTGGGACGCTGGACTCAGGAGGTAGACTGAGCAGAGTTCTCCAGAGAACACCACCAGACTGCGCCATACCTTTGCCAGACCCTACAACCTATCCCTTCATTTTTAAGTTACCCCACAAAATAAATCTCCCTTTTAACTACGTGGAGTGGCCTTAATAATTTCACCAATACCTAGCCTTTTATTGATTGATTGAGAGACAGGATCTCACTATATAGCCTTGGCTGGCCTGGAGCTTGCTATATAGATCAGGCTGGCCTTGAACTCGCAGAGATCTGCCTTCCTCTGTCTCCTACCTACTGGAATCAAAAGGGTCCACCACCGTGCTCAGCCTAGTTTTTGTTTTTTAAAAACAATTTTTGTGGCACTGGGCACAGAACCTAGAGCCTCCACCCCTGTTAGGCAGGTGCTCTGCCATTTTGCTCTGTCCCCACCCTGGGGCTGAAGTTTGAAAATTAACCTCTTCCCTTAGATTTTGTTGGCACTGGATACCTACCCATGGCCAGGTGGGAGCCAGTAAGGCTCTTGTGTACTAAAGTAGCTTTAATGTTTCTAATTTGTAGTGATTTATAGACCATCCTCAGAAGTTTTAGACAAAGTTGTTCATTTATCTTATTGTTTACTAAATATAGTCTTTGAAGTGTCAGGTGTTTGCTTGATAACTGCTGTAGCATGTCTCATATTTTAGTTTTCCTCTTGCACAGCAGTGTTCATGTAATGACAGGTTCAATATGCTGTGCTTTGTGTGTGTATTTGTCTAAGACACAGACATTAAAATTATTTGTGGTGTTAGTTATTTTTGAGACAGGGACTTGTTATATAGCCCAAGTTGGCCTAAAACTCAGGTCCTCCCTGGTGCTGGGATTACAGTTATGTGTTGCCACACCCACTTTAGGGTTTTTGTTTGCTTGCTTTTGTTGTTTTCTGTGTGCCTTAGTTTCTTTACGTATTGCTATGATAAGATATTTTGACAAAAGCAACTCAAGGAAGAAAGATTTTATTTCAGCTCACAGTTCAAAGGTCCATCTTGAAGTTGTCAAGGCAGCAGGAACTGGAAGCATCTGTCACACGGCATCCATGGTCAGGAAGCAGAGAGTGATGAACTCTGGTGTTTGGCTCGCCTCTTTCCTTTATACATTCCAGGACCAAACTTGGAATGGTGCTGCCTGTTCTCAGTGTGGACCATAAATAAGTATAATCCCTTTTAGGCATGCCCAGAGGCTCAGTAATCTCTCTCTCGTAGGTGTGCCTGGAGGCTTGTCTCCTAGGTAGTTACAAATCCTTGTAGTTGATAAACCATCACACTATATTCCACCTAAAAGCTTTTATAACCTCTTAGGAAACCAAAGTGGATTCATAGTATAGGCTCTAGAGCAGTGGTTCTCAGCCTGTAGGTCATGACCCCTTTCAAGGGGTTGCGTATCAGGTATTTGCATTATGATTCATAACAGTAGCAAAATTTACAGTTATGAAGTAGCCACAAAAATACTTTTATGGTTGAGGTCACCACAACATGAGGAGCTAAAGGGTTGCAGCATTAGGAAGGTTGAGAACCACTGCTCAAGAGGGAAGGGATCACCACCTAGATTAAGCCTTATGCCAATAATTTGATTCCTTGTTCACACTTTTTGGAATACTATTTGAGATTATTTTGCTTATGGCTCAGCATGTGAACACTGGAGTTGGCAGAGGTGAGTAGAGCTCCTTGAGGTAATGAAAAAGAACTTTTAGTTGGTGGTGGGAAGCTACCAAAACTTCTACAGAAAGGGAACAGAACAAAGGAAGGCTCCTGCAGCTGGGGGATAATTGTGCTGCTGCTGCTGCCTTCGAGGCTTTGTTCCTGGGTTTGGGAACCACTTGTTCTTGAGCAGGTTTGCTGAGACATGGGTGGGGGACACAGGTGAAGAATGCCTAAGTCCTCTGTAGAGGGTTCTTATTGCTTGGAATCACTGTCCAGTGAAAGGGAAGGCAGGAGGGCCACATCCTCCACCAACTTTGCTTAGAAAAAGTTGGCAGTGTGTCAGGGAGCTCCATTGACCTTGAGGATGATTTCCAGGATTTTTGTTAAGGTGCTGATGATGCCTGTGAGTTTTCATGTCACTCACAGTGCCTGAACCAGGTAGTTTAGTTCCATGACAAGCAGAACCAGAAAATAGTGGTAGGAACGCCCTCTCCACTGTAAAAGCGCCATGCCTCATGATTGCCTTCGTTCTTGAAGACATTGGATTGATCAGGTTATTGTTTATTAAAATATAGTAGAGAATTTACATTAAAATTTTGGATCAAGACCTGAAAAATCATCTTTTAAGCAGGTTTATTTATTTTTATGTTCTATTTGTTTTTGAGGTAGGGGATCTCATTTTTTTCTATTGTAGAGTTGTATATGCAGGCTCTTGTTCCCACCTCCCATTTTGCTTTAGCAGTGCTGGGACTGGGATTACAGATATGAGCCACTGGATCTTGCTTTTTTAATTATTAATAATTATTTAATAGTTAATAATTGTCCTGCTTTTGTTTTTGTTTTTTGAGACAGAGTTTCACTGTGTATCCCTGGCTGTCCTGGAACTCACTCTGTAGACCAGGCTGGCCTGAAACTCAGATCTGCCAACCTCTGCCTCCTGAGTGCTGAGATTAAAGGCGTGAGCCACTACTGCCCGACCAGTAATTAATAATTAATATAAATGTGGGTTCCAGGGCTTGAACTCAGTTGAGGGTTTGTGTCAAGTGCTTTTACTGGCTGAGCCATCTTACCAACTCCAAGATCATTCTTCTACAGTGCTTCTCTCATTGGAACTTAGTAAATGGTGCGTTATTTTTATTATGTCTTTATCTTCTATAAAAAAATTGGTATTTTTGTTTTAGGGCTATATAGGTTATATACATGTGCATACATTTTTTTTTTTGTAAGAAAATAGCTGAATTTTAGTTGCCTCAGTGAAAACATACACACATACATACCATACACACATGAACATGCAAAACAACAAGCCAAAGGGTAGGTTGGAATTGTTCTATAATCCCTGTCACATTTCATATGGATAAAGGAAAAATGGAAATTACCATACTATCCCCGGAAAGAGTAAAGTGACCAAGTACTTTCCATTATAAAAGGTGAAGGACTAACAAGATGGCTTAATGGGGAAGGGTGCTTACTACCAAGCCTGAGGACTTGAGTTTAATCCTTGGAAACTCAACAAGGTGGAAGGAGAGAACCAGTTCTTGCAAGTTGTCCTCTGATCCCCACATTCATGTCATGATGTGCATAGATGTGCAAAGATGTAATTAAGATGTAATAATGCTGGGTGTGCTGGTGCGTGCTTTTAATTCCAGCACTCAGGACGTAGAGGCAGGAGGATCTCTCTGAGTTCGAGCCACCTTGGTCTATATAGGGAGCTCTAGGACAGCTAGAACTATATAAAGAGACCTTGTCTCAAAAAACAAAAGATAAAATTTAATAATAATTTTTAAAAAATCAAGTGAAGTACATATGTACCTGAAATTAATTTTTAAGTTTTCACCATAGATATGGGAAATTTGAGGTTGGAAAACTATTCTAGTAACTCTTTGTTTCATTTCTTCCCCTTAATGCTTAAAAGAGGGGGCTGGAGAGATGGCTCAGCTGTTAAGAGCTTGTGCTGCTCTTCCAGGGAACCTGGGTTTGGTTCCCAGAATCTGCATGAAGTGGCTAAACCACTTGTAACTCAGTTCCAAGGAATCCGACATCCTCTTCTGGTCCCTATGGATACCTGTACTCATATAGTACTTGGATGCAGGAGACACACACACACACACACACACACACACACACACACACACACACACACTCAAAACTTTTCCCAAACATGCAAATAAGTACAATGTAATAAAAAACAAATACATAGTTAATATATGTTGGTATTAACATGGTTAGCTACAACGTGTCCTTGAACTAGCTTGGGGAGCTGTTGCTTTTTAGTGTGTGTGTATATGAGTAGTAGGAAGCTGTTTGTTGGTGCTAGAGGTTAAACCTAGGGCCTTGCACATGCTCTGCAAATACTCTACAGCTGAGCTGCTTCCTTAGGCTCTATGTATTGGTTTTAAAAAGATGAAATTGTTATATGCTAGGGATACAAATATAAGCTATTTAAATCTCAAGAAGTGTTACATTAAAATAGGTCCTTTACATAGGTTATTTTTAACTCTAGCAATTAAAATATTACCTTTTCTCTCTTGGGAGGTAGAGACAGGCCAGCTGAGACCTAGAGCATAGTAAGTTCCAGGCCAGCCAGCAGCTACATAGTGAGACCCTTTCTCAAAAATGAAATAAAACAAACTAATTATTTTTATTTTCTTTCTTTTGGGGGGGGGGGCGGTGAGGTTAATACTGGCTTATTATATAGCAAAGACTGACCTCAAACTTAAGTCTTTCTGCCCCCGACTCCCATTTAGGCATGTACCACCATACTTGAGAGGCTAAGGCAGGAGGATTACCAGTTTGGGGACAGCCTGAGTTACAAAGTAATTTCTAGGCTAGCCTTGTGTAGAAAAATCACCAAAAGAAAAAAGGAGTTGGAGGAGACAGTGAAATGTTAGATAAGAATAGCTTCATGACTGCCCACTGTCCCTTTTACCAACAATTGTCTAATTAAAATTCATTCTAATTAAGATTAGTATATTTAAATTTCACTTATATACAGAGTTCAATTAGAATGTTTTCATTGTCACAGCATACCATTTGAAAGACTATCATAAACTAGCCACTCTAGTTAGTAGTAAACCAGAGGAGAAGTGTACAGGACTTCTGCGCTGAAAATTACAAAGTATCTCTGAGAGAAACAGAAGGTAACAACAGAAAGACTCCCAAGTTCGTGGTTTCAGTAGCCTCAGAGTGTGACTATTCCACCGAGGGGATTTCTGTACATTTGCTGTTAGCCCAGTCATACTCCTATGTGCACGTATGCACCTGTGTGAAAACTAACACGTCAACCCTGAAAGTATGTGGAAATGTAACTAAGATAATTTTGAAGAAAAAATAAGAAACTACCATAATTAAGTGTGTCACGGATACAAGGGTAAAATAATGTATCAAGATAACATTCCAGAAATAGACTCACTTGGAGTCACCTGCTAATGAAAAAGGCTCCAGTAGGAATGGGAATGTAGTTCAGTGGTAGAATACTTCCCTAGGGTGCGTGATACCCTGGGTTCAAGTCCAGAAAAACAGTGAAATTCATGGAGGAGACACTTTCTAAATAAACAGTGCTGGAGCAATTAACAATTAGTGTGGGAGAAGTCAAGTCAGCCTTTGTTCTTACCTCACACAGTACACAAAAATTTAAACTATCAGGGCCTGGAAAGATGGCTTAGTAGTTAAGAGCATTTACTGATCTTCCCGAGGATCTGGGTGTAATTCCCAGCACTACATAGAGGCTCACAACCTCCTGTAACTCCAGTTCCAGGGGATCTCATGCCTTCCTTTGATCTCCACAGCACTGTGTGCAGGTGGTACACAGACATACATTAGACAAAATACCCATATACATAAGAATAAATAGAATATTATAAACTAAAAAAGCAAACATTAGAGACCCTCCCTCTTTTCCTCTTTTCCCCTGTCCCTTCTTTCCTTCCTTTCTTCCTCAGACTATCTTAGGGTTGACAAGATGGCTTAGTGAGTAAAAGTGCTTACCTCAGCCTGACAACCTGAGTCCAGACCAATGAAACTACCCAGTGGAAGGAGAGCATTGATTCCTGAGAGTTATCCTTTCACCTTGACACATGCCCCTCCTCCTCTCCCAAATAAATGAAAAAAAAAAAAAAAAAAAGAATGTTTTAAAGATTATAGAGTGCTGGGCAGTGATGGCTCATGCCTTTAATTCCAGTACTCAGGAGGCAGAGGCAGGTGTGTCTCTGAGTTGGAGGCCAGCCTGATCTACAGAGTGAGTTCTAGGACAGCCAAGACTACACAAAAAAATCCAAAGGATCATAGACTACCTTAATGATTTTAGGATTGTTCATGATTTCTTATAAATCAAAAAGAAAATTAGGGTTAAAAAAAATCACAGCTATAAAAATTTCTGTTCTTCAAAAGACACTATTAAAAAGTTAATATGTAGGGCTGGAGAGATGGCTCAGTGGTTAAGAGCACTGAATATTCTTCTAGTGGTCCTGAGTTCAATTCTCGATAACTATATGGTGGCTCACAACTATCTATAACAGGATCTGATGCCCTCTTATTACATGTAGAGCACTCATACATAAAATACAAATAAATAAACTTAAAAAAAAGTTACTATGCTTCTGGGAAGTGGGATGTGTCTGTAATTTCAGCATTTGGGAGGCTGAAGCAGGACTAACATGAGTTTGAGCCCAAACTGAGCTATCTGCTGACCAGGCTGGCTAGCCTACATATTGAGACTGCCCATGGTGTTGGGCTTCCTATCCTCCATCTTGCCTTGTTGTGAGTAGCTGCACTATTAAAGGTCATGATCACCTGAAATCTGCCACAGAACATCTCTCTATGGAACCTGGAGAGAATGTTCATTATTTAAAACGGCCACAATGCAGTAAGAACAGTGTTCTTAGAAGAAGAGAAACCAGGGAAGCAGAGAAATGACCTTTTGCAAGGGGGAGAAGGCTCAAAACCCAAGCCTGCTGACTCCTGGTCTTGGATTTTCAGCCTTCACAGTAATGAGAAACTGGAGTGATGGCATATAGCTTTCATCCCAGTGTAGGAGGAGGATGGTGTGGGAGCAGAGTCAGGTGGATCTCTGTGAGTTCCAGGATATCCAGGACTGTGTACTGAGACTATGTCTCAAACAAACAAAACAATGTTCAGAATAACTTTATTTATAAAAGTCAACCCTTGGAAACAACCAAAATGCCCAATAAGAGGACAATGGATAAGTAAAGTGTAGGGAACTAGGAAGTAGTTGGTGGCTTTTAATCTTAGCACTCAGGAGGCAGAGGCTGCTAGATTTCTTGAGTTCAAGGCCAACCTGGTCTACAGAGCAAGTTTCAGGACAGCCAGGGGTATGTAGAAGACTTTGTCTTGGAAAAACCAAAAATAAACTATAGAAAACTCATACAATAAAATGCTATGTAGCATTCAAAAAGAAATTGCTGATATATCCAACTACATGGAAGACTCTCACAGATAGTTAGTTAAATAAACCAAATATGAAGAAGTATGCTGCATGGCTTCATTAATAGGAAGTTCATATGTAGGTAAATGATCTAGGGAGGAACTGACTGGGAAGAGGCACAAGGAGAACATTTGGGGTGACCATAATGTTTTATACCTGGATCAGAAAATGACTCTATAGATATATACTCAAGATTCATGGCTGGTGAGATGGCTCATTAGATAAGGGTACTTGCTGCCAAGTTCAGTTGCAGAACCTGCATAATGGAAGGAGAGAGAACCAACTCCCACAAATTGTCCTCTGACTTCCAACCACCTGCATGCTGTGCTACAGGAACACACAAATATACATGCATATATGATAACTATAAATTAAAATAAAAATTGAATTTTACTAGGTTTATAGTTCTATCTAAGCTATACAGACTTAAAGAGGTACAGCTGAATTTAAAGAAAAATAGCTCAAATGCATCAAATTGTTCGTACAAAATACCTCACTATCTCTAGTGCTGTATTAACAGTCAAGATGAAAGGAGGTTGGGTTGTCTGGTGAGGGCCTCATCTTGCAGTGAAGAATGCTGTCTTTCCTGGTAGAAGGCAGAAAACTACTTAGTATGCAATATAGCTCAGTCTTCACAGTAACTTGCCAATAGCCCTATGTGGTAGATAGTATTACCATGCCCATCTTGCAGGTAAGTAACTAATAGGTTTACCTACAACCAAATACTCCAAAAGGTCTTTGACTATCATAAAAAGTATCAACTGCAAGGAAACATTGTACATCAACATTTGTTTCAATTTCAAAAGAACTTTTTCCAGACTGGTTATTAACACATTGTATCAAAAACAAACACAGGGCCTGTAGGATGGGCTCAGCCAGTAAAGATCACTGTGGCCAGACTTGATCTTTTGGTTCCATCCCTGGGACCCACATGGTATAGAAGGGGAGAGCCAACTCCCTCAAGTTGTCCTCTCACTTCCAGATGTGCAGTGACATCTGTGCCTGTACATTACACATACACATGCACACATATTGGGGTGCCTTTATTATTAAATTTTCTATTCATTTTACATACCAGCCACAGATCCTCCCTCCTCCCACCCCCCATAAGTCTTTGTTTTTTTGAGATAGAGTTTTTCTGTTTGCCTTGGCTGTCCTAGAATGCATTCTGTAGACCAGGCTGTCCTCACTTATACATCTACCTGTATCTGTCTCCCCTACCCACCCACCCCCACCCCCCAGTGCTGGAATTAAAGAGGTGCACCACCATGCCCAGCTGCTTTTCTAAGTCACAGTGCATTTTGTGCTGCAATAGCAGAATAGCTAAGACTAGGTGAGTCTTAGAGTGAAAGTTTATTTCCCATATCATGGAGGCTGGGACAGTCAAGATGAAGGAAGGTTGGGTTGTCTGGTGAGGGCCTCATCTTGCAGAGAAGAATGCTGTCTTTCCTGGTAGGCAGAAAAGCAGGGCAGTCTGCCACAGCCAAGAGTTGAGCCTCTTTCGTAAGAGCTGGAATTTGAAAGAGACAGGGAGGTGCCCCAGCTCCCGTGGCAACACCTGACTTTTGGCCAGGCATTATGGGTGTTGCACCCTCTCACTTTGTGGGGGTTATAATTTGGCCTGCCTCACAGCATAAGGTTGTGTAGTAAGAAGCTCATTAATAGATTTTTGGTGTGCTTAATTGTAGTGAATAATGATTTGGTCAGTGTTCTACCTAATATTGTCAGGTATACTTACTGGTTCTAGCACAGTAATCCTAAATATCTTTAGCAAAAATCTTTTTAGGTTCCATGAAACCATTATCAGTAGGATTTAAAATTAGGAAAAGGAGATTGGGGGAAAGTGACAGGTTGGACTTGTCAAAAGAACCTAACTTTGTAGAGATTGCAAACCCTGCTTGTAGTTGAGGCCCTGAGTACCTGGTAACCGAAGCTGCAGTGTTCATAATGTCAAGTCAGGGCAGTACCTGGGTAATTCCAAATGCTAGTGTTTCCTGTTCTTGCTACATCATAATGATTTGCTTCAGGAATAAATACAGACACAGTATACACACACAGCTTAACTTTTCATAGCATGCTAAAAAAAGCTTGTTCATGTAGATCTCATCCATTTCTCTGTCATTGGGTGATCCCTGGGTCTTTCCTAGGGTCCCGTCTTCTAGGTAGCTTCCCTGGAGTTGTGGTATAGCAGTCTAGTCATTGTTTTACATCTAGTATCCTCCTATTAGTGAGTACATACCATGTTTGTCCTTCTGAGTTTGGGTTACCTCACTCAGGATGATTTTTTTCTAGATCCATCCATTTGCCTGCAAACCTCTTGATGTCATTGTTTTTCTCTGCTGAGTAGTACTCCATTGTGTATATGTACCATATTTTTTTTATCCATTCTTCAGTTGAAGGGCATCTAGGTTGTTTCCAGGTTCTGGCTATTACAAACAATGCTGCTATGAACATAGCTGAGCAAATGCCCTTGTGGTATGATTGAGCATTCCTTGGGTATATGCCCAGGAGAGCTACAGCTGGGTCTTGGGGTAACTGATGGAAGTGGATGCAGAGATCCTCAGCCAGGCCCCAGGTGGAGCTCCAGGTGTCCAGTTGTCGAGAAAGAGGAGGGACTGTAAGAGCATGAATTGTTGAGACCAAGATTGGAAAAAGCACAGGGACAAATAGCCAAACGAATGGAAGCACATGAATTATGAACCAAAGGCTGGGGAGCCCCCAGCTGGATCAGGCGCTCTGGATAAGTGAGACAATTGAATAGTTTGAACTGTTTGGGAGGCACCCAGGCTGTGGGATTGGGACCTGTCCTTAGTGCATGAGCTGGCTGTTTGGAACCTTGGGCTTACACAGGGACACTTTGCTCAGCCTGGAGGGAGGGCACTGGACCTGCCTGTACTGAATCCACCAGGTTTAAATGAATCCCCAGGGGAGTCTTGGCCCTGGAGGAGATGGGAATGGAGGGGAGGGGGTGGGGGGAGAAGGTGGGAGTGGGGGCAGGAGGAGGGGAGGTCAGGGGAACCCATGGCTGATGTGTAAAATTAAAACACAAATATAATAATAATAAAAAAATAAAATTAAATTAAAAAAGCACATTTATTATATACAGCATTATATTCACATGCTTAGCATGTTTGTTTACTAAGTCTCCATGTGCATCCTGCCATCCAGTACCTTTCCCAAAGGAAGGCAGTACACAGCTGTCTATATTGTATGGACCAGTGATTGTTCATTCTTGTTCCTGCAGCTCAGGTAGTCTTAGGACAGCAGTTCTCAACCTTCCTAGTGCTGTGACCCTTTAATACAGTCCTCATGTTGTGGCCATCTCCAAACCACAAAACTATTTTCATTGCTTCATATTTTGCTACTGTTATGAATCATAATGTAAATATTTTTAGAGATAGAGGTTTGCCAAGGGGTCACAACTCATAGGTTGAGAACTGCTGTCTTAGGGCTAATCATCTGCTGCTTTTTCTTTTTTCTCCCTAAAGCAATATCTAACAGAACATTATGTAGGAATTGGAGATGTTTTTCTAAATGGGAATACTGGTCCCTGGAGGGGCCCCTGGTCTACTGAGAGGCAGACAGATCATGCTGTGTTCTGAAAAGTCAGCATGTGTTTGGTGAAGACCATACAGACCTCCAGACATGCCCTCTCATTTGCTTGCTTTTCTTTTTTGGGGGGGAGGTGGTTTAAATCTGTATGTGCCTTGGAATTTGTCCTCACCTTCCACCTTGAGACAGGTTACTTTGTTGTTAGATGCTGTGTACACCTGAGGAACTAGCCCATAGCTTTGGGGATTCTCCTGTCTACCTCCCAGCTCACAGTGGTAACATTGGGATAGCAGACGCATGCCACTCTTGGAGCTATGTGTGTTCTGTGGATCTGGACTCAGGCCCTCGTGCTTGTATAGCAAGTGCTTTCCCCACTGCGCCATCTTCCCACCCCCCTTGTGTGTGTGTGTGTGTGTGTGTGTGTGTGTGTGTGTGTGTGTGTGTGTGTGTGTGAGAGAGAGAGAGAGAGAGAGAGAGATTGATTGATTGATTGATTGATTGATTGTGGTTTTTCAAGATGGTTTCCCTGTGTAACAGCCTTGAATATCCTAGAACTCACTCTGTAGACCAGGCTGGTCTTGAGCTCACAGAGATCCTCCTGCTTCTGCCTCCCAAGTGCTGGGATCAAAGGCGTGTGTCACCATGCCTGGCACCAGACCCTCTTGTGTTTTCTGAAGTGTATTGTTGCCAGTAGAGGGTATTCTTTTTTTTTTTTTTTTTTTTTTTAATTTATTTTTATTTTGTGTGCATGTGAGGATGTTGGATCCTGGAGTTACAGTCAGTTGTGAGCTTCCATGTGGGTGCTGGGAATTGAACTGGAAAAGTAGTTGGTGTTCTTAACCACTGAACCATCTCTGCAGCCCCTGAGAGTATTCTTTAGATTTAAAAAAACTGAAACTTTAAAAATAACAGTAACAATAATTTTATTGATTTCATATTAGTATAAAGTGCTTTGCTGAAATGGTTTTTATTTCTACCCAAACTGATACTTCATTAATGTTTGGGAGAGTGGAGTTTCAGTTAGTGTTTGTGAATGCACCCTTTTAAACATGTCAGGGCCTGTTGTCTGACTGACTGTTCTTTCTGTGTGTAGGTATGTCATTGATGGTGCCACTGCTCTTTGGTGTGCTGCAGGAGCCGGACATTTTGAAGTTGTTAAACTTCTAGTCAGCCATGGAGCCAACGTGAACCACACCACAGTCACTAACTCAACCCCACTGCGGGCAGCATGCTTTGATGGCAGACTGGACATTGTGAAATATTTGGTTGAAAATAATGCCAATATCAGCATTGCCAACAAGTATGACAACACCTGTCTAATGATCGCAGCATATAAGGGGCACACTGATGTTGTCAGATACCTTTTAGAGCAGTGCGCTGATCCCAACGCTAAGGCACACTGTGGAGCCACAGCATTGCACTTTGCAGCTGAAGCTGGTCACATTGACATCGTGAAAGAACTGATAAAATGGCGAGCTGCAATAGTGGTGAACGGCCATGGGATGACACCGTTAAAAGTAGCTGCCGAAAGCTGTAAAGCTGATGTTGTTGAACTGTTGCTTTCTCATGCCGATTGTGACCGCAGAAGTCGGATTGAAGCCTTGGAGCTTTTGGGTGCTTCCTTTGCAAATGACCGTGAGAACTATGACATCATGAAGACATACCACTATTTATATTTAGCCATGTTGGAGAGGTTTCAGGATGGTGACAACATTCTTGAAAAAGAGGTTCTCCCACCCATCCATGCTTATGGGAACAGAACTGAGTGTAGGAACCCCCAGGAACTGGAGTCCATTCGGCAAGACAGAGATGCTCTTCACATGGAGGGCCTTATAGTGCGGGAACGGATTTTAGGTGCTGACAACATTGATGTTTCCCACCCCATCATTTACAGAGGGGCTGTCTATGCTGATAACATGGAGTTCGAGCAGTGCATCAAGTTGTGGCTTCATGCGCTACACCTCAGGCAGAAAGGTAATAGGAACACCCACAAGGATCTCCTTCGATTTGCTCAAGTCTTCTCCCAGATGATACACCTCAACGAAGCTGTGAAGGCCCCGGACATAGAATGTGTTCTGAGATGCAGTGTTTTGGAAATAGAGCAGAGTATGAACAGAGTTAAAAATATCTCCGATGCTGACGTCCACAGTGCCATGGACAACTATGAGTGTAACCTCTATACCTTTCTGTACCTGGTGTGCATCTCCACCAAGACACAGTGTAGTGAAGAAGACCAGTGTAGAATTAACAAGCAGATCTACAACCTGATTCACCTGGACCCCAGAACACGGGAAGGCTTCACCTTGCTACACCTGGCTGTCAACTCGAACACACCAGTTGATGATTTCCACACCAACGATGTCTGCAGCTTTCCCAACGCACTGGTGACAAAGCTCCTGCTGGACTGTGGTGCTGAGGTGAACGCCGTCGACAACGAGGGGAACAGTGCCCTCCACATTATCGTCCAGTACAACAGGCCCATCAGTGACTTTCTGACCCTGCACTCCATCATCATCAGCCTTGTGGAGGCCGGCGCTCACACCGACATGACTAACAAGCAGAACAAGACCCCCCTAGATAAAAGCACGACTGGGGTGTCCGAGATTCTACTGAAAACGCAGATGAAGATGAGCCTCAAGTGCCTGGCTGCCCGAGCAGTTCGGGCTAATGACATTAACTACCAAGACCAGATCCCCCGGACTCTTGAAGAGTTTGTTGGATTTCATTAAGTGACTGGATGTGTAAAATCGTTTAATGTGGTGCTAAAAAGTAAAGGACTTTAATCACAGACAATAGAAGTATGTGTTCATAGGTTGTCCTTTTCTTTCCATTCCCTGCAGCCCATCCGTCCTTGGTTCCCTTTGGCTCTTGTCTCATGTATTGATTTCAGCACACTAAACAGAGCAGCACTGTTCAGGTATAACTGGAAGGTGTTTGGACAGTTCTTGGTTTCTTTTTCATTTTTTTTAAAGGAATGAATGTAAGATATTTTGTGTAATAGGGGGCATTTGTGATTTGAAATTGATGATGTTTTAAACAGCTGCCGACAAAAGTATTTCTGTTAAGCTGATGTCAGCATGTCATCTGTGCAGCAGTTTTGAGGATTTCATGAAGAAAATGAACTAAAAAGGAACATTGAGAGCAATGGGAGATGCTCATGCCCTGCGTGGATGGTTCTCACTCTCATTGTGTGTGCAGAATGATACAGCACATTTTACACCAGGAGGACTTGAAACACTTAGCTACTGATTAATCATCTGGAGATTATGTGCAGTTATTGTTGGAAAGTTGAATTCATGGAAATGATTGCATTCTGCTGGGTAGTGTCTTCTAACTGGTGATCTTAGCTCAACCTTGTGGACATTGCTAGACTCCACCCTTAGTCTTGTTTTCCGGTCTCTGTTGTAATGATGGATCTAAATTGCAGTCATGCATTTGATTTTTGGCTCACAGCCCTAAATAAGGAGCACGCTGTATTATGAAACATTGTCATAGTATAGCTAGATTGTCTGTTTGTCCCCTTTTAGCCCTTTCTTCTTGTGTTGTGTCTTTAAAAATTTGGAAACTGCCTTTCCAGAGGACATTTATTTCTGTCTCCCTGTTAGGTGTAAGATGAATGAGGACACACTTCTGATGTCTTTAGTCCATTGTAAGCTGTAGGAAAACCAGGAGTAGGGTATAGGAAATGAAGTATTTGATGAGGAAAATGATTCTCAATGCCACACAGAAGGTATATCTCAGAGCTGCAGACTTTTCTACCACAGAATGTGGTACTGAGGTCTTTTTTTGCTTTCTTATATCAGCAACATTTCAATTCTCAAGAGTATTCTGTGATTTTTCTCTTGAAGTTGAAGGAACACCTGCTTCTACTGATGCTGGGAATGATAATGAAAGTAAAACTAGTTGTTCTGTAATTTTTCTCTAGTGCCAAATGAATGCCTGAGCTACCCCTAGTGCATGGTACCGTAAGTGGAGACACGCAGCTTCTTGTTTTCCTTTAGTGAAAAGCGTTGTCATGATGCAACATCAGATATAAACTTTAAACAACCTGTAAGATTTCACAAACATTTTACCTGTGGATATTGCTTTTTAAAATGGACAAGGAAGGTTGCAGTTGGAACAGCATAAAACATGATCAAGCCAAAATCAGCACCTAGGGCCTTAACAGAGATACCCCACAAAATGAACTACCTGGGAGGGCAGGAGAGACTTGATGAACTTCCTCCTCTGAGGGTCGAGACACAGTTGCTGTCATTGTGCTTCGTGTGTGTTCTTGCTTCAGTTGGGAGTGTTTGGATGGTGAATTCTTCCATGGTAATAGATTTCTGTGTTCCCAACTTGAGAGTTTACAAGGAAGGCTTTCCTGATGGCTTAAAGGGAGGTGTTGGAATGACCCTAATTTGGGAACTTCTGACCTTGACCCTCCTGACATGACTCAAGGAGATTCTGTCTCTACTTGCTCTGGCAGCTCTCAGTGGCCTGGAGGAGATGACACACTGCACAGGTGAGTCAGTCTTGCCTCTGCCCAGGCTCAGGTCAGGTCTTTCCTTTTTAGACTCGAAGGCCTGAAACGGAGGACGGACGGTGAGGAATAGCTGTGACACTTAGTATTCAGTTGGTTCCGTTTTTTAATGTGTGTGGTTTTAAGCACCCAAACTTAAAATATCAGATAATGTTGCATGTTTTAAAAACATTTTTTCCCCTTCACTACCCAGGACCAACACTGTTCTAGATATTATATATGAGGATAATGATAAATATGTCCATATCAGAGATGGAATTAAGGACAGCTTTGAAGGGGGAAGACAGTGCTGATGATGGGGAGCAAACTGAGCCATGCTGGTGGTAAACTGGCTAGATTTATTTAAACTGTAGCTGCACATTGTGCACTCTGGCTGAGGGTCTACTTCTGTCTGTAACGGTCACCCCACATTTGCATTGGGGAGCACCTGTATAAAGCCATTATTGGAAGAAGTGATCTTCATGCCTGTTTTTTCCATCATTTGTTTTTGGTCGAATTCTTTAAAAATAAGCTCAGCCAAATGTTCCATAAACTTTTGTTATTAAAGAAAAATAAGTAGGTGTGGAAAGTGGTAGCTCTGTAGCTAGCTCCCTGGGCTGTCTCCCGCAGCCCTGGCTGTCGTTTGTTATTGGTAGACTCATGCTTTGAATTCGAACTCTTTCTTAGCAACGTTAATGATTTCCCAGAACACTTCTCTGTCGTGTAAATTGTCACGTAAATTTGGATGAGCCAGGAGTGCAGGAGGGTGTCTTCCACTTCTGCAGTTAGGAAGTGAACACTTGCGTGTCAGTGACTAACTCCAGTCTGGGCCGCAAACCCATCCCCTTCCTTGCTGAAGAAGGGGTAACTGACTCCGACACCGTAGTTTTTATAGTCCACCCTGATCTCTGACAGCCCCACCACCTGCAGGTTCCCCGCTGTGGGCTTTGCTTTTGCTAGTTTCTGAGAAGGGTTTTGATCTCATTATACCAATAGTTGATAAATGGTGACTGGGAGGACTTGAGCATTGTTTGAGTGGTATCAACTATGATTTGGGAGCAATGTCTCCCTAAAGGCAACATGGTATTAGACAAATGCTTCTGAAAATTCAAGTTCCAGAGAGCAGTTCTGTGTTAACAGCATTTTTCTCCTCAAAATCAGGCCGCTTTGGATAATCCAAGCAGAAGAGCTTCCTTATTCTTGGAGTAGGGCAGCCAGAGGAGAGAGTTGTCTGCCCTATGCTGGTTGAGAAGTGGCCAGTGGCTGAACTCTGAGTAGGTGGATGAAAGTGTCTATATATACTTCATGAGAACAGTTATAAAAATCTGAAGTGTTCTTTATCAGCTCCCCAGATGTCAGTGTGCTCAGGAGCACACCCTTCTCACTGACAAGACTTCCTGCTACGGTAATAGAGAGGAGTAAAACCTTCAACTCCGTCTTTTGCTCTCTGAACTGATTTCAGTCCAGATTCTAAGCTGTGCCCACTCCTACTTTGAAAGTGCACAGCTCCATTCTGAATACCATCAGACAGTCCCTCACCATGTACATACACAGAGGGGCTTCCTTAGACATTTCTGATAGATAGACCTGCCCAGATCTTGAGATGGGCCAGGGCATATGCTATACCCTTTGCCAACCCTGGGATCTGGAATAAATCCTACAGTGACAATGCTGATACATTGACTTTTCCAATGTAAAGTAAATGTGGTCTCTAGTCCTAGGTTTGTGGAGTGTACCTTTGTGTTAATGTATTGGGAAGGGACAGCGGCTTGATGGTTATGGGGAGTATATCTTTGGTGTGTTGGCAGGGGTGACTGCTGCTAAATTACTGTCAGCTTTCCTTTAGGGGTGAATCATGGGATGAGTGGCCTCACCAGAAAAATGAAGGCATGAGGATGCAAGCCTGCAAGGCGAGGAAACAGACAGGTTTTGTATCTCTTTCTTATTGGGTGTTGTAAAATGTGTGCATGGCTTTTGTTGTTGTTGTTGCTCAGTAATTGGTAGAGGAGAAAAGATGAAGGGACCCTCCCCCCAGCTTTCCTACCCAGTCTTTTCAGAGGTCCATAGCTGGGGAGTAACATCTGGCCGTAACCTGTTGGGAAGACCCTGTCCTTTGTAATGTTCACCGCATCCTGCCGTCCTCCGGGCAGAGGAGCTACATAGTTGCAGTCTAGTAATTCACCACGGTTTATTACAAGCCAGTGACGTCATTCTGTCGTGCACTCTTGTCAAGCCGTTTATGTGACTTGAATAAGCATAGTAACCTTGCTGACTGCACCCGAGGTCTATCAGTGATTTATATATTGCATGATGTCTTCTGTTTGAGTTTGACATGTAGAATCACTTTTGATTTCATGGCAATTGACAGTCCTAATGGCTCAGCTAATTTGAAACTAACAACTTTGCTGTGTAAAAGGAACAATGGTGTTGTGTTCAGTAAATGTTTGAAAAAAAAGTATCTTGAAGTTTGTGTCTTTATTGTTCAATGTGAGATCTTTTGTTGAGTTTCTTTTAAAAGGGTTGTTGAAGTTATATATGTGTGGGAAATCCTGTATTAAAGAACAGCTCAACCAGTAAAGCCAAACTCTCCTCGTGTCCCATTTGGACTCTCTAGAGCCAGTCATTACAAACATCTTTTTAGTAGCTTCCCATAAGTTTTCTGTGTGTGTATATATAATTTCTTTTCACTTGAAAATGCAGATGGACTTCATGTTTATTTAATATAATAAGCATGTTTTATTTCCATATATATTTTAAAAATACATAGCATTTATTTCTGTATATGGTCTTAAAGTCTGTTTACTCAGATTTGTATTCTTTTTTTTTTTTTTTTTTTTTTTCTTTTGGTTTTTCGAGACAGGGTTTCTCTGTGTAGTTTTGGTGCCTGTCCTGGATCTCTCTCTGTAGACCAGGCTGGCCTCACACCGCCTGACTCTGCCACTTGAATGCTGGGATTAAAGGTGTATGCCACTGCTGCCCTGCTTCCCAGATTTTTATTGGTGGTCGTTTAGGTTTTCAATTTTCTAAGTAATGTGATAGTGAACACTTACATGATTTACAGCCACTTAAGTTCATTGCTAGCATTGGGTCTTCTGCTTTAAATGTCTAAATGTATTTACAGTTCTGACAGGTGGTCAAACTGCCATCTTCCCTGTTCCTGTATTGACAGACACTAGAGATTACCTCATTTTTCCAGGGTGATTAATGAAGAACAGTTTCATTTGGTTTTTATATGTGTTCCTTTAGCATACTGTTTATGTTTCCTTTGTGTTGTGGGTTGTGGCTGTTTACTTAGTATTTATTAGAAATTTTGTGGAAGCTTAAAGGTTTTCTTTCTCATTTAGTAATTTCTTTTTTTTTTGAAAAAAGTTATATCAGAACTTTACCTTTTTTTGGTTTTTCAAGACAGGGTTTCTCTGTGTAGCTTTGAATCCTGTCTTGGATCTCACACTATAGACCAGGCTGGCCTCGAACTCACAGAGATCCACCTGCCTCTGCCTCCCGAGTGCTGGGATTAAAGACATGTGCCACCACGGCCCGGCTAGAACTTTGCATTTTATTTACATTTATTTATTTACATTTATTTTGCATGCTTGTGTGAGTGAGTGAGAGTGTGTGTGTGTGTGTGTGTGTGTGTGTGTAGGTCTTAACTGAGTTTCAGAAGTCAGTGCTCTTAACCTGAGCCATCTCTGGTGCTCCTCTTCTGTATTTGAGATAGGGCCTTCTTACATAGCTCAGGCTAGCCTAGAGCTGTAGCAGAGTTTCCGCAGAGCTTTGCAGCTGGTTTGATTCTGGAGCGTTGGCACCTGGCTTTGGTCTGCCTTTTGTGACTGCTATCTTTTGTGTCTACTACCTTATGTTTGAAGTATGCAAATCTTAGCTGAGTTTCCTAAAGGTTCAAAGTCTATACAAAAACTTGGTTTCAGAAGAACTTGGAAAACCAAGAGGATCTGTGGCTAGTTCCTTTGTGGAGCCTCAGATAAGAGGTTTGGAATGTGGAAACTGACCTGCTAAGGTGAGAATCGTATAACAATAAAAAAGTCTTTTGCAAAGCTACAGGCAGTTCACCAGAAGCTGAGTCCCTGCGGCCCCAAGGCTAAAAGTCATCCCGGAGTGACCCTGTTTCTTCCACTGACCTGTGTGAACCAAGAACCCGACACAGCATAGAACTCTCTCCATCCTCCTGCCTCTGCCTTCCGAGTACTGGGATTATAGATGCATGTCACCACACCTGGCCCAGTTATGAGTCTTCCCCACTCCAAGAAGATACAGCCCTTTAGTTGAATAATAAAAATATCTTTATATCCAGAGGTTTTTAAAACTTGCTTTTTTAATTTTTTACTTTTTCGGGACCAGGTATTGAACCCAGGGCCTCATGCTTGTAGGCAAGGTTACCACTGAGCTATATTTCCAGCCTTCTTTTTACTTTATTTAATTTATTACTAGGTTCCCCAGGCAGGCCTTGAACTTGGGATCTTCCTGCCTCGGCCTCTAGAGTAGCTGGAATAGCAGGTCTATGCCATTAGACCCAATTTCTTCTAGTTCTTGTTTTTCTTCTCTGTCTCCCTCTCTCCCGCTGTCTTCCTCTCTCTCCAACAAATATATTCCATTTATTTTAATTGTATATACACACTTCTAAGTGTTAATGTGTAGAGGCTTAGATTTGGGGTGGCCACCCTAACCTATAGAGATCAGAAAATATCACTTAGTGCAACCCTTTGATTTTACAATGGAGGATTCAGGCCCAGACTTGACTTTATTCCAGCTCAGGCCTGGAAGTGGCTGTGTCTCGGCCCAATGTGCTGTGTGCACTGGGACCAGGAATGCCCTGATGCTTCTGTGAGGCTGCTGTGGGTTTGCACTGTGCTCCTGGTCTGAAGAATGCACATGGCTTTTAGACTTCAGAGCATGTTTTCCCTTGTTTCAGGTAACATCTGTGTGTTGACATGACAGGTCCAGGGCACACTGTGGACCACCATGTGACACAAAATCCTGCTCATGAAGTCTCACTTGGGGACCGGTCTCTGTGTGTGTGTGTGTGTGTGTGTGTGTGTGTGCTAACTTTTGGTGTGTTCATCCACCAGAGCAGATGGGCTTTTCTCCTACATCAGTTAATAGGGCCCTACTAACTACAGATGGTAGTTAGGAGAGACCTGGTTGTCCCTTGTCTGGTAGATGAAATGGCAGTGACTCATGCCAGGAAAGGGGCATGATGAAGCCAGCTGTTTCTGTCACCCCCTGGCATCTTGGAACTTGAAGCCAGAGGGACTATTCAATTCCGTTGTCTTATAATTAGAGAATATTGAGTGGTAGTGGAGATAGCAGTCTTTCCTGTGCTGACCTCTGGGGATGGAGAGGTCACCTCAGCTGCACTCCCATGTTGACTCTCTGTTGCCTCTCTGCATGTGTCCTGCTTATATTGGCCCCTCCTGAGAACCAACACCTTTCTTAGCACAAATAATACCCACTGTGTGTACCAGAAGGACAACTCCTGGGGCTTTTATAGACTGTTGTGTCCCAGGTTAGGCTTGGACAAAGCTGAAAGCCACAAGGGCAGGCTGTGTAGGAAACAGACCCCAAATTGGAACAAATGCTGACAGTTCTGGACAGCTAGTGAGAGTTCAGGGTGCATAGAATTACCTCATAGAAGCTGCATCTGTGAGGCCCGGGATGGCACTTGGAGTTAGTGCCCGTACTGAGGCCATGCTGGGACTTAACACTTGAAACAACCCGGACACCCTCAGCCCACAGGCCTCAGCATCTAATGCCAGGAAGAGGTTTTCCTGACTGGCTTCCTCCTTTCAGCTCACACAACAGTGGAACTGAGGGGTGCTAAAGGATACCCACTCCAAAACATTACAGAAGTTTCTCCCAAGTCTACCCAAGGCTGACCCTTAGCTTCTGCACCTTCTCTGAGGACTGTTCCCATCAGGACAGGGGAGTGGCTTTCAGGGAACACCTCAATGTCCCCTGGTAAGTCTTGCCCCTCTGCTTCTCAGCTGCTTGCTACTGTTTGCTCTATTAGGTAGCAAGCTGAGACCTCAGACATCCTGACAGCAGGCTGCAGAGATGGCTTAGTGGTTAGGACACTGACTGTTCTTCCAGAGGACCTGGGTTTAATTCCCAGCACCCACATGGCAGCTCACAACTGTCAGTAATTCCAGTTCCAGGGGACCTGACACAGCAAAATACCAGTGCACATAAAAATAATAAAAATATTTAAAAAAAATCCTGACAGCTATACCCTTCTACCATCACCATTCCATCTCCACCACATCCGTGGTAATTTATCCAATGATCATAGGTACTCCACACATGCTATTTAGAGTGGTGGTCAGGTTGGGACATGAAATGCTCTCCCTTCAAGGAACCATTTTTAGATTAGTTTTATTTCCTGTTAACTTCATCTGAATTTTATCTTTTGTGGTACTGGGGTTGAAGAATTGAACCTGGGACCTTGAATGTGTTTGGTAAGTACTCTACCACTGGACTGTATGACCAATGTTTAAAAGCTTTTTGAGATGGTCTTAGTGTGTTCCTCCTACATGCTGAGAGTACAGTTGTGTACTACCCCTGACTGCACATAATTGTGAATTAGCAGCTAGAACACAGTTATTAATTCCCAGTTTGTTTGTTTTTTCTTCGAGACAGGATCTTTCTGTAGAGTTTTGTCCTGGATCTCGCTCCGTAGCCCAGGCTGGCCTCGAACTCATAGAGATCTGCCTGCCTCTGCCTCCCGAGTGCTGGGATTAAAGGTGTGAGCCACTACCACCTGGCTTGTTTTTGTTTTGTTTTGTTTTTTGTTTTTAAAGACAGAATCTTACTATGTATGTACCCCTGGCTGTCTTGGAACTCATTATGTAGACCAGGCTGGCCTTGAACTCACAGAGATCCACCTGCCTCTGCCTCCTGAGTGCTGGGATTAAAGGCGTGCGCCACTATGTCTGACTTCAATGTTTCATTTTAGGACAGGGTTTTATGTAGCCCAGGCTGGTCTTAAACTTACCTACTTTGACCTGTTGGTCCTGACTTCACCTCATGATGCTAGAATTACAAAGTGTTTGCTGCCATGCTGCTGGAGTGGGAATTTCCCTGTTGACTGGAGGCTGCACTTGAGGGAGCACCTCTCTATGATGGTTGTCATCAACCTGCCGTCCGGTCCTTCCAGTCATAGCAAAGGTACCCAAACCCCTTCAGTGTCCCCAGGGTTCTCAGGACCTTGATGGGGTGAAATCTACACAAACCCACCCTGAAAACTTGCTGTAGGTAACCACAAGACCTTCCAGATTAGGCTAGGGCTGGGTTAGCATGACCAACCTTGGGCATGAAACAGTTTCCAGTATTCATCACAGAAAGCCGTCTGTGTGTGCTGAATCCCCGTCCCCTGTTTTGCTGTCTGTCATGTCACTTGCTTGCGAGCTCAGCTCAGCACAAGCCAAGTGCAGAGGCTTTGCTCACTAGGTGATACCCTGGATCAGGATCCCCAGGGACCATGGCCCTTGCCTCCTAGTTGACGCTTTGTTCTCTCTAAAGGGCAGGCACTCTGCGGCCAGTCTTGGATGTTTTTGCTTAAGAATAAACAGATTCAGAAAGGTAGAATTAAGGAAGAGGAGAGAGTGTAAGGGCTGAAGGCTGAGTAGGTACAAGTGGGACTGGTTTATCTGCTTTTTGGCCATTTAGTTGGTCTGGGGGTAGGCAGAAGACATGGTGGGATGGAGCCCTGGAGCTGTCTGCCTCATTATGACTGGAGCAGTTTAACATCATAGTAGCACAGGTGTCAATTTCCAAAAATAAGTCAGCCTGTTGATGTCAGACTTTCCACAGCAGCACTCTGGTGAGATCTGACGGTGTTGGAGAGAAGGCATGCTGAGGCCAGGAACACAGTTGTTGCTTTTTCAAAATGGTTTCTCTATTTAACAGCCCTGGCTTTGTTCACTAGGCTGGGCTTGAACACACAGAGATCCACCTGCCTCTGCCTCCTGAGTGCTGGGATTCAAGGTGTGCGCCACCATTTCCAGCTTGATAACACGCTTTTGAATGTAGGTTCATTCATTTTCTTTTCCCAGTGGCCTCATTCCTAAGGGGGGCCACTGGGATTCTGTTAGAGGAAACACACTTCCAAGTTCAGGGGTTAGTTTCATTGTTCTATCTTTGGCCCTCAATTTAGCTCTCCTGAAGCTGGGCAGATGGCATTCTTGGCTTAAGTTTTGATTTTGCTGTGGTGAATGGTGCCACCACCCTCTTCTGACTTCCTTGGGCACCTATGTGCACATTCATATAGATACCCACATGCACGCACAAACACACCACACACGCACCTATGTGTGCATACATACAAATAAAAAAATCTTAAAAAAAAAAAAAACAAAAAAAAACCACCCAACCCAAATACTTTGTAAGTTATATGTTAGGGCTGTCAGAAGTGAATAGCATGAGACTAGAATGGAGATGCTTTGGTTTAAGTGGGGTCTCTCTCTAAAAGAGAAACATGAGTCAGCATGTGAGAGGGCCGACACTGAAGGCCCAGCCTGGAGGAACTGGGGACCTGTGAGGGGAGAGCACCTACCCAAAGATGGGGTAGGTGTTGTTGGGGGGAGCAGTGCACCATCCCCATGATCCATAGGTGTTCTAGCAAGTGAGGCCAGGTAGTCCTTGGGAGAGAGATGGCCACACAGTGGATTAGACTGTCCCCGACACTTAGCTAGAAGCAGACACTCACCTCCCTTTCCTCTTTACAGCGGAATTCGGCTTTGCTCTGTCACAGAATGGAATATCTGTTGGTTGTTTTCTTAAATATATTTCTGACAGTAAAGGTTGTACTGCACAGGGGAGCAGATGGCTTTGATGTGTCCATCTCCATCTCAACAAAAGGGCTAAGGCATAAATTACTCTGCGGGCACCCACATACATGCCCCTTGTCTTTGGGGCTTGTCCTGCGAGCTGGCAGGTGAGACACCTGTCTGCCTCTGAGGTTTAAGGTTCTGAGGGGCCTTGCATGGGCTTTGTTCAGTGCATGCCAAAGAGGGCCCCTCCACAGTGCCCCTCCAGGAGCCCTTCTCCCACACATTAGTGGGTGGGAGGTGTGTGTGCATGTGCCTGTACGTGTGTGTGTGTGTGTGTGTGTGTGTGTGTGTGTGTGTGTGTGTGTGTGTAGGGCTGATGGCTTGTGCCAGGACAAGCTGCAGTTCTAAGACAAGTGGGTTTGGAGAGCCATGGATTTAAATCATCCACAGGCTCCCTGTGAGTTGCCTAGCAACCAAAGCAGCTGGGAGGAGCTTCAGAGGAGCCAGGCGGGCAGGAGTGTGTGGGTGGAGGTCACTGCTAGAGAGCTCCGCTGCCTTCTCATGTTTGAAAGGTACTCAGCATCCTGGCTCTCACCTGCCCATCTAGCACAGTCCTCGAATGGCTGCTTTCACCACTGGCCAGCAATCGTCACATCAAGCTACACAACTCTGGTTCTCTCTGGAGAATTTTGGGGTCTGTCTGGAGAAGGGATGGCTGTGGCTTGGGAACCAAGTGCAGGGGTGGGGGTGGGGTCATACTGCCGGGCTATGGAGTCCTGATGTAGCGTGCGTGCACAGTGGGCTTGTAGTTGCCTGCTTCCCCTTGGGTTTCTTCAGAGGTGGGCATGATAACAGAGCCCTAGCACCTTCGTGTTTAGGGCAGCAGATTCCCTCCACAGAGCCTGGGTCTTTGAGTGGTCCCTTTAAGTCCTTAGGGATCGGTACCGAGGCATCTCAGCCTCTAGGAGAGAAGTTGCTGCTTGAGGACACAGGCTTGAGGTCCATCCCACAGGGATCAGGTGTCATCTCTCCAGAGATGAGCTCAACACAAAGTCTACAGGCGTCCTCTTCGCTCTGGCTCTGTGGGGCCACAGGCCTGGGCCTGCACGCCCCTGGACTGGTGCCTGGCCCTGATCAACTTGAGGCCTCCAATAGATGCTCACTCCAGCTCTTTGGGGACAGGTCCCAGTCCAGGCTCCCTCTTGCGCTTGGCACTTTTAAAGAATCCGAGCTGTGGGGAGGCAGAGGTTTGGAAAGTCTCAGGATGGACAGATTTGCCATGTTTGTGTCACCTCCTGCCGTTCCTCCACCAGCCCCCTCAGGTTCGCTCCCTAAGAGGGCGTCTCTAAATACCTCAGCTCATTTGGAGTATGCCTACACCCAAACTGTGGATTGGAGCCAGGTGGGTGGAGTCCCGGGCAGGAGACAAGAAGTCATGCTCTGTCACCCACCCCAGTTAACATCCCTCTCTGGGCCTCCTTCACTTTATCTGTAGCAGAAGGAGATTGAGCCCAGAGTTCTTAACCAGAGCTTCAGAGTTTTGTGCAGTTTTATTGCTTTTTTTAAAATTTGGTTTTTTTGAGACAAGGTTTCTCTATGTTGTTTTGGTGCCTGTCCTGGATCTTGCCCTGTAGACCAGGCTGGCCTCGAACTCACAGAGATCCACCTGGCTCTGCCTCCCGAGTGCCGGATTAAAGGCGTGTGCCACCACTGCTTGGCCATGTTTTATTGCTTTTTTATTTATTTGTTTTCTGGGAAGAGGAACCCCACAGGCCTGCAACTATAGTTTAAGTGGCCTCTGTGGGCCCTGACTAGTCTCCCTGCCATGGAAAGGGCTTGGTGTCATGGGAACAGGTAAGCAGTTGGAGGAGGCTGGGCAGTACCAGCTTCCAGGGATAAGCACAGGGCCTAGAACTTTGAGGTCAGACAGGGATGCTGTCCCTGTCCCTACCTGTAGGAGCCTCACCTTCCACAGTGCCAGGACTAGCAGGGCCAGCAGCAAGAGGCCTCCCAGGGTACTGCCCACGATGATCCAGATGGGGACCTGCCAGTCTTCTTGCTTGGAAATCTCAAACGTGACCTGCAAGGGGAGGGGGCCAGGCACTACTGTCACAACTGCAGGGCTTGGGCAGGCCAGGGCAGGAGGTGGCACACCTGCAGAAGGGAGCTGTATCAGTTCCCTTGGGAGCTGTAGGGAAGGACAGGTGGGAGAGCTGGCCAAGGTCTTGGAACAGCCAGCTCTGCACAGTGGATGGCTACCCGGGTGAATGGTCTCCATGAATCATGCTCCCTTGGGCACTAGCTGTCTGCTCCCTGGGTTCTCCTACATACAAGCTGCTCTTTGTTAGCCCCTCTGGCTGCTCCTCGTTTGCCAGTGTTGCTCTGTTGCACGTGTGGTTTCTGAGCCCCAGGGTCACTTGGGGAACTCAGGGTTGTGTACAGGAAGCCTGGGAAGCTGTTCCAATTGTCCTTCCTTCCTTCCTTCCTTCCTTCCTTCCTTCCTTCCTTCCTTCTCCCCTCCCTCTCCTCCTTCTCCTCCTCCTCCTCCTCCTCCTTCTCTTCTTCTTCTTCTTCTTCATTTTTGGTTTTTCAAGACAGGGTTTCTCTGTGTAGCTTTGCACCTTTCCTGGATCTCACTCTGTAGCCCAGGCTGGCCTCGAACTCACAGAGATCCACCTGGCTCTGCCTCCCGAGTGCTGAGATTAAAGGCATGCGCCACCACCTGGCTTTTTTTTTTTTTTTTTTTTTGAGGCAGGGTCAAACTGACCTTAAACTTGCTATGTAGCTAAGGATGACCTTGAACTACCTTTTAAAATATAAATATTTAAAACACTTTTAATTAAAATTGCACTGTCCCTCTCCCTTCCTTCATCTACTCCCTCCTCTGTACCTATCTTGCTCTCTTTTGAAGTCATGGACCCTTTTTCTTTAGTTTTTATTGTTGAGGTGCTGTTTAAACATTATTTGTTGGGGGGGCAGTGTGAGTGTACACACAACAGTGTGTGTGTGAGACAGCCAGAGGCTGACATCAGATGTCATCCTTGCTCACTCTCCACCAGAACAGTTTTTGAGACAAGGTCTCTCACTGGCCTGGAGCTGGCTGAGTTGGCTAGACTGTGGACCCAGCAAGCACCAGGGAGCCTCCAGTCTCTGCCTCCCAGCCGTGGGTTCATGTGTGTGCACTGCTCTGAGTGCTGTTCTCCATGGGAACCGAACTCTGGTCTCCATGCTTGTGTGACAAACATTTCACAAACTGACGCATCTCCCTCGCCCCAGACCTTGACTTCCTGATCCTTCTGCCCCCACCTCCCAGGTTCTGGCATTACAGGTGTGACCCTCCACCACTCTTGATTTGTGTGGTCCTGAGGTGAGGGCTGAAGCCATGGCTTTGTGTATACCAGGCAAGTATTTCACCAACTGAGCTATACACAAAGTCCTCAGTTGCTTTTAAGCTTAGATGCAGAAAAAAAAAAAAAAAAGAATCTGGACCCGGTGGTGCATGCCTTTACCCCAGCACTTGGGAGGCTTAGGCAGCTAGATCTCTGTGAGTTCAAGGCCAGTGTGGTGTTTACATATTGAGTTCCAACGCAGCCAGGACTACATAGAACCTGTCTCAAAAAAAAAAAAAAAAAAAAAAAAAAAAAAAGAAGGTAGAAGACAGCAGGGGCCAGAGAGATGGCTGTTAAAAGTGAATGCATACTGCTCTTGCGGAGGACCCAAGTTTGCTTCCTAGCACCCACTTTGGGCAGGTCACAACCACTTGTAACTCCAGCTCCAGGGTATCTGATGCTGTCTTGTAGCTTCTGTGAGCACTTTTACACGTGTGCAAACATGCACACACACACACACACACACACACACACACACACACACACACACACACGTACATACATACATACATACACTTTTTTTTTTTTTTGAGACAGGGTTTCTCTGTATCCTTGGCTGTCCTAGTATTCACTCTGTAGACCAGGCTGGCCTCAAACTCATGGAGATCTGCCTGCTACTGCCTCCCAAGTGCTGGGATTAAAGGGATGCACCACCACTGCCTGGCACACATACATTTTTTTCAACAGTAAAATAAATGTTAAAAAATAAACACAGCCCATCCTGGATTATTTCCATTCCTCTTCAGACCAAAAGTTATAAAGAAATAATTACTTTTTTTTTTCAAATGAAGAAGGAGCTTCCAGGGTACCATTGGTGCCTTGGCAGCCACTGTGACCTGGTGACCTTGCCCAGCCCTGGGTGGCAGTCACTGTGTTGGTGACCTTGCTCTGACTTGTGTCTTCCTCTGCTAAGCCCTCACCTCCAGACCTGTTTCCACCACCTCTTTAGCAGGCCAGTGGCAGCCCTGTCATTGACAGTCTCTTTTCACGCCCCAGGGGCCATCAGCAAACCTTCTACCTCGGAAACACCCAGAATGTGGTCACCCCACCTGACCTCAGCTTGGAGCATGAGGGACTCTTTCACTTGAGTGGCGGGGTGACCCCTACTCAGCACCTCACAGCTTCTCATCTCATTTAGAGGGAAGTGGTCCGTATCCCATTTTGCTGACCTTATCAGCTGCCCTGCACTCTGTCCCAGTGGCCTCCTCATGCTTGTACATGCTGCCATGGCGCTGTCCCCTCTGCCCTTGAGTGACTGGCTCCCCCAGATATTGACGCATGTTTCCATCTCCCTGTGCCTGGAAGGCTGCACCTAATGGAAACTGAGTCTGGTGGTGTCCCTTTGCCAAGGCTGTCCACCCCCCCCCTCCCACCCCCACCAACCTTGCCTTTTTGTTAGCTAGCATCTCCCAAGGAGTGTAGGTTAGGGGACACTAGCCTTCAGCTTAGAACGGCGTTTCTGAGATATGGCCAGTGGAGGGCAGCAGAGGTCTACGCCCAGCTGCTCTAGTTCCTGGGTTTTCTCTAAGAATCAACTTGTTTAGAACAGTAGCTGTCTCCCACAGTCTCACCTCTTATTCTCTACCTTGAAGCCAAGGTCATCCAGGCTTCTGTGGTTTTGCCTTCTTGAAAAGGAGCGCGGAAACCTCCACCTCAGCCTCCACCCCCACCCCTACCACACACCCATTGCTTAGAGCTGAGGCTCCAGGCTCGGGGAGGCAAAGGTGGGATGCTAGTCCTGACTTCACCATGCCCAAGACAGCCTCATTAGGGGGCCACCCTTAGGCACACGGGTGTGGGTGTCCAGTCTCAGGGTCCTCTCTGT